>NC_066620.1:107457339-108057339 GCF_025201925.1 Gopherus flavomarginatus
GATGTGCCCTGAGATCTAGCGGAGGAGGGCTATTGGAGGAAGTGCCAGCCACCGCTTCATCAGGAGAGGAGGATGAGGAGACCCCTGGCAAGAAAGTGTCCAGCGGGGGGGTCCGCCTCAGCCCTCGCCTCTGGCTCAGGAGGAAGACCAGAGTCTTGCTGCTTCGATCCTTCCTCCCCATCCGGGGAGGGAGGAGGGCGGGACAACGACGCCTCCGGCACCCTGTGCTCTGCCGTTGCAGGACTAGGAGGAAGCTGTTGGGGGCCCTGGGCTTGATGGTACGCCCAGGGTGTCCAGAACCCCCACTGCTGCGGACCCTGGTCCTGTTGCGGAGGGTCCTGGAAGAGAGCCGCTTGTCTGTCGGTGCCCAGCGCATATACGCTGTCCGCCTGTGATGACACCGACAGCTGTCTGGAAGGCCATGACGGGGCCGACCGCGGCTGGTAAGAGTCTCCGCGGTCCGGCACCAAAGATGTTCTCGGTGCCGGGGACCGGTACCGGGAGTCATACCGGCGCCGGGATCGGGACCGGGTTCTGTCTCAGTGCCGGGATCTGGACCGGTACCGGCCGCTGCTTCGGTGCCGGGATCGGGACCGGGACCTGCCACCGACGCGGTGCCGGGAGTTCGACCGGGACCGGGACCAGCCACCAGCTCGGTGCCGGGAGGTCGACCGGTGCGCTGAACGACGGCGAGACTGGCTCCTAGAGTCCCGGTGTCGGTAACGGCGGCTGGAACCAGACCGTGACCGTCTGGAGGCCGATCGGTGCCGCGAGTACGACCGGTACCGCCGAGGGGAGCGGTGCCGGGACTGCAAGCGGCGGCAGGATCTCGAGCGACCGTGGCGTTGGGACCTCGATTGCGAGCGTGAGTCCCGAGACGGCGCCGTCATCATGGGTTTGCCCCTGGACGCTACCCGCACCGGAGGTACCGGGGGTGGCGGATGAGTTGACTCAGTCAGGGCAATGAGGTCCCGTGCCGAGGCGAAAGTCTCTGGAGTGGATGGGACCAATAGCTCAACCCCAGATCTTATGGGGGAGCTCGGCGGGACCGGACTCGACGGACCCACCGGGCCCGGAGTCGACGGTGCCGGTAGTGCCGCGGCAGATGTTGATGCCGGGCGCTCCACTCGAGTCTGCCTGGCTGGAGTTGCAGACTTCGATGGTCTTGTTTCTGCACCCGGTGCCGGGGAAGGTCGGTGCCGGGGAGTCTTTCCGGTGCCGGTGCGATCCGGTGCCAGTGTAGAGATTACGGTCTGCGAAGCTGCTGGGTCAAGTGCCGCTTCCATTAGGAGAGTCCTAAGTTTCTGGTCTCTCTCCTTCTTTGTTCTGGGCTTAAAAGACTTGCAAATGCGGCACTTGTCCGACCTGTGCGATTCCCCCAGGCACTTTAGACACGCGTCGTGAGGGTCGCTGGTCGGCATAGGCTTCTTACAGGCCGCACATTGCTTAAAGCCCGGCGAACCAGGCATGAGCCCGGTGCCGGGTGCCGGGAAGGGCTACGGCCCAAACCGGCTAACAACTATGTACAATATTATTTACACTATAAACTAAATAACTAACTATACTTAACCACTAACTAACAACGGTAGTAACAACGGTAGTAACAAGGAGAGCTAGGGACGTGGAGGACAGCAATGCCGCGCTCCACAGTTCCAACGACCGACACGGCGGTAAGAAGGAACTGAGGAGCGGGTGGGCCGGCAGGGGTATATATCGGGTGCCATGGCGGTGCCACTCTAGGGGGCGACCTGCCGGCCCACTGGAGTTGCTAGAGTAAAAAGTTTCCGACGAGCGTGCACGCACGGCGCGCACACCTAACTGGAATGGATGTGAGCAATCACTCGAAGAAGAACTGCAGGACCCCAAAATCCACCTCTTGGGGTGCAGAGTGGCAACAGCAGCAGCAAACCCTCAGGTCCAATCACACGCCAATGGGCACCGCCGCCAGCCCAACAGACCATGGTGAAGTTAGCACAGCATCTGATCTCAGGGACGGGGCACCCATGGAGCCACAGCAGCTCATCCTGCCCTGTGCAACTCCCCCCAGATGAGATGGATCGCTGGCAGCTGCCAGCCCAGGGGAGAGGCGCTCCCCAGCTAGGGTGGCCAGATCCAGATGTCCTGATTTTATAGGGCCAGTCCCGATATTTGGGGCTTTGTCTTATATAGGCACCAATTACTCCCACCTAGAGTGACCAGACAGAAAGTATGTAAAATCAGGACAGGGATGGGTGGGGGTGGGGGGGTAAAAGGAGCCTATATAAGAAAAAGACCCCAAAATTGGGACTGTCCCTATAAAATAGGGATATCTGATCACTGTACCACAATCCCCTATCCTGATTTTTCACACATCTGGCTAACCCCAACCAAGCCCTGTGTGACATTCCAATCCTGGCTGCCTGCCGAGGAAGTGAGTTACTTTCACTTTCATTCCTCAGCAGGCAGCCAGCCAGCCCTCCCCCCACCTATCCCCCAGCACCTCATCCAACCCAGCCCTGATGGAGGGGAGGGAGGAGAGAGAGGGGTGCTCCTGGGGAGGAGGAAGAAAGGAGGGGGTGCTCCATGGGGTGGGGGGGAGAAGAATGGATGTTATGGGAGACAACAAAGGATACTGGTTCCAGAGCCACAGAGCCTGCCTCACCTCACCTCAGCCGGGGGGAAAGAGTCACACTCACAGGTGAGCTCCTTCCCCAACCCCTACCCCCTCCCCTTCCCAGAGACCCCAGCAGCCAATCCCATTCCTCAGACTGTGCTGCATTCGGTTCTCTCTAGGACTCAGCAGCCCTGCTTCTACACTGTCTGGGCTGCCTGCAGAGTGGTGCCCCCAGGCAGAGTGAGGCCCTACGCAGCTGCCTATTCTGCCTATGCCTAAGGACGGCCCTGCTGGCAGCCTCCGCACGTGCGGAGCCGCTTTTCCTCCCGCCCGGCTCCGACTCGCTAGTTCGTGTTGTGCTTCCAGGCACGTGTGCAAGGGGGAAGTAGGACCTGGCCGGAGTTTGGCTCCAGGGCTGGGGAGAGTGGGGCCAATACTCACCGCCACCAGCAAGCGGCAAGGGGGGAGGAGGCTCGGGTAGCACTGACACAGGCCGCTCCCCAGCTTCAAAGAGAGCTCCAAAAAAGGCCTGCCTCTGAAGCACGGTCAGACCTCCTCCCAGACGCCTGCACTCCGCTCTGACCGTGTCCCCATGCCTCTGTGCGTGGGGCTGGTCTGAGCCCCATCTGCTGCTCACCTAGGTGTGGGGCTTGTCCTCCAAGCCCCCTTGCTGTGGATGGAGCTCCTCAGCTGCCCCTGGGAGCTACCTGAGGTAAGTGCCACCAGGAGCCTGCACATCCTCCTGCACCCTAGCCCCAAGCCCCCTCCTACACCCAAAACTCCCTCCCAGAACCCACCCCTCTGCTGCCGCCTCGAGCCCCTCCTGCACCCCTCATTCTTAGGCCCACTGTGGGGCCTGCACCCCCATCTGGAGCCCTCACCCCCTCACCAGTACCTCAATCCCCTGCCCAACCCTGTGTGAGTGATGGAGGGACGGGGAATGGAGTGAGAGGCGGCCAGACTTCAAAAAAGAGGCAGGGCAAGGCTGTTTGCAGAAAACCAATTAGAAACTTGGCAACACTGCATGGAGCTGGTAATCTGAGCGCCGCCTGCCCACACACAGGGCTGCCTAAGGCCCCCATCTGCCCTCCAGCATGTGGGGCAGGCTGGCTGGCCAGAGGTGCTCTCCCTAGCCCTCTCTCACAAATGTTCCTCTGTGCTCTGCTAGGGGTCCCACTCCCCTTTTTTGGCAAAAAACTGTGCATTTGTCCAGTTTGCTCTTGACAACCGATGATCAGTTGTCGAGCAAATGTGACAAATGCCCATTTTTGTCAAAAAAGTCAGTATGGCTGGAATAGGGCTTAAAAAGGACCGTCCCAGCCAGAACAGGATATATGGTCACTGTTAGCATGTAGGTGGGTGTGGATCTCCCTCACTGTCATCTCTGGGGAGGCCACCCCCCATTGCTACACATGGTCCTGAAACAGGCTAAGTAAATGGGGAAATTAGCAGTTTCTGGCCCCAACCCATTGGCAGGGTAGGGATGCAAATAGTTCAGGGACTTCAGCCAGGGTAGGGCACCACACACTCGAAGGCTTTAACCCTTAGGCTGGGTAGCTACAAGTGGTTCAGGGGGCCCAGGTCCTCAGCCAGGGTGGGGAGCCCAGCAAGCAGTTTAGGGTGCTGGCAGGGGGTTGAGCACCCATGGAGCACAGGCTTCCTGACCTAAGGAGGGGGACTACTGCCATCCCAGGGGTGGGATGTCAGGGGGGACGCGGGCCTGCCCAACTCCACTGCGTCCCAGCCCAGAGCCCAAACAGCAGCAGAGTGGCCTGTCAGAGGGGAATCCACCCGCAACATGCTGATGATGTCTCCGGCAACACCACAGCCAGACGGTAGTGTGGTTCCCCTGGGGTGCTTCCTATACTCCCCCTTGGGTGTACCTGTGTCCAAGGGTCATCCTCTGTGTCTCCTGGGTGCACTGCAAGCAGCAGTCCTAGCAACTCCTCAGTGTCAGGCAGTCCTGGGTTGTCTCTTCAGGACAGCCAAAGTCTTCCGTGGGTTCCAGCTCCAGGAGTGGCTAGAAGCATCTGCGTCCCTTGGTGGCTTCTGCTCAACTGAGCTGCAGGCCCTCCTCTTGTACTTCCTGTTCCTGTCCCGTGCTTCCGCTTCTGGCGTGGTGGCCTAGGGCTTCTGGGTTCCGCTCACCAGGGGGCATCTGGCTCTCCTTCGTTGTCAGTCTCAGGGATACCAAGCCCCTTTGCTACCCAACCACTTTGCCCCCAAGCCCAACTCATGGTCTCAGGGAACCTGACCAGCCCCGTTCTCCAGCTGCAACAAGGCATCCTCGGTGGCATGCTTCTTACTGGCTCAATGTTATGCAGTAAAGGTGAACGGCTGCAAGGCCAGATACCATCACTGTAATCGGGCATTGGTGTCCTTCATTTGTTGGAGCCATCTCAGGGGGCCATGGTTGGTTACCAATACAAAGGGGCTCCCTAGGAGGCAATATCGGAGGGCCTCTACTGCCCATTTGATGTCGAGGGCCTCTTTTTCATCACCAAATATTTTCATTCTCACGGGAATAGCTTCTGGCTAATAAAAAGGACTGGATGGTCCTCCCCATCTATGTCTTGTTTGCCGAGGCATCAGTTTGGACAATGAAACTGCATCTGAAGTGCGGGCTATATAACACTGGTTCTTGGCACAGATGGTCCTTCAATGCCCGAAATGCGTTCTCACAGCCAGGACCACCTGGACACACTGCAGTTAATCTTTGGTGAGCAGACTAGTTAAGGGGGCAGCATTGTGGCAAAGTCAGGTACGAAGCGCCAGTAATATCCCACCAGCCTCAGGAACTGTTGGATCTGTTTTTTAGTGGTTGGGGTCAAGTGATCTTAGAGAGCCTGCCCCTTCCCAATTCAGGGGTATAACATACCTCACCCCAAGGTGTAACCAAGGTAGGTTGTTTCTTTCCACTTGATCCAGCACTTCTTGGGGTTTGCGGTGAAACCTGTCCCCCTTAGGGTGCTCAGGATAGCTGCCACCTGGTTCAGGTGGTCCTCCCAGCTGCAGCAGGGGGTTGAGCACCCAGCAAACAGTCTAGGGCACCAGCAGGGGTTTGAGCACCCATGGAGTGCAGGTCTCCTGACCCAAGAAAGTGGAGTACTGCCACCCCGAGCCAGACAGTGGTCTGGTTCCTCTGGGCTGCTTCCTATACTCCCCCTCCGGTGTACCTGTGCCCAGGACTGAATTTAAAGGCTCAGTCCAACTCCTAAACTATTATCTTTATTATCGGTATTCCTGATCCATTTTGGATAATGAGTTATCTCCTGTATATGATTTATATGTGTGTGCACACAGCATGCCCCTAAAGAAAGTGAAAGAATTTTTTACCTTTCATATGTCTAGAGACAATTAAAAAACATTAGTTGTTGCAAATGAAAAAAGATGACAGTTAAGATACTATTCTTAATTTTGAATAAATGTTCACATATCTGCTACTTTGTATATGCACCTGAGAATTATTAATACCGGTTGAATTATCTTTCGGATGCATTTCAGTATTTTTCAGTAGGTGTCACCAGAATGTCATAAGCTTCCACATTTTCTCTCTTTTTACTCTGTTGATACTTTCTGAAGTCTGGAAGCTTTACCATGATTTAGTATGCTATGTGCTCTCTTCACCGGGAGATTCACTATTTCAGCATTATGGAAATTGATTAGCTAATTTGATTTGATACTGTGTGTTGTCTGGTAATGATTTTATAATAGCTCCTGTATTACTGTTATTTACTGGGAGGTGACTATATTTGGTGCTATACAGATCATGGAGGAGACACAGGACCTGCTCTCAAGGAGCTCACAAATTAGGGACCTGATTCAAGTCCTGGGGCAAGAATTGAATAGGACTACTTGTGTGAATAATGACTATTGCTAAAATAAGGATTTTCAGGCTAACACACAACAGGAGCAAGTGCAACCCACCTCACTGTTACTGCTTCTCAACCTCATTACTGTAATGTGGCCAACCCTAAATATTCAAAATCATGACTTAACCCCCAAAATTATGGTCTGGGAGGTAGGGTGTTGTCTTGGAAGTTAGGAGAACAGGGTTCTAGTCCCTGCTTAGCTTGTAACCTTCAGTCACGTTTGCATCTTGGGCACTTCACATCTCTGTGTGTCTCCATTTCCTCTTCCATGCTTTGTTTGGTCTTACAGTGTAAAGTCTTTGGGGCAGGAACTCTCTCTTACTATGTGTTTGTACAGCACCTAGCACAATGGGAGCCCAGTCTTGGATGGAGCCTCTGGGTGAAACTATAATCCAAGTAATAAGTTAGATTTGTTTTGAAATAATGAAATAGAAATAATGCTTAAATTGCACTGGTGTTTGGGCTACCTTCTAACTGTTAAACTTTAGGGGGAATTCAGGTGCCTCCACCAGTGTGTGGTCATATGAGATTCAAAATTCAATTTTACATGTACACAAAATGCACATGCAAAAATGCAGGCCTCCCTCCTGCCTGCTGGGCCAGAGGCTCTACTTACGCTCATTTAACCCATAGGGAGTGGAAAGCGTTGTTCCTTTCTTCTCCAGTCCCTTCTCCCAGCCCCAGCACAGTCACCCTCCCCTCATCTGCTCGCTATAGCCACCTCTTTATATTTTCCCCTCCCTTCTTTTTAGTTTCCTAATGCTCCCATTTGACATCTGCGCCTCTTCATCCCAATCCTGCCCATCGGTCGTTCTCCCCACCACACATTCCCCTGTCCACTCAGGCCCCTGTCCGATCTGCGACGCACAGGGCATGCTGGCCGTATTCAGCATGGTGGCCATGGTGAATAAGGGCAAAAGCTTGCAAGAGAAGCCTCCCAGTTTTTTAAATGGTAAAAGGCTTTAAAAAATCCAAACCCCTTCTCCCTGCCAAACTGTGTTTAATCGTAAGACTCGCAATAATATTGTCAGAGTTGGCAACTCTGATTTAGGTACCAACATCTAAAGCAAATTTCCTGGTATGACAAACAGAAAGGAACCTAGAGCTGGAGTTGCTGGAATGGAATGTGCTGGTTCATACCCGAGAAGTTTTTTGCAACTTCCATATGAACTTTTCAGTTCTCCATGTCCCAAAGAGTTGGGCTTCAGCAGAGCAGCCAGAACTCATGGAGACCTTGTCCTTCCCTAAACAGCAACCCTTCCCTAACAGGCTGTTTCTCCTCCTTACTAGTAGTTGTCTTTTTTTTGGGTGGGGGCAAGCTGGTGGTGGCGGCTAGTGACGTGCCTCCTCCTTAGCCCCAACATCTTCAGGGAGGAACAGCAGGTCCATCTCCCACAAGGTGTCGCCAGATAGCAGCACTGTAGCAGCTGGGCCTCTCCCGTTTCTCCCCTGCAAATTGGGGAGGTTTAGGATACCCCACTGCCACCCAATCCTTTGTGTAATCCCTGCCCATACACTACTGTTTCCCTGAATGTTCCCCATCCCTATTAAATCACTCTCCCCACATTCACTGTCTCCCCACTGTGTTCAGTTTCTTCTGCACCCAAATTAACTGTCTCCCCTTAATAAACCCTACCATTCATAACTGCCCTGCAACTCAATCTCTAGCCAGCCAGTCAGGACCATCCTTCCAAATAGTGTCTTTCTACTGTATGTACAATAACCCTACCCAGCCACAGCCTTTTGAAGCTTGAGTATTGATACTTATGTTCAAATCACTTTAAGTTTCCCCAGGATTTGCACACAACTGCATCTCCTGGGCTGCTCCTAGAGGTCTGTCTCTTCAGAATTGTCCCAAGAAAATGTTAGAAGTGTTAGCAAATACAGCCTTGCTGCCTGTATTCTCTATCAGCGTCTTCCCTGACTGCTGGCTCTCTATGGAGCCTTCTCCCATGATTGGCATTGGGGTGTGTATGAAGGGGTGTTTCACAAAGTAGAAGAGGAAGCGGTGTACTGCAAGTTACTATAGTTGTCACATTTGGCCCCAATGATGAATATCTATACCTGCCAGTATCACTATGCCTCCTTCCCCCCTACCCCCAATCCTTTTTCTGTCACCAGTTGCAGTCTGAACCCAGCACAGGAGGTTTTAAGAAGGAAGGAGCATGCCACTGATGTGGCACTATGCTCTTCCTGGCCTTCTTTCAAACATGATTTGTGGGTGCAAGTTCTCTTCTGCTTAACGGTGCAGAAGGTTGAATATTAAAAGCAGTCTAGCTGTGGAGGGTTTCCCAACTGTAGCAGTGGCTTGTAAAATAACATTTTGGGGTAGTTCATATGCATACTTTTCTATGTTTTTTAACTTGCTAGATTAGTTAAAAAACCTAAACTTTAAATATATACATAATAGGAGGAGGAAGAAGACATTTCCTCCATTGTATGTATTACTCATTATGGGTAAAAAAAAAATGTACTATTAGTATAATAAAAAGACACCAAGTGTATTGGCCCATTTTCTGATTTCAGTTAAATTCAGAGAAACTCCTAACTTTATTAAAGTTTACTTCAGTGCAAAAGAGATGAGAATAAGGTTGCTAAGCATATATTTCTCATATACATAATCAAGAAACAGCCTAAATGTTCTGAGACAAATCCATTAAGGAAATTGTTTTGCTAGGTAGTTGTTTTGCTAACTCTTCCAATAATACTAATGCTGTGCTCATAAGCATAGAGTTCTTTTTCTTGCAGTACTCTAATGAATGCTGCTGCTTGTGAAATGTCTAAAGAGTGGAAGGCATGTGGTAGCCTTCTGTGTGCTCTGATGCAGTTCAGATAAACATTGTCAAGCTAAATACCTGGGGCTTGTGTCATAAACAGATAGCTAAGGGTTAATGTCTCTTTCACCTGAAGCACCTGACCAAAGGACCAATCAGGAAACCGGATTTTTTCAACTCTGGGTGGAGGGAAGTGTGTCTCTGAGTCTTTGTTTTCTGGCTGCCTGCTTTCTCTGAGCTTTGGAGAAGTAGTTCTACTTTTTAGTCTTCTGTTTCTAAGTGTAAGGACAAAGAGATCAGATAGTAAGTTATATGGTTTTTTTTCTTTGGTATTTGCATGAATATAAGTGCTGGAGTGCTTTGATTTGTATTCTTTTTGAATAAGGCTGTTTATTCAATATTCTTTTAAGCAATTGACCCTGTGTTGTATCATCTAATACAGAGAGAACATTTGTATGTATTTTTCTTTCTTTTTATATAAAGCTTTCTTTTAAGACCTGTTGGAGTTTTTCTTTACTTCAGGGAAATTGAGTCTGTACTCACCAGGGAATTGGTGGGAGGAAGAAGTCAAGGGGAGATCTGTGTGTTGGATTGCTAGCCTGACTTTGCATTCCCTCTGGGGGAATAGGAAAGTACTTTTTGCTTCCAGGACTGGAAACAGAGAGGGGGAGTCACTCTGTGTAGTTTCACAGAGCTTGTGTCTGTGTATCTCTCCAGGAGCACCTGGAGGGGGGAAGGGAAAAAGGATTATTTCCCTTTGTTGTGAGACTCAAGGGATTTGGGTCTTGGGGTCCCCAGGGAAGGTTTTTCAGAGGGACCAGAGTGCCCCAAAACACTCTAATTTTTTGGGTGGTGGCAGCAGGTACCAGGTCCAGGCTGGTGACTAAGCTTGGAGGTTTTCATGCTAACCCCCATATTTTGGACGCTAAGGTCCAAATCTGGGACTAAGGTTATTACATGAGTGGCAGCTGGTGGGAGATAGACAGAATCCAGAAGCCAGTAGAAATATTATATTTTTCTTTTCTCTGCTAAGGGCTTTTTAGCAGAGAGAAGCAGTTGGTTTTAAAAGGGAACCAGAGAGAATTTTTTTTTTTCTGCTCTCTCTCGCAGTTTGTGGCTTGCATGTTAAGGGTCTTTTGTCATGCAATAGCCCTCCCATTAGGAGGCAAGTACCAGCACTTATAGGCATGCAAATAAAGTGGTTTTTCTGGTTTCCCTTCATTGAACATTAGCTAGAGAGAGAAAAGGAAAATTAGCTAAAGGCACTGTTGCTAGGCAGACTTCAGGAGGCAACAGAGAACCTGCAGTTCAGAAGATAAACACCGGAGGGCACCCCAACACAAGAAAACAGGAACCATGACTTCTAAGGCAAAAATTGACGCCGAAGAACAAATCAAAGAAGCTGAACACAGGCGACAACTGGAAATAAAACAAAAAGAGATGGAGATGAAAGAAAGAGAAGAACAGATCAAAGAGGCAGCCTACCAAAGAGAACAGGCAGCCAAAGAGGCAGCCTACCAAAGAGAACAGGCAGCCAAAGAGGCAGCCAAGGAGGCAGCACACAAAAGAAAACTAGAAGAAGAAGAGGTGGCCTACCGAAGGAAACAAGCAGAAGAAGAGTTGGCCCACAGAAGGAAGCAAGAAGAAGAAGAGGCGGCCCACCACCGAGAAATGGAAAAACAACAAAAAGAGAATGAAGAGAAGGAAAAACAGAGAAAACATGAACTGGAGTTGGCAAAAGCTGGGCTGCCTGTGCCAGCCAACCCTAACAACCCGGCGCCAAATATTGCTCCACAGCCCAGGAAATTTCCCACCTACAAGGCAGGTGATGACACCGAGGCCTTCTTGAAAAATTTTGAAAGAGCCTGTCTTGGGTACAACATCCCCGAAGACCAGTACATGGTAGAATTAAGGTCACAGCTCAGTGGACCTTTAGCAGAGGTGGCAGCTGAAATGCCTAAGCACCAAATGAATGACTATAAACTTTTTCTAACCAAGGCCAGATACAGGATGGGGATAACCCCAGATCATGCCCGTCGGCGCTTCAAAACCCAAAAGTGAAAACCAGAGGTGTCATTTCCCAAACACGCCTACTACATTGCAAAAAACTATGAGGCCTGGCTAACAGGAAACAACATTCAAACCTTGGAAGAACTGAACCTCCTCATACAAATGGAGCAGTTCTTGGATGGTGTTCCTGAAGACATCACACGGTACATACAAGATGGAAACCCCAAGAATATCGCTGAGGCGGGGGAGATTGGAGCCAAATGGATGGAACTGGCAGAAAGCAAGAAAGCTACTGTCAAGGGGAACGATTACCCCAGGGGGCACACAGACCATAAACCCTACAACCGAGGACAGCCAAAGACCCCACATACCACCCAAGTAAAGCCACAGATACCCTACCCTTCAACCTCACCAGTCTCCAGTAACTCACCTCGGCCCAGTGACCCATCAGATGGAAGATACTTTAAGTGTAATGAACTGGGACATATCAAGGCCAAGTGTCCCAAGAACACCATGCGAGTGCAATTCATTACACCACCATCACACCAAATATCCCCTGGCCCGGATGCCTCTCAAATACCCTTGGAGCGAAGGGAAAATTTGAGAGTGGGCGGAAAGAAGGTTACTGCGTGGAGAGACACGGGGGCACAAGTGTCAGCTATCCACCGATCCTTCGTTGACCCCAAATTCATCAACCCAAAGGCCAAAGTTACAATTTACCCCTTCATGTCACAAGCTGTAGACTTGCCTACAGCTCAACTGCCTGTCCAGTACAAAGGCTGGTCAGGAATGTGGACTTTTGCAGTCTATGACAATTATCCTATCCCCATGCTACTGGGGGAAGACTTGGCCAACCAGGTGAGGCGGGCCAAGAGAGTGGGAATGGTTACACGTAGCCAAACCAGGCAAGCTTCCAGACCCATTCCTGTTCCTGAGCCGTCCACAGAGGCCCCGTCTGTGTTACCAGAGACCCAGACAGAGGTAGTGGACCCGGATTCCATGCCAACCACTGAAACAGCCACAGCACCTCCAGTCCCAGGCCCGGAACTGGAACAGCAACCAGCACCAGCAAGTGCAACCCCATCTTCAAACTCAACGCCAGAGGGCGCCAGCGAGCCAAAACTGGCAGAAGCAACAGACAGCCATACCCAAAAGGCTCAGCCGGAGCCTGAAATACCCTCAGGTGCACCAGCGGAGAGCGGTTCACCAGCAACGGAAACAACCCCATCACCTACATCGCTTCCAGAGGGACCAAGCCCAAGTCCACAGTCTGAGGAAGAACTGGTGACCCCAGCCTCAAGGGAACAGTTCCAGACTGAGCAGGAAGCGGATGACAGCCTTCAAAAAGCTTGGGCGGCGGCACGGAGCACCCCACCGCCTCTCAGCTCTTCTAATCGATCCCGGTTTGTTATAGACCAAGGACTTTTATACAAGGAAATTCTTTCTGGTGGACACCGGGAAGAATGGCAGCCGCAAAAACAGTTGGTGGTTCCAACTAAGTACCGGGAGAAGCTCTTAAGCTTAGCCCATGATCATCCCAGTGGCCATGCTGGGGTGAACAGAACCAAGGACCGGTTGGGGAAGTCCTTCCACTGGGAGGGGATGGGCAAGGATGTTGCCAAGTATGTCCGGTCTTGTGAGGTATGCCAAAGAGTGGGAAAGCCTCAAGACCAGGTCAAGGCCCCTCTCCAGCCACTCCCCATAATTGAGGTCCCATTTCAGCGAGTAGCTGTGGATATTCTGGGCCCTTTCCCAAAAAAGACGCCCAGAGGAAAGCAGTACGTACTGACTTTAGTGGACTTTGCTACCCGATGGCCAGAAGCAGTCGCTCTAGGCAACACCAGGGCTAACACTGTGTGCCTGGCCCTAACAGACATCTTTGCCAGGGTAGGTTGGCCCTCTGACATCCTTACAGATTCAGGGTCTAATTTCCTGGCAGGGACCATGGAAAAACTGTGGGAAACTCATAGGGTGAATCACTTGGTTGCCACCCCGTACCACCATCAAACCAATGGCCTGGTGGAAAGGTTCAATGGAACTTTGGGGGCCATGATACGAAAATTCATCAACGAATTCTCCAATAATTGGGACCTAGTGTTGCAGCAGTTGCTGTTTGCCTACAGGGCTGTACCACATCCCAGTTTAGGGTTTTCACCATTTGAACTTGTGTATGGTCACGAGGTTAAGGGGCCATTACAGTTGGTAAAGCAGCAATGGGAGGGGTTTACGCCTTCTCCAGGAACTAACATTCTGGACTTTGTAAGCAACCTACAAAGCACCCTCCGACACTCTTTAGCCCTTGCTAGAGAGAATCTAAAGAATGCTCAGGAAGAGCAAAAGGCCTGGTATGACAGACATGCCAGAGATTGGTCCTTCAAGGTAGGAGACCAGGTTATGGTCTTGAAGGCGCAACAGGCCCATAAGATGGAAGCATCATGGGAAGGGCCCTTCACGGTCCAAGAGCGCCTGGGAGCTGTAAACTACCTCATAGCATTTCCCAATTCCTCACTAAAGCCTAAAGTGTACCATGTTAATTCTCTCAAGCCTTTCTATTCCAGAGACTTACAGGTTTGTCAGTTTACAGTCCAGGGAGAGGATGCTGAGTGGCCTGACGGTGTCTACTACGACGGAAAAAAAGACGGTGGCGTGGAAGAGGTGAACCTCTCAACCTCTCTGAAACGTCTGCAGCGGCAGCAAATCAAGGAGCTGTGCACTAGCTTCGCCCCATTGTTCTCAGCCAACCCAGGACGGACTGAACGGGCATACCACTCCATTGATACAGGTAATGCTCACCCAATCAGAACCCCACCCTACCGAGTGTCTCCTCATGCCCAAGCTGCTATAGAACGGGAGATCCAGAACATGCTACAGATGGGTATAATCCGCTCATCTACCAGTGCATGGGCATCTCCAGTGGTTCTGGTACCCAAACCAGATGGGGAAATACGCTTTTGCGTGGACTACCGTAAGCTAAATGCTGTAACTCGTCCGGACAACTATCCAATGCCACGTACCGATGAGCTATTGGAAAAGTTGGGACGTGCCCAGTTCATCTCTACAATAGACTTAACCAAGGGGTACTGGCAAGTACCGCTAAATGAACCTGCCAAGGAAAGGTCAGCATTCGTCACCCATGCGGGGGTGTATGAATTCAATGTCCTTCCTTTCGGCCTTCGAAATGCACCCGCCACCTTCCAAAGGCTGGTAGATGGTCTACTAGCTGGACTGGGAGAATTTGCAGTTGCCTACCTCAATGATGTGGCCATTTTTTCAGACTCCTGGCCCAAACACCTACTACACCTGGAAAAGGTCTTTAAGCGCATCAGGCAGGCAGGACTAACTGTTAAGGCCAAAAAGTGTCAAATAGGCCAAAACAAAGTGACTTACCTGGGGCACCAGGTGGGTCAAGAAACCATAAACCCCCTACAGGCCAAGGTAGATGCTATCCAAAAGTGGCCTGTCCCACGGTCCAAAAAGCAGGTCCAATCCTTCTTAGGCTTGGCCGAATACTACAGGCGATTTGTACCACACTACAGCCAAATCGCTGCCCCACTGACCAACCTAACCAAAAAAACCCAGCCAAATGCAGTTAAATAAACTAATGAGTGTCAAAAGGCCTTTACCCAACTTAAGGCAACGCTCATGTCGAACCCTGTGCTCAGGGCCCCGAATTTTAACAAGCCATTCCTAGTAACCACAAATGCATCTAAGCGTGGTATAGGAGCAGTGCTCATGCAGAAAGCAACAAATCACAACTTCCATCCTGTCGTGTTTCTCAGCAAAAACTGTCTAAGAGAAAAAGTCACTGGTCAGTCAGTAAAAAGAAATGCTATGCCATTGTGTACGCCCTAAAAAAGCTACGCCCATAATCTGGGACTAAGGTTATTACAGCTTGATTCTGCTCCGACGGATATAAATCAAAAGTTACTTCACTGAAGCCAGTGGAGGGAGTCCAATTGATATAAACTAGTGAAACTGAAAGTAGAATCATGCCCCTCAATTCAGTTGAATATAACCATACTATTTAAATATTAACTCACCAGAGTGACTAAGCACACCTCTTAATGGGCTGGACTATCTACAGAAGAGCTGTCAAATCAAAGATGTGCGAGGAGCTTCCAAAAATTAAAGTGGAGACTAGAAAGCTAATTTTACTTTGTATCTGTGGGAAAATGACCCCTCATCCACAGTAGAGTTACTTTTAAGATAACCATCAGAGGTAAACTTCTTACAAAGTAAGGCCTGTCAGAAACCAGATTAATTACACTTGCATATGTACTTACTACAAATTCAAGAAGAAAATGTTTGTGTTTTCTGAACAGTTTTATTGAGGTAATTTTTTCATTTTATATATATTTATATATATAATTAAGAGCTAAACAGTTTTCTAAGGCACTTGAAACTGTGCACAGGAAAATATCCTACAACATTGTACAACTAGGCAGAACACAATTTTGCTTATTAAATAACAGCATAAACACAAAGGAAAGATGGGTACTTTATATAAAAAAGGTAATACATACTCTTTTCAGATGACAGTAGTGGAAAATATATACTGCAGAACAGATCAAGAACCAAGAAGAAACTGTGCTATTAACTGATGTGTAGTTCCAGTTATTTACATTCACAGATCTCAATACACCTGTGTAATATGGAGTATCGGACTAGTCACTGGAAATTATAAACTCATTCATTTGGTCTGATATTTTCATCCAAGTTGCCATAGTCAGTCCCTAACTAAAGCTGTTACGATACAAAGGGAGGCATACAGGTCTTGTCTTTACAATATATAATTATATAAAGCACACTGTGTAAGTTTAAGACTTGATTGTTTGATTCTCCATTGCTTTGCACTTTGTATGGTCTCTTTCTTATAGCTGTGCAAAACGAGCATAAAATGCCACAGTTCTGAACTGGTGGCATTCTACACCTACTTGGCATAGATACCAATGACTACACAACTGGCAAGGCAGCCGAAAATCAACCCTGGAATGTTTGCATCTTTCTTTTGAGTTTTAAGTATGGAACTTTGGTGAAATTCAGGCAGGATACTCTGAGCACAACTGGGCATGTTTTCTTTGTGTTAATCCAACTAATAACAACAAAGTGAAGTGGCAACACTGTTCTAGTGCCTGTTGATATATATAACAACCTTGATTATATTCTGCAAGTGAAATCCTGATCCCCATGAAATGAATCACAAAACCTTCAGTGGAGCCAAGATTTAATTCTGGGTGACTATGGGCCCTAACCTGCTTATAGAGAAGCTGATGGCAAAACTCGCATTGACTTCAGTGAAAGCCCAATCAGCCCCTATAGGAACTCTATCACTAGCTCTAGTTGGATTCTGTACATAGTGGGTTTTATTCCTTTCTATTGTTTTAATGCTTGGCTAACCCAGCAAACCCCTTGCCAGGGAGGCATCCCTTTGAAGTGTCCCAGTGAACTTCAGTGGAAAGAGTCACATGAGCAAAGATTTGCGGTATCAAGCCCTAACTGTGATGCACTTCAATTCTGCATCAGAGAATACTTTTTCTTGAAAGTCCAGTGTACTTCTAGGTCTGCAACACGACATATTGATATTGCCAGGCTATGCTAATAGCCAGAGTAGTTGGTCAGTAAAGAAAAAAAACCTGGCAAGTGGCACAAAGCTATTGGTTCTTCAATGTACAGCAATGTCGGTGCTGATCCATCTGTTTGCCTAGATTTAACATTTTGCTGCAAATAGAATTTTTTCTCTTTAAGAAAAATAAAAATTCATAAGCTCTATTTTAATGGAGATATTAAATTAGCTTTTGCTATATCAAACTCCAAAAAAAACCTGATACACCTAGCTGTCCATCAAAACTATGCATTTAAGTCATGGATGTTGTTGTTTGGCTCAAAATCATACCAATTAAAATAATTGTCCAAAACACAATGTTTCTTTAATTCCAAAATTTACACAAATTTACAAATCAAAATACCACCACACATAATAGCAAAAGGAAGAGAAGATATGTTCAGCATCATTTTACTCTATTATAACAATACTTAACCATGGTTAAATTTGACATAGTATTGCGAGATGGTGAATCAAGAAATAATGATAAAGACAGGCATAGAATATCATTAATTCCTTTGTTCCTATCCAATACAGTATTTAGCTTCTAGATGGAAAAACAAAAAACAAACACACAAACAAACCTACTGGTATAAAAACAACTTTCTTGCGTTGCTACAGTAGCTCACATGAGCTGTATTTTCATTAAAGTTCTGGAACAAGATATAGAGATTGATATAATAAAACATGACCTCATTCATTAAAATTAATAAATAGAAACCTGCCATAATATTATATTGAAGTTTGTTTTTTCTACTGCATCTCTCTCTCTTGATCTATATCTATACTTCCCTAAGATTTTTCAGATGCCTATTTCTAAACATGATTTAAACTATTCACGGGGATTTATTTTCTTTCCTTTTTATTTTATTCTCAAAATATTTCACTAGCACCCTAAAAACATCTTTCACAACTGGTTTCCTAAATATCATTCTTGTCCTCCAAAAGCTAGTTTTTAAGTCCCAGCAGTGAGTATTGCACTATGATATTGGTATTTTTATTGTACAAAACAACAACAGTAGAGCTAAATCTGATGGCTCCTAAAGGCAGGAGGCAAATTTGTTTTTCACCCTGAGAACATCTTATTTTTGATTTACAGCAGCTGCACAAATTTAACTCCTTGCGATACAAATAAAAATGGTGTTAAAGTATTAAATGATGCACTGTGACGTGCCAGGACAACCAGTGTGCTGATGGACATAGCATAAGCCTTTAACTCATGCTACCATCTGACAAAAGTACTAAATTGGAAATTAAGGACAAAGAGCCAGATTGTGATTTCTGTTTACAGCAGCATAAAGCTCTATATCTGTACTACACAGAGACAGTCATGTCAGGGCTTGTGATTACAACTCATTTGGTCACTAACCTGATTACATACATTGGGCTTGATCCAGTGCCTACCATAGTGAAGGGAATTCTTTCCATTGATTTCAGTGGATGCTGGATTAGGGCTATGGGTTCCCCCATAGACTGTAATATAGATTTTGCTGGAAATACGTTTTTATTCATGCTAAATCCTTGATCAGACCAGGTTTGTAATTAGGTTGAGGGACAACCATGTTGTAAGCATGTTCCTTAACACGGATGTAGCATAAATGTTGACAAGACTTGTATTTGAAGCAATTCCATTGAAGATAGACTACTGATGAAAGTAAGTTCAGAAAGGGCATCTACCTTTGAATGTTCAGGAATTTTTTTTTAAGTTTGGGTCACAGCTTCCATTTGATTTTAAAGAAAAACATTCTTTAGAGTTGATCTGAAAAGATCTGTACCGGCCAATGAGCAAGTTCAGTATTTCTTCTGTAATAATTGACGTAAGCTTCACTAAAGCAGGGCAGGGCGTGGCCTTAATTTTTTGTACTGCTTTAGGAGTTAGTAGTGTCAACTATAGGGGAGCACACATGGAACTTTGAACTTTGGTGTTTCTAGATAAGTGCCTGATCCTTCAAACACTTACAACCCTGTAAACCCACTGTATGTCTTATACAGCAAGTAAGCTCATTGACTTCAATTAGACTATTCATGGCAGTAATCTCTGTCCTTGGTAGTGCTGTAGGATTGGCCCTAACAGACTTAGGCCTGCAATCCCTGTCCAAAATGATTTCTAGCTACTGGTATCTTGTCTTAAAACAGGTTTAATTTTTAAGTCTACAGTAATTCCTATTAATTATTTAGGATTTTGTACAATTTTTATAAGTTTCTCAGTTCACTCACAAGGAGATACAAATATCATCTAAGAGGCTGGAGTGACTCCTTCAGACATTTCAATCTGCTTTGTACATAAGAGTTTAGAATTTTTTAAATGACCCAATCCTGTGTACCCTCAAGTACAATATAGTGGGATGTCTAGATGCAAGACAAATGTAAGATTGAGACCTGAGTCTATTATATGTCCAATAATTTTGAAATGGTTACTCCAGTCTACTGAGTGTGTTTGTATATATATTTATGTCCACTTGGATTGCTGAACACAATACAGGTAACTACCCCATGGTCAAGTATCCTAAAATAGAATTGTATTAATTGTCTATCTGAACAGAAGTTCAAACTAACACTGATCACATCACCCATTTCAGCTAATTGGATTGTGTTTGGCACCATGGTGGGAACTTTTTCACCTCTTTTCCCTCTCATTTTCTGCCTTAGGGACTGCCATGTTGACTCTCTCCAACCAGTTTTTCCTTTTCTAGGCCTCATATTACAGTACTTGTGATTATTTCTTGCTGAGTTGCATGCCGCCAGGCTCTCTGGGGCTTAGATACGCATCATATTCCTTTCCACTACAGCAATTTGAAAAAGATCTGAGGCAACTTGTACAAAGGACCAAGAGAGAGATCTGAAATCTGAAAGCTGTGCAGCTCAGCAAGAAAAAGCAAACTTGTCTCATCAAGCACTACAGTGTATCACAATCTCATTAACTTGTCTATCACTTGGTCAACACTTTACAACTTTTGTCCTCCAAACCCGTTGCTATTTACAATATATAAAATATATGTACAGGGTTAAACGTGTATGTATATTATATATAAACAATTTGTAAGTTCTAATTTAGCAAAGCACTTAAGTGTGTGCATAAGTCCTACTGAGGTCAACTTCCTTTATCCCATTTTAAGCATGTGGATAAGTGCTTTGTTGAATTAGGGCCATAGTTTGTATCTTATTTTAACAATGGAGGCCCTGGTAGCTTCTATTAGTTGTCAAATATATAAAATGGCATATGTTCTCAATGGCAAAGCCCACCATTGATTTCACTGGGAATAAAAGCGGGCCCTAAATTCCCAGTCCTGCTGGCTTTAACTTACATGGGTAGTCATTACTCACACAGTGATATCAATGGGACTTCTATCCTGCATAGCATTTGCAGGGTCAAGCCATACATTTGTGAAAACTTTTACAGGGCATATGTCATAGCCACTTTTCTAAATTTAATCCCTTGGTAATATTTTTTAAACTATCAAAGTGATTAGGTCGTATTAAGGACCTGTCAGTTGTCCCATTTAATTTTTTTTGAAACAAAAACTCAAATTATATGGGTCAGTGTTAAAAGAGTAAACTTCTACACTATTTTGCACTCCACACTTTCTTCTAAATTTGGCAACAAACAAACAAAAACAGTTTCTGGAGAAGAATTGTTTTGCCAAGCTTTAATCCAGGGTACACTTTTAAACCTTGAAAATAAGGGATTTTAATAGGAATTCTGTCAAAATTATAACTAATGGCTTGCACATATCTGTATGATTTAGTGTGGCACACATTTTCATGGCTTCTTTGATGTAAAAATGCTGCTTCCATAGTTACAAAATGATGGCATTGCAGAAGCTAAATTGTTTCCTACTAATTCTATTTTTAATATATTTAATTGATTCCAGTAAGAGGCGGAACAATGCTGATTATTTTTATTTGCTACAAGCTTGTAGTTGGCTGTTTTACTAGTTATTCATATTTTTGGGTTCATACCCTGCATTCTGTAGGATTTTTACCAAAATTAAAGTGTTCTTAGAGGTCCTATCAACCTATTTCCTTAAAATATTTAAATCAATCTATTTAAAAATAAACAGAGAGCCAGCTCATGGAAAGCACCCTGCTATTACTTGAATGCCCTTTACAAAAATAATCCATCCCATTTAAGCAAACCTGGTCTTGTTGTAAATATCAGTAAAGAGAGAGATCTTATTTTAGCCACTAAATTGCATTCCGCCTTTAGGCTGACATCTAAAATGACAATCTTCAATTTTATAAATTAAAAACACTCCACAAGAACCTACTGCAGAATCTGAGGTAAAAATCACTCTGCACAGACCTTTTATTGCCTGAAAAAATACCTAGCTTTCATAATTAAAAACTAAACAGGGCACATAAAAGACAAAAATAAATTGTAATTATATACACATATAAAAAAGGATAAATAGTATATATACTGTAATACTGCATTACATATATGTTTATGTGTACTCCAGGCCCAGAAAAGTCATTGTGTACATAAATCAAAGGATAAATAAGTGCCAATATAAGACAGAGAATTTTTTAGTGTAAACAATGCCAAAGGCTTGTAATAGGCCTTAGGGCTGACCTAACAAAAGCACATATTGCCTTTCACGCTCCATACCATTTAATTTTAATAGTATTGTATTCACACATACAATTTCAGAAGTTGTGAGTTAATAAGCATTCTTTGCATACAACAAAAACAGGCTGTGGACACTAAGGATTTTCTGTAGCTTTTACAAGGCCCTTGATGAAGATGTACTGATCCACATATTAATTCTTTCTAGAAGCAATCCAAGGGATCCATCTAATGTTGCTCTTAAAGTTAAGTCACATTGTTAACCACTTTCCAAACCTACTAATATGCAAATTCATGGCTGATTTCAGTTCTAATTCTGGATTCAAATTAGAATGTCATGATTGTCAATACTGTCTGCCATAGTTCACAGAGATATTGGTGCCACTACTTTGACAACAACGTGAGTGACAGACAAAAGAAGAGTGTTTCAAAATCTGAATCCTTTCATTGCACTCACAGTGTCCTATTATTTGTCCTTTGAAACCTACTTGTGTAATTCTGATGCATTATCGTAGAGAATCCAAGGTGTAACTGTATTAAAAAACCACCAACCATATTTAGCTGTGCTATACGAATACTCAATGTATTTTCTTTAAGCATGCTTTTCAGAATTTTTAAAAATACATCTTAATTATAACAAGAATATTTTCTGGCAAGTAGGTTCACTGGCACCACAAAAATTACTGTACTTCACTAAAGTACTGATGAAATGAGGACTTGGTGGCATACTATCTTGCTAG
This sequence comes from Gopherus flavomarginatus, assembly GCF_025201925.1. Lineage (NCBI taxonomy): Eukaryota > Metazoa > Chordata > Testudines > Testudinidae > Gopherus > Gopherus flavomarginatus. The sequence goes on from NC_066620.1 coordinate 107,479,498, forward strand.
AACAGGCCGAAGTCTCTAGAAAACACACACACAGTTGCTTAAACTCCCAGATTTACAAATCTTTTCCTCCTGCCATCCAAATATATAATTAAACCAGTTTTTCATAAAGAATTTACTACCAGTTTGTTCTAACTTTTTTCTGTTAATTGACAGGCAAAGTCTCTTTCCCTGCCCTCCTCTCTTTGTGTTCCCACTGTACCCACAATTACCGTCGGTCACCATGATGTAAAGTCTGATGAGTTCGTGGCCACAGGCTGTCAAACGATTGTCTTCAGCTCTTCTTGTCTGCTCAAGCTTTGATGAAAAAATATCAATGTATCTGTGTGAGCTAGCCACAGAATCACAATCTCTCTTACCATCAAGACTTTGCTTAGTTAATATGGAATGCTACCCCCACTTTCCCTGGGTTCTGGTACCAGTAAAATCTCTTGTTCTCTAATAAAGATGAGGGCCACATTCTTCATTAACCTCAGGGTAAGCTGCAACACACACTCACACTCATTCAAGTTCCAGTGCAATCTCAGGTCTTCATGATGCAATGATTTTCCCAAAGGAAACTGGGGCATGAAGTATGGGATACTGTCAAACAATTATGGACGATGAAACCTGAAATATTAAATCAAATGAAAGTTATGAGTGTTATTGTTTCATTGGATAATGGCATTGGGCCCGGTTTTGATTTTACACCTATTTATCTCCATTGACTTAACAGAGCTGTTCCTGATTTTCACTGATGTAAATGAGATCCAAACTAGATCAATTGTGTCTCACGTTTAAAACAACTGATTGGGAAACAGAAAAGCTTAGCATCTCTGAAAAACAGGTCATTACTTTTAAGTCTGCTTCCTTATCTGTAAAATGGGGATAACAATACTCAAATATCTTTGCATGTTGCTTTGAGATCTTAGGATGAAAGATACTTTGCACTTGCATAATATTATCTTCTTATTAGCGCAGTCAGTTATGCCAGATGAAGTATTAGAAGAGCACCAGAACCTGGTAATATAACCTATCATCAAGGACATGAATTTCTGTTTAAATAGTTTCAGAATGTATACACACGCATGGAAAATATAAAAATACTATAATGAGAATAATTCATTCAAAATTCTACCCAAAATTTGATATTTTGGGTAGATGTGATTATATATTTTCTTCTGATATAGAGGGGATATTTCAAGCCAAGAGAAAACAAGCTACACGCTACTGCAATATAATATAATTCATAGTTATATATAGGGTCACTTTTTAAAGTATGGGCACAATGGGTTTATCTGCAAAACCCGATATTTGCATGTTAAGCAGGTGGATAGCTAGCTGAGGTTATATTAATTTGCAAAGTCAGATGTGTGATATTAGTATTTTTATTAATTAGAATGGTGTCTAATGACTGCAGAGGTTGAATGATGAAACTCATGTGAGGGTGAGACGTTTTTAAAAATAACAGCACTTTATAAATATGCACTATGTCGTCTTCCCAAATCTGAATGTTTACAAATCGGTAAATTATTCTTATTCTGTTAATAAAAGACTATTTTTAGGAATTCACTTTCTTAGGTGTACATCTAAAATGACCCAGTTATTATAATTGTGTAATTACACAAGGAATCAGGCTACATTATCAGGACTAAAAGGAAGACTTTGACCATTAGATTTTGTAGATAAATAAGTGTCAAAGCTTTATCTTTATTGTGTATCCAAAGCTCAGTATCAAATTTGGGTAAGGCAAGAGAACTGTGAAAACAGATTAATAATAACCTATAAGTAGCAGCTCCTTTATCTTCTCATCCTACTATTGAATTTTATGAGCAAATCTGTTCTGACCAGCTGCAAACTGCAACTCACTTTTAATTTGTATTTCCTAAATAGTTCTTTTTTCTTTTAAATGAATAATTCATTCTCTGCCCCAGAGTTACCTGCCCACGATACTATTAGACCTAACCCAACTTTTGCTTTTTCAGTCCAATGTTATTAGTGAACTACATGAGTTATATTCCTTTTAACAACAGGGCCCTGAGGAGACTGATGCGCTTTCCTTTCTCCCAGAATTGCAATTCTACAACATCTGTGCCTGATTCTGCTCTTAACAGCAATGTTTTTTCTCTAGTGTTACTCCACTAACTTCAGTGTAATTACTCCTTTCTGCCACAGGCCAATCAGAGAGAACTGATGGGCAGGATCCCCTGGGAAGCTAATATGAGAGGGAAAGGAGTCCAAGAGAGCTGGCTGTATTTCAAAGCAGCTTTATTGGGGGGTGCAGGAACAAACCATCCCGATGTGCAGAAAGAATAGCAAATATGGCAGGCAACCAGCTTGGCTTAACAATGAAATCTTCAGTGAGCTTAAACACAAAAAGGAAGCTTACAAGAAGTGGAAACTTGGACAGATGACTAGGGAGGAGTATACAAATATTGCTTGAGCATATAGCGATGTAATCAGGAAGGCCAAAGCAAAACTGGAGTTGCAGCTAGCAAGGGATGTGAAGGGTAACAAGAAGGGTTTCTATAGGTATGTTAGCAACAAGCAGTGGTCAGGGAAAGTGTGGGACCCTTACTGAATGGGGGAGGCAACCTAGTGACAGATTATGTGGAAAAAGCTGAAATACTCAATGCTTTTTTTGCCCTGGTCTTCACAGACTAGGTCAGTTCCCAGACTGCTGCACTGGGCAGCACAGTATGGGGAGGTGAACTGCCCTCAGTGGTGAAAGAACAGGTTAAGGACTATTTAGAAAAGCTGAACGTGTACAAATCCATGGGGCCAGATGCAATGCATCTAAGGGTGCTGAAGGAGTTGCTGATGTGGTTGCAGAACCATTGGCCATTATCTTTGAAAATTCGTGGCGATCAGGGGAGGGCCCAGACGATTGGAAAAAGGCAAATATAGTGCCCATCTTTAAAAAAGGGAAGGAGGAGAATTCGGGGAACTACAGACTGGTCAGTCTGACCTCAGTCCCTGGAAAAATCATGAAGCAGGTTCTCCAGGAATCTGTTTTGAAGCACTTGGGGGAAGAGGAAGGTGATCAGGAACAGTCAGCATGGATTCACCAAGGGCAAGTGATGCCTGACCAACCTGATTGCCTTCTATGATGAGATAACTGGCTCTGTGGATATAGGGAAAGTGGTGTACGTGATATACCTTGACTTTAGCAAAGCTTTTGATATGGTCTCCCACAGTATTCTTGCCAGCAAGCTAAAGAAATATGGATTGGATGAATGGACTATAAGGTGGATAGAAAGCTGGCTAGATTGTTGGGCTCAATGGGTAACGATCAATGGCTTGATGTCTAGTTGGTAGCCAGTATCAAGTGGAGTGCCCCAGGGGTTGGTCTTGGGGCTGGTTTTGTTCAACATCTTCATTAATGATCTGGACGATGGGACAGTTTGCACCCTCAGCAAGTTCGCGGATGACACTAAGCTGAGGAGAGAGGTAAATATGCTGGAGGGTAGGGATAGGGTCCAGAGTGACCTAGACAAATTGGAGGATTGGGCCAAAAGAAATCTGATGAGGATCAACAAGGACAAGTGCAGAATCCTGCACTTAGGATGGAAGAATCCCATGCACCGTTACAGGCCGAGGACTGCCAGGTTAAGCGGCAGTTCTGCAGAAAAGGACCTGGAAATTACAGTGGATGAGAAGCTGGATATGAGTCAACAGTATGACTTTGTTGCCAAGAAGGCTAATGGCATATTGGGCTGCATTAGTAGGAACTTTGCCAGCAGATAGAGGGAAGTGATTATTCCCCTCTATTCGGCATTAGTGAGGCCACATCTGGAGTATTGTGTCCAGTTTTGGGCCTCCCACTACAGAAAGTATGTGGACAAATTGGAAAGAGTCCAGTGGAGAGCAATGAAAATGATTAGGGGACTGGGGCACATGACTTATTCAGAGAGGCTAAGGGAACTGGGCTTATTTAGTCTGCAGAAGAGAAGAATGAGGGGGGATTTGATAGCAGCCTTCAACTACCTGAAGAGGAGTTCCAAAGAGGATGGAGCTCGGTTGTTCTCAGTGGTGGCAGTCAACAGAAAAAGGAGCAATGGTCTCAAGTTGCAGTGGGGGAGGTTTAGGTTGGAGTTTAGAAAAAACTATTTCACTAGGAGGGTGGTGAAGCACTGGAATGGGTTACCTAGGGAGGTGGTAGAATCTCCATTCTTAGAGGTTTTTAAGGCCTGGCTTGACAAAGCACTGGTTGGGATGATTTAGTTGGGGATTGGTCCTGCTTTGAGCAGGGGGTTGCACTAGATGACCTCCTAGATGACCTTCCAACCCTAATCTTCTATGATTTTAACAGAGAGGGGACACTTTGGAGCCGAGTCTTCCTCAGGCAATAGCTCCTTGAGGACCACCTGGACCCATTGGTTACATGTACCATGGATAGGATTGGCATCCCTGTTTCAAGCCCCTCCTCCAAATAGCTTTCTCACTGAGTTGCTGCTGTTTTCAGTGTTGGTGAGAAACACTTTCAAGTTCCTCTTTGGTGTCTCTTGTACAAATATGTGCTAATTTTGCAATATAATCCGTAATGATGGAATCAAGGAGTTATATTACAGTTGAATCAGTTCATAGCACAGAATATTCTCTCTTGCAATTTACTTTATATTGCACTTTTCTAAACCTGTATTTTTAGATATCCTAAAGACTAACTGAAGTACAAGGAATACAAGACACGGAGTCAAATGGAGATACACTAGTTATGTACTTGACCTAGTGATCTGTATCCATATTTGTGAGGGGCATTTTCTAAGACTAAGCAAAACACTGGGTTCTAATCCCTACCTGTATGTATGGTTATAATCCTTGGCTCAGTTTTCCCGTTTGTAAAAATGACAACGTTTCCTTACCCGCTTCGTGAAGTGTTATGAGACTCAATTAGTTCATGTTTATAAACTGCACTGAAGTGCTAGATATTATTATAATTATATTCAAAACCTTATATTAAAAGATGATTAAAGTTGTAAAGTCAAGCACTCAAAAATTAGGAAATGCCAGAATTAAAGTTGATCATCTAGCCCAATTCTGTCTCATTGCGAGTACGCATTCTGATAGTCTAACTAAAGGATCACACACATCATGGAGTGGTGGCAGCAATAGCAGTGGGAGGAAGGGACCCAGTTATGGATCAATTTTTGTGTGTGTCTTATCTGAAGGTTCAGTTTTTAAAGAATCATAGAAATACATGGCTGGAAGGGACCGCGAGAGGCCATTTAGTCCACAATCTCCCTTGATAACCTATTCCAGTACTGAGCTATCCTTATAGTTAGAACATTTCCCTAATATCTAACCAAAATCTCCCTTGCTGCAGATTAGGGGAGCATGGTGTATGCAATGGTGAATGCAGTGCTTAATTTGTGCTAGGGCTTGCCAGGACTGAGCCCCAGCACCTCTAGGCGTGGCAGTTTATCGCCCTAGCACCTCCAGGCTTGCTGCATCAGTTATGAATAAAAAAATTGCTTGAGCCCTGGCATCTTTTTCATTACAAATCAAGCACTGGTTGAATGATTTTAGCAGCAAGCTCTACTGGGCATAATGCAGACTGCTAAATGCAATCTTCAGAAGCTTAGAATTTGGATAAATCAGAACAGGTTTTCAGGGGGACAACACAAAGCACACACCTGACCTCTGGAATAACCCTCTGCCAAATTTCAAAATCCTGCTGCAAATCAGAGACATTAGAGCTCCTCAAAAAACTGTCAGAAAAAATAATTATAATGGGAATTGTTAGATAACCTAAATATAGGTTACCACTTTCCCTATAATGTCTATTTGATAATTATATAGTGGTTTTAAAAATATCAGGGCCTTGTTTATTATTAATACAATAACAATATATTGAGTAATCCTTATGGAGTTGCAGTAGCTTGAGTAGAAAAACTGATTTCCACTATTAGTACCTTCTGATTCCTAATTTAAAATCCACACTAAAACTCCTATTAGCTTAACATTTGTTTTGTTTGATCTGTAGCCAGCAAACTATTTTTAGACCAAATTTAAGGTTATTTGGACATGCACTTTTAAAGATATGAGATTTAAGGAAGACAGGTGTTAATCATAGTTTGAAAATTCTTTTAGTTCTTTTTTGCCACATCCTAGCTGCAAGATAACTTATCCTGCATACTTCAAAGGAGGCTTATTTGAAATATCTTGGCGAGATCTATGGCACAGGTCCAAACAGAGATGCATATTATAATGTTATTTGTGTCAAATCAGGGATATTAGAATGGAATGTCTGAATCTGGCAAATTTCCAAAAGATTGTTAGGCGCTCTGGCAATTGTTAGGAAGTTCTCCAGAATGGGGATGGACTTTATGAAGTTTGCTAGACTGCTAGCTTGATTCCAGTGCCCCAAAGCACTCACTAATACATACTTTCATATAGTTTTCAGTGATTCTGTGGAAGCACGGCTCTCCTCCCATACCTGCAGACTGTTGGAATTTCATCTGGGACATGCTGAATTCAATAAAATGTATGAAAGGATTATTTCTCAGATTTCATAAGCAATCTTTTTCATTTAAAATCTGTTCCTTGGCATATCAATTATGTGGTTTCAGTGATCACATCAGCAACACTGGGAAATCCCACCAGCTAAGGGTCAAGGAATTAATTACAGTACAACTTTAGAGGACTTGGGAAAGGCAGAGACTAATATGATACATTCACCTCTCAGTGGCTTTACGCCAAAAGGTACTTTTACTCACCTTGTAAACTGTCGACTTTCCTCATGTACTTCCATTTCTGTGCTTTTAAATTCATTCAGTTCTTTCCGTATTGCTGCCTAATTAAAAACATGCACAAACATCAGAAAGGTGAACATCCAGTAAAAATACATTAACAGAACAAGGGCCCACTCCTGTGAGGTGCAAAATACCCTCATCTCTATTGTTTTCCATTTACTTTTCACTTAAATCCTTTCATTTAATCCATCACTCTTGCACACTTCTGATCCCAAGAACATAATGGCTCTTTCAATTATGGTTATTTGAAGCAGTAAAACTACTTTTAGGAAAGCCATAAGAAAATATCTGGGGCCAGAAAATCCCTCCCCCCAAACATGGTATTTGCTACAAAAGAAACAGGGAAAGGGAATTTGTCACTCCCGACAGCCACCTGTTTAGTATGCATCTGCAAAGAGATTATCACAGCATACAGCCCTGGAGGGGAGGATGAGTCATTCATGCATAGCATACATGCATAGCAATTGCATAAACTGCAAGATTCCTATAGCTCCCAACTGGAGACAAGATTTAAGGAATGCGAGATGAATGCCACTTTTCAAATGGAAATTAGTCACTCGGTTTGATCAATTTTATATAACATTCCATGAGGTGTTTGGACATTCCAGGGCCATGTTTTCAGCTGGTAGATACTAAAGAACAGCAGAAATTCAGCATGCTTTAAAATGTCAGTCCTTAATGCCTATGTAAAAAGAATGATAATCAATTTACTTCACTATATAATTTCTTAAATGGCCAGCACTCTACACACACAGGTATTGCTATAAATGCTTTTGGTTCAAATCTATAAACATTTTAAACCACTGCTTTCAGACCTTGCTGTTCAGTGTAAGGTTTACTCTCTCTCTTTCTCCTTTCCGTGTTTCTAATACAAGTAATGCCATCTGAGTAATCCTTTAAAAAAGCAGCTCATTAAAGAGCAATGTCTTTCAACGCAGGACAGAATTCCAGTGTGATAAATTTACACTGTGTCATCAGAATGCCATTTCCTAAATGATAAATCTCACATTCCAGCAGGGGACTGTCCTGCTTAACTCCAATGATACACTAGCACAAGGCCGCTGCAATAGTAGGAAAGACACACAGCTCAGATATTGCAAGCCCCCACCCCCTTGTTTTTAAGCATATGCCATATCGATAGGCAAGATACCAGAGTCCTGAATCCACAGAACTGGTATAGCGCCGGCTTCACAGAATCAGAGATTAGGGTTGGAAGAGACCTGAGGAGACCTCTTTTCCACTGATGTGCTTCAACTGGACCTAGAGGGACTACTTCTAGGGAAAAGAGGTAATAGAATCTCCACTCACTGGACCCTTTGCCTCTCTGCTGAGACTGAAAACATGGGGACCAATTTGTGCTAACTGTGCTGTGTTCATTATAAAATGTATTGAGCCTAAAAATGTATTTCAGGTGGGTAATAATGTATGCAGTGTTGTTGCAGCATATCAGAAAAACATGGAGATCAGAGAGACAAGGTGGGGGAGGTAATATCTTTTACTGGTCCTTGTCTCTCAGGTGGTGATAATGACTTTCAGCCATTATTGGCCAGACCTGAGCAGGTGACCTACAAAGGGAAAAAGTTCCACTGCTATCATGAACAATCAAGCCCTTCTTGTATCATTTCTAAATGTGGCACTCTGATCTACTGTGACTTGAGGACTCATCTACACTGATTGGACCTATCAGTGCTAGCTACCAGTGTAGTTTGCTTGGTGCAACTCCCAGTGCAGATCGATAAAGTCGCTATTTGCATCAGGACTGCTCACCTCAGTTTCCTGCAAGGTGCTGAGTGCACTCAGCTCCTGAAGGCTTCATGGGGAATAGAGAATGTTCAGCACCTGAAGCCCAGGGCCCTGAGCCTTGCTACCTGGGATGAAGCTGAAGCCTGAACAATGCAGCTTTGCACAGGCCCCTGTGGTATGGGGCCCCAGGCAATTGCCTTGCTTGCTACCCACTAAAGCAGGTGCTGGATTTTATATGCAGAAAACCAGCTGTTGTGGCACAGGTGGGCCGTAGAGTTTTTATAGCATGTTGGGGGAAGCTCAGAAAGAAAAAGGTTGAGAACCTCTGCCTTACTTGGTATTGCAGGATCTTGAATTTTCTATACAATTTGGTCCAGAAATGGTGATTGGTAAACCACCCATTTCTAGCAGAGAAATCCTGCAGGTATTTTTGGGGGTGGGGAGTGGTGGTTAAAGAGGGGAATGGGACAGCTGAATAGATTTTTCTGAAATGCCCTACTGATTTGTCTTAAAAAAGAAAAGAAAAGTAATTCTCTCTAGAAAGACAGAGAAACAAGCAGCTTAACAGAATTGCACCCAAACAGTGTGCTGTAGTGTGTAAAGTACAAACCTCCCGAAGAAAACAGTGCTCTTCACAGTATGATCAATAGTAACAGGAATGACCAGCTCTTTCCTCGTGGGCTAATGTCATAACTGGATCCTGCACTTTACGGCCATTTCACAACAAAAAAAACTGAGGATTCATGCCAGCTTCTCTTGCCTCTCTTCGCATCCCTACATTCACCTCTCTCAACCTGCCCCCTTCTTTTGTGCTGGTTAGAGATATCCAATAATGTGAAGCACCCAGGCTTCCTTCAGACCTGAGCATGGCATGAAACACCATGGCTGAGGATCTCCTCAGGAGACTTAAGGCCAAATGTCTTGATCTTTCAGAGGCCTTTAAGACAATTGATTATGAGGCAGTGGTTCTCAAACTTTTGTACTGGTGACCCCTTTCACATAGCAAGCCTCTGAGTGCGACCTCCCTTATAAATTAAAAACACTTTTAAATATATTTAATACCATTATAAATGCTAGAGGCAAAGTGGGGTTGAAATGGAGGCTGACAGCTCGTGACCCCCTATATAATAATCTTGTGATCCCCTGAGGGGTCCCAACCCCCAGTTTGAGAAAAGACGGTTACTCACCTTTGTAACTGTTGTTCTTCGAGATGTGTTGCTCACATCCATTCCAGTTAGGTGTGCGCGCCGCGCGTGCACGCTCGTCGGAAACTTTTTACCCTAGCAACTCCAGTGGGCCGGCAGGTCGCCCCCTGGAGTGGCGCCGCCATGGCGCACGATATATACCCCTGCCGGCCCACCCGCTCCTCAGTTCCTTCTTGCCGGCTACTCCGACAGTGGGGAAGGAGGGCAGGTGTGGAATGGATGTGAGCAACACATCTCGAAGAACAACAGTTACAAAGGTGAGTAACCGTCTTTTCTTTTTCGAGTGATTGCTCACATCCATTCCAGTTAGGTGAATCCCAAGCCATACCTAGGCGGTGGGGTCGGAGTGAGAAGTCGCGGCATGGAGCACTGCAGATCCGAAGGCTGCGTCCTCTCTTGACTGCTGGACCAGGGCGTAGTGGGAAGCAAAGGTGTGGACCGATGACCAGGTCGCTGCCCGACAGATTTCCTGGATGGGCACACGGGCGAGGAAAGCCAGCGACGACGCCTGCGCCCTGGTAGAATGCGCAGTCACATGGCCCGTAGGGACGTGGGCCAAGCCATAGCAGGTCCTGATACAGGACGTTACCCACGAGGATAACCTCTGCGAAGAAATGGGAAGCCCCTTCATGCGGTCCGCTACTGCCATGAAAAGCTGGGGGGATTTGCGGAATGGTCTGGTCCTCTCCACATAGAACGCGAGAGCCCTACGGACATCAAGCGAGTGGAGCTGTTGCTCCCTGCCTGAAGAGTGAGGTTTCGGGAAAAAAACCGGGAGGAATATCTCTTGGTTGATGTGGAAGGCTGAGACCACCTTGGGGAGAAAGGCAGGGTGTGGCCTCAGCTGCACCTTATCTTTATGGAAGACTGTATACGGGGGGTCTACCGTGAGAGCCCGGAGTTCCGACACCCGTCTAGCTGAGGTGATAGCTACTAGAAAGGCAGTCTTCCAAGAGAGATAGAGTAGGGAGCAAGTAGCTAACGGCTCGAAGGGGGGCCCCATGAGCCGAGACAACACCAGGTTAAGATCCCAGGTTAGAGCAGGGAGTCAGACGTTAGGGTACAAACGTTCCAGCCCCTTCAGGAATCTAGTCACCGTCGGGTGAGAAAAAACGGAGCGGCCATCCCCACCCGGGTGAAAGGTGGAGATAGCTGCCAAGTGGACCCGCAAGGACGATATCGCCAGGCCCTGTTGTTTGAGGGACCAAATATAGTCTAAAATATTGGCCACCGAAACTTCCATCGGGCGGAGACCTTTCTCTACGCACCAACAAGAGAAACGCTTCCACTTGGCCGAGTATGTCGCTCTAGTGGAAGGCTTCCTGCTGCTCAAGAGTACCTCCCGTACCGGGGTGGAGCAGCGCAGTTCAGAACTGGTCAGCCACGCAGGAACCACGCCGCTAGGTGCAGCGACTGCAGGTCCGGGTGACAGAGAGTCCCGTGTTCCTGGGTGATCAGGTCCGGGTGAAGGGGGAGGGGCACTGGGTCGGCTATGGCCAGGTCCAGCAACATGGGGTACCAATGTTGCCTGGGCCACGCCGGGGCTACCATGATCACGTGAGCCCTGTCCCTGCGCACCTTCAGAAGGACCCTGTGGACCAGCGGGAACGGGGGAAACGCGTAGTACAAGTGGGTCGTCCACGGAATAAGGAAGGCATCCGCTATAGACCCGGGTTCTCTGCCCTGAAAAGAGCAGAACGCCTGGCATTTCCTGTTCCCCCCGGACGCGAAGAGGTCCACACGGGGATAACCCCACCTCTGGAAGATCGAGAGGGCGACGTCCGGGCGAAGGGACCACTCGTGTGAAAGGAAGGATCTGCTCAGGCGGTCCGCCAGCGTGTTCCGTACTCCGGGGAGAAAGGAAGCCGTGAGGTGAATGGAGTGGGCTACGCAAAAGTCCCAGAGTTGCATCGCCTCGTGACATAGGGGAGAGGATCTGGTGCCGCCCTGCTTGTTGATATAGTACATGGTCGTCGTGTTGTCGGTAAACACCGCGACACAACGACCCCGAAGCTGGTGACAGAACGTTTGACAAGCAAGGCGGACCGCTCTCAACTCCCGCATATTGATGTGCAGCTTCACCTCCTGCGGGGACCACAGGCCTTGTGTTCTCAGGGATCCCAGGTGGGCCCCCCAGCCAAGATCTGAGGCATCCGTCGTTAGGGACACCGAGGGCTGGGGTGGGTGGAATGGGAGCCCCGCACACACTACGGACTGGTCTAGCCACCAGCTGAGAGAATCCAACACCCCTTGGGGAATTGTGATCAGCATGTCTAGTGGTTGTCTTGCCGGCCGGTAATGTGCGATGAGCCACGACTGGAGGGGCCTCATGCGGAGCCGAGCGTAACTTGTCACAAATGTGCATGCTGCCATGTGGCCTAACAGGGTTAGACATGTCCGTATTGATGTTAAGGGGGCTGCCCGCAATCGCTGAACGATCGCCGACAGCGCCTGGAACCGTGGTAATGGCAGAAGAGCCCTGGCCACGGTGGAGTCCAGGACGGCCCCGATGAACTCCACCCTCTGCGTGGGGAGCAGGGTGGACTTGTCTACGTTGATCATGAGGCCCAAGGTAGCAAACAGGCCGGTGATCCTGCGGACGTGGCTGCAAACCTGTAGCTCCGACGTGCCCCGAATTAACCAATCGTCTAGGTAAGGGAACACGTGGATACGATTGCGCCGAAGATGAGCCACAACGACGGCCATGCATTTTGTGAATACCCTCGGAGCCGTAGAAAGGCCAAATGGGAGGACTGCAAATTGGTAGTGAAGGCGGCCCACCACGAATCGAAGGAAATGTCTGTGGTGTGGCCAAATGGCAATGTGAAAATAAGCGTCCTGCATGTCGAGGGCGGCGTACCAGTCTCACGGATCCAGGGATGGGATAATGGTCCCCAGGGATACCATGCGGAACTTCAACTTCACTAGGTACTTGTTGAGCTCTCGCAGGTCGAGGATAGGCCTGAGGCCTCCCTTGGTCTTGGGGATCAGAAAGTAGCGGGAATAAAACCCCTTGCCTTTCTCGTTTTCCGGAACCGCCTCTATAGCTCCTTTGTTGAGGAGCGTCTGTACCTCCTGCCGAAGGAATTGCTCGTGAGAGGGGTCCCTGAAGAGGGACGAGGAAGGGGGGCGGGAAGGAGGAAATGATATAAACTGCAGGCGGTATCCCGTCTGCACCGTGCGTAAGACCCAGCGGTCCGATGTTAATTGGGTCCATGCCGGGAGGAAAAACGAAAGGCGGTTGGAAAACGGGGGGGAAGGATCCGTGGGGAAAACTGTTACTGCGCCCTCGGGCGCACCTTCAAAACGAAGGCTTGGGCCCAGGCGGGGGCTTAGAGGAGCTTTGATTCTGCCCCCCTTGGTTCCCCGAATGCCTACGCCTCCCATTCCTGCCGCGGCGCCTATTAAGGTCCTGCCGCTGGCGGAACTGGGGGTATGGCCTACGCTGCTGTTGCTGCTGTGGCCGGAAGGGTCTGCGCTGCGTTCCTGGCGTGTGCATCCCGAGGGAGCGCATTATGACCCGATTGTCTTTAAGACTTTTGAGTCTGGGGTCTGTCTTTTCTGAAAACAGGCCCTGGCCTTCGAACGGGAGGTCCTGGATGGTATATTGGAGCTCCGGTGGAAGGCCAGAGACCTGAAGCCAGGAGATGCGGCGCATCGTTACCCCCGAGGCGAGGGTGTGGGCAGCCGAGTCTGCAGCGTCCAAAGAGGCCTGCAATGAGGTTCGTGCAACCTTCTTGCCCTCGTCCAGAATGGCCGCAAATTCTTGCCGGGCCTCCTGTGGCAGCAGCTCTTTGAATTTGTCCGCTGCCACCCATGAGTTAAAAGCATATCTGCTAAGAAGGGCTTGCTGATTTGAAACCCTGAGCTGAAGGGCCCCAGCCGAATAGACCTTACGGCCGAGGAGGTCCATACGCCTGGCCTCCTTGGATTTGGGGGCTGGGGCTTCCTGTCCGTGGCGCTCCCTCTCGTTCACCGACTGCACCACCAGGGAACACGGTGTCGGATGCACGTGGAGGTACTCGTAGCCCTTGGAGGGGGCCATGTACTTCCTCTCGACGCCCCTCGCCGTAGGGGGGATGGAGGCCGGTGACTGCCAGATTGTATTGGCGTTGGCCTGGATCGTCCTAATGAAGGGTAGGGCGACCCTGGTGGGAGCATCCGATGAGAGGATGGTGACAATGGGGTCCTCGATCTCAGAGACCTCCTCGGCTTGCAAGCTCAGATTCTGTGCTACTCGCCTAAGGAGGTCTTGGTGTGCCCTGAGATCTAGCGGAGGAGGGCTACTGGAGGAAGTGCCAGCCACCGCTTCGTCGGGGGAGGAGGATGAGGAGACCCCTGGCAAGAAAGTGTCCAGTGGGGGGTCCCCCTCAGCCCTCGCCTCTGCCTCAGGAGCAAGACCAGAGTCTTGCTGCTTCGATCCTTCCTCTCCATCAGGGGAGGGAGGGGGGCGAGACAACGACGCCTCTGGCACCCTGTGCTCCGCCGTTGCAGGCCTAGCAGGAAGCTGTTGGGGGCCCTGGGCTTGATGGTACGCCCAGGGTGTCCAAAACCCCCACTGCTGCGGACCCTGGTCCTGTTGCGGAGGGTCTTGGAATAATGCCGCCTGCCTGTCGGTGCCCAGCGCATACACGCTGTCCGCTTGAGATGACACCGACGGCTGTCTAGAAGGCCATGGCGGGGCCGACCGCGGCTGATAAGAGTCTGCGCGGTTCGGCACCGAAGATGTTCTCGGTGCCGGGGATCGGTACCGGGAGTCATAGCGGCGCCGGGATCGGGACCGGGTTCTGTCTTGGTGCCGGGATCTGGACCGGTACCGGCCGCTGCTTTGGTGCCGGGATCGGGACCGGGACCTGCCACCGACGCGGTGCCGGGAGGTCGACCGGGACCGGGACCTGCCACCAGCTCGGTGCCGGGAGGTCGACCGGCGCGGTGAATGACGGCGAGACTGGCTCCTAGAGTCACGGTGCCGGTATCGACGGCTGGAGTCAGACCGTGACCGTCTGGAGGTCGATCGGTGCCGCGAGTGCGACCGGTACCGCTGAGGGGAGCGGTGCCGGGACTGCGAGCGGCGGCGGGATCTCGAGCGACCGTGGCGTCGGGACCTCGATTGCGAGCGCGAGTCCCGAGACGGTGCCGTCATCATGGGCTTGCCCCTAGATGCTACCCGCACCGGAGGTACCGGGGGTGGCGGCTGAGTAGACTCAGTCAGGGCGATAAGGTCCCGTGCCGAGGCGAAGGTCTCCGGAGTGGATGGGACCAATAGCTCGACCCCAGATCTTATGGGGGAGCTTGGCGGTACCGGACTCGACGGACCCACCGGGCCCGGAGTCGACGGTGCCGGTAGCGCCGCGGCCGATGTTGATGCCGGGCGCTCCATCCGAGTCTGCCTGGCTGGAGTAGCAGACGTTGATGGTCTCGCTTCTGCACCCGGTGCCGGGGAAGGTCGGTGCCGGGGAGTCTTTCCGGTGCCGGTGCGATCCGGTGCTGGTGTCGAGATCACGGCCTGCGAAGCTGCTGGGTGAAGTGCCGCTTCCATCAGGAGAGTCCGGAGTCTCTGGTCTCTCTCCTTCTTTGTTCTTGGCTTAAAAGCCTTGCAAATGCGGCACTTGTCCGACCTGTGCGATTCCCCCAGGCACTTTAGACACGCGTCGTGAGGGTCGCTGGTTGGCATAGGCTTTTTACAGGCCGCACACTGCTTAAAGCCCGGCGAACCAGGCATGAGCCCGGTGCCAGGTGCCGGGAAGGGCTACAGCCCAGACCGGCGAACAACTATATACAAATACTATTTACACTACAACTAATTAACTAACTATACTTAACGACTAACTAACAACTGTAGTAATAACGGTAGTAACAAGGAGAGCTAGGGATGTGGAGGACAGCAATGCCGCGCTCCACAGTTCCAACGACCGACACGGCGGTAAGAAGGAACTGAGAAGCGGGTGGGCCGGCCGGCAGGGGTATATATCGAGCACCATGGCAGCGCCACTCCAGGGGGCGACCTGCCGGCCCACTGGAGTTGCTAGTGTAAAAAGTTTCCGACGAACGTGCACGCACAGCGCGCACACCTAACTGGAATGGATGTGAGCAATCACTCGAAGAAGAACTCCTGTTATGAGGGGCTGCTGAAGTAACTGCAGGCTGGCAAGAGTAGATGGGATCACATGATAATTCATCCACTCATTCTTTTCAGAGGAATAGTAACGGGACTGGTGTTGGGTGACTGGTCCTCTCAGGGCTTTCAACTGTCAGGTCTTGCAGGCCTCAGTTCTGACAGCCCTATTGTTCAACCATTACAAAACCACGAAGGGAGATCATGAGGCAATATGGGCTACAGTGAATTCAATGTACTGGTGACTTTCTGCTCAAGGGCCCCTTTCCATCAGACTCAGATGTATCAGTCTGTATGCTCTCCCAATATCTGGCATAGATCGGGCCTGAACAAAAGCCAGTTGACCTAAATTCAATTCTGAAAAAAGTGGTAATGCTGGTTGAAACTATTGTGAGGCTCTGGCAAGGTATATAACTGCTTCCTTGTTTGAGAGTGTCCGTTGGCCTGTTGTGAAAGCAGAAAGTAATATCAGGATTTAATTAGTGACAGCATTGCACACAGATGCTCAGATGGCATCAGTGGGCACAGTCATCTTTTTTTTCCATTTATGGCTGGCATGGACAGCCCTTTCCTCTCTGATGCAAATGCTGCTACAGCCACTCAGGTCTTTGTTCCCTCTAGGCTAGAACAGTGTAACTTACTACTTGGAGTGAACTGCTAAAGTCACTTGGAAGCTGAGTCTAGTAGCTACCACTGCCTTCTGAGTGAGAGCTGGTTCCTTATGCTCGGCCCTCTCAAGTTATCTGCAGCCACAAAGAATGAAAAACACTCTGTTCTCAGACATGAATCCATTTTTTAGCAAAGTAAGCCTGAAATATTTTATGACTTTTCACCAAAAAAAAAGACCTTTCTTCTGAATTATTTTACCTAATTTTTAAAACTCTACTTATATAAGTAAATAAGAAACCTGCTAGCTTTTCTCACTGTTTAAAGTTCTCTCTACTACCTAGTTAATCTCACTGCTCTGTTAAATTACAGGGTAAAGATGCAGGATTTTGATGTCGAAGGCTGACTTTATTTCCAATAGTGCATGCATGCAGTTGGTCACCTGACAACTGTAGTGATGGTGGATTCATGTGGCCAAGTATTTTTACAGTAATGGGAGAGCCTGTTATTCACTCTAATTAGTTTTAAAAGCAGCACTTAAGGGCCAGCATGTAGGCCTCTGACTGCAGAAACTTTGGTTGAATTCCAAGGACTTCAACTAAAAGCTGATAGCAGAGATGTAACTGGCCTAGAAGGAATTTTAAAAATGTGAGAGATTCATCTCTGAATTGCCACAACTGAGCTGGTAAGTACAATTTTAATGGGCACCTGAGCAAGTTCTGCTATGTGTGGGCAATGCATGGTACCATGACAATGTCACAGCCTCAAGAAGAGGTCATTAATGATACTGGTGTGGAGGGACTGCAAATAAGACCGGAGAAATATTTTGAAAGTTATAGAATTCAATCTCTATTTGTCTCTTGCCTTGTCTGCAGGAGTTAACCTTGCCCAAGGCTTGTCTGCTCGGCGATCATAATCCGGGGACTCTGTTACTTCCACATATTCATTGAAACGTAGGATTCTTCTTGCCTGAAGTTCAGCCACTGTAGGTCTCAGACTGAGCTGTGAACAGGGGGTGGAAGAGAGTAAATTGAATAAGCCAAAATAAAACCTAGCGTATGATGTAACCTCAAGAGAACATTAAAGGTATTTCTAATCAGGGTCACTTTCAGGTGTCTAAAAAAAGGCACCATCTTGGGAACTTCAAACAGGAACTGGAAAGCAGTGCAACCTAGTTTCTTAGAGTATAAAAATAATCTTTGTCAGACAGGCCACAAAGAATCTTGACAGATCATCTCCAGAACATTAATTTTGAGTTTGCTACACTGGTGCTATTCACCCTCTTAGACAATGCTAGTATTTACCTTAATACCTACAATCATCTGTTTTTCAGTACAAAAAAAGAAGAGTTTTTTTTTTTACAGGTTTCTCTAACTAAAAGGAATTTGTGAATTAGAGAATCTCTTTATTATGATATTGAACCAAATGATCTGAGTCACCCCGAAGTACAAATTAATGATTGTCACAGTAAACAAAATTATTCTATTGAACATATATTTTTGAAAGTGTATGAAAATTGTATGTCATATTATCGGGTTTCCTCATCTCAAACAGGATACTGCAGAACTGGAAAGGGTACAGAGAAGAACAATGAGAATGATCAAGGGTCTTGAAAAAATTCTCATATGGAGAGAGATTGTAAAAGCTAGGACTGTTTACCTTAGAAAAAAGACCCAAAAGAGGGGACATGATAAAAAATAACAAATGGAATAGAGAAGGTAAAGTGGGAACTTCTACTCTCCCTCTCTCATAACCCAAGTGCACGGGGATATTCCATGAAATTAAAAGGTCACAAATTCAAAACCAATAAAAGGAAATAATTTCACACAGAATATTTGCTTAAACTGTGGAACTCATTGCCACAGGAAGTCACTGAGGCCAAAAACTAAACAAGATTTGAAAAGGGACTGGATAGTTGTATGGATAGCAAGAATATCCAACATTATTGCAATTAATAACACCATTTTGGAAAGGATATTAAACCTTCTGCTTCAGGGTTTAATCTGTAACTATTAGGGACCAGGATGAGTTTGGGGCAGGGAGTAGATAATCCCACATCTGTCTACTGTGGGGTTCTTACACCTTCCTCTGAAGCATCTGGTGCTGGCCACTGTCAGAGACAGGATATGAAACTAAATGGACCTTGGATCTGATCTAGTATGACAATTCCTATATTCCCAAAATCCATCTGAAATCATTGGGTTTGCATTGGTTTAATGGAGAGCAGAATATAGCCCTAATCTGCATAACATGCACATGTGTACAAGCAATTTAGACATAATTAGAAAAATTTTAATTTTATATGTGCTTGTTGCTTCAGGATCACATAAATATATGTATATATAATTAACAATATATATATGCACACACACGTATAGAATGTGTGCATTATATATGTTAAAATTATTTTTTAAGGTTTTAAACTTCTCATTATTCAGAAAAAAGAGACATCCAAGAGATTAACAGGAAGATCACAATCCAAAAAAGTAACACAATTTAATAATTGACTTCGGCACAATGATAAATATTTTGTATACTGTGGTTCTCTCTTGTATTGACTAGACTAGGAAAGAAAAGTAAAAAGTTATACATTACCTGTTGGGAGAGTCTTGCATTGCAATGTTTGACCACTTTGGTCTTGATAATTAATTTTAGTGATTTAGATACACTCGATGCATCAGGACTGCGCTGTTATCCCACTAAGAGCTCTGAGAGACACTGTGCATCACTGAGGCACTGTGGGTGGGATTTTCAAAAACTCTCAGTAGTGTTCTGCTTGTAAAAATGCTAGAGAAAATTGGACAGACTGGATTTATACCAAGGATGACCTTGGCCCATTCTGTCTTTTAAACAGGGTTTGCCTTTTGGGGAAATGGAGAGGGGAGAGGGAATTTTGTCAATATGTCTGAATATACTTTAGAATAGTATAAAGAAAAATTCTCATCTTTTATTATACACACAAGTATATTACACATAAAACATTTTATCACCTTTCTGCTGAGACTGCGTTTTAATTCTCTCCTGGCTTCCTGTTCTTCTTCTGCATTCTTCTCTGTTTTTGGAAGAGAAAAATAAAGGAGATGACTAGGGGACTATAACTGTATATGGTATTTTTCTCTTGGCCTTAGAATATTGGCTCATGCATACTCATATTTCTGAGCTATCCTATTTTTGTGTGTGTGTTCTCATTGCCTTTCTCTGTCCTCTCCGATTCCCAACTCTGCAGCCTTCTTGTAGTTCTCACCCTGTGCCTGGAATATAGCAGAGAGGCTACAGTCATTTCTACTCTGTGAAATAAAAAACAAGGAGTTGCACAGCTGCTTCACCTACCTGTCAAGAGACTAAGACCATCATTGCCTTTATTCCCAATGTTCCCTTTACCTTACTCTAGAATCAGAGTTTAATTGTGAGAAGAAAATTGCAGAGAAAATAATTGGCAGTGAATATCCTATCTGATGAACCTAACCTCTATTTTTTGCTCCCAGAATATCCATAAGCAGAGAGCAAATTCCTCAGATTTGTTTGTTACTGGAAATTAGTGAATTGTTTTGTTGTTGATTTTTGTTAGATTCCATGGATTGATCATTAATAGTTCTCAGTGAGGATGGGTACATCTACACTACCCGCCGCATCGGCAGGTAGCGATCGATCTATTGGGGATCGATTTATCATGTGTAGTGTAGACACGATAAATCGATCCCCAATCACTCTCCCGTCAACTGCTGAACTCCAGCTTGGTGAGAGGCAGAAGCAAAGTCGACAGGAGAGCGGCGGCCGTCAGTCCCGCACCACGAGGATGTGAAGTAAGTGATTCTAAATCAATCTAAGATATGTTGACGTCAGCTATGCTATTTTTGTAGCTGAAGTTGCATATCTTAGATCGATCCCCTCCAGTGTAGACCAGGCCTATATGATTTTCATTATTTGAGCTGACTTGGTTAACTGTGTGATTAGTCAGACCAATCACAATTTATGATTTCTGTTCCTTGGTCAGATGGAGCAAATAATTGTGTGTGCAGCTTTAAAATTTCTGCAGATATTTGTGCATGTAACTGAGATTTGCTTTCCAGAAATTTTTGTGCCAGTGAAAACTGATTGTCTGAATGTCTGTGGAAAGCAAATTAAAAAGGGGTACAAATATGGGTGAAGCAAATTGGTTTTTAACTGATGAATGTTTGCAGAAAATTATTTGTATGATTTGCCCAGCTCTGTCGCTTATGTGTGAGTGTATCTTTACTGTGGATGAAATATTCCAATCAGAGATGTTGGCTGAACTGCAAAGTTCAGATCTGGATCCACATTTCCCCAGGGACATGAGTTTGGATTGAGGGTTTTGGTTCAGGACCAACTATAGTTCTAAAGGAGTTTATCTGTCCACTGTGGATGTGACCAAACTGCGTTAGAAGAAGGTGAGAGCACAGTTTTGAACACTTGTTCAGTATGATTTGCCCTCATCCATAATAAATGGCCAAACTGTGAACATAGAGTTTGGCCAAAACTGAGTTTGAATCTCATGTAGGCGTTAGGCTTATGGTTGTTCAACAGGTACACCTGTTGTACACGTTTTCACTGGGAGTGGCCCGGGTATCACTGAACACAGATCATCATTCAGTACTTGTAAATTTCCTTTGATAAAGCATGAGATGGAAAGAAAGAAATAAACAACAAAAAATAGCATCAGAAGAAAATCACAGCAACAGAAAGAAAATGTCAACACCAGCCCTCATCCTCAAAAAGACTTTCCCACCAAACTTCAAGCGAGATAAAATCTTGCAAAGACTGCCAAGGCTAGATTGAAATTATGTTTATTGAGACACAGAAGTGAATATTCTTCATATGACTTCTTTAAGTAATCTAACTAAAGCTCTCTTTCCTTTACTGTATTTCATAGAGTTTCCCAAGATCACGTATCTTTGCCCATTTAATAGCTGTTTTAGTATATTTATGATAACTCACATGGAACTGACTTACTTTTAAACAAACTTCCCTTTGTAATCAATAACCACAGTATCTAAGGTAACTAAACAGGATCTATTAATTTAGGGATTAATTTACTTGGTTTTAGCTCATCTAGAGAAGACTGCCCCCTACAGGAACTGGATCTCCCAGGTGTAATCTCTGTTGCAAGTTCTTCATGAGGGGGACAGCCAGAAGAGATTGTAAGTGAACACACACATTGTACTGTTGCCTGTTTTTGTTACTTTCTTTCTAGAATTAGTTATTATTCATAACTTTGAATTCTCTTGCTTATCTAAATCACTGTATGTCCTAAAGCATGGTAAGAGTCTTCACATGAGAAATACTGGGATCACGTCTCTGAATTTATATCACAAGGAACCATTATTAATAATTTCATCTACTTGATCTTTGTTTCTCTAGACCATAATTCTTTTAAATTTGGGGATGCAATTACTTGGCAGTGAGCACAGGATGTGCTGGCCTTTTAAGGGAGTTAGAGCTCAGCTGCCCCATATGCCACCAAGGCGAAGGGAATAAATCCTGGGGTCACGTGGCTGAAGATTGTGACTCAGAGCCAGGCTTGTTGGGAAGCTTGAGTTCAGGGAGAAGGCTAGAGATGAGAAAAGAGCAGAGAGTTTCTCCTTAGCAACCAGGCCTGGGAGTGCACACCTTGAAGGGAGCAGGCTGGAAAGGTTGGCAGTAGAACTGGCCAGAAAGAATTCCATTTTGTGAATAATTTTGAGATTGGGATATTTGTTTTTGTTTTGCATCCGAGTGAAAATGAGACCTTTTGAATTGTTTTGTGAAAAATTACCAACAAGAGAGACACTGCCACCACTAGTAATAGCCCAGTGGTTAGCGATGTGGGAGATCCAGGTTTGAACCCCTACTCCACCTGATTTGGAGCAGGGACATGAATATGTGTCTCCCACATCTCAGAGGAGTGCTCTAATCACTTGGCTATTGTGTTTGTGTCTGTCTGTTTCTCTCGCTCTCCCCCACCACCCTTGTTCCTTCACCTGAAATTTTTATCCTGGACCAAAGACATCTTCCCACTGAAATTTTAGTTGAAAAAGACATTTCCACAAGAACATTTTGGTTTTGATGAATCCAAAGAAATGTTTAGTCAAAAAATTCCTGACAGCTCTAGCTGGAAGTCACTCTGTTGGAAGAAAGCTCCAACAACAGGGACTAGAGACCCTCCTTTATACCCAGGCAGAGAATCTGAAGAGTGAGACCTGCATTGAGCAGATGAGCTCCATCAGGAGACCCTGCGGTCAGGGGAAAGGACATGGCTTATATGTTGAACTTACGTTGAACTGTTTTATTTGGAGAAATAAAACTCAAGCCCTAAAGAAAAAGGACTGAAATCCTGTGGTTACGTACAGTTCTTTGATACACTGCCTGAGGAGCTGGCTCACTGACTTAAGGCACTCAACACTGTAACTCACACATAAAACACCCTTTTCACATTGTAACAGAGTGGCTTGCCCCTTCAGGGCTGGAGAGCTACAGCTAGTCGACCCTGATTACAGAATGATCCTCATCTGGGAGAGATTAGGGATTTGCCCGAAAAAGAGCAGCACTGGGCTGCTCTGCAATGAAGGGGAGAAGCTGTGGAGTCTGCAAAAGGTTCAGCAAGAAAGACCCTCAGACTATGAGAGTTCACCATAGTAGGGACCCCTGGGAAAGATCCAGTCTTTGCAGGAGAGAGAATGCCAAAGGCCCCATGCAGGAAGGGCTGGGGGAGGAAGAGAAACCTTGTGTTGTGTGGGATTTTAAGTTTCATTTAGAGTTCATTTTACATTAATAAACCCAGACTCCAAGAAGGATATTTTTGTCCAAGAAAATGCCTGGGTGAAGTTTTATTTGAACAGTCCAAGAGGGAGAAACAGAGACAGGCTGCCTGAAGCAAGACCCTAGACCACAAGAGGATGCACAGGAGATAGCTGGGCAAGAAGACTAGGGTGACCAGATGTCCTAATTTTATAAGGACAGTCTCAATATTTGGGGCTTTTTCTTATATAGGCTCCTATTACCCCCCACGCCCGTCCCGATTTTTCACACTTGCTGTCTGGTCACCACCAAACATTGTTTTAGTGTAATTCCTACATAAATGCTGTCCTTAAAACAGTTCTCAGCAACAGAATAACGTTTTTGTTTTCTGTAATTGGCCATACAGGGTGAGATTTTGAAAGATGCCTAAGTGATTCAGGAGCATGATCACCATCGAAAGTCAGATGTGCTCCTAACTCCCATAGTTCGTTTAGAAAATCCCTCCTTAGTGCCAAATTCTGGCTGAAGGTATGAAAGTGGCTGACTTGCCCCTGAACATTCATGCTGCAAAAGAAGTATTCATGGAACCACAGTTTGGCTGCTCTCCACTCTTGGAGCAAAAATCTGTATGAGGGAGAGAGTAAAATGCACGCACCATGCTCGCAATCTGCAAGCCCTATCCTGGAATGTCCCTCTGCAGCTCCACCTATGACAACCTGCAGAGTGATCTCCTCTGGGTTGAAGGGCAGCTGGAATTTGACCAGAAAAATTATTCTATGGTTTCCTTCCTCTCCTGTCTGCTGCTTCTGGAACATACATGAAGGCACTGCCCAAGCCAGAATCTGATCCTAGATTAGAGGAATTTTAAATTGATGTCAATTATGGGATATTTTGGTGTCTCTTTAAATCAGTGACCTTGGAGAAATAAATACCTATGCCACTACTGTGACAGCAAATACCGGCATTTTAGACCCTGGCATCATTATGGGACAGAGAAAGTCAGGAAGAAAAGAGAGAAATCTTTCTGCATAAGGACTGTTCTGTTTTCAACTATAAAGTAATCCAGGAGCGTAAAACTGAACTTTCCACTGAGTCCCTGTGGGGATTAGCTATGTTTAGATTACTCTGTAGGATTGCTAGGGAAATGAAAAAGAAGACAAACAAAGCACTAGGATCCAGGAATGCCGTGGAAAGCAAAAGCAGTTTCTGTTTTCTGTTTTCACATACAAAGATTATCATTAATATTCCCTAACTAGCACCAAAAGCTACATCATGTTTCTAAAAAGCCAGGCTTGGCAAGAGGACAGGCACACAGTCCAGAAAGCCTTGCTATTCTTCACAGCTACAGAAAAACACAACGGCTGTAAACTTGATTCCATGTGAGAGTTGAAAAAGCTTCCTTGCTGTAATGCAATACTATAATTGATTCAAGGGGCCACATCTAAAATGTTTCAAAGTCAGCATGCAAGAAACCAGCCTGTGTTACAACTCATTCAAGTTACTGCTTAACTTTTTATTTTTAATGTGGAAGGGTACAAAAGTCTGGATGCTAATACACATTTATCCAAGGCTCTGTGATCTAGAAATCAGGCTAGAATCTCTGTCACAGGATTTCCAGTACTTCCCGCTTTAGCTGAAACTATAAAAATAAAAAATATCTTTTGACATAATAAATCCCTGCTTTATTTAGAGGTGCAAAAAACCAAAGTATTAAAACTTTTTCGAACCTTATGCAAGGTTTGGATTCAACTTAATTTTGGGGCAAACATTTGGATCAATTTGATCTGTGCATCAGCTCATCTATCCCAAATGTATGCTAAAAAATAAATCAAATCACAAATATTCTCCAGCTGCAGTACTGCTCTGTTTATGGGCAGTTCTAACACTAATACAACCCATCATAGTAGAAAGGAAACTATGAAAGAAATTCTGACTCGTTCACAAATCCTGCACACAACAACAACACAGGAATGAGGGATGTAAACATTTCAGAACAGTCCATGGGAAGTGGGCAGAATAAACCCATAAACAATATATTTGGTTTAAGAGCTAAGAGAATTTCAGAAAACCTACACTGGTAATGGGCTACGAGCACTGTCAACATAAGCAACACACCTATTTGGCATTTAAAAGATCACCATCGACCTGAAATGCAGTAAATTTTAAAAATGAACAAAAAGTAGTTTCAGGTACTACATGTGCTCTTGAGTGCCCACGCCACCTTTTACAATCAAATTTTCCTAAATTTTTGAAATGTTTTTCTTTCTCCTGCTTCTCTGAGCAAGACTCACACAAATACTATTGGAAAATGAGAGAGACCAGGTAGGTGAGGGTATGTTTACACTTAAAACACTAAACAGTAGGAGAGCACTTCAATCTCCCTGGACACTCAATAACAGACTTAAAAGTGATCATTCTTCAACAAAAAAAACTTCAAAAACAGACTCCAATGAGAAACTGCAGAAGTGGAATTAATTTGCAAACTGGACACCATCAAATTAGGCCTGAATAAAGACTGGGAGTGGCTGGGTTACTACAAAAAATAATTTTCCCTCTGTTGATACTCACATCTTTTTGTCAACTGCTGGGAATGGGCCACATCCATTCTAATTGAATTGGCCTTGCTAGCACTGACCCCCAACTTAGTAAGGCAACTCCCATCTTTTCATGTGCTGTATATTTATACCTGCTTACTGTATTTTCCACTCCATGCATATGATGAAGTGGGTTCTAGCCCACGAAAGCTTATGCCCAAATAAATTTGTTAGTCTCTAAGGTGCCACAAGGACTCTTTGTTGTTTTCACAGTGGTGTAGTTAATCCACCCTCCCTGAAGCCACGTCTACACTTATAAGCATTCAGCAGCACAGCTGTACCGATATGGCTGTGCCGCTATAAGAGCGCTCATGTAGCCGCATTATGCCAACGAGAGCTCTCCTCTTGACAACATAAAACCAGCTCAATGAGTGGCAGTAGCTATGTTGGTTGCAGAGTGTGCCCCGCCAACATAGCGCTGTGCACATGAACGCTTATGCCGGAAAAGATTGTGTCTCTCAGGGTGTGTGTTTTTTTCACACCCCAGAGCAACAAAAGTTTTGCCAACATAAGCACTAGTGCAGACCTGATCTGAGATGTGTTAACTAGGTCAACTGAAGAATTCTTCCATGGACCTACCACTGTGCACACAGCGGGATTAGGTCAGCATAGCTACATCACCAGGGGTGTGGATTTTTCACACCCCTGAGAGACAAAGCTATTCTGATGTAAGTGTTCACTGTAGACCAGCCCTTCTTCAAGTCTGAGGATGTTAACCTGAGTGTTCAAGCTAAATTCAAGGTAGAAAAGATTGTTAAGCATAACAATCCTGCACAGACACACTGTAGGAGACCACTTAAACCAAAGCAGGCAATTAACACTTCTGCAGTTGTATACAGATGGAAGGTTAGCAGGCAGTAGGGTGTATTACAAATTGTAATGAGCCATAAATCCAGTGTCTCTGTTAAAACCATGGTTTTTAGTGTCCAGCAGAGTTATAAATTTAAGTTCCCAGGCTTGTCTTTTCATGGAAAATGACTGTTTATACTATAAAAACAGTGGACGTTACTATACACAAAGTGCTGTCAAACCCATAAGATAAACAAACTGAAATGACAGATAAAATATTTATCTTCTGCTATTTTCTATCACCTACATTCATCTTTGGTGTTACATGTAACAGTAGTAGGTCAAAAATTAATTCTAGGTGTGATTTTTAATTTGATTGTGTCCTTTGACATGTTGATAGATCATGTTTATTAGACCTGAACAGGGAAAGTGTAACTGGTGTCCTCAAAGTCAGCAGAAGTAGCTTGTGATATACGCGTATGAGTTTTTGGAATTATCTTTCTCAAGTGGTCAGGGCTTAAATTCAGTCGGAGCTGTCCAGAGTGGAGCTCCGGTAAATATTTTCAAAGGCTTTAGGCAGAAGCTTTGAGCCCTGGTGTCTCCCGCAGGGCAGGAACCCTGAGCCGTGGCAAGCACCAGCATGCCCCGTAGGGCAGGAGCTCTGAGCCCCAGTGCGCTCCGCAGGGCAAAAGCCCCCAGCTCCGGAGCTCCGGGAAATACTATATAAAAATTTAAAACGCAGCAGGTGGTCCAGTGTTTGCTGACTGGTTATCAGATTAATATGGTTATACTTCACAATTTATCTTTATTACATTTGATAGTGTAATGTACAGATTCAAAATTTTGCACATTACAAAATGTACTGCAGATCACCTCTTGGCCAGGACTTTGTTGAACTCTCTTTTATGTACCACAGTGCATAGCAGATAACCAGAAGCTACAGTTTTAGTAATTATCCTAGTTAACTTTTGAGATGCTAGATTACACCACTGATATTTTATCAGCTTTATGGTCTTCCTGAAAGCTGATAACTTTTTTTTTTATTATTATTTGTTGGCCTGGTCAAGTGATGTTGCCAGAGTCACTTGGATTTCACAGGGCATGCTATCCATGCCTACTTCTCTCCCTCTCTTCCACTCACACATTGTGTGTAGATGGATTCCAGGCATGCAATGGTTGACTATATGCTTGAAAATGTAGCATTTCACATATTGTATCATTTATGTGATGGTTAGAAAAGTTCTACACATCAGATCTAGATGATGGGTTTTCTGGGTTGTAAACAGACTAATTTTCCTATTATTATTGCCGTCATTTATTACTCATATGCTGGTAGAACCCATAATATGGTAGGTACTGGGTACTCACTAAGGAAGACACAAATCTCTACCCCAAAGAGCTTACCTGTTTGAGTAGGCGAGCAACATAAATAAGGGGAAACATGGGCAAACAATCAAAGTATGTACAATATACTTCATACCCATTGTTTTTTTTCAACAATTAAACAACACATCAGCTATACTCAGCCTATTCAGGATGACTGGCCAATTTCTTGTAGCTGTCAGGCAAGGTGTGAGTCCTGAGCAATGAGTGGCAGCCTTATGAATCAGTTGAGCAAGGATATTCCGTGCATAGGGGCAATATGGCAAAATGCACAACTATAGTTATGGGAGAAGCAGATCTGAGGGTGGGCAAGGCTGCCATCACTGGCGGCATGCTGCCTCTCCTCCTCCCTCTCCATTACATAGGGACCTAGCAATACTAATACAGCTTTAGGGAGGCAATGGTTTCTTCGACATCTTCAAGGAGCTGGAATATATTGTCTTCTCTCCTCCAGGACGCTTCACCTCTCTTTTGCTCTTTGTACTTTACTCACTCATGTCTACCCCTGTTTGGGGAGGCACCGGATATTTCCCATCCTCCTTATAAAAGTTAGTGGGAAGCGATTAAAAAGTATTAAAAATGCCTTTAAGGAGTACCTGTCTGACTGATTTTTATAACAGCAGGAACAGATTCTGCACTCAGTCACACTCATGCAGCTCCACTGATGTCAAGGGAGAGAGTATGGGTGTGACCAGTGACTCAGTTTGTCTCCCTGAATACAGCCTGTATTTAGTGCTGCCATTACAGATTTATGATGGGTCTAATGTCAAGATGCTACTTCACCAAGCACCATCTCTCTCCAGGCATGAATCTAGCATTTTACACTAACTGTCAAGGTTCCTAATGAATCCCACAGTTGTGCTTTTTTGCTGAATACATAATTACACTAATCTGCATAGAATACTTACGCTTCAGGATATTTCTCTGCTCTAGCTCTTCAGTTGTAGGCCTCTGGCTAAGTCTCCTGTGAGTACAAATTAAATGACCATTTATAAGCCAAGATTTATCAATCAAAGGTTAACAATAAAAACAGAAGGTCGCTTTGTTAAAGTCTGCAATGCAACTTCTTTAATGCTTTTAATGCTTTTCATTTACCACTGAGGGGTAGGTGTGCAACTGCACAGTTAATCCAAATATACTTTCTACAACTGAGCACATACACTGGGTACTGAGCTGGCATATGTCTAGTATGAGGCACAGTTGGCCACTTAGACATGCCAATGACCAATGTGTGGATGCAATCATGGTAACTGTGTGCAAACCTTTAAAAAAAGGGCTCTAAAATACTCCATTTTGGGATCTAGTTTGAAGGAATAATCTGTACAAAAACTCCCTGCACTGTATTGTAATATATTGTGCAACTGTTGGAATATTTTCATGCATTTATAAATTCTTTCAATTTCATTTGTTTTGAACACAGGAAAATGCACACTACTGACTGAGTGCTACATACACTTCTACTCTGATATAATGCTGTCCTAGGGAGCCAAACAATCTTACCGCATTATAGGTGAAACCGCATTATATCAAACTTGCTTTGATCTCCCGGAGTGCACAGCGCCCCCCCCTCGCCCCCCCCAGAGCACTGCTTTACCGCATAATATCCAAATTCGTGTTATATCAGGTTGCATTATATCAGGGTAGAAGTGTATATGCAAAGTCTGGAGATTTAAATCAAAAAACTATTTTAGTTACCTATATGCCAAAAAGTATCTGAACATTTTTAAAATGTCTGAAAACTACTTATTTTCAGGCTTGGATCCTAGAAAACATGGCTAATAATGTCATAAATTTACTAAAGAATTCACTTCTGGGTGCAAAGAAACAGGAGAAATTTCAACAGGAGAGTTAATGTTGGGTATCTGTGGAAGTTAGAAGACCCAGACGCAGCTTCTCCGTCTAGTAAACCTCCTACGATTCACCAGGGAGCATCACTGACATATTTAATCTCATCGTGTCCATCAGACTGGGAACCTGCACTAGATAATCTTAGCAGGTCTGTGGGAAAATGGAAGGAAGGGGCAAAGACAGGGGTGGGTGAGCGCACAAAACTTCAGTGAGGGGCTGGAGCCACATAAGTAGGCTGGAAGGGGGGGCTGAGCAGCTGAGCTCTGCAGGATGGACTTTCTGGTAAGAGAAGCAGGAGAGATGTAGCTACAGGGGACTGGCATGAAAATGGAAGTTGCCCACAAACACATAGTATTCGATTGATTTGCATTGTAGAGAAGAAACCTGTTAAGGCAATGAGCTGCACTAACTGTGTATATATATTAAAGTAGCCCATGTCAATGGAGGACTGAGTTATGTACAAATTTTCAAGTGTGTACATGACTCTCTCCAGCTTACAGAGCTTGAACAAAGTCAGACAGGGTTAAAAATGAGTGATTTTAATCTGTTTAGCAATCACTCATTGTAAAAAATACACAGAAAATGTAGACCTGATCCAAAGCCCATTGAATAATAACAATATTAATAATATAAAATAATATAATACCTAGCTCTTATATAGTGTTTTTCATCAGTAGTTCTCAAGACTTTCATTGACTTCAATGGGTTTTGAATCAAACCCTTAAAGTGCCAGGTGCTGACTGAAATGTTAAAAGTTTGATAAGACTAAGTGTTAAACTTCATAGTGATTTCACAGGTTTACACTATCCTTTGAGTGTAAAGCTCTACATGAACATAACCATGTAGCCACTAAGGTGACTTAATAATCTATTATCCGCAGCCACCTCTGGAGTGGAGCACATTGGTACCACCAATACTACGCAAGGCAGCTTAGGACAAGAAGTTAAGAACAGTGTATTCAGTTTAACCTATGGAGGAAATGTAGGTAAGCACAATATGATTACTGGAGTTGGAATTTGGCCAGCACACCAGTGGCAAGAACCACACACTTATATCATTATTAACGGGAACTTGCCCCATGAATTCTACACACATGATGCACCACACCTACTGTTAAGGAATAAAATATGTTTTTTATCAGGCTTTCAAGTACACAAAATAATTTAGTTCACATTGTAAGACTGTATCAGGTGCTCACAGACCTGGCCACCCAGAATATCCTGCACCAAATACCATGGCTGCATTTAAGATGTGATGCCAATGTTCTTGTTTTTTCCCTACCTCCCAAACCCACCCTCAGATTGCAATGATACCTCACTAGCTTTGTTCCGATCTGATGTCTGATTTCCTGCCTCTCCTCCTCAGAGGTACGCTGCAAGATGTTTTTGTCTTCCAATTCTTTTTTAGATGGTCTGTTGCCAAGTTTGATAGCAAGAGTATCCCTACGACGGATTTTACTTGCCAAAGAGCCTGAGGAAAAAAGGAGGGGGACAAACAGAGAGTTTATTCACACTCAGGTTACAGATGCAAACTATCAGAGAGAACTTTTAATACATCCCCACAACTGCCTCTTTTTCCACATGCTAAAGAGGAATTTTAATTAACATCAGAAGAAAAATAGTTTCAACTCGGCTCATGACAATAAAAGGCTGAAGGATTCAGAAAAGAACAAGCTGACAGCCAAGATGTTCAAAGATAGTGAGTGAATTTACAAGCTTCACCCATCATCTGTGAAGTGATATGATAAAAATGAGAAATCTGGGCTTGAGGCACCCTGAAATCTGATACATTACAGGTTACTTTATTTCCTTTTTTAACAGCATGTTTAGCAAACTGCTTCTCTTTTCTTAAGCCTTACACTGTTCAGTCTAATTCTCCTCTTCTCCCTCACACCCCCTCCTCATTTTTTTAATGCTACTTAGCACTTTTATAGTGCTTTTCATCTTCAAAGCACTCTGCAGACATTACCTAATTTGTTAAATTATCACAAAAGAGAAAATCCATTTTTTAAAAGTGCATTTAGTGCTTGTAAAGTATTTTAGATGGAAAGCTGTGGGGGCTGTAGTTATCTATTCATCCGAAAACCAGATACAGCATGGACAATGACAATGCATGCCTCCCAACACTGCCCCACCAATATACTTCAATCAATGGTGGGACCCAATTTCAGTAGAAAATCCACTGAGCTACACCGTACTCCTATAAATAACATTTTTAATACTGCTTGCCTTGTACTGGACCAATGGCCAAATGAATGAAATACTCAAGCAATAGTGTAACTGAGACTGCCGTTCCCCTGCATCCCAACTCAGCACAGTGACAAACAGCTTCCTCCTGATCATTCCAAGATAGGTCACTCAGATGAAATTTCAAAACTTTCACACACACAATGTATCATCTTTGCTAAGAGAGTCAAATGCCTAAGAAGTCCATAACCAAAGATGAAGGAATCTCTTCCAGAAAATAGCTGAGTTAAACTATCTGCTTACTGATGGGTTACTTTTGCCATTCATATAAAATGACCATCTCTCCCCCACACATCCCTCTTTAAATTGTCTTACTTTCTGCACTTGTGTTATCATCGTCGTCATCGTCATCATCAGTGTAGAGTATTGGCCCATCTGAATCGGAGTCGCTGGTGTGGCTCTCTTTGCTGCTCTCACTTTCCATAGGCTCAGGAGGTTCTTCTGTTGGTTGAGAACTTGCTAGGTTAGGAGTTTCCTCTTCCTGGTCTTCTTTGGTAACTGAACTGGTGATGCACAATAAAGACACTGTAACATTAAGGTAAGCAACACAGAACACCAAAAGGAGACCGCCTGGATAAGCAAGCATGAAAATACAAGCTATTTTATTCAGACTGACTTAATCTTATATATAAAGAGATGCAAATGGTCTTAATGATGAGCTGCACCAGTAATACATAAAAAGCATTAACAGCCAACAATCGGAGATGTATACAGTGAGGGAGATTCTCTCCTGAGCCAGAAGTCTGCTTGATGTAGGGGGATGGGATGGTACAAATGGGTCAGTTCCAGCTCCCTGATCTGAAGGCCAGCCTGACTCCATCACTCACTGCTGCTACCAGGTAGTTCTAAGTTACACCACTTGTGTATACCTCTCCTTAATGGAGCCTACATCAGTGGAGGACATGCCCCATGCCCACTGCCCTTCCACCCTCTGTGTGGGATGAGGGGAAAGGGCAGAGGCACAGGGGCTTGATCATGGCACAGATGTGCTAGCCAGGAGTTCCTCTATGCCAGGGGAATTCTTTGCTGGTGATTTGCATCTGGATTACAGCCCCTTTATGCCACCTAAATGCAGAAACTAGAACTGCTTAGTGTGGTTGTGAATGACGTTGATTTCTCTTGTGAGGAAAACAGAGCACTGTTGTGAAAATGGGGCTGACAAGTTTACCCTAATTGTGAGCTCAGTCCGTATGACATTACAATAACCTAAAATAACAAATGTCAATGAAAAGTTGGTCAAGCTGATTTTAGTAATGAATGTTATAAACAAGTGCAAGAGAACCAGACATAGACACTAAATTAGTCCAACCAAAAAAAAGACCACATTGATCTGATTCAAGGACTCTGCTGAAATCATGCTTGGTAAAAACAGAAGCTGTAGAACCAGAAATTAATGAACCAAAATTGGTGTGTCGGATACTAGGCCTAATTGATGGACACAATAATGAAGGGATGGACTATTCCACTCATCACTCTCTTTTTTTAAAAGAAAGATACTGGGGGGAGGGAGAATAGAAGAATAGATGGAGGCTACTGGAGTGAGCTTTACCCTCATGGCTGCCAACTCCACCATATGCTGGGACCCCCCAGATCTTCTTCGTCCTAATCCCAATGGATATTCTGACCAGACTGGGCCAGAGAGAGGGACCCAGATATATCACCACCCCAGATGAATCCCAAACACCGCCTGAGATGAAACCAGATCAGACTTTAGCAACAGTAGCTACAACAGCAGCTGCAGCCCATCTCAGCTCACTGCTTTTCCTTTCCCCAGGTCTGGGCTTTAAAAATAATAATACCAACAGCAGCTCCAGCTCATCTCAACTAACTTCTCTTCTCCCCATATGGACAATTATTGCCATCTTCGATACCATCTAAGAGAGGGGAGGTGGAGGTTTCCTTCTAAATTTTCTCCAGCTAAAGAGAAAGGGGAGAAGGGACGTTGTTAAAATGAAAGCCTCTCTTAATACTTTACATCAGGACCTCCCTCAGCCCGCACTGCTTCCCGCAGCCCCCATTGGCCTGGCACGGTGAACCGCGGCCAGTGAGAGCCTCCATTGGCTGAACTTGTGGACGCGGCAGGTAAACAAACCGGCCCGGCCAGCCAGGGGCTTTCCCTGAACAAGCGGAGGACCAGCTTTGAGAACTACTGCTTTACATTTCCAATTCTTTAACTGTTTTTCCTTCTTCTTTGTATCTTTGATAAAAGGTTGAATGATTTTTAATGGTGTGCTTGCCATGGTACTAAGCAGGCTAAGCTTTCTAGATACCAAACCCCAGACCTTGCTTAACACTGTTTAATGCTGAAAGTGACTGGGTTCAGAGGCCAGTACAGGGGAGGGGAGAGAGGGAGGCCAGGGGGCCATGGTCCCATCACTTTTAAAAGTCAGGGAGCTATGGGAGGGCAGACAGAAGCGAGTGGGAGGTGGGGCCTTGGGGGAAGAGGTGGTGCAAGGGCAGGGCCTCCGAGGAAGGTTATTTAGGGTTTGGTATTGATACCCCTCACTGTAACATTTTGGCCCCTTCCTATTATGCAGAATGGCAATAGTGAAGTCCCTTCTGGACTTTATAGAGTCTCTGATTCTTCTTCCTTTCTGGTTGATAGAAATAACTGCTCAGGGTATTTTTTTTTAATTATTATTCTTATAAAAAGAGTGGCAGAGGGGAGCAGTTGCTATTGCAAATGTTCTGGTTATGTTGGGAAAGGATTTTCAAGTTTTGTTCATGTATTTTGCCACTTCTACTTTTGGTTGTGCCTAGGACATGGAAGCGTAAAGGCAAGTGAAAATGAGTAATAATGAAAATCAAGTTAACTAAAAAGTTTTTGACCCGATAGGTTTGATTCAAGTGTTAGGCAAAAGATACAAGACTGAGAGCATTTCCTACTTTATCTGAATATTTTTGCCACCCCTGGCAATGTGCTGTGTACCTTATTTCTTATAAAAGACAGTAGAGTCTTACCATGTTGTGTTTTCTTCACTCCTATCCAGGCTATTGTCTAGGGCTATACTGCTAAGGTCTTCATTGTCTGTTTCATGTTCAGTCTGGAGAAGAGGATTAGAATCTGAGCCTGGGACAGACAGGCCTGCTTTGGTGCTAATGGGTACATCTGGTGTTTCTGAGGAGCCAGTGGACTGACTGGCTGAAGAAGGAGAGGAAGGCGGCAGCAGCGGCGGTGGAGGAGGAGGAGGAGCAGTGGGAGGAGGAGGGACAATCAGTTTGCTCTGCTGGTCTGTATCTTCAGATTCAGAAATTATGACGGAAGGTTGCTCTGACTGAGAGCTTTCCACCTTTGTTTCTAAACTGTTTGCTGCTGCATTGGAGGTGGAAGAAACATCCCCATCTGCACGGGTTCGTGGGGCTGACTGCTTCCCCGGTTTTTTCTTGACCCTGGCAGTCCCTGATGTGCCCGTTTTACTAGGTGCTGTCTCCTTAGAGGCTTTTGGATGAGATGATGTGGATGAAAGAGATTGTGAAGAAGATGACTGAGAGACGGGTAATTTTTTTACATGAGAGGAGCTAGCTAGAATGAGAAAAGACAAACATTTTACAAGCTCAGAAAAGCAGTTTTTCTTTAAACCATTTGAACTGTATCTTGAATTGATATTTTAATAATAAAATAACTGTACTTAGTACTTCTATAACTCTAAGCATTTGACAAACATCAGCTAACTAACTGGTTCTCGCAAGTCCCCTGTGATGTAGGTAAGTTGTATTACTTCCAGTTTTAGAGGTGGGTAGAGGCAGAAGGTGTAAGTACTTTCCCAAGGTCATTAGAGCTGAAGCTAGAGATCCTGACTGTCATCACTCTGTGGTGACCACTAGGTCAATGCCTAGTAATAATCTTAAAAATCCAGTTGTTTAAAATAATAACACAGTTGTCCTGACTGAATAGATAGCTACACATCAGGACAAATTTTCAGAAGTGCTTAGTGACAGAAGCCTGTCTCATTTTCAAAAGTGACTCAGAGACTTATGAGCTACTGACTTTCAGTGGGACTTAAGCATATCAGTGCTAAGTCACTCTTGAAAATGAAACTTAGTTTCCTAAATCATTCAGGGGCTTTTGAAAATGTTACTATGTCTGTGTAGAAGTCTTGTTTCACAATCATTAAAGCATGATTGTACATCCTCCTGTAGATGGACGTGCACATAGAGCATTTGTGAGAATTAGCTGCATGCATTCTGTGGAGAACTAGCTCCAGTGAAAACTTCCCTGGTTCCTCTATTCTAAACAATGCTGGCCCCAAAAAGATACAAATAATCCCAGTTAGTCTGCAGCTAAAGTTAACAATTTTTACAACTAACCTTTCCTATTATGTTTGTTTGTCAGAGTATTATAGACTATCATCATTATTGCCATTCTATAACACCTTTCATATGAAATATCTAAATGCACTTTATCAATATCATCCAATTATGTCTTGCAATGTTCTTGTAAGGCTTTTCTCCCCCACTTTACAGATGGGGAAACTGAGGCACAGCTAGCTGTTTTGCCCACGGTCACACAATGAGTCAGTGGCTAAGCTGGGAAAGAATACAAGAATTCTGACTCTCATTTTAAAAAAAGCCCGTACAATTAAATCCTTTTAATTAAAACACTGGTGAAGTCAAACACTTTTGTTGTAAGGGGAAATGCATTAAAATTAAGACAGTGAACAAGAGCATTAAAAAAAGAATCACATAACAGATCAGTGAATTAACATTCCAAGAATGGAACGGGGTCAACAAGCCCCACACTGAACCACGGAGGGGAATAGAGCAATACTGTGCTAGGAGGCCCTGCTCCTCAACATATGCAAAGCATGTTCCCAATGGAGGAACATTTTAAGGAGATTGGCAGCCCAAAAGAAAGGGGGTGGGAGAATTAACTGCTCTGCATGTGGCACCAAGAAACAAGGCTGATGCTTAGAACTGTGCAGGGAGTGGCAACAGCTTTGTGAAGGGGGATTTGGGTTCCCTCAGTCCTTGAGAGTTGAAAGCCCCGAGACAGATTAACTAACTGAACTGGACACTGAGGACATGTCTACATTGCCGTTAGACACCCAGGGCAGGCCCATGCCAGCTGACTTGGTTTCCTGGGGCTCAGGCTGAAGGGCTGTTTAATTGCAGAGCTCAGGTAAGCTCTGGGACCCTCCCACCTAGGGTGACCAGACAGCAAATGTGAAAAATCAGGACAGTGGGTGGGGGGTAATAGGAGACTATATAAGAAAAAGACCCAAAAATCGGGACTGTCCCTATAAAATCGGGGCATCTGGTCACCCTACTCCCACCTCACAGGGTCTTAGAGCCTGGGCTCCAGCCAAGGCCAGAACCTCTATGCCACAATTACACAGCCCCTTAGCCTGAGTCAGATGGCACATGCCAGCCGCAGGCTTTTGATTGCAGTGTAGACATATCCTAAGAGACTGAGGAGAGTCTGCTTAGTCTGCAACCGTGCCCCAAACTGAAGAGCATCAGACTGATAGGAAATGACTAGGGGGATACATACTTTGGGGTAACTCAGTAACTGGGCTGGCCACATTGAGAGACTCCTGGGGGCCCTGTGCTGATACCTGTTGGAGTGGGAGGGGGTCCCCCCTATGTTGCCTCCCCTCCAGGTCCTTTGTAGTGATGGAGCAACTGGAACATGAGGGGGTAATGAGGCTGCAGCTGGGACTCTGGGATGACTAGACTGGCAGAACTTGTAAAGTCATGAGGAGCTGACCACTAGGCCAGATGGTCACCAGACCTTCCTTCTACAGCAGACAGGAGCAAACTATGGCCCGCATGGAACATCCGGCCCACAGGACCCCTCTCTCTCTCTCTTCCTGCCAGGGAGTAGGGTAAGAACAGGCTCGCAGCGGAGCCAGCCCAACTCCCTGGCAGCACGATGAGCGGGGCAGAAGCTAGCCCCTGACCCCTCCCCTTTTGCTCCCCTCCCTCCTTCACAGTCACAGTTCCCTCAGCGCCTGGGGCCACCTGGCTGCAGCTCCAGCCGGGTGGCACGGCTATAGTGCCACCAGACCTGATGCTCCAGGGAGACTCAGTCAGGGGACGGGGAGCAGGGGGTGTTACACAGGGGTTGCAGGGGGCCGGTCAAGGGGCCTGGGCCCTGCTGCTGTGGTCAGGGGCAGAGCAAGCCAGGCCCCTCGCCCCACCCCCAGCATGCTTGGTCTCTGTCCCCAGCAGCCAAGCCCAGACAGGGAATGAGCCCTGCCCGACTGCCAGGGAGGGCAGCCAAACGAGCAGGGGAAACACAGGGAAAGGACTGAACCCCCTTTTCCTCCACGTCACAAGTAACGTGGGGTGGGGAGAGCAGGGAGGCTTGGATAAGGGGCGGGGAGCGGGAGGGACTGGATGGTGGATGGGCATCCTGGGGGGATGCTCAGGGGGCAGAGAGCAAGGGTGTTTGGATAGGATGCGGGAGTCCTGTGGTGGCAGTCAGGGATGGGGAGCAAGGGGGGTTGGATGGGAGTGTGGGTTTTGGGGGGCTGGATATGGGGCAGGGGCCAGGCCATGCCTCGTTGTTTGTGGAGGCATAGCCTCCCCCAGCCTTCCCTACCCAGCCCTCTATACAATTTCTGTACCCGATGTGGCCCTACGGCCAAAAAGTTGCCCACCCCTGTTCTACAGAGTAGAACAGGAGGCTAACAATGTGCAACAGAAATTCATTTAACTGTATCTTTAAAACAGCAGATTATGATGGGAACCAAAATACTATTGGCCAAACTGATTACAGTGAAATAAACTCATGATACAAAAACTGCTTCCATGCTTAGACTGCATGAAATCTGAAACAGGACAGTAACAGAGAAAGTCTATTATGCCATTTTCTCCTCTAACACCATTTTATGGGGTACAGACATTTAGAAGGTTCTCTGGTGTAGGGTGCTGAGCAGTGCACCTGGAAAAATCTGCAGAGACTCAGCTTTGCGACCATAGGCAAATCACTTGCTGCTCTTTTTATGTCACAAACTAGCTGTACAATGCATAAAAGCAGGACCTCACTGTAAAACAGGTATTGCATAGGAGCAGAGCTTTAGGGGTGACTAATTTACAAATCAATCAATCAAAAAGAAACAAAATTTAAAGGCAGAAGTGGGAACTTGCAATGGAAACAAATAGTATCTTATTCCTGCACAATATTTAGTAGAAACCCTTCTGTGACGGTGAAGGGTGCTTACAAAGGGCTTGATCCAGCAAGGGGCTTGATCCAGTAAAGCATTAAGCACAGGGTTGAAATCAGTGAGGCTAGACACATGCTTAAAGTTAAAAATCCCAACATAATATACAATCAATCTATAATTGTCACTGGTTAAACTTCAAAAGGTGAGGGTATTGAAAAATCTTCTCTCTTTCTTAGAACCTCTCCGGGCTTGAAATCATGCTGGAAAACCTGCAAGAATGTTTCCCTGTGACATCTCCTGCTCAATTTCAGATGGGTCAGAAGTATTATCATTCTGGTCATTGTTAGGGCTGGCTGAACATTTTCCATCAAAACTGTTTTTTGATGGAAAATTGGCTTTTCAACTAAGTAGGTTTTTTTTTGTATGAAAAATGTTTGCTTTCCATGGAAAATTTAATTTTTTCATTAAAAAAAAGAATAGTTCAGCTAAAACCTGATTTTTTTTCCAATTTGGAAATACTGCCATGGTGCCTCATAGGAACTGAAGTTCAGTTGACTCACGTCCCCATTCTCCTCCATAGGCTGGGCTCCCTGGCTGGACAATATATTCTAAGATGTATTTTGGCTGGGAATTCCCATGATGCATTGTCTCTCCTCTCCAAGAGGCATTACCATGGTTCCTCATTGGAGAAGTAGTCCAACCAGGGAACCTTACAACTCCCATGAGGCACCACAGCAGCACTGCAATTTTTGGGCAAGATATTTCAGTTTTCAATAAATTGACATTTTCCATGGAAAATGTAAATTTTTTTTTCCTATTTTCATCATAATTTGTGATGGAAAACCCCCTATTTTCAACCAGCTCTATTTATATGTATTTTCATAAGTGTACTTGGGGCCTTACAATAGGTACAGTGTGCTAAATATTTTCAAAACCATCAGTGTAAAACAGATAAATTAGTATCTACCATGTTTTGAAAGGAACATGATATACCTAATGTTGAAATAAATTATTAGCACAGTATGTATTACTGTAATAGCCAAAAGATCAAATGCATCTTTCAATTATACTCATGCAATCCCAATAATTTTATGGAGTTACTTACTCCTGACAGATGGGCGCAGAATTCATATGGCCCGCATATTTCTGTGGCCCCCGTGCAGAAAAATGCAAAAGCAATCTGCGGGGGGATACACGCCTCTTCCCTGGCAGCCCAAGCAGTGCGTCTCTTCCAGCATGCCTAGAGCAGCTTCAGAGACGCAAATCACTGCAGGGGGAGGGGGACTGGGCATGTGTGCCTGCAGAGGAGACACTGATCACCGTCAGGGGGCCGGGCTGGCCAACAAGCAAGAGAGAATCTGTCCCTCTCTCTTGATACTGCAGCTCGAGGGGTGTGGAGGAGGGTAGGTCTTTTTGTTATGTAGGAGGAAGGCTCTGGCCCTGAGGCAGAAGTGTAGCAGCCTGCCTGCTTAGTATAATGTAACTTCTCGAGAACCGAAAACAACACTTAATTAAATATTAGTATCATGTTAATGAAAATTGTTTGTTTTTAAGTTAAAGAAAATAGCTTTTGTAAAAAAACCCACGTTAATGATTCTGTTGATGGTTAACTGAGCTCATTCTCTGAAGCAGAAATGTAGCAACCTGTCTGCATAGCAACATTGTTAATTATTCCATTCTCAGTCAATTCTCCCAGGAGCATAAAAACCTGTAAAAGTTTTAAGGCCCCTACATTGCCAGAGTGATGTAAAGCCTTACAAATGACAGTAAGAGTATGTCTATACTTGCAGAGTTTTTGTGCTGTAAGTTTCACCGGTGATCGGGAACCGGTGAAAGTAAAGCACTGGTTTGTGTACTCACTTAATTCCTCGGGTGTCAGAGAGCGTTTACATTAGCAGCACTTCCATCGCAGTTGAGAGCAGCACTCTAGGGTGGCTATCCCACAGTGCAGCTCTTTCCAGTTTGATGATGGGTCTTGTGGGAAGGGAGAGGGTGATCGTGGGGCATCCGGGGTCCCTGCACAGCCTCCCCTCCCTAAACACTGATCAGCTCCAGTAGCTCAGCATTGCTCCAAGCAGGGGATGGTTTGCTCCTGTGGAGCAGGCATTGTCGCCTGGCCAGATAAGTGAGCACTTGCCAAGAAAACAGGAAGGGGCGTTTCAAAGTTCCTGAGGCTTTACAGGGGAAGGGGTGGACAGCTGTTTACTTGGCATCAGAGCAGCCGAGGTGCTGGCCAGAGTGGTCAGGTAGGCACTCCAGAGGCTAAAAGCTGTGTAAACAGATAGAACGTGTCTTTGCTTGCACATCACAGTAAAAGCATCACCAGTAAGAGCTGTACGCCTCTCGTGGAGGTGGTTTTCTTTTTGCGATGAAACTTCTGAGTTTCACTGGAAAAAATCATTGGCAAGTGTAGACGCTCCCATGGTTTTTGTGCAAAAAAGGGACTTTTCTCACTTTAAATGGCAAGTGTAGACATGCCCTAAAGGAATGAGCTAGGAAGATCTGTGAGCTGTCTCCCTTTCTTCCTGTGCCAAAGTGACACAATGGGGTTAGATTTTTACTTACCCATTTAAAAAAAAGGACTTTTGAGGGCAAATAAAACATTTACCAAGCAGTCAATACAATGTCAGGACAATCAGAACCAAGCACTTCCCAAAGTACCCAGCCAGTTCCAGGACAATGATTAGCAAAACTGTATGACCTTCATGTGTGAAATTTAAAATGACATTCTACTTTTTTTTTTTAAATGAAAATCTAGGATTATAACTGAAATGCAGGGTATTAGTTACTAAGTTTTGTAACTTAACTTCCATGTGTTTAGGAAATGCTGAATAGTTATTGTGACCTTTTTCCTGTATTGTAGTTTAAATAACTTACCCAAAACAATTGAAACTGGTGTGATTATATTGCATTATTTTGACAAAATCTGCAGAATTTTGCTGTATTTTTAAATTTTTTGGCACAGAATCCCCCCAGGAGTCGGAGTACCACCAAAATCACTTAGAACAGAATCAGGCCCCAGGATAGCACCTATTTTAAGTAAACAACTAAGATAATTATTTATCTAAATTCAAAATATGGATCTAATCACCTTCTTCACCTGAGTCCATTGCTTTATTTCTATAAAAATCTATTTGCTTTACCTTTTCAGAAAGTTTCCCAACTCTGTAAGAACCTTAGTTTTCCACCTGACTGTGGAGTACAAGCTATGCATTCTGGGTTAACTGCAAAAGTGAACATTTGGGTAACTGGTGTAGTTAATGTCAAGTTCATGAATGATACTTTTTCTGGCAACCTGATGATCAAAACTTTAGCAGCTTTGTAGTGTCTTCAATAGAATTCTTCTTTCATGCTTCAAATACAAAACCTGCCAACATTTGAAATCTATTAATAGTGATATATTTGGAGAGAAAAATGCAGGCACTGGATGAGCTTTCCAGTTGGCCTAGTGCATAAACAAAGTGCACTGATTATAAACTCACTAGTGTTTTAATTGCCTTCTGGTGGTTTTAATTTTTTTGGTCATCGTATAATTTATAACCACTCTCAGTCAAAGGATATTAGTGTTGTAGGCTTCACTGCTTACAATATCATTGCTAAATGATAGCTAAGCAGTATCCCAATGGGTAGGTATATCTGTGATTTATCTGGCAGCATATTTTGTCATGATAAGGGTATTCTGTATCTTTGCAAACTATCAATCAACTGAGAGAATAGTTGGACTTTTTCAGTGAGCTGTAATCCATTCTAGCACCTAGAGGCAAATATATCTGACAGTCTTTAGGGCTAATTTAGTGGTTTAGATTCTGCCCTCTTAAGAGAACTTGTTGTCTTGTAAAATTTATTAAAATTTTAGTTACTTCCAGGAGAAATATGTAGTCATACATTTCCGAGAGCAATTTTTTGGGGGAATAACTACAATAAATTTTGTCTTGGAACTCACCTTTTCCCCTGCAGCTTCTCCCAACACCTCTACCCTCATTTTCTGCTGTTAACTGGGTATTCTACATCACCTCTGTATAACACTCAATCTCACATATACACACATTAGACAGCAAAGTGATTTCTCCATTTTTGGAGGAGCATGAGGCCAATGGAGAGCAAGGTGCAGATTCATTAGTAATTACAATTTACACAGAGAATAATTAGTACAAGCATCC
Source organism: Gopherus flavomarginatus (assembly GCF_025201925.1). NCBI lineage: Eukaryota > Metazoa > Chordata > Testudines > Testudinidae > Gopherus > Gopherus flavomarginatus. The sequence goes on from NC_066620.1 coordinate 107,522,759, forward strand.
CCATGCACATGCACCCACCATTCTGGCACTGCCTATTCAGTACTCACCAGCTTCTCGATTTGCATTGTGACCTGCTGGCTTGGGAGGTGGGACAGGGGACTGCTTAGCAGGAGCCTTGACTTTTTTTTTAACATGAGGTGCTTCATTACTCTTATGGCTGGTGGCGGTGGCAGCAGCAGTAACATTTTTTGGAGGTATTGATGCTTTTTTAGGTTTAGGCCTAGACTTAGGCGGCGGTGGAGCATGGGATGCCGGTTTTTCAGGACAGTTAACAGTGCTTTCTATAAAGAAGAAAGTGAACAGAAGCCGACTGACACGGACATACACAGTGTAAACACAATGACAAGCTAGATGCTGCTGCTTAAGCTCTTGGGAATCGGAAAAGAGTTCCTCTTCTCTTATTTAATAACAATGCATCACCCCAATGAAATGTTACACTAGCTCTCAACTGAAGACCTTTCTATGGAGGATGAGGCACTTACCCTGCTTCTCCCAATTTTAATCTATCCCACAGGTTTCTGAGTTCTACCCTTGACTTGCAGTAGCACTGATTGGCCTGCTAACTACAGTCTGAGTCAGTGTTAGAATCTAGGAGCTCCATTCTCCCCTCAAACAAATTCCCTGAGGTTCTGTTTACTTCCCTTGAGAGCAGCAAACCATATAGTCCCGTATTGAATTTGTGACTGTTCTGTAAACTGGGGCATCTCCACAGTCACAGGTTCAGTGGTTACCAAACCTGGCAGTGGCTGGAAATTTCAGCTGCAGCAGCTCCTTCTCCTGTGCCACAGCATGTTTGCTAGAAATGGTAACTTTATTCGGGTATCTTCCTCACAGTACTTCTATTCTTCAGGCAGAACTGAAGCCAAACTAAATGGAATGTTATTTGGCATGGGAATACTCACCTGCCCTTGCACTAACTCTGATTGTGACTGCCAGCACTGACAGTATAGGAGCAAAATGCACAGTTAAAGTATTTCTAAAAATAGCTCCCTTTGACATTGGAGGTAACTATTTTTGGTAATCAGTGGCAATCAGTGTACCAGCTCTTACAATTAAGATCATATTAGAACCATACTCTCTGCATGTCAAGTGGCCATTTCTGGATCTCTTTGTCTTGCCTTCCACCCTCTATATTACTATATCTCTAATCCATTCCCAAAAGATAAGCAGCATGTCTTCACTGTAAAGATTAGCAGATGGAAGACAAATGACATGTTAGACAACAATTACACTGCTTTATCTCAGGATCAAGGATAAAGGATTAGGATCAACGCTGTGGTCTAGCAATGGTGAACTTGAGCCCAGTGTGTCATTGGTCTTCATTACACGCAGCAGGCACACACTTCTCTGTTTTCACATGTTGTGGGAATGAAGACAAACAGTTCATTCCTTTTCACTTACTGGATTATCCAGCACAATCACTTCACACTAACTGTTGATTTTGTCACTCTCTATTTCCAGCCTAAGCTTACAACGTTATGGACTTGGCTGTTCTTGCTAATGCTTCTGATACAATATTATGACAACCTTTTACAACTACACCTCTACCTCGATATAACGCTGTCCTTGGACGCCAAAAAATCTTACCGTGTTATAGGTGAAACCGTGTTATATTGAACTTGCTTTGATCCACTGTGTGTGCAGCCCCGCCCTCCTGGAGCATTGCTTTACCACGTTATATCCAAATTCATGTTATATCGAGTGACGTTATATCAAGGTAGCAGTGTATTAAATTGAGGGCTACTTCTGCTCACTGACCCCCTTGGACTATCTCTCTGCTCTCTTGCTTCTACTTTCTGGATCAGACACACTCAGGGAGAAGGAGATATATTTATTAAACTTTCCTTTCCTCTTTTATAGTACATTTTCTGTGCATATCTATCTAGTCATTACAGCACCTATGCATCCGCGTCAAAAATCTTCCCAGCTTCTCTTTTTGATGATGACTTCTGCTTTGATGCAATGGACAAAAGTATCAGGACAGCAGCAGAAGATATATGAAGGAAGCCCACCTATTTTTAAAAGGCAAGATTATGACAGAAGCAGTGGATGCTGTCAGTGGGAGAGAAAAATCAGATGAGAGATTTCAGTCCTATGGCTGCTTCAGTGAAACTCCCAACTGGACCCCTTTCTGAAGTCTGCCATTTAAGAAAATCATTAATTTCTCTTCCGCCAGCTCTGGACTAAGGGTGCAGAACTTAAATCAATTAAAAAATATCTTCCATTAACTCCATGCTGTCTTCAGGAAGCAGACAAACAGATTGGTCTTTAATACCACAGTCACTGGTCAGCTTTTGCGGTGTTTATCTTATAATTGATAGGAAAAACTGGTTAGCCAAAATGAGGTGGGATCAGCATAGGGAGGTTTCCAGTGAGCTGTGGCCAGACAAAACCTAATATACAGGACAGAAGGATGGTACCCCTTCTTCTCAAATTGCCACTACACTGACAGGCACATACACGTACAGGCAACCAGTTACTCAGGTCTGTAACCTGGATATTATCTTCATCCACACAGCCAGGCTATAGCTAAGCCTTGTAGATTCATTTTGGACACCATCTCTTAGATATGGCCTTTGCTATCCAGCCACACAACTAGAAATCTCATTGTCTCACATCTCAGTTCCTGCAGCATCCTTTTCTCTGGTCTTGATGAGTGCAATCTTGCCCCAATCATATCTATTCAGAATGCTGCTGCAAGGATCATTTCTCTAGTCCATCACTTTGACCATGTCACATCTCTTTTGCATACAGTAGAACTTCAGTTACGAACACCAGAGTTAGGAACTAACCAGTCAACCACAACCTCATTTGGAACTGGAAGTGCACAGACAGCAGCAGAGACAAAAATAAATAAATAAATAAATAAATAGCCGATACAGTTCACTACTGTGTTATAACGTAAATTACTAAAAAAAAGTGGGAGGAAAGCTTAAAAAATACATTTTACAAGGTAAGGAAACTGTTTCTGAGCTTGTTTCATGATGGGCAGAAGCTGGGAATGGGCAACAGTGGATGGATCACTTGATGATTCTCTTCTGTTCATTCCCTCTGGGGCACCTGGCATTGGCCGCTGTCAGAAGACAGGATGCTGGGCTAGACGGCCCTTTGCACTGACCCAGTATGGCTGTTCCTTTGTTCTTAAATGAGTCCCCCAGTGTGATTCTGCTTGTACATTGGCCCTTAATCTTCATGACTATTCATTCTTTGACACCTCAGCTGAGACTGACAACAGCAATAACCATCAGAGCCAACTCTATCTATCTGTTTCTCCATACCCATCTCCATGGTATACCAGCACCAGCCAGGAGGTGCTGTTTTCTGATTTGGATATCTGTCCACTAGGAACCGGACCAAGATGACCAACTCCTTTTATAAAGACAGGTTTCAGAGTAGCAGCCGTGTTAGTCTGTACCCGCAAAAAGAACAGGAGTACTTGTGGCACCTTAGAGACTAACACATTTATTTGAGCATAAGCTTTCGTAGCCCACGAAAGCTTATGCTCAAATAAATGTGTTAGTCTTTAAGGTGCCACAAGTACTCCTGTTCATTTTATAAAATGACCTGAAACAGCCATCAGATAGGAGTAACTTTTAGTCACTATCATCTTGTAACGGATTCGGACAGTGAGCAATCACTTGGACCAAGGCAATCCACCCATCAATTACCCTTTTAAAGACGAACAAAAACAAAGCAAATGTTAATGCCTCATTCAGAGCTTCAATCAATATTGCATTTATATTTAGATGCTGAGCACCCACAACTACAGCCAGAGAAAGCTCTGCTCCTGCTGTGCAGACACCTAAATGATGTCTAGGTTTACAAAATGGTCACCATCCAGCAGCTCGTACTGTGACACTGTGGCCTGATTTTCAAAAGGACGTGATACCCAAATATGCTGAGCTCTTTTGAAAATTTGACTATTTTTCAGTGGTAAGTGGTAACTGAAGTTTTTTTAAACCAGGGTCCCAATGGTAGCTGTCGAACCCTTCTGAAAATTCTGGCCATAATGTTTAGAAACAACTCCCTGCATATTCATAAATTTACTGTTAACTTGTTGTTAATTGCTAGGGATATTTAATAATGAAAGACCAATGTTTTTCTCAATCTATCACAGCATTATCTCATACTGTACTAGTAGTATTATTTCTAATGCTAGAGGAGCACCACAAGGAAACAACAGCACAGCAGGCTCAGGAAGAGAGAACAGATAGAGCTGCAACTCAGGCATCTAATCCACATCAACAGCAAAGTCATCCCCTCCAGGAAGAGAAGTGTAACTCAGTGGGTGATGCTAAGGAAAATTAGTGTTGCAAACAGTATATGGTTATCACAGCTTACTGCAAAAACGAAACTGCTGTGAGAAGAAGAGGGATTTTTCCCTATGACTGCTTGTGTACAGAGCATGGGCATGGTTAATTAAGAACATGGGGGTAGACACTTGTGGACCTCTAACTCTTTGTCACCACTTGTATCGGCAGCACAGTGTACAAGAGGCCTTGTTGAAGGAATCTGCAGGAGTCTTTCGGCTAGGGGAGAGAAGCTAGTTTACATGTGCCTCTCGGTGGAATGGTTTGCAGAGTGTAATTCTGCAGGGAGCAAGTTATGACCGAGAAGGAAGCAGAGAGGATTGCCTTCACTCAGGCTCCACAAGTCTGGAATCCCAAAGGGTAGATAGGTCGCTGCAGAAGTCTCTGGACGAGGGGGAAAGGATATGGTTGATACGCTGAACTTGCTGAACTTGCGTTAAATAGTTTTATTTTGAAGAAACCAAAGTCCTGAAGAAAACAGAACTGAAAATCTGGGGTTGGAGAGTGTTTTTTCATGCATGGGCCAGAGAGTTAGCCGACTGGCTTACATGCTCAAATAAAAGACTAAGTTAAAGGGAGATAAGAGATCGGTGGACAAACAGAAGGGGTAAGAAGCTGCATCACAATGAATTAAAATTTAGAGCTTGGAATAGAATTCTCCGGTGTTAAAAGACCCACAGATGTTGTGAAATCCAGCCGGAAAGCAACATGCAAATTTCCTGCAGTAGAGGACATGCAGAAATCCGCCAGAACACACAGCATTGTTCAGCTGATCTACTATAAATGCTTAGGAACATTTCAGAAGCTTGTGCTCAGTCTCTCAGCATCCAGAACACAGCCCTGGGTTCCCACATTACTATCGTTTTTCACAGCACTAATAATCACGTCTGGCTACCACGCTGCAAAATTAAACTTCTCAGCTCCTGTTCCCATCACTATCTTGCTCCTGGGTATTCAGCCAAATATTTCTTCAAGACCAAGATAACCATGAAGTGTGAAATTAACTAGCTGGGATAAAAACAGATTGCATCAGTTTTCTAAACTAAACCGAACTGTATGCTTAAGGTTCTAAACTAAGCTAGTGAGCCAGAGATGGAGAAGAAAGAGCAATCCTGCCAGGGGCACCGGAGGCATTATGCTGTGTAGTGAGGAGTAAGCATACTGCCTCGGGTGCTTGGAGAAGGAAAGGGAGGTCATCCTTAGCAGTTACAATTCTGATACTTTTTCTACAGCAAGTGTAGCCTGTGCTCTCCCTAGTGCTGCTCCCTGTCCGTGGGTGGGACCATGCACATGAAGGGGAGGGGAAAGCACAAGTCCATGGCTATATCCCTCCTCCACACTGTTGCCCAATCTGGAGCCAGGCTGCCAATCTTCCTGCCTAGCACTTCCATAGCTCCAGCGACCCAATTACATCTGCCTTCTGTGTGGGTGAACTGGAGCAGGGAGGTACTTAGAAGCTCTCTATTCCCTCTCCTCCACTCTAGTGTACCTACACAGGACAGCCATAATTAAGCTCTTCATTTTCCTTGAAAGGCGCTGGGTCATTTTCCTTTTAAAAAACATTGGAGTTCACAGAGTAAATAAATGATCTATAACAAGATCCAGGTTTCTCATCTGCAAAGGCTCAATAATCAATTACCTGTTGTATGTAAAAACTGTCAGCAGCTCCTCATTATCCTTATGCCAGGGAGGAATTTCCTTTTAAACATGCCACTTGGATGACTGACACCACATCATTATTTCAAATAGCAACAGTTACATTATTAAGCTGCCAAAGGGAATTTTTTTTACAAAATGTGAGAAGCATCTGTAAACTGACAAGCAGCAGATGGGTTTACAGTTTATAGAATTGTTTGGCAGCACACAAGACAGCTTGGAAGGGTTTTTTTTTTGGTTTCATACACTTTTGCTTAACTCATTTTACATTATATGTTTCAGTCTATTGTTTGCCTCTGTTTCTCTAACTCTACAGATCACTATGAGATGGTTCTTCCTTTAACTCCTAACATATTCCATTTTCCACAGTGTTGCCAACTCTTGCAATTTTACTGAGAGTGTTGTGATATTTGTTGTTTTTCTTAAAAGCCCCAGATCCTGGAGTCATGTAAGAATCTCACTTTTTATTTTATTTTATTTATTTAAAGTTCCTAGCCCTCCTGGTTGTGGGGAAAACTTGAAAACATGAACTTCACAGACTCAAAATCCAGAAGACGGGTAGAAAGAACCCTCCACATATTTTTAATCTCATGATTTTTTAAAAACACTTTGGTCTGTCAATACTGATTACTGCAGCATGCCCTGATACTAAATGAAAGGAATTAATCCTGCCTCCAGTCCTCAGATGCATGTCAAGTGGGCAAAAACTCTCCTTTAAGATTTATTCACAAGTACAGTACCTCTAAAATGCATAAGAGAGCATCTACCTTGGGATTGTACTTCCTGAACACGCTACCCCTGAATTTTCTAGCTAACTCAGACTCTCTCATATCTTGATTCTTATGACAGAGTGAGAGTTGTGATCAGAAAGAGCAGCATGTTCCATGACCTGGGCATAGGACAGTGAGCCAGGAACTCCTGCATTGCAATTCCAGTTCTGACACAGTCTCTTTCTAAGGCCATGAGCACATCATTTGCCTTAAATTCCTACTGAAGTCAATAGGCCCAATTGTCCTCTCACTTAAGTGGTGTAAGTCAAGAGTAACTCCAGTGAAGCGCAATGGGCTTATAGACTGCTTTTGCTCAGTGCGTTCACCACTTCTTGCAGGATTGGTCTCTAATATGTCCATTGTACTATTCAAATTCAAAGTGCTTCATATCCCCTATGTAACATTACTAAAACTTTATTGAAGCTAGAAGATCAAAATCCCACTTTTTTTGTTATTATTACATCTCCTTCCCAATGCATTTCAATTTCTCAGAGGAATTGGAGAGAAGAGGTATCATAATTACTTATTCCTCTATTCTTAGATAGCTTTTGTGGCAAGGATTTGAAGTGGCTCTCTACAAAGCAGTCACAGTAGGTATAGAAGGTACCAAACATATGCAGACGTTGAACCTTCCATTTTAACTAGAACTCTAAATTCTGCAGGACCAGCCATGTAGGATCAAAGCACAATTAAAAAAAAATGTTTTTTTTTCTCTTAAATGTTCCACGGGAAACCCTGGAGTAGGAAAGGATAAAATAATAATTGACATAATATTCAGCCCCAAAATCAACCTGAAATCTTTTTTGCCAAGTTTTCCCTTCCCATTATTTTCCACTCTACTGAATCTACGCATTTCTAGTCCTGGCTGGGACCAGAAGCTGGATGTGCCAAAATACCATGAGAAAGGCTGGTCTTCTTGTTTTTCCGGCTCAACTGAAGACAGCAAGTACTGGAAATCTCACAAGAAAGCCAGTTCTTAGATATCCAGCCACATTTTGCAGCTCCAAAAGGTCTGCACAATTTGGAGAAGAATCCAAACTTTTTGAGTGATCAGCTGAACTGACACACTCAACCTTCCAAGGAGCACTTCTCACTAGAAAAGCCTACAAGAATTATTTTGGAAAGGCTGTTAAATCAAACAACCAGAAATAAAGAGATCCTAACCCTTTGCATTCCTGATACTTTTCAGCAAAGTCCAATAAACAAGTTGTAATTCAAGAGTAATTTTCCTGACAATGTAATAGCAGCGTGAAGTACTAAGTATGTTAGAAAAGAAAGAACAATTACAGGACAAATCCCGGGATCCTCACTCAGTGTTCACTCTTTCTTATTCCATCAAACTCCTAACCAAGTCAATAGAAGTTCGAGTGAAGACAGTATAAGCTAAACTGACTTCAGGATTTGGCCAAATAATAATGTTTAGCATGTATACATTGCCTTCTACAAAGCACCTTACAGACATGGGATCAAATTTGCAAAAGCATATAAGTGACATAGGAGCCTCAGTTCAATTTTCAGAAGTGACTTAGACACTTAGGTGGCTGAGATGCATTGAAAGTCAATGGGACTTAGCTTCCCAAGTTACTTTTGACACCAAGACATAAGCTCGTAAATCACTTTAGGCACTTTTGAAAATTGTACACATGAACTAATTTTTTCAATAATCCCAAAAGGCTAATAACTATGTATAATGGGGCTTAACCACCATCAGCTACAAGGCAAGGGGAAGAACCCCAATTAGTCATGCTCTCCATCTGGGGAAAGTGATTAACTAATTACCTCCTGCCTACAGAAGGCAACACTAGGCCTTATAAGTAGCCTGAGGGAGCTCAGTTATGAGAGGTCTCTCTAGTCAGGGGAGAAGCCCTGGGTTAGGGTTTAACAGACAGGATATAACAGGGGAACTAGTGAGAGGGATGGAAGGGCCATTAGTTTGAAGACTTGTTTGAACCTACTCATGCTTCCCTAGAAAGGTTTCAAACTTTTATGTGACTTGACCAGAAGGCCAAGCCAAGAATGCCCTGCGGGGGAGTTAGACAGTTTCAGGTTTGAGGAAAAGCTTTATAGAGGTGCAGGAGACAAGGGCTCTGTGCAATGCTGTGACCAGCAATGAGGGGGTACCCATGAGGCAAGGATGCACTCTTACACTATGTATTATTATCCCCATTTTACAGAAGGAGAATCTGAAATAAAGACTTGCCCGAAGCCAGAAATGGACTCAGCACTGGAGTCAGGGATTAGAAATCAGACCTTTCTGGCTTCCACTTCTGTGCTCAGATCACTTCCCCCTTTATGACCCATGAAGGTTTGTGAGAATAAGAAGGATTTGTTTACCTTTTTTATCTTCTTTTTTTCCTTCGACAGCTGACGCTTTGGCAGATAAGGAGCCATTGTCTTCTGTGGTCTTTACTACATTTTCTTCCTGGATGGTTTCTTCACTGATAGTTATGGTGTGCCCATTTGAGGTTTCAAAATTTACTGTTACATCACCAACTAAAATGAAGATTAAAAAGCTGTTATCCAATTTTACAGCCTGCTCAAGAGCAAGTTCTCCATTTGTTGTCAACTCAGTGATTTTTCAGGTTTTACGTTTCCACGAAAGAAAAGCACAATTTCACATTAATTTATTTTACGTACAAAACATTTTGACGAAGTTCTACTCTAAGTGACTCTGTAATAGTATGTTATAAAGCTCCCCATTCACTGAGTTTGTGACTTCCAGATCACATTAACAAGTAACACAGATTATTATCATCCAACTTCCAGCCCTTCAAACTGAACCTTGAGAGACAAGATGAATTCTAAGACATGCATCAGACAAGTAATAAAGATCATGCAGATCAAATTTTGCCCTAGCTCTTACAACAGATTATGGTTTCCTCAATCCTCTTAAGAACCTTCCCTTAACACACACATCCTCCCTCCAGTGCATCTTGTGCCTCACTCTTTGCCTCTAAACACCTGGAGGATGTTATCTACTTATGCTGTTCTTGACTAACTACAATCTCATTTCCACTCCTCCACTTCTGTCCTTACTAAGATCATCAACAATATTCTTTCTGGTCATTTCTGAGACCTTCTCTTTTACCTTTCTTCTCAGGTGTCTGCTGCCTTTCCCCTCCTAATGAATTCTCTCCTTACTAAGACTCTATTACTCTTTCTATCTCAGTTCTCTTCTTCTGTCTCCAAATGCTGTTTTGTTGACTTTTTCAATAGCTCCTTTTCCTCCCCCTGCTCTGCTGGAGTCTTGTGGCATTCGGTTCTCAGCATACCCTGCCGTCCCTTTATTTTATCCTCTTACATAGCTTTTCTTACCATCCATATGAATCTCAAATCTTGGTCTTTATCCTTGATCTCTCCCATTGCTCAGTCTTATGACTCTGATTCTATCACTCTGGCTATCGAGACACTAGCTCCCACTCAACTTGATAAAAATAGAACTCCACTTTCTTAAATTCTTCTCCCTTCCTTGTTCATTACTGCCGATAATTCCACAATCTTCTTTTTCACCATGCTGTCATAGGTGACTCCTCTGTCTCACCTTCAGTCCCTCTTACACTGAGACTGTCACAAAAACCCATCCTTTCCTCTCCATCTCCAAAGTTAAATACCTTTCCCCACAGGCTGTTCACCTGCTGCCTTCACTGCTATAAACTTGTCCTCGCTGGCCTCACCACTTCCCCCCTCACTCTTTAAGCTACATAAAATGCCCTCACCAAAATTATCTCCCTCACTGATTGCCCTTATCATGCCTCTCACTCACCACCACCACCTTCCACATCTGGTTCAGACTTCTCATTCTCACCTTCAAGACCTGGCAATTCCTTTAACCTGTCTACATCTCTGTGCTCATCCCTTCCTCTTCTCCATCCTGCTTAACCATTCCCTTCCTTCCAACTTTTACTCTCCTGTCTTTGTATGCCTTCTTTCTCAGAGCATCAAGCGTCTACCCTGTCTTCTTTTAGATTGCTCTCTAAAACATACATGCTTATCACATGTAAAGCAAGAAGCGTTCTAGGAAGCATAGAAATGGACAGATGCCCCTTCTTAAACAAGGGAGAAAATATTTCACCTTTCCATCCTTTTCTCTTTTTGTACTGACCCAATCTGAATGAGAATTTAATGTGCATTACAACAGAATACGAGTACTCTGGGGTAGGGGGAAGGAAGGCTAAAGAAAAACTTCCTTTGTATGTCTATTTTTAGCTTATTTATTTTAAATCTGGTTCTAATCAAAGATAGAAATTAAAACATTGCAGTTACTGCCCTTTCCCACCAAAATGCAATTTACAAACATCAATCAACTAAGCCTCACAGCACCACAAAAGATGTATTTTTAAAAAATCAGTTTTACAGATGAGTAAACTGATGCACAGAGCAATTAAGTTCCTTGCCCTAAGCCACAGAGCAAGACAGTAGCAAAAACAAGCTTAAAACCCAGATGTACTCAGTGTCATGCTCTGATACACACACACACACACACACACACACACTACAATGGTGTCAAAAGACACACCTCAGCACTAGCAGGTACAAAAATAACCCCGTTTCTAAATATGAATGTATATGAAGCTGCAGGGAGTATAAATATTAAGCTATCCCTGACTTCACATCTAACATTCACTACCCTGATTCCTTGGGTCAGTCAGAGTAAAACTTTTCTTTTTTTTAGTGGCATTCTATTTTTAGAAATATTATCAGAAACTGTCCTCTAAGACTTTTATATTCCACTAGATTCTTAGTCAGTTCCTTTTACTGTTGTCTTTTTAGTCTTCATGACAAATGGATTCATTTTAGGAGATGGAAAAGCATTGCAGTTACTTAAATTATATTAGATTAAGATTTCATTAGATCTAGACTTTTTTTTTAATTAAATCAAGAATCGTACAAACACTACCACTATGAATAGCAGAAACAAACACCATTTTAAAGAGAGATGTGCATACTGATGAAAACCTTCAGGTATAATTAGGGTGACCAGATAGCAAGCATGAAAAATCAGGACAGGGCGTGGGGGGTAATAGGAGCCCATATAAAAAAAAGCCCCAAATATCGGCACTGTCCCTATAGAATCAGGACATCTAGTCACTCTAGGTATAATTGGACTTAGGTAACAATGCTTTATACATTCTTTACATAATACATTTTGCTATGTTTACCATTTACTAAACTTGTGTTTTTAAACAAAGGGAGTTTTCCTCAAAGCTCTTTATGCCTCTGTTATTTGAATGTAGCATGTGTGACGGTAGTGGCGTGTGTGAGATCCTACACCTGCTACCTCTAAATATTGGAAACACCAGCTGTTGAGTTGCTTGCTTTGGTTTACACTTGTGACACATAGGGTATTTCTACTCTGCAATTAGACACCCGTGTCTGGCCTGTGTCAGCTGATTTGGACTCACAGAGCTCAGGCTAAGAGGCTTTTTAATTGCCATGTAGACATTTGGGCTTGGGCTGCACTCTGAGCTGTGGAACCCCTGCCCATACCTCGCACGGTCCTAGAGCCTGTGCTCCAGCCTGAGCTCTAATGTCTATATCACAATTAAACAGCCCCTTAGTCTGAGTCAGCTGGCATGGGCCAGCCATGAGTTTTTAAGTGCAGTGTAGACATACCCCAACTGGTAAGTGGCAGGGCCCCAAAGCCTTTAGCTTTCTCATCCATAATCGCCATATCACCCTCCAGCTGTTTTGGAAAGAACCTCTCAATTCAAAATATCCTCTGAATCACTGATTCCAAAAAATAACAGTAAATACTTGGCACTTTTCATCTGCAGATCTCAATCTGCTTTACAAAAGTGTTAAGTATTCCAGAGACCACAGAAAGGTTACACAACTTGTCCAAGAATACACAGCAAGTCAGCAGCAGAACCAGGAACAAACTCCAGGTCTTCAGACTCCAAGTTTGGTGCACTATCCACTTGGTCAAACTGTCTCTCCCACTTGCTGCCAGTGTTTTGCCAAATCTCCCTTTTTACAGCTGGATAGCAGATATTCATTATAAAATGGAACAACATGATAATGTCCATGCTTAGAGTTTAAGATCTAAATTTTAAGTTATTTGTCATTACCTTGCTCAGGCATTTCCTTCAGAACACCCTTTCTTATCAGCTCTTCTCTACTTTGTCTTGTGGAAATCTTCCTTTCCAACACTTAGAAAAAAAGAAAGCACAGTTAAGAATACATCCATTCTGGTACTGAATGTAAAATTAAAACAAAAACAAACAAAAAAACACTCTGCACACTCCTTGATTTTGCTGGAGAAGAAGGCTATTTTTTCAGATCTCACATACTGGGAAATATTCTTTATTTTATTAGTCAGACAGTAACCAATATCCTCAGTAATAATGTTGCTTAGCATAACCTGTGCGATGCCCTAACTGTATGGGAAAAACAGCTTTAAAAGAAGTTAATATGGCCTGTTATAAACAGAAACAAAATAATCATTTGGGCTGGTTGTCACAGCAAAAAAAATGCAACATCATGTTTTTAGGTTGGGGGAAAAAATCATGGCACACATTTTAATTAAGTTTATTTTTCATTAAAAATAAATAGCTTTGTAGTAATTTAAAAACATATAAAGATAGCAACATATGCACACAAACAAAACGCACACCAAAATAGAGCGTAGGGTAAAAATTGATGGAAACATCTTGGTAACAGCAGACAGTGCAAAGTGAAAGAGACCAGGAGTGAAATTTTCAAAAGCACCTAACTGACTTATATGCCTCAATTTAATTTTTAAAAGTGCCAGGCACTTACAGCCAGATTTTCAAAGGTATTTAAGCACCTACTGGGATTTTCAAGAGCACTTGGGCACCTACTGCAATTGAAATCAAATTAATTAGGTGCCTAGTCACTTTGGAAAATCCCACTAGACACCTATCTGAATCTTTAGGTGACTAAATACCTTTTCAAATCCTAGGTCTCACTGAAAGTCAATGGGACTTAGGCATATAGGAGTCCAAGTTACTTTTGAAAACAGAACTTAGGTTCTTTTGAAATTCACAAAAATCATGGCCATGAGAAACATACAGACTAATGCCCAGTTCTTGCAAAGAGATGTGTGTTGGTGGACACTTATGCCTCTGGAGAGTACCATTAAAGTCAATGGGACATGACAAAGAAATAAAGGCCCACCTGTGCACATACTGTTGAAAGATTGGGGTCTTAACCATCATAAACCATCAGGTTTATTTATGATGATAGTACTGCACTGAATGTATCATTTTATCACAGGGTTAGGCAACCTATGGCACGTGTGCCAAAGGCAGCACGCAAGCTGATTTTCAGTGGCACTCACGCTGCTCGGGTCCTGGCCACTGGTCCAGGGGGCTCTGCATTTTAATTTAATTTTAAATTAAGTTTCTTAAACATTTTAAAAACCTTATTTACTTTACACACAACAATAGTTTAGTTCTATATTATAGACTTATAGAAAGAGACCTTCAAAAAACGTTATGATGTATTACCGGCATGCGAAACCTTAAATTAGAGTGAATAAATGAAGACTCGGCACACCACTTCTGAAAGGTTGCCGACCCCTGATCTATCACATAGGTTCCAGGGACAATAAAGTAGGTAGGTAAAAAACTGCTTACTTGTTTTACTAATAACAATTTAGATTAAAATAAAATTCTTGCAGTTTTCAAAATCTAATTCACTTAGTTCTTACCATTTATGTTTACTGCTTCCTTTTTGCATTTCACTTGCCCTGGACAGTGAAAGTGGACTGATCAGTATCCTTTTCTTACAAGGCCTGATCCAATTTCCACTGAAACCAATAGCATTCTTTCCACTGACTTCAATAGGCACTGGATTAGACCCATAATCTGGTTTTACTCTCCAGTTCTCATGATGATGTTTTTCCAATGCTACTGGGTAACACTTGAATTAAAAATTATTTTAAATGAAAAATAAAAAGAACCATGAAACACTTCCTTTCATATTAGGATGCAACTCTTTACACTTTCAAAGCACTATACGACCATTACTACACATACTACCTAGAAGATGATAAGGTGATAAATAACAGTCAGCATGGATTTGTCAAGAACAAATCGTGTCAAACCAACCTGATAGCTTTCTTTGACAGTGTAACAAGCCTTATAGATAGGACGGAAGTGGTAGATGTGGTATATCTTGACTTTAGTAAGGCTTTTGATATTGTCTCACATGACCGTCTCACAAACAAAAACAGAGTAATACAACCTAGATGGAGCTACTATAAGGTGGGTACATAGCTGGTTGGAAAATCATTCCCAGAGAGCAGTTACCAGTGGTTCACAGTCATGCTGGAAGGGCATAATGAGTGGGATCCTGCAGGGACTGGTCCTGGGTGTGGTTCTGTTCAATATCTTCATCAATGATTTAGATAATGGCATAGAGAGTGCACTTATAAAGTTTACAGATGATAGCAAGCTGGGAGGGGTTGCAAGTGCTTTGGAGGATAGGATTAAAATTCAAAATGATCTAGACAAACTGGAGAAATAGTCTGAAGTAAATAGGATGAAATTCAATAAGGACAAATGTAAAGTACTCCACTTAGGAAGGAACAGTCAGTTGCACACATATAAAATGAGAAATTACTGCCTAGGTAGGAGTACTGCGGAAAGGGATCTGGGGGTCATAGTGGATCACAAGCTAAATAAGAGTCAACAGTGTAACGCTGCTGCAAAAAAAGTAAACATCATTCTGAGATGTATTAGGAGGAGTATCGTAAGCAAGACACAAGAAGTAATTATTCCGCTCTACTCCGCACTGATTAGGCCTCAACTGGAGTATTGTGTCCAGTTCTGGGCACCACATTTCAGGAAAGATGTGGACAAATTGAAGAAAATCCAGAGAAGAGCAACAAAAATGATTAAAGGTCTAGAAAACATGACCTATGAGGGAAGATTGAAAAAAAATGGGTTTGTTTCGTTTAGAGAAGAGAAGACTGAGAGGGGACATGATAACAGTTTTCAAGTACATAAAAAGTTGTTACAAAGAGGAGGGAGAAAAATTGTTCTTAAACTCTGAGGATAGGACATGCAGCAATGGGCTTAAATTGCAGCCAGGGAGGTTTAGGCTGGTCATTAGGAAAAAGTTCCTAACTGTCAGAGTGGTTAAACACTGGAATAAATTGCTTAGGGAGGTTGTGGACTCTCCATCATAGGGGATTTTTAAGAGCAGGTTGGACAAACACCTCTCAGGGATGGTCTAAATAATACTTAGTCCTGCCTTGAGTGCAGGGGACTGGACTAGATGACCTCTCAAAATCCCTTCCAGTTCTATGAGTCTATGATTATGTAAGCTTCACAGCACCCTTTAAATATATTTATCCCTATTTTACAGACTGGGAAATTCATGCATAAGGAGGCTATGGTCTTCATCCTTCATCATTCCTAGTATTAGCTGACAGTGTTTTAAAAATTACTTTAAAGAAATTATAATCTGTTAGCCCAGCATGATAATATAATTTTCTCAATTTATTTGATTCTTGGAAAGAACATTAGAAATCACGTTACTATTTGCTATGAATTTAGTTCCTATGAAGAAAAAGGTTGCATAACAAATACATCTGACCAAAATTCTCTCTCTTGTGTAAGAGGTATATTATGTCTACTTATGTTATCTTAATATGAAGAGACAGCAGCATCAAATAAGGCTGAATCTTAATAATAATTTATGGCATATCACAGATATTAGATTACACATTACACTGCATTTCACAATCCAATATTTTCAAAAAGTAAATGCACTTCTGCTGGGATTCATTCACTTACAACAATAATTAAATCCAAAAAAACTATGTTAGAAGACTGTTAAGAATGCAGAAGTCAAGCACTCAAAAGTTAGGAAATGCCAGAACTAAGGTTGCCTGTGCCTTAATTCAGCCCCCTTGTGCCTATGCACTATGACAAAACCTTTCATTACATGATCACATGCTATTTTTTCCATAAGATCTCTGCCTCATTCAGGGCCTGCGATGAATGGTGCTCACTGAACAAGTGGTTGTTCTTTTTCTTTTAATCCTTACTATTCAATGTGTGGCCCCAAGCCTTGTTTACTGCACACCATTCAAACACTGCTCTGAAAATTATTAATTTCCTCCTGGGCATTTCTATGGTGATCTCACCACAGAATCTGAGCGCTTCACAAATATTAATGACGTTACCTTCACAACACCCCTGTGAGGTCAGATGGTATGATTGTCCTCATCTGTAAAATGGGGAAGAGAGAACAAGGCCAGAACTGTCAAAAGAATCCACTGATTTTCAGAGACATTTTTGAATGTAACTTCCTAAGTTTAAATATGCAAACTGACGAAAACAGAAATTCTGTCATGTGGAACTCTGTTGACACGCACATGGTTCATCAGCAGGGTCGGAATCTTTAGATGCATTCACAGACTTCCACCATTAGAGCTAAGGGAGTTACTGATAGAGGTATCAGGCTGTTGTCTATGTGGCCCAGGCACTAGAGGCGGCAGGATGAAACGCACTTTCCCAGTTGGTTTTGCTATTTGCTGGTAGCAGAGAAATATCAAGATAAAAATCTCCTCGGTTTGAGTCAAGATTGTGGAAGGCGGGCATGGTCTAATGGTTATAAACCATTTTGCCCCCTCGCTAGCTTCTGCCCCTGGCCCCCCCTGCTCCTATTCTACTTCCTACCCTAGTTCTTACTCCTGTCTCCCTCCCCTCTGGTTCATTCAGCTGGCTCCTACTCCCCTCTACTCATTTTCCCTCTTCTGATCCCCCTTACATCCATCCTCCTGCATGTGTCTTTCCACTCCTGATCCCTGCCCCCCTACACGCTGCTTCTATCCTCCCCTATGCTATTTCCCTCCTTCATGCTCCTGCTCCCTATTTCTCAGCTCTTGCTCCTGCCTGCCCTCCACTTCTCTCACCCCTCTGTATGCTAATCAGGTTTCTTCCTCCTCTTCCATGCTGCCTGGCTGCTAGTGTAGCTCAGTTGCTCTGTGGGGATGGCACAAATCCACTTCAACTGGCACACAAGCATTTAATAGGCAGCAGGTTTAAAAGCAAACAATTAAAGGAAGTATTTCTTCACACAATGCACAGTCAATCTGTGGAACTCCTTGCCAGAGGATGTTGTGAAGGCCAAGACTATAACAGGGTTAAAAAAAGAACTACATAAGTTTATGGAAGATAGGTCTATCAATGATTATTAGCCAGGGATGGTGTCCCTAGCCTCTGTTTGCCAGAAGCTGGGAATGGGCAACAGGGGATGGATCACTTGATGATTACCTGTTCTGTTCATTCCTTCTGGGCACCTGGTATGGACTACTGTTGGAAGACTGGATACAGGGCTAGATGGACCTTTGATCTCACTCAGTATGGCCGTTCTTATGTTCTTATTGTGAGAGGATGGAGCATGCTCAATGTAGACAGACTCTATGGTGAATGTATCTGCCAAATTTCAAGCATATGCAAACTTCAATTTTCAGGGGCTTATAATTTGGCCAAATTTGGCTGGTTTTTAATGGGATAATAAACATTCCTGACATCAGAGTGACTGCTCCCCCCCTTCACCCCCCGACACACCAAATTTCAAGTTCATACTCCAAATCAAAAAGATGCTAGAACTTCTCAATGGATAGTTGTAAGATTTTTTTTTAAATGTGGGCAAAATAATATATATATTTCCCTAATCTCATTCTCAGAAATGGCTAAATTGTTTTTGGGTGAAATTTAAAACAAAAACAAACCCCCCCCCACAACTTGGACTGAGTCAGATACCAAGCATGGAAAATTTGAGCCCAAAACAGCTTAAGATTATAAATAACCAAAAATAGTGGTCTTGTAATGGAATGTGTTAGGCAGGCTAA
The DNA here is from genome assembly GCF_025201925.1 of Gopherus flavomarginatus. Taxonomy (NCBI): domain Eukaryota; kingdom Metazoa; phylum Chordata; order Testudines; family Testudinidae; genus Gopherus; species Gopherus flavomarginatus. The sequence continues at coordinate 107,541,325 of NC_066620.1, forward strand.
ACTATAAGCTATGCGATGGATGCTGCTTACAATACACCAACGGAATATGGACACAACTAGAAGTCTCATCCATGCCTGAGCATTTCCTGTCTTGATTGTCTTGATTACAATAAGGCTTCCCTGATACTCAGTACATTAAAAATGCAGTGGCTAAAATTATAGAACCATTAAAATGTAGGGCTGGCAGGGATGTCAAGAGGTCATCAAGCCCAGCACCCTGAGCTGAAGCAGGACCAAGTAAATCTAACCTATACTTGACAGGTGTTTGTTCAACTTATTCTTAAAAACCTCCAGTGAGGGTAATTTCACAACCTCTCTTAGAAGCCTATTCCAGCACTTAATTACCCATATAGTTAGAAAGTTTTTCTTAATATTGATCCTGAATCTTTCTTGTGGTAGATTAAGCCCATTGTTTTTTGTCTCCAGACATGGAGAACAGTCGATCATTGTTCTCTTTATAACAGCTCTTAACATATTTGAAGAGTGAGGGGAAATCTGATAACATTAAGTCTTCTTCTTAAGATTAAGCATGCCCATTTTTTTTAACCTCTCCTCATAGGTCAGGTTTTCTCACCCTTTTATCATTTTTGTTGCTTTTTTCTGGACTCTCTCCAGTTTGTCCACATCCTTCCTAAAGTGTGATGCCTAGAACTGGACACAGTACTCCAGCTGAGGCCTCACCAATACCAAACAGATTAGGACAATTATCGCCGGTATCTTAAATGAAATCCTCTAGAATATTAGCCTTTTTCACAACTACATCACATTGTTGACTCTCATTCAGTTTGTGATCCACTATAACCTTTATTCCTTGCCTGTTGATTTAACCATGTTGTCCCCACTCACACCTTTCAACACTTCTGCTGGCTCTTTCTCCTTCACTACATTCAGCTTAAATTTCTTAAATTCACCTTGTAGACCCAACATAACTATCCCCGCCTGCTCCACTATCATCACCAGCCTCAGTGAACAATTCAGCTGATCCTGCCACAAGCATTTCTGTATCTTTAGTCATGCTGTTTCCCACGTTTGAAATGTCTCCCTTTTCTGATTTTCCAAGCTACTACCTTCTCCTCATTCAGAAAGGTCATAATATGAAACACTATCCTTGCAAATGCTTTTAAACTTAACCACCAGGATGTGCACGTGACTAGCTAAGTGACCACCGGATCTTACTGCTGTTACCTTTGTTCTCCCTTAGATCCCTTCTGTACTGTTTTTTATCCCCACCCCATACACCATGTCTGATACTAAAGCCCCAGTCTTGCAAAGGGATCTGCCCTTGTAGACCTTTACACTTAGGTGGTGTCCTGTTGAAATCTAAAGGACCCCAAGTGGTCACAGGGGTCCACATCACTGAATCTCTTTCCAGGTTCAGGGCTTTAAATTATACTGTTTTTGGGGACAAGATACCAGGGCTTTCTACCTGTACTGTAAGCCACTTAGCACATTTTCTGGAAGCTGTAATGCAAACCACAATAATTCTTCTATATCAAATTCAATTAAAAGCAATATTAATGTGAAACAGATATGGCAATATACAGAATTTTAATATAACATGTTTTATATACTCATGCAGTACAACTAAATCAGTGTTGTTTGCTAGTCTAACTGACCTTGTTAACAATATTCATGTAAGTCTAATAAGAACTGGCCTCAGAGGTGAGATCTTTATTGCACAGTTGCCTTTTACTTGATATTATGATCCTTGTGGTTTTATAGAAACAAACTCAGTTTGGAGCTCTAGTAAACTAGACAGCATTGTGCCCCATATTCATGTTATGAAATGCAACCAATCCCCTAAGCACAATGTGCTTGCCTGTTAAGAAATCTTAACATGATACAAACTCAGTTCCCAGGGGCCCTTTGCCAGCAAGTTCAAAAATCTTAGGGTGAAATCCTGGCCAAGCTGAAGTCAATGGCAAAATTTTCACTGATTTCAATGAGGCCAAGGCTTCATCCTTAGACAGGAAAGGTTGGGTTTTGTGAGACAGTGCGTGAAAACAACATTTTGTGTAAGCCTAATTCTGCAATCCCCATTCACCCCAATAAACCCTACTCGTGCGAGGGATTCCATTGACTACTGTATTTTTTGCAGTAGCCCAATTCAACATAGGACTTACTTTTCATGGAAAGGTGAAGAATCAACTTCATTTATTTATTGCAAAAAGACTGCTTCGTGTCATTCAGTAACCATAAGCCTCAAGCGGCCTTAAAATCCCCATTCTTCCATTTAAAAAATAATCTGAGAGCCTAGCTACCTGCCAATTTTTTGTTTTGGTCTTTCCAAGATGAGCCCCAGCTGATTCTGATTTAGTTTTGAATTTTTCTCTGGGCTTAATCCTGATCTAATCAGGCTAAAAATGGTTTCTGGCCCCAATTCCATACACTCTTACCATGGGGCTTTGAAGTGGCAGCTGCTTCATGCCAAGATATAAACTTCTGCCTTCTTTTCCTCTACAGCAAATAGACACAGAGAGGAAAAATCTTGAGTTGATGCCATTCACAGTTTGTTTTTAAATTATTTTAAAAGCTCTTTATACAGAAAGTGCACAACTGGGTTCACAGTGAATGGATTTTATGAGATACAGAATGGAAAATATGTTGCTAAAGGGAAAAATTCCAACCATCATTCCCACGTCAGTACAAATATTTCCATATCTGGTTCTCCATCTTTTTAAATATTTGCACCATATGTTATGTAGATTTTTCAGCTCTTAGCACAATACAATTAACTGAAGATTTTGTAAGAAAACTCCATGGTACAGCCTGGTCAAGCCTATTTCAAAGGACTGATCCAAAGCGCAGTGAAGTCAATTGAAAAACTCTCTGACATTCTATTTTCTGACTGAAAAGAAAAGTCTTCTTCCCATACACATCGTAGGCTATTTGTTAGGCCTTTAAGAGAACAAGCTAAAAACAGGACAATAATTCTGCTAACAATCTTAGGCCAGGTGCTACCTTCACAGCTGTAATACCCGCACACACCTCTGTCCAAAACACAGGTAAATTTCCCCTCCCAACTGTCTGGGGAAGAGGCCTTTCTGCCCTGCATCTGTGACCTCCCTGCTCCTTTTCCATCATAGGTCAGCAGGTAATGTCTTTCCTGCTGTATTAATTGGTGGGGCAACAAGAGTCTCCTGCTTAGCAAATGCAACTTTTTAACTTCTGCTTGTCCTGGGAATCTCTGTTCAGTAGGTATAAGGATGAACTTTTCATCTCCAGGAAGCAGCTTGTGACAGGATGCATTCAGCCCAAACGGGGTTTCACTTCAAACCTCCCACTTTAAGGGGGAGTACTATAGAATTTAATGTGTCTATAAAAGTTATTCTACATATTTAGAGAATTTAAGAGCAAATCAATGCTTTCCTATAGGTCTTCTGTGTGTGTGTACATCTTGACAACAAGCTCCATAATAGATAAGAATATTTCTTCAACGCAGTTAACTTCAGTGATTGGCGCCTGGTCCTGAGCACTCAGGTTAGCCTAGCCTGGGTGGGAGCAGCCACACTGCTAAGCCCTAGCTGAGTTACTAGGTCCTTACTGGTGCTGTGCTCATCTACGTGAGTTGCTAGAACTTCTGCCTAGGGTTCTCTGTGCTGCAGTAAGCTGAGCCACTCCGTGATTCTCTCTCAGTGAATTGTGGGGGAACTTGTCCGTCCTTCTGGGCACACAGGGGGAAATGTGGGAAGGCACTGGAGTGATTGAGCTTGTGTCCTTACTTCAGATTGGGTGGATAACCAGCCCGAGTGATGGCAACATCTGAGTTCTAGCCTGCAGCTTTCAGACAGGCCAGCTAGCCCAGATTGAAAGCACCACTACACTCAGCTGAAGAGGTTTTCCATGTGGACAGGAGGGATGTTAGGGAACAACAGCTGAGTAAGAGCCTGAGATATCTGTGCAGTGAAGAGAGACCCTAAAATTCTTCAGTGTAAGGAGATGTGGCAACAGTTAGGAACAAAGTCATTAATGTTAAACAGTTCAATAACATTTTACACTTTCAGAGTGCAGTACAAATAACAGAATGGGTTTAAAATGGTCTAGATTTAGACATGCTAGCTTTGCCTCTAACTCCTTTCTTTTGTGCATTTGTTTGACTGTGACTGCTATCTGAGTGGTTGGAGGAGGAGGAGGAGGTTTGCAATCCTATTTTTCCCTACTGACATTTCTTTAAACAACAACAGTGTGCCTGAGTCACAAAGTTCAGCTCTAAATTTGGTTCTAAATTTTCCCATATTCCATTCCAGAGGTTTATTTGGGCTCATCGCTATTAAAAATCTTAAAGAAAAGGGAAAAAATAAGAATATCTTGTCAATGGATCAATTTATGTGAATCAGAGTGGAGTGTTTTCTTGATAGGGCTCTGATGGAGGCAGTTTGGCATGAGGGCACCTCTCTTAATGTACTATCTTGTTGTCCAGAATCTCAGCTTTCATTTTTTTTTTTAAACAAAGCAAGTCTCTCTAGCTGTTGTGGTTGTGAAGAAAACCTCAAAAATGTAATTAGTGCAGAAATGTTTTCCTGAGCCTGGAACAATAGCTCTAAGATGTGAAAGGGCCCAGTCATCATAGGGAAGTGTTAATTCAGATGCCTAGTGATAATTTAAATGTTCTGATAGTTAACTAGTTCATTCCTCATGCAAAAAACCAAAAATATCACTAATCTGTGCAATTTACTATGAGTGAATATTCATTTTGGTATCATGTGTGGGTAGCATTTGAGACATTATCACCCCTCATTTTCTGCCCCAAATCAAGAAGCCAAGCTTAAGGACTGTAGCAGATCCAACGGGCATAATCAAGCAATTCCAAGGGGGACTCAAGCTGAAAGAGCCCAGAGATCATGTATGGTCATATTTTGACATTTCCACAATGTACTGTGAGCAGCATCTCATTTTGGTGATTGGCAAGAGTGTACCTTATTTTGTACGCAGAAGTTGGAAGAGTACCAACACCAGTTTCTCTTCAATTCAACCCCTGCTTCTTGATATGTTTTGTGCTATGAAAATATATTTGCAGACAGTAACAAACTTAGAAGACTATGTTGTGTATATTTAAAGATGTGCACTATTGGATTATTTTCAGTGCGGCTTAATCAGGCAAACACCAACAGAATCCAATGAGAGTTTTGCTTGAGTAAGGACAATAAGATAGGGTCATTAGGTGATGTAAATTTGCTACCTTATGATTATAGATTTATTAAAATTGTATGCATATTATAAAGTGTTTTATTCATGTAGAAGGAAGTAGTGTATTTCCTTTACACTTTCTTTCTTAAAGTTAAATATTTCAGGCCAGATTTTCCAAAGTTCACACACCATTTTTTGTGAACTTAACTTAACAACACACAAGCTACAGTACTGTACACATGCAGTATTGCAAAACCCAAGCATTCAAAATCATGAGTCAGACTCCCAAAAATCATGGAGTGTATTAAATTCAACTTTTTAAAAAATTGGGGTTCTTTTAATTTTTTTGAGCTTTTCAAGTTCACATTTTCAAGTTTTTATCTGCAACCAAGAGAGCTAATAACTTAAATTTTCTTTAAAGTAAAATCTGAGCGTCTCGGGTAATAACATGACTCCAGGAGCTCAGGCTTTAAAAAACCAGTAAATATTGTGAACATTGGCAACAATGCATTTCTGTGCATATGTTCATTACAAATAAATAAAATACACACATTTATGCACAAATACATACAAAAATACATTTAAAAATCTGGGACTTGATCCTCCATTCTATCATAATGGTGTAATCGCATAGAGGCAAATGGAATTTCACAGTCATAACATCAGTGAAATAGAGTGGAGAATCAGGCCCTTAGTCTTTAAATTAAAATAGAATATATGTACTCACTAGGAAAAGTAAAAAAATTAACCAGTCTACTAAATATTAAAGCAAATACCACAAGTTCCTGGGTCTGCTGTTTACAATGTTAACCTCATTCTCTAGGATATGCAGAGAATTTTCTCTGTTGGCACTTTGTGAATAAGAGAGGCACGGAAATATTATAAATTGTATAACCCAACACTTTAGAAAAACCATTCGCTTTTAGCATTATTTCTGGTAAACATTCAGTAAAAAAAAAAAAATGGCCTGAATGCTGTATACTGGCTTGAACTGCATATTGTCAAGGACTGTAGTAGGAGGCTTAGCCAAATGCCAAGTCAAGATAATGAAATAAAAGTTAACAAAAGACAACTCTGGACCATTTCTGAAAAATTCTATGCACCTGAAAGTCCTTTTGGGAGTGGAGGAAACTTAGTTCAGGCAGTGCTTTACAGTCAGGTCCACTATTTGGTTGTGGCTAATAAAGCCAAAGTTAATAGGGAAGTTCAGCTGCCAGCCTTGACACTGAGGGAAAGGAATTTATATCCATGCAGGTGTCAGATCCTAAACTCCTTTCTATTTCTGTCATTCCCCACTAGAGAAATCTTTACATTAGCATTGCCTTGTTCGCGTCACTAATTTCCACAGCTCATTAGAAGACATAAAAAGTCTTATAAAATGGATTTGATGAAAACAATGATCCAGTTGACAGAGTTCTCCAACAAGAGCTCTCAGATCCATGTAATTATCTGCTAACACATACCCATGGTTTACACTTCATTACCAACGACATTGTCTGTCTGCCACTTTTTCAGTGTAAAATCTCTTAACCTGTATGTGAGTTCTGCCTGTAGACTAGAGATCTATACTGTAATCTGAAGATGAAAAAGTTAAAAAATTGAAATCCTGAAGAGGCAAAAAATTAAACCTAATCTATAATACTGTTTTGGTCTTTCAGACCTGAAGGACTGTGCTGTGAAATCACTGCTGAAATGAAGAAAACAGTTTGCATGATTTAAAAAAGTGTTTCAGGAAAGTGATTCTGCTTTTCACCTCTGCTACGCCAATCAAAACCACACTGCCAGAATAGAAATCCAAGAGGTGGTCTTTGTAAAGAGACGTTAGCTTATCTATTTCAAACCCTCTCCTCTCTGCCCTTAAAAAAAAAGTCTGATGGAAAACACTGGGATAAATAGAAGTAATCTCTCTGCAGCCAGTGTGAGCAGAGTATTCAAAATTACAAGTAATGTGCAGAACATGCAAAAGTGTTACGGAATTTAACAGGAAGTGATTTACTTTCTATGTGTTTTTTTGCACCATGATATATGATACAATAGGGAATTATAGTCCTCCTATAGAATTCTAAGAATGATTAAAAAATATCACCTGGTGTTTTATTATATATATTCTGTATTTGTACAGAGCCTAACACAATGGAGGTTTATTCCATAACTAGGGATCCTAGCTGTTATGAGAACACAAATCACAAATGATACATAATAATAAAAACTTTATTAATTTTATAGTACTCCATACATTTAATTCCTGGGCCATTCCGTAGAATTTTTCCATATGGGGCAAGACAGGCCTTTCAGTCTCACAATGGGCCTAGCCACAATATTCCCAATTTTTGAGACCTTTTAAATGTTAATCATAGTTTCCATTTTAAGACAAGTTACAAAGATAACTTCCAAATATAATGCATCTGCCTTACTGGGCTCATCCTTACATGACAGCCTTTACATGGTAATAGTTTACTGTCACTGCCCTCCTGGTCTGGAGTCAAACCACTGTCACAGAAATTAAAGGTTCCATATCTAATTACCCAACAATTGCACATCTAGATCCCTGTGCATTGTGTTTACTGAATGTGATGCATGTTTGTGTGGGGTTTTGTTTGCTGGCATATCAATGATATGGGTTTAACATTTTAAGGGATCAGGCAACATTAAAAATAATCTTTGGATTTCTTAATTCCTGCTTGTTGAAGAAAAATGATACTTACATGTAAATACACCATTTCAACAGCAGCCATCTTACAAACAGCTCTTATGTCACTAGCAGATCAAATACACCTCTATCCCGATAGAACGCTGTCCTTGGGAGCCAAAAAATCTTATCGCTTTATAGGTGAAACTCCATTATATCGAACTTGCTTTGATCTGCCAGAGGGCGCATCTCCACCCCCTGGAGCTCTGCTTTACTGCGTTATATCCGAATTCATGTTATATCAGGTCGGGTTACATCAGAGTAGAGGTGTATGACTCAAGATCTGACTAAGCAGCCTCTGCTTTCTCTCTCTAGCTGGATCGGAGCCTGGTGTTATGGTTGCTGATGCCTCAAACTTGGTGCTGTGCCTTTGACAGTAGCCATCTGTCCTAGTTATCAGCAGACTGGACTGATTTTAATGGGGCTGTCGTATATCCTGCATGTTGGTTCAGTCCTAAAATGTCTTTGAGCAGGTGAAATGTCATCACATTGTAACATCATGTCACGACATAACACAGTTCAGAGCCTGACACATCACGTCCTGGCAACGCACTCATATATTCAGGGCAGTTCCTAAAAGGCACAATCTATCTCTACATAAACTGGACACAGGAACAAGGAGAAGAGTTCCTCCAACTTGGCCACAAAAGGACAAATTCACCACTGAAATAACTCAGCTGAAATAAATGAAGTTAAAGCAAAAATAGTTTTGGCCAAAGTAGGTTTGTAGGAATAGAAGTACCTAGTCATTAAAATATCCTCTCTTTAATCAGTAAGGTTTGAGGAAAGAATGGTTAGACTGTTTAGATTTTAAAACTGTGTAATTGTTAGGATTAGGTTTTAAGTTAGACCCAGTTTAAAGTTTAACTCTAATCATGGGGTAAACAGCTGCTTTGTATTATTTGTTTGATTAAATCCAGACAAGGAAGGCTTTTAAAACCAGATGTGCCACAGGTCAGGAATTGAAACTTAAAAGTTAGGTCCAGTGAAAATTGATGCAATTATCCTTTACATGAACACAGCAGAATTAGTTATTCAGTATTTAAAATGGTCACTGCTTCATAATAATCTCATTAATATTAATAACTATAGTTGTTAATCAGGCAATAATTACTGACATATACATAGGAACAGAACCTGAATCTGAAATGTTACCTGTAGTGTAACTTTAAAACACAATTTTAACCTAAATTTTAGTAATATATGGCTTGCTCATTGTATCAGCATGATAACTAAGTTACCCCATATCCTAGCTGTACCTTTACCATAGTATATTTCTTATTTGAAATAATGGAGTTATTTGAAAGTTGTTTTAAATAACCTATAGGAAAATAGTCCATTACATGCTAACAATCAAAGTAATTTGGAAATAAAGGGAAGATTTGCCCTATTTAGATGAAAGTTTCAGAGGATGATAGGTCTCTGAAATGTCTATGATTCAAGAAACAAGGAAGGCACTTAGAAAAAACATGATACCTAGGGGCAAAGTGCATTTCAGAATTTCAGGGCCCTTTAAGGGAATGAACTAGTAACTGTAAGAAAAAATAAATAGTGAGCAAATGTCCATGAAATCTTAAAAAACAAACAAAAAGTGCCTATTTCACTCCTTTTATAGCTGTGTAGCAGAACCTGCAATGTTTTGATGGTGTGAACTCTGGCCCTGGTCCTGAAAACACTTACACCCAAGAGTAACTTTATGTATATATTTGCTCAGTTAGGGAGAGAGTTCATGCCATTAAAATATGGCAGACTTTGTTCTACGTGGCTATAAATGGAGTGAAATAAGTTCCTGTTTCTTTTAAGATATATGTCTGACAAGCATCTCATCACATCACTTTGCAGGATCAAGCTTTTGAGGCAAATTCTCTGCCCAGCAACTGGCCAGGCAAGACATAGCTTTGATTTGTACTCAGTATTAGGTATTTCCCGTACATAAACTAGAACATGTGAGATTATGAACATGCTTTTGAAAAATACGTGCATAGGCCAACATTTTCAAATATCCACTAATTTTGGGTAATTGGAGTTTACAGACATCCATCTTGAGACAGGTTGGGCCTGAGCCAAGTTAATGGGAATCACAGGTCTTAAACACTTTTGAAAAACTGGCCCCAGGTATCTCAAGTTAGGCCCTCAAAAACTAAGGAAGCTGACTAAGTAGATAGTATTGAAAATGTTAGTCTTAACTTCTATGCCTCATTTTCCCTATCTGTAAAATGCGACTAATAATACTACTTATCTATCTTGCATGTGAGAATTGATATTCCATTCTTGTAGAGTGGCTTGATACAGAATACAAAATGTATTTAATTACAGATGTATTAATAGTATGAATTTGTGAAAAATATCTGCTGAGGTACATAGTGTGTATTAAATCAGCTGTTTGCTGATGAGGACTTGGTCACATATTACACATTCTCTCTGGAAGCAGCTACAGAACAAATCATAGAGTACACAGTCACTGACTGGTGGGGGAACATTTTACCTGTCCATCCCAAATTTCTCTGGGGAAAGATAGCACATGGCCCCATGTCCATCAATAAACATATATTTTTAATGTTAAAAGAATATGAAATGTGATAGGTAAAAAAAAATTGTTGTTTATTTAGCAAAGTTCTTAGTGACAGAATCAGTTAAGGTATGTCAAATATTGGGCCTAAAACTCTTTACAGTGTCTCTTTAGCATCTAATAAACTTCAGTACCTTTTGAAGCATTACTAATGGTCACTTCTGGCCTTAAAAATCGAGCAATCTGTGAAAGCAATTTTTACAGTTAACAAATAACGATACACATACCTGCTGATGTTTCTTTAAATTTGTCACTGGTCTTCTTCTTCCGCCATTTCCAAGGTTTAAAAATTTTGCCAATGGTAGAGAGTTTGCCTTTTCTCTTGAAAGGAGGCGTCTGGGATCCTGGGGGTGGCCCATCAGAATTTGCAATTGAAGCTTTGTCTAATCCATCAACTATATAAAGAAGAAAAGTAAAATGTTACTGAAACAAGCAGGACAGGGAAGTCATATTCTAAATCTAAACCTGCATGTTATTAGATTGCAGAGTGCAGTGTGGGTGAACTCTCTTCTGAGTCCAGATTGAGATCATTTCAGTGGACTCAAAGCAATCATCATTTCGGGCCCCTTTGTTCTATAGCTATTCAATAGCCTAGTTAGAACTGTCAGAACTTTGTTATAAAATATTTCTGATAAAAACATCAACATTTTTTCAACAAAAATATGTGATTTTTCTTCCCCGGTAGCTTGAGAGCCTAGTCAAAACATTTTACTGGGGAAAAAAAATCTTCCACTGCAAACTGGAACATTTCCCATAGTTAAAATTTTAGCAGAAAAAATAAATAAGTTTTTCACCCAGCTCTAATATTAACAATTCTGGCACTGGAATGGGACACTCAGAAATAGGTCAGTTTGATACCCTTCATATTCATTAATTCAGTGGAGTCTGTCATAATTAAGGCTTCTTATTAACAAACAGAATTTAACACTAAGCTTTTGGGGCTGAATCCAAAATACCGTAGGCAAATATGCAAACAAAAATTACTGAGTCTGATCAGCAAAGATTTACTGACAATATCAAAGTCAGAGCCAATATTTACCACAAGTAACCTTAATGCTGGGGTTTGTGGACCCAATTAGGAATAACCATTCAGCACAGGGGGGATGGTATAGAGTTAAATGTATAGTGGCATGAACTTCCCTATGATATCACTTTGAAGTCTATTATTATTTTTTCTTATTACAGTAGAGAATCAGAAGACAACAGGTAGAACATTCTAGCCTGATCCCGCAAACACTTAAATATGTGCTTAATTACACTATGTGAGTAGTTTAATTGAAATCAATGGGATTGTTTATGCATATAGAGTTAAGCACATGCGTATTTATGGGAGAATGTCTTCTGTTAGTACTTTGGTTTATTTACATATTCCAGTTATAACTGGTCAAGAACACACTTGATGCCACCACTGATAATAATAATAATCACAGTCTGCATATCTCAAAGTTCTCTACAAAGGGGAGGGGAGTAGTGCTATCCCCATTTTACTGACAGTAAAACTGAGGCACAGTACAATTAAGTGCTTAGTTGTAAGTTGGAAAGTGAGCCAGTGGCAGATCCTGGAAAAGAACCCAGATGACCTTGTGCCCTGTCTACTGCCCCATGCTGCTTCTGGCCCACCACACCAGTATGAACTGTTGACATCAAATTTCCCAGGAAATCACTGTTTGTTTGATCAGATCTATACTTGCCCTAGACTTCAGTATTGACTTTGGATCTTTAAAAAATTCCATGCTGTCGGAGACTTTTTATACACTGACATCAGCCAATCCGAAGGCAAGAAATATTATTCCCAATATTCTGTAGAAGACACTTGGCCAAACTGATCCCTCGCCCAACTATATTGAAATCTATGAGGTTAAAAGCAAGGATGAATTTGGCTCAATATGTACCATTTAATCAATAAATCTGAACAAATTGGGCCATAAAATGCAGTAAATCCTCCAGGGGCAGGAAGATGGAGCAAATAACATAAAAGGGCTTTTCCAGCTTAATTGCTGTTATTTAAACTCTTCAGAATGGTAATTCTATGCTCAATTTTTATTTACGTGTTATCCTTGGACAAGCTGAGTATTTGTAAAATAGAAAAGCCACTACAGTTGGCTTTAATGAATCTTGCCAGCCTTACCAGACTGTGACTAGCACTTGCATAGGGCCACAGGATGGGAGGACACAAGCGATCTCCCCACTTGGCTATCCCGAGCAGCCAGCCACAGTCTTTCACAGGAGGGATGGCCTTTAAAGAGAGTTGGGCCCACTCATTAGCCAGTGACTAATCAGCTGCCTCCCAGCTGAGGCTGCAGGCTAGGAATTGCTGGAAGGTCAGACGGTCCTCATAAAAAGCATTTCTGAATGAGAGCTGCAGGGAGTAGTTAGGCTTCTAAAGGAGTTTCCAGGGCAGAGCAACGAACCCAGTTTATGACTCTCAGGTGAATGTAACCCTGCAGGAGAACCTGGGTCAGGGAGGAAGGGGCACAGCGATATGTTAAACAGCCTGAAGAAACAGAACTGAAGTCCTGAAGGAAAGGGACTGGACTCCTGAGGCTAGAGAGTGGTCTTTGGGATATGGGCCAGTGAGTAGCTCCTTGGTTACACAGAGTTAAGTGACTGCAAGGACAGCATCCTTCATACGCCCAAGTCGGCAGGGAGGAGGTACAACTATGGCCCTGCTCTTTTCTTCACTGGCCTGAAAAATAGACTGGGCTCATTCCAGTGAGCAGGCTGCATCATCCTAAAGGATGGTGCAGCCTCTGTAGACTCTCTATGCACTGGAGAGTCTGGGAGAGTCATGGAGAGACTGGGGCTCCAAGAGCGCCCTATAGGACAACATAGTTCTGCACTGCCCCCTACACAGGGCTGTGCCTACAGGGCAACATTTAGCTCTGTAATACAGCTTTATCATCAGCTTTAAATGGACAAATCTCTCTCCTTCAAATGAGCAACCATTTTTCATACACAAATAAGAACATCAATTTAGCTGCAAATACTATACAGAAAAAATCTCAACTTTTGAAAACAGGATTCAAAATCAAATATTTTTAAAGATATATGGAGAAGACTTTCATTTAATAAACTATTGCCCGTGTTCATTCCTTTGTTTTGAAAGCAACCCACCAAAGAACTGGTTGCAACAAACAAGGATGGCCAGACCTTGCAGGCTGTTTCTAGAATTACCCCATGATGAGGTATTTAGAAAAATTTCTGGGCTAAAGAAAACATCAACATTCCAATTCAAAAGCAATAATAAATTAATACATTGGATTTCAAACTAACACACCACCAGGAAGAAAGCTATTTCACAATGAAATTCCAGAGCATTTATGGATAATTTTTTCCCCATAACTATTTCTCCTCAACTTTGTAATGCTTTGCAGGAAATTGGTGTTTAAGATTTACACTGGTTGCTTTACATGTCATGCATCAAAGGGTAAATTTTTATCTCAAAGTGCCCATGGACCTTCTATTAATCACTGTAAACAGTACATTTATGAGTAGGTGCTTAACTCTCCATGACTGGATGTTTGATTACTTATGTTGCTCTCTCATTTTACTCTGGAACCTTTGCCTTCTCCCCCATTGTCAAAAAGCCAGTGAGCAACTCATTTGTCCTCGATAACTGTCATTTATTAAGTCTGACATTAGGATTTTTGACAATACAATATGCATGGATTTAGTTTGACATCATTTCAATTGTTTACCCCAGCTACGGATTTTTCATCTGAAGGCTTAGGTGGCAAATTCCACTGAATGCAGGAGAAAATGAAAGGCAGTTCATTTTAAATTAAGGAGCTGACAAAATAGTTTTATTATTGGAGAACCAGATGAACTTAAACATTTTTATGCTATTTCACTCAAATTCATTTCTGGAAACAGTAATGCAAGGAAATTCCCTCTGTCTGGCTCTAGTGCAGGAAACACTTAACAATATGCTTAAATCTATTCAGGAAAGCACTTAAGCATATCCTTAAGTGCTTTCCTGAATAGAAGCTCTACTGGGAAATTCTAGAACATGTTTGTTATTAAAGAGCACTTGAGAAACATTATGGACACAAAGTGGTTGCCATTAAAAGTCAACTGTTAACCAATGTTACCACATAGCAGTATATTAGGCCCTGATCCTGCAATGATCTCCACAAGGGTAGACCCCGGAGCTCTCATGGAGCCCCACCAAATTCAGCAGGGTGTTGCATGGGCCCATGGGTTGCCTGTGCAGAGCCACTTGCAAAGTTGGGCTATCCGTTACAGTGGGTAAATGTTGACTTTCAATGGTGCACACAGTGTGACAGCCATCCGTATTTGTGCATTTCTCTCAGTGATAAGAAAGATACCATTTAAACCGACATCATCATCAGGGACCTGTCAACCCAGTGAAGTAAAAGATTTAGGACTATTTACAAGGGAAATCAGTGTTATAAATAACATTAATCTCTACACATACTGGCTATTTCAAAGTGCGCCAAGCTGAAGTTTGCCATCCTAAGCATTTTCTATTTTGTTAAGATTTGTAAAAGGTTAAATTGTTAAAGATCAACGAAAAGCCTGATTCACCCCTGCACTGGTGATGAGCTAACTGTAGGAACCAAGGAGGGAAGCAATGCACCTCCCTGAGCCTGGTGCTGCCAGTGCACATTAGAGCAGCCTCAGGGGCTGCCCAAATTTGTACCTCTGCTCTAACAGCCCCTATAGGCTGCTCCAGCAGCCAGGAAGTGCCAAGGTGTAGAAATGCTCTGGCCACACTCCATCCTAGGTACGCCTCCTATGCTCGGTAACAAAGAGCCAGCTATGCTGTTTGTGCAACTCATCTTTAATATCTGCTGCTGGGATGAGTTTGTTTTGTTTTTTTTCCTAACTGCTAACACTACAAAACCAAAATATCTTTTTACTTGTAAATTGAACCAATTTTATTTGGAATAATTTAGGGAAATACGGAACAGCCCCATGCCATATTTACAGTCACTGTTTAGAACAGAGCCACCTTTTAGTAGTTAACTGAAAACTCCTTGGTTATAGTCTGCTTTTAGTAACTTGAGTTATTGCTTACTAAAAAGGAATATAAAACAAGAGTAACAAAGTAGCTAACGACAATAAACAGTGTACACAAAGCATTTTTTCTACAAAAAAAGAAGGCCATTGAACTTGCATAGTCATTGCTTTTAATAATCCTCTTCTTCTCCACCTAAAATAGCAATTCCACATTAATACAAACGGAACTTTGAGTTACATGGCTAACATCAAGGCATGTTTGGATGTAATTTTAATTAAATCCCACAGAGACACTGCATTACCAAGAGAATAGTAAGCAAAACTTATAGTACGCAAATATACAGAGATTTCATTATGCATGTATATGTTGAGCTACAGGAGCAAAACATATCTATAGAGACTGTACTATGATGTCAAATTACAATTACATCAGTAATAGTCTAGTGGAGCATAAGATTGGGAATCAGACCTTGTGAATTCTTTTTCTGGTTATGCCACTGACTCTAATCATGGACAAGTCAGTCAAGCCATTTCTGCCACAGTTTGTTCATCTGCAAAATGGAGATAAGAGTTACATAGCTCACAAAATCATTGTGAGCCGTAGTTAATTAATAAGAAGGATTTTGAGATTCTGAAGTGAAGACACATAATGCTAATAATACTTAGCATTTATATGGTGCTTTACAAAGCATTTACTAAACTAATGAATCTGTGTGGTAGGGAAGTATTAATTATTATTATTAATAGCAATACAAACACTAATGCTAAGACTTCAGCCCACAAAAACGAAGTAATTCTGAATAAAGGCTGTACAGCACCTTGAAGTTTGCCCCGTTTGTTTAAGCATTATTGCAGAAATGCAGCTTGCTGGAACACCTCATATATGGATTGGATTCATGTGGTCATTCCTGGTCCCAATCTATTAGACTCATACTGCTCTGTTAGGTCAGCCGCTGTCAAAGATTTCATTTAAAAAACGTGAGTTAAGAATGACAATGCACATAAATAGTTGGTGCATTCCCTGTGAACACCACATATGAAAAATCATCCATGCATGGTGTGATGGGGCACGCACCCAACACTGTCCTTGCAAGAGCTGAATTAACCCAGGTGGACCCAATCAGCTAATTAGGCTGCAAACAGGAACTTTAGGCTGGAAGCAGCTAATTAGAGCGAGGCTCACCTATAAAGCCAGGTAGCGGGCTCCAGATAGGACTGCTAGGAAAGGCTGCAGGAAGGCAGGCAGCGGCCACACCCTGGGAAGAGGGTTTTTTGAGCTGGTGCACCCAGAGAGAAGGGGAACCAGAGCTGTAGGAAGAAGTCTAGGGAAGGCGCAGTGAAGGCTGATAGAGAAAAGCTAAGAACTGCAGAGCTGAGGGTCCCTGGACTGGAACCCACAGAAGAGGCTGGGCCCAAGTTCCCCTACCAGCCACTGAGGGTGTGGCATGGAGCTGAGGCAGTGAATGGGAAGACTGCCTAGGGCTGATGATAGACTGTATCCTGGAAATGGGATCACTGAGTGACCTAATACCTAGCTGAATGACCTATCAATTCAGTGGAGTGAACTTTTTTCTCTCTCTCTCTTTTTTTTTTTTTTTTTTTAAACCGATGATCACAGAAACTACTATGTCTAACCATAAAAGGGTTGAGAAAAGCAGGGGAGGATGTGCCAGCCTGAAATCAGACTTACTTTTTTTTGTGGATTTATGTTTTAGTATTTTGTGTATTTGTTATTTATCAACCAGTCTGCTAGAAATCCAGTTTTGAATGTAGTTCTCTCAAGCGCTCTCTTCCTCTGATCTCACCCTCTCTTCCCAAAAGGATATGCTACAAAAGACATACTGGTCTACTGAGACCTCAAATACTCTTTTGAAGATGTTGTGACTTCACATACAGCCTTGCTAGAGGGTGCCAGAGTTTGAAGTCATGGTCTCTAACCCAGTAGAATCAACATGTTTATACAGCTGCATGTTATCCCAATTCACCGACAAGAACAATAACTCCTGGACTTGGTACAAAGTAAATGAAGCTGCTTGTTTCTAGAGCTTATTGGAAAATTCTTTTGAATGGTAAAATGTTTGAGCCACTGGTTAAAAAATCACTTGAGATTATCAATGTGATTTTAAATAAAACTCTCAAATTCTAGAACATCAATTCTTCCTGAAGGAAAAACAGACTGAAAGATGGATTTTTTTTTCCTTGTTGTTTTCTTACTTGGGAAGAAAAAGAATGCAACTAATCCCCAATAGATAAACTGACAAATGGGAGAGCTGTAATGCACCTCTGAGCAACCTAATCAATTGGCATTGTATGCATTTGCCTTGCCATACATCTGGTGTTTTAACTTTGGGAAACTATCATGATGTAATTGATTTGATTGCATTTTAATTAAATGGAAGGGAACAACTAAAGTTTTAATGTGAGTGGCTGAATGGTAGTTTCCATACCAGGCTGCCAGTGCTGCAAAATGTTAATTAGACCTCCTGCTAGCAATGTGCTCAACAAGGTGGGTAGTGGCTACCTCAGATGAATTCTGATTGCTGTCTTAAAATAACCAAACTGGGTAGTGGATATATTCCCTTGGGATAGCCACAGCTAGAACTGAGCACAGCCCACCTGAATGTCACCATCTTGCCATAGGGACAAAACTGCACACTGGTCAGGCTGTCAGCGTGATGGTCCTGCAATGCACAAGTTCACAAAGGGTTCCACATGGCTGATTCACGCCTCTCCACCCCATGAGAAGCAAAGTGAAATCTTGCTGCAGTAAGTCCAACTCCTAATGGAAGAGGCAAATTTGTCTAGGTTTTCTAAACCACCAAACAAAAAGCCAAATTCTGCTCCCTGATGAGCAACTGCATAGGGCTGCAAAGTACCCTTAGTAATGCACATGTGCTTCACAAGCACTTAGCAAGGATCTACTGGAATTCTGTGCTTCCTTGACAGTGCTACTACAAATATGGCCTCTATGCTCTTACTCAGACATCTCAGAAAAAGTTATAGTATCCAAATAGGTGGGCAGGGTATATTACAGACATGATTTACACTATCCTCATATCCCCTCGGTCTCAGGAGTATGTAACAGAAACACACCTCCTGGCTCTTTTGACAACAAAATGTTATATGTACAGCCACAACAGATGCCTTTCACAGCTGTACAGGGCATGAGCATCCACAGAGCCATGTCTTAGGCATGAATATAACCTGAACAATGGTTCCGTCTTTCACATGCACTTGCTACCATTTTCTCTCTCTCTCTCTCTTACTCCCTCCCACTCCTAAAGCATAATTTTTTTCACTATCTTCAAGTCAGTATTAGAAAAACCAGGAACCCTTCTGTGATATGGTGGGGAGGCCTCTTCCTGGCTGCCCACAAGCAAGAAGTTAACTTCAGCTCAGTTTCCCACTACTCTGCACAGGTGCCTAGGGGAAGATAGAATGATGGATGTTCCAGTGGTTTGGGTGCCAGCCTGGGACATGGAACCCCCAGTTCCAATTCCCTGCTCTGCCAGAATTCCTCTGCAACCTGCAGTAAGTCACTGAGGGGTTGTCTTCACTGACAAGTTAACTTAGTTTTGTCCCTAACTCTAGTGCTGCCCCCACACAAACTCCTAACTCGCATGTGGTGATGCTTTTAACTGGAGCTACCTGGGTGTAGGCTACCCCATGAGTTATCATCAGCAGCTGACAAGTAGTGCTATATCTAATGTCACTAACAGAATCACTCTGTCAGTCTAACTGTAATTTCACAATGTAGTTGGGCTCATGTGAGCTCAGCTCATTCGAGTGTAGATAATTCAAATTACCTGTGCAGTGAAGAGCTATGCTGAGTCTCTGTTTCTCATCTGTAAGATGGGGACAGCAGAACTTCCCTACCTCACAGGTGTTGTGCGGGTAGATATATTAAAGATTATGAGGCACTCTGATACAGTAGTAATGGGGTCTACATAAGTACCACAGATAATGAACCTGGGCTGGAGAATGCAAGGCAATCAAATAGCAGAGGACATTGCATAAGAGCTACTGAATTGGCTTGGAAGACAGCAGTAAGGACAGCTGTGTAGTGAGCCAGACTGGGATTTTTCCTATTATGTTTCCAGGCAACAAAAGACCAGTCTGTCTTGCCCTTTTGTAAATACTTCATCCTGAAACCCTCAGGAAGGAAAAAAAACCATGAGGAAGGATGCAGGAAGCCAGAAACACTCTTTTGTTTCATCTGTCCCCACAGCTGATTTCCACATTCAGTGCACCATGCAGTATGTTGCTGGTGGTGCTCATGAGGGCATCCTGACTGATGACATTGTTTAAATTGAAAAATAATGAGCATACAAAGAAACAGGTCCGAGAAGAAAAACCCTGAGCACCTTACTTAGACTTGTACTTAGTCCTTGAACAGGCAAACCCGCACTGAGATCATCAGGAGTTTGTCTAGGACTGAATACAATGCACCTCGAAATTTGGCTTCATAGTTGTAGTACTCACACATACCAACCTATCAGACTACTTATTCGCATTCTGGAACCATCTCCTCTTCATTAGAGCATCAGATTGTCCTACATCCTCATCACTTACTCCCTCTTCAACCAACTGTTCAACTTCTGTCCTTTTTGGCTTTTTTCATAAGGAACGATTAAGAGCTTATTGTTCCCAGAATACAGACATCAGAACCCAATTTGGATGAAAATTAATAATTCCCACCTGTTACTTGCTCTCTGATTGGAACCCAGTTGGCTCAGATCGCAAAAGAGTACAGTTAGGCTGACAGTAAACTGAATACTTTCCTTTCCTCCCTCCAATGGTTTAAAAAAAGCAGATGGAAAGCTTCCAGAGAGTAAACTTTTCCAGATGTAATAAACGTCAAGATAGATCCTAAATTTGACCTAAAAAACTACACCAAGCAAGCAACCAACCAAACCATCTGTAGTAAGGAGAAAGGGGGATGGAAAGAAAAGAAAAAAAATTGCTGCACACATGAAATCACACCCAACTGCTTTGTTTAATTGAAGACAAAGTTATTGTACATCATGTCAGGATATCAGGAAATAAATCTCCTCACCCTGAAGCATAGTGATAAAGTTTTCTAATATATTGGTGGGGGGACAAAAAGAGAAAAATATTAGAGAATTTTGTGATTCAGCCTAAAAATAAATTTAATTTTACTTATTCTGTTGAATTTTATAGCGATATATTTCAATGCCACATCTGAGAAGAAATATTGCAAAACCAGAAATGTTTCCTTAAATTGATATTTCTTGGTTTATTCCAAGATGAGGGAAAAATCAGTGATGATTAGTTTATGGAAAATATATTTAGCAGCTGGCAAGTGACAGAAATTCTCATCAGAGACTGAACAGGAGTGTGAAAATAATTTGAAGTAAGTATGTGGCCACACTACTTTTGTGCTAAAATAAACAGGAACCAAAACCAAACAGTTCTGGAGTAAATGAAACATGTTTCACAGATGATAAAATGAGACCAAGTCAAGTGTATCACATGGAAGCCTCTGGACCCATTCCCATTTCTCAAGCTAGTTCCAAAATTACCTTCCAGCTGCACAAAATACAGTGGAAACCCTTCAATGGCCTGTCAAAACATCTAGCACTAAAGTCAGGAAAGATAACCTCAAACTGGGTTGGTCTTCCAAGAGAAAACACATAAGAGATACACTAGTAATTTGCCTAAATTAGAACTTCCTATCCCCTGTAGTTCACAGAAACCTGAAAAGACAACATAAGAAACACAATATTCAGAAATTAGTTTAAAAAATATTGAAATGAGTAAGTCAAGTGAGCACCTCCTAGCAACACAGCGCAGGTGCTGCTCACGGTCATTCCAAAATGCCAGGTCTTTCCTGAATGCCAGGGTCCTAAACCTCCAAATACAAGATTTTCAAAAGAGCCAGATTATCCAATGCTCAACACCCACATATGGGTTCAGATTTCCAAGAGAGCTAAACTCCCATTTAGGCACTTAAATAGTGATGATATAGTTTCACCATATAGCGATAACTCTTTCAATTCCACTAGTATCTCTAGAGGATATTAAACTGCAACTACTAAAGTCAGACATTTTAAAATCAGCAGGTACAGATAACGTGCATCCAAGGGTGTTAAAAGAGCTGGCTGAGGAGCTCATTGGACCATTAATATTGATTTTCAATACGCCTTAGAGCACTGAAACTGAAAGAAAGGGAATATTGTACTGATTTTTTAAAAAGGTAAACAAGGTGACCTGGATAATAGGCCTGTCAGCCTGACACCAATCCTAAGTAAGATAATGGAGCAGCTGATACTGGACTCAATTAGTCAGGAATTAAAGGAGGGTAATGTAATTAATGTGAATCAAGATGGGTTTATGGAAAATAGATCTTATCATACTAACTTGATATCTTATTTTGATGAGATTAGAAGTTTGGTCAATAAAGGTAACAGCGTTGACATAATCTACTCAGACTTCTCCTACAGCATTAAACTTGGCACCATAAAAATTCAACGATATAAAATTAACGTAGCACACATGAAATAGATTAAAAAGTGGCTAACTATAGGTCTCAATATGTAATAGTAAAGGGGGCCCTAGCACCTCCAGTTAGGGATGCCCTGGGGACACATATGTGCTTGTCGAAGTACGTTATCCCATCCCACATGGACTGTCCCTCTTGGGCAAGTGGGCCTTTTTTTTGAGGCAGATCAGATAAAGGAGAGCAGGTCTCACTGAACTGTGGCATTGACAAAGTTACCAGGCTCGAGGAGGTAGGGGGGCTTGGAAGCCGATTATTCGCTTGCCCGGTAGTATTCCCCCTTCCACAATAGAGCATAGGACTTTTCCATTTTGCTTTCCTGGGTAGTCGGTAATTGTGAAACTGAATGAAGAAAAGAACAGGGCCCGCCTTAGCTGTCTCTGGTTCAATGCTCAGGTCTTACAAAAATACTTAAAATAGTCTTCAGATACTGCTTTTATAGCAAGAGGCTCCTTGTCCAGTATTTCATAGCTCATCTCTGCGGGGATAAAGTTTTTGAGAATAGAATGTGCAAGGGTGCAGAATGGACTGGGGTCCAAGTCACTGTGATAGTACTGTCCCTGTGGCCACATTGGATGCATCTGCAGCCACTATGAAGGGATGAGTCAGGTCAAAGTGTGCCAGGACTGGGGATGTGGTGAAGGCAGTCTTTAGCTAGGTCGAAAGCAAGCTGGGCTTCAGATGACCAAGTGAATCATATGGCTTTGAGGCGGAGGGAAGTTGGGTGGGTTATGATTTGGGAGTTTGGTGATGAATCTCCTATAAAAATTTGTAAAGTACAGGAAGTGCTGAACTTCTCACAGCACCACTGGAGTGCTATCCAGTTGCAGATGGCTTCCACCTTCTGTGGATCATCTGGATTCCCTCCAGGGAGATGATGCACCTAAAAGATTCAATGGTGGTCTAGTCAAAAGTGCACTTTTCCAGGTTGGCGTACAAACCATGCTTCCCTAACCTCTCCAAGACAGACCGAACATGCTGGTAATGCTGCTCCAAGATTTTGGAAAATACCAGTATATCACTGAGGTAGATGATCATGTACTGGTCCAGGATATCCCTGAACACATCATTTATAAAATGCTGAAATGTTGCATGGGCATTAGTTAAGCTAAATGGCATTAGCAAGTATTTGACGTTTCCATATCATGTACGAAAAGTGGTCAGGCCACCTCTTCTTTCCTCCTCATGCAGCAGAGAGGAGATGCATAAGGTGAGGTCAATAACAGTGCCTAGACAGGTGGAGTTTTCAACATGGGCTAGCTCATCTTTTATGTCATCATTGAGCCTCCACCAGAACTGGTGAAATTGGGCTGCTTCATTCCATTCAACATCAGCCATGAGCTGTCAGAAATGGGCAGCATAGGAGGTGGCTGGTCCTTACCCCTGGCAAAACTTTCCAAAAGGCAGCCTCTGCAGAGCAGACACAATGTGGGTCATCAAAGATGGTTGCAAAGGCTTTCAGGAAGGCTTCCCAGTCAGAGAGTTCTGGGCTGTTCTGCTTCAACAGGGGGAGGCCCAAACAAGCGCTTCGCCAGAGAGCAGGCTGACAAGCAGCCCTACCGAAGTCTGGCCTGTGGGGTACAGTTGATGGCAGAGCATGAAGAGCAGCCCCAGACTTTACAATGATCTCCACTGAACCATTTGGGCACAGTGAGAGGTGGTTCTCCCTGTAAGTGTACAAGTTGCTTCTGTAGGGTCTATGCTTTAGCAATGAGCTGCGCCACTTGAGCCTGCGGTGGGGCTAGTTGCTTGTGCAGAGTCCGTGCTTTGAGTGCAGACTGCATAGCATGGTCTGTAGAGTGGGGTTCTTTGCCTGCAGATGAGTGACTTGGTCCTGAGGGTCCTGGACCGCTGAGGAGCTGCTGGTTTGAGGGCAGCCAGCTCTTTTATTTGTCTGTGGAAGGGTTTGATAGATATGGAGGAGGGGTGGGGAACGGGACCCAGAGGTGGTCTGAGAAAACTGTCATAACGGTGACAGAGGCGGTCAGACATAGTGGTCAGAGAAGGAGTCAGGCCGAGTCAAGTACCAGTAGGTCAGAGGGCAAACCAAGTGTCAGATGTGAGGAGGCAGGCAGGGTCAGGCACCAGTTGCAGACAGCAATCCAAGAGCAAAGCGAAGGACAAACCAGGATCAGAAGCCAGAGTCGAGGGTCTATCATGAGTAGGGTCTGGAGCAGAGACAGGCAGGCAGTCTGTGTTGTTGCTCAGACAGCTTCTCATCATGACTTCCTAGTTTAAGTACTGGAACCAGCCAATCAGTGGGCTCTGAGGGGCTGCCACTCAGGTCCTGCTTGGCGGTACTTCCTTCCAACTCTAGCCTCACATGGTCAGACTAAGCCTTCAGTGGCAATGTGGTGCTATCAGGAACACAGAACTCCCAGGTTCCAGCCCTGCAGGTTTTTATACTTCTAGTGATTGAACTCTTTAAGCCTATCTATTTCAAGAAGGATAAGAGATAACTTAAAGTTATAAGTATCTACATGGGGAACAAATATTTAATAATGGGCTCTGCAATCTAGCAGAGAAAGGCATAGCACAATCCAGTGGCTGAGTTGAAGCTTGACAAATTCAGATATAAATTTTTAACAGAGAGGGTAGTCAACCATAGAAACAATTTGCCAAGGTTGTGGTGAATTCTCCATCACTGGCCATTTTAAAATCAAGATTGGATGTTTTTCTAAATGAGATCTGCTCTAGGAACTATTCTGGGGAAATTCTAAGGCCTGTGTTATACAGGAAGTCTGACCAGATCTGCCCTTTTGGCTTTGGAATCTATAAGGTCCAAGATTGTCCATAGTGTGCAGCTCCCAGCAGCTCCTGCTGTGACACTTTGGGCCATACTTTCAAAAGAGTTCCGTACCAATGCGCTGAGCTATTTGAAAAATCTGGTCCCAAATGTTTTGTCTCCTGCCTGTTTCTTAATGCTATAAGAACAAGATAATTCATCCAAAGAGAAAAAAAGAGGAGGAAAAATGCATGGAAAGAATGGGTATAACCCCCCCCCTTCTTATAGAAGGAATAAGAGACAGAATAAAAGCTCATATATAGTCATCCTTCACATGAAAGAAGGGAATATAAGACGACTGTTGGTTATGAAAGCAGGACTGCAAGAGGGAAGAGGAGAGATATCTCCAACAGCTCAACACGTGATGTTTGATGCCTCCTCCTCAGCAGACTAATGCATATGTGACAAGTCTTGGGTTGAATGGGTATAGAGTAGCATAGCATGCTGGCCCGTCTCTGTTATCTTGTTCCCTGGAATCTCATCTTTCATATAAAAACAAAAATGTAAGTTTCTAGCTGCTATAGTTAAAAAGAAAGCCTCTGTGATGTTCCCCTGGGGTTATCTGGACCGGTGATCTGCTAGGTCATTCCAATCCTGAACTCTGGGACCCAGTCTTACCCTGCTCTGCTGTGAGAACCCCCACTCCTGGGCTGTTCACGCACAGCCTCTGTCATGTAAGTTGCTCCCAGCTATGTGAGTGAGCACTTTTGGCCAGCTGCTGCTTGGATTGTGCAACAGAATGACACTAGCCAATATCTCTGGTTCCAGACACAGCACTAGGAACCTCCGTCTTGAGGTGTCCAGTTATGCCTACTGGACACTGCAAGCTTATATGAGTTTGTCATTTTAACACAGAAATTGATATGTACCAGGCTTGTTATCCCAAGGGGAGTCTCTGACAGGCTTCAAACCAAACACGCTGCTTCAGGTAGAATAAACAAACAAATGTATTA
The DNA here is from genome assembly GCF_025201925.1 of Gopherus flavomarginatus. NCBI lineage: Eukaryota > Metazoa > Chordata > Testudines > Testudinidae > Gopherus > Gopherus flavomarginatus. Next base: position 107,566,951 of record NC_066620.1, read on the forward strand.
ACTACAAAGATAGATTTTAAGTGATTATAAGTCAGAGCACAAGAAGTCAGATTTGGTCAAATGAAATAAAAGCAAAACGCATTCTGAGCTGATCCTAACACTTTCAGTGCCCTTATAGACTTAGATGCTTCTCACCACAGGCTGGTTGGTTGCCATTCAGCCAGGCTCTCCCCTTTGATCAGTGCTTCAGTCGCTTGGTGTGGTGTCTGTAGATGAAGGTGGTAGAGAGTCAAAGAACACCGTAGGTAATGAATGAATCAACCTCAAACCAGAGTGTCTGAACTGAGAGTGTGTTATCATACAGATACTTGTAAACACCCATCTTACATGCTAGAGGCTGTGTGTGAACAGCCCAGGAGTGGGGGTTCTCACAGTAGAGCAGGGTAAGGCTGGTTCCCAGAGTCGAGGATTGGAGTGACCTAGCAGATCACAGCCTCAAAATGTGAACTGATTATAACTGATGAAGAGATGTCTGGGTATGTATTCACTGCAGCGTTAACCTGGGCTCATACTCAGGTGTTGCCCCTAACCCCCTCTTGTCTGCACACAAAATCTCCTCACCGAGTGTGATGGAACTTTCAACCCAGGCTAGGTGGCCTGTCCCAGGGCTGTAGGCTAGAACCTACGTGGTGCTTTCTCTCAGGTGGTAATCCACCCAATTTGCAGTGAAGGCATAGGCTAAATCACTCAAGTGCTGATAGTCCTCCACTGCCTTCCCAGAGTTCTCTCCCATCCATCTAGAAAGCCAGACAAGTAGAGCCCTGCAAATCCATGGATATCTGCTTTAAATCTGCAGATATCTGCATCCACAAATGTGGGTGTATTGTTTACCATCGTTTTGGATTGGATGCAGATCCTAATTTTTGTATTTGCACCAGGTCCTAACAGTGAGATAGGATGCTGGTGTGGGTGCAAATGTGGATACTTGTAAAAAGGCGGAGTGTGGATCATGGGTTGGATACAAGTTAATTATTGTGGATGTGGATCAGATGCAGATACAAATTTTGGTATCTGCGCAGGGTTCTACAGGTACGTTCTTCCACAATTCACTGGGAAAGAATCATACTGGAGCACTAAGAACCACGGGATGTGCCCTCAGCTGGTTGAGTGATGCACCAGTGAGGACACAGTAACTTGAGTGTGGCTTTGCTGTATGAACACTCACACCCATGCTAGGCTAACCCACGTACTACTGATCACTTGAATTGACTCTGCAGTGAAGACATGTTCTCTGTGTGAGTGTGTGGAGATCCTCAAACAATAGTTCTGATGGGGTGAGCTGCCCCAGATGTCTCAGGTAGGTGTTAAATCAGATGTCCAGTGATGATCATTTAAAACTTTAACATTGTTAACTATTTTATTCTTCATGTAAGAATGAAGCTCCCCACCCTTCCCAAATTCAACTCCTGGTCACCAAAATCCCATAGTAAAATTATGCATGGAGGAGGGATATTATTGTATTATTATAATACCTTAAAGTATAACTGAATCCCTTCGAAAATTGCATATTGGTGACTCACAAAGGTGGAGTTATTTTGTGGGTGGATCCTGGGAGACATTTTTCCCAGTATGACCTCTCTGCATGCTGTGATTAGAGCTCTAAATCAATAGATGCAAAGAGAATATTTACATACAAAAACCTAAGATAAACTTGATATCAGTCATGTTGTTACAATCCCTACTACAGAACTGTCTGGAGATTTCAGTGCTGCATTTTAAAAAGTGACATTTCTTATATTCCCCCAGTTTTGTCATCTATGTTCAAAACTACATAGTACAAAGGAAGTTGCATTTTGCTGCAGTTATTCAAATGTGCATAAGTCAAACCTGACGCAAAAGGTTTCATGTTTGCCACAAAAACCTAATGAAGAGGTCCAGGGGAGGTTTAAATCTCACTGGTAAATTTCTGAGCTTTGTTATTGCAAATGGTTATGGAGCCTATTAGCTCTGCACTCATAAAAAGGACTATGTTTAATTTAGTTCAGTTCTTTAACTCCCTTGAAAATGTCTGTCTTCATTGGTAGATCCTACTTTGGGTAAACAGTAAAGTTTGAACATGATCACAAGAAATTTATCAGTTATTAATCACAACTCTTCTTGGTCTAAATCCCAATTTGTCAATACCAGGCACATTTTCTAAAGTGATACAGTTTAAGATCATGTTTTTCTCCACAGTAATATCAGGATCCTGGGTAAAACCAAATCACTTATTTGCTGTGAGGAAATCCAAGCCAACAAGTTGAAGATGGCTTTTATTCAGTATCATATTTCATTGCTCTCATCATCCTTAGCTGCATGGCAAACAGCTGTTGTATTTACTGTATCTAGCTCTTCATTAAGGAAAGGGTGAGAAATTGCATACAGGATGAAACATTCTTCAACCCAGCTGCTTCTCCTACTCTAAGCACACATAAAAATGCAGGTTGTGAAGGGATTCAGTTCTATTTTAAAGGATTATAATAAAAAGTTTAATGTGCTTTTATTTATACATAATAATGCAATAATAATTCCATCAAGGGATTCTGGTGACATCATGAACCATAAGCACAAAGCTCCAGGTGGAATTACAGCTCTGCTTTATGCTGATTTGAGGAGTGCATTAATGTGATATGGTTTAGGTTTTTAATTTTGCTATGGAGTTGGTGGTTATGAAAGTGGGGCGCTAACAACTAACACAACCAACACTGGCTAGAATATATTGCAAAGCAGCAACTGCACAAGCTTCCTCCACACAGCTGTCAGTGCATCTCGATCTGTCCTCCAGTACTTTCTGTTCTTCCATTTCAGGTTGCCCATCCTGCCAATTAGCATGGTAGCTTTATTATGTGGAGCACAAATGACAAGGCATTTGGAGATCTGAATCCACTTTCTTGTTTGGAAAATAGATGGTGATCATTAAACCCACTGTTATTTGGGTCATAAAGCAGGATTTGAGTATAGATCCCCAAAGAAAAAAAGGCTAAAGGACTAACCACCTTGCCACCTTCTATTCCTATAATACAGCCTGTAGAAAAATTCAATTTCTCTGTGCTGCTGGGGCAAGCACTATTTTGACATGCGAGTAAAATGCCATTAACTTGATGATAGTAAAAAAATAAAGGGTAGACAGATAGGTTGGGTGCATGGGATGATACATTTCCATTACAATTTTGCAAGTGTCTTAAAAAACATGGTAAATACACAATATTTTCCTTATCTATGTCTCTTAATCTCTCCACAGCCTTCAGCCAGTCTGTATTTCAGATTCCACCTTCCCCTCTAATCCCTACTTTTCTGCTTCTTCTCCACCTACCTGTTTAACAGTTTGATTTTTAAGACTATTTACATTCCTACAAGCCCATGTGATTTTCTTTACTGTATGCATTTTTCTGGCATGCTCTTTCATTCTGGTATTAACACTAAGCAGGGTGACCAGACAGCAAATGTGAAAAATCGGGATGGGGGTGGGGAGTAATAGGAGCCTATAGAAGAAAAAGACCCAAAAATCGGGACTGTGCTTATAAAAATCAGGGTATCTGGTCACCCTAACACTAAGTAATAAGAATGTATTCCTTTTTATTTAACATATTGATGTGGGCTTTAGACTAAAATAAAATCTAATTATGTACTTTTCTTTAACATTTTAAAAGTTAATTTAGTACTTCTGTTAGCCTGGTGCTGGACTGGCAACCCTGGCAATCCAAGATAGCTACCCACTGAAGTAACGCAATATAAACAGCTTATCTTCCTCCAGTAACGTAGCCCTAATGTGTTTCTCTCCTATCTGGGAGCCCACCTCTTGCAGAAAGTCACCATGTATATTCAGTCAGAGACCACTCACTCACTCCAATATAGACCACTGAACAGCCATTAGATGGTAACTTTTGGTCATTGCCAGGTTTGAATCTGGCCCAGGTTGGTAATCTAGAGGTCACTGTATCCCACTGGCAATCTCTTGGGAACCATTTCAGTCCTCCACCAAGTTTATTCAAATGAGTGCTAAATGATAGTAAGTTTTACTTATGTTTACACAAAAAATAAGAATCTTCTTAACAGACTTCAATAATCATTTAAAACCTACTTTGGCCAAACTATTATTGCCAATCTCACGATTTTATTGAAAGTGTCATGATATTTGATGTTTTTCTTAAAGCTTTAAATCCTGGAGTCATGCAAATACATTAAAATCCCAGGCTTAATTTAAAAAAATGAAAAGCCAGTTTTTAGCCTTCCTTGTTGTTAGATAATCTTGAAAGTGGAAACCCTAAAAGTTCAAAAGCCATTAGGCAAATCAAAAGAACTCCAAATGTATTATTTTAAAAATATCTCCTGAATTTTAAGCCAATCATCATTTTTAGGGCCTGATTCATGACTTCTGAATGCTTGAATTCTGCACTCGGCTGTAATAGGCTGCAGATTTTGTGGCAGCTTCAGTCAAGATAAAAATGGAAGGTTAGTTGAATTAAATATGCAAATGAATAAAACAATCACAACAATATTCACTGTTATTTTATAGTATAATTATGTATTAATTTTCTGTGTGCTGCAGAATCTTGCATTGAAAATGGATAGCTTCATTACAGAAGTTGGTGGGGGAAGCTAGAGGTTCTGGCAGCTGGATACAATTGGGGTTCTGGGCACGCCATTCAAATAAACTGGGACATCTCACACCTCTCAGAGCAATTGTTTCAGGCTGTCTGAGGAATCAGGAGAACAAGACTATGAATTAACACTCTATTAATATTTGCAAGGTGTCACAATTCAGGCCTGCTAGCAGAGGTACCCACTCTGGGATCCCAGCCTCTCAGCTATCACCTCTCTTGGGAGGAGACCCTCATCTCTCCCTCCTGACTTGTGGTTTTTCCAGGCTGCACAGTTCCTTGCCTATGCTGCGAGTTCACCAGCAAGACAGACTGCCTAAACAAGCCTACTTTGCTTTCTCCTCAGAGGCTATACACAGTGTAATTGCCAGCTGCGATAAATTATCACAACAGCCCTTTCTACAGCACAGCACATTTTTTAAGGTGAAAGCATTACAGAGAAAACACATTAAACACAATACAAGAATCTACCTTCATGCTTATAAGCTTACCAGAGATCACCCCAACTCCAACAAGGGCTCTGGCAAGTAAACCGTTTTTCAAACCCCCAAGGGGTTTTTCTGTGGTAACTAGATCATAACAGCTGTTAGCTCAGAACAAGCACCCCCATGAATCTGTGAGTCCCTCCTTTATGCCTTTGGGCCTTTGATCTTGGGACTCTGTCTACTGATCACCTGTTCTCAATTTCCTTCTCAGGGCGTAGCTGGGTTCTTGCATAACCAGAGGGAACACATTTGCCTCTGGCTAGAGTTTACTTGGGAACCCCCTTTCAACTTTGTTTGCACCTAGGGTGACCAGATAGTAAGTGTGAAAAATCAGAATAGGGGGTGGGGGGCCTCTATATAAGAAAAAGCCCCAAATATCAGGATTGTCCCTATAAAATTGGGACATCTGGTCACCCTATTTGCACCAAAAGTTCATTCTTGTCTGGCATATTTAATTTTGTCCTTTGAAGCTCATAAAACTTCCTAGGCTTTACATTCAGTTGGGGATGGTCCTGCTTTGAGCAGGGGGTTGGACTAGATGACCTGCTGAGGTCTCTTCCAACCCTGCCATTCTAGGATTCTATCTCTGCCCCCTAGGGAAGTTACATTCTATTTGACAATAATACATAAAACTTGAATTTACAATACAATTGACTCTAAAACTATTTAAACTTAATTCAGTAAGATCTCCCAAAGATATTACAGGAAGCTGCTGTTTCTGTCACACAAGGTTTACTTCGCCACCAAAAGGGTTAGAAATTTATTTAAGTGAAATTTACATTTTGGAGCACCATTCTGTGTCAAAGGGTTGATTCTGCAACAAAATCTATAGCAGCAGAATTGTAGAATTTGGATTTTTTTTCCTTCTTTACCTTAGCTTACAGGCTAGTTAGTAGTAGGGTGATAGAACATGACTGAGGACAAAGAAAAGGTGTGAGAACAATATTATGTAGCCAATTCTTAGTTGAATATTTAGTTGTGTGTTTAAAAATACCTTAGTAAAGCTGTGATAATAAAAGATAGACACACAAAGGCAGAATAGAGGGGTAGCCAACACCTAGAAGTAAGAGATCTCTGGGGCGCCTGTGCCGCTTCACAGCAACCTTGTCAGGCCTTCCCTCTAGCTGACAGCATGGCTCCTCTAGGAGTCCTGTTGCCATTCATCAACTCCTTAAATCCTGATTAGATTTCTGACTTGGAAATGTGCAGACTGTGGAGACCAGCTACTCTCTGACTGCACTCCATCCCACCCCTTTCCCTCAAAAACAGTGTAGCGGAAACGCTGCAGGGGAGTCTTTTTGCAGGAAGACAAAAAACCATGGAGACTGTGCATCATGGATGATCTGGACCCTCTGCTCATGGAAGCAGAAAGAAAACTATAGCCAAGTGTTAACAGTAACAAGTGAAATTTTGGGCTGTATTAATTTTGCAACATACGGCTTCTTTTCCAGCTGTTTCTAAGTGCTACTCTTATTATGTTATGTTTAAAGCCCATCCAATACCACATTTCATACAGCACTGACTGACCAAAAACCTTCAAATAATCAACTACAATTTAATTCTCCCAAACACATACCGAGAAAATATCTTTTCCAAAATTACCTTCAGGTAACTAATGATAAATGTATTCCATACCCGAAACTACATGGGCTGAATATAGCTGACGAGTAATTAGATTCTGATATAAAAGCATGTTTTGACATAAAAAAGCTAATAATTATTTTTGAAAAGAACATTTACAAAACAGCTTATAAACGACTGCTTCTTTCCAGAGCTTTAAGGAGTGGTTGGTGACATTTTTAAAATGAAAAGGATTGAGGAAGGTGAAGTCACTGCTTTTGTAGCTTGGAAAATGTTTATAATTTCTCAAACTTCTCTCCCATTCTTGCACACATTGCTCAACACACACATTCTGCATTTTAAAACACTGCACTCAGGCTTCATTTCATTCCATCCCTAATGAGTGACAAACACAAGGAAATTATGGCAATTTGCACCACATGAGCTGCCCCCAAAGACTGCAGTGTGCCATTCTATACCACCCCTTCATCACGCACAAAATCCTGCCTTACCCACACAGAACCCTGCAAACACCACCACGGTGAACAAACAGTTTCTAACCTGATGGCAATGTAACGCAACAATCCATTTTGTTATTGTAGAAAGGACAAAAGGGTAGCATTGTTTAATTATATTTGATCCTTTCCAGAGCAGTGCTTTCTTGAATTAAGATATTTCAGTGTAAAAAGGTTAGTGACCTGGACAGCCAGAGGCCACAGTACAGTAAGACAGAAGTTGTTTTGTTTTGTTTTTTACTAAAGGTTATGTCTTATACTGGAGGTAGAAGGTGTAATGTCTAGCTTGGGTAGACATGGTGTTGCTAGCTACAGTGCTAAGAATTAGTGTGTAGCCGCAGCAGCAAGGGTGGTGGGACAGGCTAGTCGCCTGACTACAATCCAGGGGTGAAAGTAATTTACCAGTATGCAGGGTGGCTGGGGTCCTGGGCAAGATATGGGAGGGGGGGAGGGCAGGGCAGCTCTGAGCCCCCAGAAGGGGCAGGACCTCGGGCCAAAATCCCCCAGCCAGCCCTTCAATGCTGCCTGGCCTGTGCTGCCCGGGGCTTCGGTGGCGATTTAAAGGGCCCGGGGCTCTGGGCACAGGCATGGTGGCGGAAGCAGCAGCCAGGAGCCGTGTGCCCTTTAAACCACCACTGAAGTCCTGGGGTAGCTGCCCCTCTTTCCCCCCTGCCTCATCAGTGGTCCAGCTGGTACGGTCGGCACTTTCTTATCGGTACGCCAGACTGGACCAGACCGGCTTACTTTCACCTCTGGTACAATCCCATCTGACAGTATGTCTACACTACCAACTTTGCCAATGCAAATTACAATGGCTGAAAGCAGCCACTGTTTATATGTCATTTATGCACGCGCATACCTGGCTCCTTGTGTTGGCATTGCGCGTACTGGCAGGAGTGCTTGTGTTGATGCACAGTGCAGTGCATCATGGGGAGGTATCCCAGTGTGCAACTCACACCATCCAGGGCACTGTCTTTTGGGAAGTTCTGGCAATTCATGGTGGGGCAGAAACAAGTAGTGCAGGGGTGAGTGTGTGGTGAAGTTTCATGTCCACGTTTCTACGACTGGTCAGTAGCTGTGCTTGAACAGCCTCTCTTCTCCCCTGGCCAGGAGCTCCAGTATCTCCTGTCTATTTCAGGCCAGAGCACATCTGGAGCACGCAGCCAGCATGGTAAGCTGGGCAGTTGCCCACACCAATGAAGAGCTGATAGATATGCTCACCAAGATGGACAATCAGGAAAAGGCATTTCAAAAATTCACAGGGAAGAGGGACTTCTGGTCTCCATGACCCCGGGGCAGTGGAGTTCACAATTGTGACCAGAGCGGTCAGTGTTGAGCATTGTGGGACAGCTGCTAGAGGACTGTTAGGGTTGAGACAGGTACCACAGTGTCTACCTTCGCTCTGCACTGACTGCCATACATCAACTTTGGCTCAGTGCCACTCAGGGAGGTGATGTTAATATGTTAGCGTAATGGAGAACTTACATCGGTGAGAGACAAACTTCAGGTACAGACATATGCACAACTAGGTTGATGCAAGGTTGATCTAATTTTGCAGTGTAGACCAACTCTGAGACATGAACTCAGGCAGCTAGTGTGAGCAGCTGCCTGCATTGCCATGGTTACACTGCTATTTTTAGTGCACTACCTTGATCAAAGCTAGCACTTGTACATCTACCCAATTACACCTCCAGCTGCATTGTAGATGTACCCCCTGTGTAGCTGCACAAATGTAAACCTCTACTGTAGACAAACTGCAACAGTGCTACTTACTCCAGGTAAAAGAGCATCAAAACTTGCACACCATCCTTCAACGAATAGTTCCTTGCTCTGGAAAAAACTATATTCAATTAAAACTGGTTATTAAGTCAAGGATTTATTTTTAAAGTAAAAAATTACTGTCCCAAATCATGATAGTAAAATAAAACTAAACAGCATAGTCCCAGTGGTGCCATTTCTTGAAAAGTTATTGTGAGTTTCAGGATATTAGGTGTTGTTTTAGCTCCTGAAGTCATGCTATTATGTGAGAATCTCAGTTTTCATTTAAAAAACAAACATTTGTAGCCCTTATGGCTGTGAAGCAAAGCTGGAAAACATGATTCCTAAAGGTTAAAAAAGCAGGAGGCAAAATTTAAAAAAGAGTTTTGAACTTTATACCTTAAAATCTCATGATTTGGGGGGCATGACTCGTGATTTTTGAATGCTTGGGGTTCACAGTATTCTAAACATGTAGTAACAATTCCATGGCCATATAAGACTTTGCAGTTATTAGCCGAGTCATCACCAGTGTGGCCACAAAGATATTGCAGTTGTCAGCAGGTCTAGAACTGAAGATCTTCTGGTGCCACACGTTCCTTAGGCTAAGAGGAATCTCCATAAGATGCACTACTATTAAAACATGTATTGTAGATCAAGAGAGTAAAGAGAGCAAGGACCCAAACACTTGAGTTGTTCCACAATCTTCTACAGTATAACTGATCAGTGTTAGTCCACCTCTTACAGAAGTGCTTATTTTATTAATGTATTTCTGCTTCACTACATGGTGGTTCCATCTCCTAATCACACAGTTATTTGTATCTAAACTGGTTGTTATTTTCATGGCACACGTACAGAGAAATGGAAGAAAAACGTAACTACACTTTCTGGGAGGTTGCAATGTGACACTACTTTATTTCTCAGAACCTAGAACTCTAAGGGTATGTCTACACTACAGTTGCTAGAGACTGCACTGCAGATGTGCTGCATTATAGATGCTTCCATATTGATGGAAGGGATTTTTCTGTCAATGTAGTTAATCCACCTCCCCAAGAGGCAGTAGGTAGGTTGGTGGAAGTATTCTTTCATCAACTAGTCACGTCTACACTGGGGTTAGATCAAACTAACTACACCTCATATGCTGCAGAATTTTTCACAACCCTGAGCGATGTAGTGTAGACCAGGCCACCCACCCACACCAGGCTGCTTACCTAAGGCAGAGATGCATAACACAGTCCACCTTGCCCCAGTCTGGCTCTTTTCAGTCACCCAAGAAGACTCAGGTGACAAGACTTCTCTCAGAGCCCCTTAGCTCTGGAAGCAGGACTAGGAAACCTTTTACAATTTAAGTGATTTCTTGTCATTTTTATCCAGTTTCAATACATCACATTGTTGCTGGTAAATTTTTAATTACAAACTCTTTTGAGAGGTGATTGTTTTTCCCTTATAAGTTATGTACAGCACTGAATAGTGTTCTCTGCACTCAATCAATATTCATCAGCTAATACTTAGGTAGGACAGTAAAGTGGTACACATGTACAATCCACTCAATTACAATAAATGCCAGACACTTGAAGCCCACTCTGCTTTCAGTTACTCCTATATTCAGCTGGTCAAATTTCAAAATATAAACGGGAAATTTTTCAATTAAATTTTGGGAATTTTTATTCTGGTTTTTGACCAACACCAAAACTAGTTCAAATGTGGAATTCTGAAAATAAACACAAATGCATTTTTAAAAATGAATGATTTCTCCCTCTTTCCCCTCCCCCAAATAAATCTAATCTTTTGGAACTTTACTGAAATCAACAGGCAGAATTGGTCCCATACTCTTTGTATTCAGTATAGTTGAGGGGGAAGAAAACCAGCAACAGAATCGGTGCTGAAGTTCACAATCTGAACTTTTCACTGCCTAATCAGCTCCATCACTACCATTAGCGTCCCTCTCTAACCTACACTCAGGCTGAGACAAACAGACCAATATTCAACTTTCTTTTCTTCTTTACTTTTTGTAAAATCAAAAAACTGCACGAAATTTAATTTTGTCTTATTTGTAACTTTTAAGGCATCATTGTACTAAAAGGGAGGTTTATAAAATGGGAAAATTAAAAGCAAAAACTCATGTTTTCTTATATCTTTTTTTAAAAGCACGTTAAATACTTTCTCTAGCATTTGCAGGAAAATAACAGTAGTAGAGTTTTATTTACTAAACCTGTAAGTTTCATGATCAATATTCTAATATTGTCAAAAATTGTAAATACTGTATCTGGAAAGAGAGAAACCTATACAAATGATACAAGTCAATAGCTATGACTCACTCAACGAAGGCTTTTAAACAAATCTAAATCTCCTCTTCAGTAGTTACAGCAACAACTGTGCAGTTTCCTTTTCCCATCTGTGACACGCATTAACAGAATGCTGGCTTCCTGGGGAAGCAGTAGGGTACAGAAAAACATAATTTAACATAAGGACTGTTTACATGAGAACTTCTAGTTACACTAGTTGCTGTGAAATCCATATCCTACAAACTGGCTTTAAAGAAGGGCCTTACCCTCCAAGAAATACTTTTACAAGCATATATAGGTTTATGAATAAGATCTGGCACATACTATATAGAAAGATCCAAATATGGATTTATATTTGAAACAGTTCAGGTTTCAGAATATAAACATCTGTTTGCCTCCTGTACACAGTTCAAATGATTGTAATATAATCTGATTTAAAATAATAATGCATTTAAAAAAATGTGGTTTTTTTTTGGCAAGCATAATGTTACATTCTAACTATAGTGAAAACCATCTCAGAATGATACCAAAAGAAAGCTAAGTCACTTCCTGTGACCAGATACAATATCTGACTCATCTTCATTTTCTGGCCCTTGTCTCTGAAGGCGTTAGTTTTCTTTCAAGTCCACAACATGTATAGCACTTCCATAGCAAGGTGCGGTTTGAATAGGCCAGTGGTTAATCCACTGGCCTATGGCCCAGGATACTTGTGTTTAGTTGTCATTTTGCTCTTGGCTCACTGTGTGACCTTGGGCAAGTCCTTTTAAGTGTTGCCATCTATCAGTTTCTTTGTATGTAAAACAGAAGACAACACTGACCTACTTTGTGAAGGGTTTCCAGATATTCATATGTGTGCACAGTATTACTGCTTCACTGAAGTGCCTTGAAGAAGCAAGAGCTTTTAACCGACTGGAGAAAGTACATCATTTCAGAATACCGACTTACTGAGCAATTGGACTCTCTCCTATGGTCAGAGAGTCCATAACAGAGAGTGAAATAAAATCCAGTTATTCTATATCCCAGTCCCTTTCATGGAGCTTAATTTTGGCAGACATAGATGACTAGCGACTGTACATATTAAGCTTCTGTCCAGTTGGAAGCAGAACTTTTCACTCTACAACGTTTAAGCACAGTTGTTGCTAGCAGAATTCTACCTTTAAAAAAATACCCAAATATTGGTAAGAGAATACTTTGAGAAATAGCATATAGTTTTCATAAGACCCATACTTCAGTAGATTCTAGCACAGGGATCGGCAACCTTTGGCACGTGGCTTGTCAGGGAAATTTGCTGGTGGGCCGGGACGGTTTGTTTACCTGCAGCATCCGCAGGTTCGGCTGATCGCAGCTCCCACTAACCATGGTTTGCCGTTCCAGGACAATGGCGGCTGCGGGAAGCAGCATGGGCCGAGGGATGTGCTAGCCACTGCTTCCCGCAGCCCCCATTGGCCTATCTAGATTTGCAGATTTTCCCCTCACTGACATCTGTGCTTACAAGTAACTGCCTAAGCCAATAAAAATGTTCTCCACGTGCTGGTAAGTTTGTCTGGTGGTTGTGTTTTGTTTTAGAAACCACTAACTACATTTCCTCTCTTTCTTTCTGTTCCTCCAAGTGTGGGGCTTGCAATATAAAAACAAACAGGGGAAAATGCAATTGGGAGGACTGTGATGAGAATTCTATGCCCAGAGGTATCAATCCTTACAGGAGATGGACAAGGCTAAACTAACCTACCCTGTGCTGCCAGACACCTCTCCAGTCATTGTCTGCAGAGAGGAAGACTCCCCTAAGGCTTGGAACATTCCCTGTTGCTGGTTTTATATCCCCTAAAACACCCCGTTAGGGTGAAGAAATAGGTTACCAATTATGCTGGGGATGGCTGCTGCCTAATTAAGTTATCAGCTGGACTGTAGGCAGGGGTTCTGGAACAATTTGTATAGTGGGGGTGCTAAGAGCCTATTCAACCAAACTGTAAATCCTGTATATGATGGAAACCACTTTGAGCCAGGGGGTGCGGCAGCACCCCCAAAACCGCTAGTTCCAGCACCTATGACTGCAGGCAGTAAGAGTCTTCCGTAGCTTTCCCATTGGAAAATTAACTCAGTGCCCATTCAGAGTAAGAGTTTAATTTACGGGCTAACCCAGGCCTCATTCATCCATCATGATGAATTCATCTCATAGGAGACCTCCTCTATTTGTTTTCATTTGCAGTTTTCTGAGGCTGGTTTTTACAATGTTTTCCTGTATGGCTGTGCATGCTCTGAATGCTCTATGGGGGTGGAGAGGCCAGAAGAGAGAGATGTTTAATATACAAAATAGGGCTGTCAAGTGATTACAAAAATTAATCACAATTAATCACGTGATTAAAAAAGGAATCACGATTAATCACACTGTTAAACAATAATGGAATACCATTTATTTAAATATTTTTGGATGTTTTCTACATTTTCAAATATACTGATTGCAATTATAACACAGAATACGAAGTATACAGTGCTCACTTTATATTTATTTTTTATTACAAATATTTGCACTGTAAAAAACAAAAAATAGTATTTTTTAATTCACCTAATACAAGTACTGTAGTGCAACCTCTTTATTATTAAATTTGAACTTAACTATGTAGGATTATGTACAAAAAATAACTGCATTCAAAAATAAAACTTTAGAGCCTATAAGTCCACTCAGTCCTATTTCTTGTTCAGCCAATCACTCAAACAAGTCTGTTTACATTTGCAGGAGACAATGGCTTCTGAAAGTAAATGTAAACAAACTTGTTTGTTGTTTTTGAGTGCAGTTATGTAACAAAAAAAAAACAATGTAAAACTTTAGGGCCTACAAGTCTACTCCATCCTACTACTCGTTCAGCCAATCACTAAGACAAACAAGTTTGTTTACATTTACTTTCAGAAGACATTGTCTCCTGCAAATGTAAACAGACTTGTTTGAGTGATTGGCTGAACAAGAAATAGGACTGAGTGGACTTGTAGGCTCTAAAGTTTTACATTGTTGTTTTTGAGTGCAGTTATGTAACAAAAAAACCCAAACACCCTACATTTGTAAACTGCACTTTCACAACCAAGAGATTGCACTATGGTACTTGTATGAGGTGAATTGAAAAATACTATTTCCCGTGTTTATCATTTTTACAGTGCAAATATTTGTAATTAAAAAAATGATATAGAGTGAGCACTTTATATTCTGTATTGTACTTGAAATCAATATATTTGAAAATGTAGAAAAACATCCACAAATATTTATTAAATTTCAATTGGTATTCTATTGTTTAACAATGTGATTAATTTTTTTAATCACAGTTAATTTTTCGAGTTAATCTCATGAGTTAACTGTGATTAATCCACAGCCCTAATACAAAATTAGCAGCCCTGGTGGACAAATGGGGGAGGGTAGCTGAGAGGAAGGGGGACAAAAATTCCTGAGCTTAAATTCATTTATTTCTGCTTAGTGCAGGGGTGAGCAAACTTTTTGGCCCAGGGCCACATCGGGGAATAGAAATTGTATGGCAGGCCATGAATGCTCACAAAATTGGGGTTGGAGTGCAGGAGGGGGTTCGGGCTCTGGGGTGGGGCTGGAGATGAGGAGTTTGGGATGTGGGAGGGAGCTGTGGGCTGGGAGCAACGGGTTTGGAGGGCAGGAGGGGGATCAGGGCTGGGGCAGAGGTGTGGGAAGGGGTGCAGGTTCCAGCAGGGTGTGCAGGCTCTGGGGTGGGGCTGGAGATGAGAGATTTGGGGTGCAGGAGGGCGCTCTGAGCTAGGACAGGACGAGGGGCTTGGAGAGCGGGAGGGGGATCAGGGCTAGGGCATGGGGTTGGGGTGTGGGGAGAGGCTCAGGGGTGAAAACTACCAATGGCGCTTACCTCAAGCAGCTCCCGGAAGCAGTGGCATGTCCATTCTCCAGCTCCTATGCAGAGGCGCAGTCAGGCAGCTCTGCACACTGCCCAATCTGCAGGCACCTCCCCTGCAGCTCCCAATGGACCCCCGGAGTGTGTAGGAGCTGGAGAGGGGCCATGTCGCGGCTTCCGGGAGCTGCGTGGTGCAGCCCCCGACCCTGTGCCCCGGCTGACAGAACACAGAAGTCCCAAGGGTTCTATGGCTACCCTGGCACCAGCCACTGCGCTTGGCGCCATGGACAGGCTTTGGTGCTGATAATGTAGTTGGCACTGTCAGTACTGGGCTTGTCCCGCAGTCAGGGAACACCCCTAGCTGGAGCCACCAGTGGAGTGGTTGGTGCCAGGTGACCAGGATTGGGTTGAGGGGGTGGCTCTTGTCCAACTGGTGCTGGTCACTGCATCTCAAAGCCGATCTGTTTGAGCGAGACTGTCTTGGTCAGGCTCTCGGGGACCGACGGCATTCGGTGGATCTGCATCAGATACCTGGTGATCCACCTTACGCTACTCGACCAGTACTGGGAAGTTGAGCGGGACTGGGAGCTACTACGAGCCGGTTGCCAGGAAGATCGTCCTGAGTAGATCGTCCAGTGATCGGCAGTCTCTGTTGCCCAATCAGTCCCGGGATCAGTACCTGAGTTCTTGCCTGGTGGCGCATGCCTCAAAGGGTCTGCACCAATCTACCGGTGAGGTATGAGGTACCAGCCTTGAGTCTCTCAATCGGTGCCCCTGGTGCGAGGGCCGAAGAGGGCTCTGCTGAGCCTGCCTCTCTTGTCCTGAAGCATGACAGCTGCAGGTGGGCAAACGCTGGTGGGACATCCCTCTCGCTGGGGAATGGTACTGCTGAGGCGGGGGCACACACATAAGTCCCAATGCGGGTTTTCCCCAAGAGCAAGGTACCACAGGAGCTGGTGAGGGTGGCACCAGGAGCATCAGAATCTCCTGAGCTGCTTGAAGGGCTTCAGGTGTCGATGGCACCTGAAGCTGGCCAGGGCCTGCACCACTATCTGGAGTCGCAGGCAAGGCATAGGATGGGCTGCACTGCTTGACTTGAGCTGGGGCCCATCTTCCCAAGGGGAATGTTGAGTTGCTCTACACGGGTCTAGGCTCTCCCACTGCCCTCTCCTTTCCCTACAGGAGGTAGGAGATCTTCCTCTCACAGTCTTTTTCAGCTTCTTGACTGGAGCCATGTAGGGAGACTGGTACTGGTTTGTGGATGGCGGCAGGGGAGAAATGCACACGGAGGCCACTGTGCTCGATGCGGAGTTGGATCACTGCTCCAGTGCCAGAGTGAGTGCAGACTCCATTAGAAGCACTCTTAGACAGAGATCGCGCTTCTTCTTCATCCTAGGTTTGAAGGACTTGCAGATACGGCACTTGTCACTTCTGTGCCCTTTGGCTAAGCACCTTCGGCAGCTGGTATGTGGATCGCTGATGGGCATAGGCCGTTTGCAGCGATCGCAGGCTTAAAGCCTCGGGACCGGGGTATGCCCCGACCCCCAGCTGAGTCCTGTTCGGGACTAACGGAGAGTTTGAGAACTACTACTATATGTAACTAAGAAAACTACTAACTATGTATAGCTATTTTACAGGATTTCAAAGTTTGCAAGAACAGAGAAGAAATCAATACTAGCTGAAGCAGCAGACATTCCAGCACCATTACTGGTGGCAAGAAGGAACTGAGAGTGGGGAGAGCCAGTGGCGCCCCTTATACCGCGCCATGCGGGCACCACTCCAGAGGGTGCCAGAGCCAGTCCCCTACAGATACTGCTGAGGGAAGAATTTCTGGCACTGGTGCATGTGGCAAGCCCGCACACCTAATATGGAATGGACATGAGCAAGCACTCGAAAAAGAAACACTTTCCTCCACTCAAATGTGTAATAAATTAATAAAACTTCAAGAATCACCCAGTAATCTTCAGACACATTGAATACATTTACAGGAACAAAAATGCATGACCTAGAACTCTTAGCAATGAAATAAATTATAACACATATATAATTTCTTGGCAATTAAATGTTTTGGGTTATTTTTTTCCAGTAAAGACAGCTAGAATCCAGAGATCACAGATTAGAACAACTTAAAGTGGTTACATGAGCTAAATTACTTTACAGTGTCTCACTGAATAGATGTGTTTATTAAAACGTGCTGAAAAGTGTCATTATGTTCGTTCCCTCACCTAACAAAACCAAAAACACATAGAAGATTAGGTTTCATACTGGACTAGTTGCTGGTTATGACTTCCATGCTTTGCATACACTATACTGCAGGAAGGGCTGGTATTCAGGTCAGAAATAACAAAAACAATGCAGTCACTACTGTCCCTAGACAAAAGACAGGAAACATATTGTAACATAGCACATGAGCTGTCCATGCACCACAGGACAATGAATGAGTAGAGTAGTTACTGATGCAGCAGTGGTCTGGCCTCTGAATTTCCCTTATCAAGTTAGCTACAACTTACAAATCTGTAAGGATTCATTAGATGATAGAGCTCAGGAAACCAAAAGTCACATAAGAATGTATGGGAAATACAGAGATGCTTAGCTGGTGGCTCATGGGAGAACTCAGATTTTGGGAAGAGCATCCAATGTGTCTCCTAGTCTCTTATTCCCTACTGTACCTGCAAAGTTTGATTTGGGAGCACAGATACATGTACGTAGGGCCCCAGCATGGTCTCCACTGAACTGTGATGATTCAGTGCACCTCAGATTCCAATAGGCATTAGATTGTGCAACAGGTCACTGGGGATTATCATATTGCCCTGCCACAGAGTCGGGATTTATAATTTAAACAGATGGTGGGACAGTTTAAGAGAATGAAGTGGGCTGCACTGAATTTAGATGGAGTTGTGAAGGAGGAGACTCCAATCCAGCTGTTAATTTTTTTTTTGTTTTTTTACACACACCCATGACAAGTGGCCCCACTGTGAAATCTCCTGCACACCCAATCCAACTTCCCTCACGACAAGTGCCCTCTTACTTTGGTCACGGCCCTCAACATTCTTATCAAACAACAATTTGGCTCTATATTGTTCAGCATTGCCATCCTTGGTCTACGGATATATGGGCAAAGGAGAAAGGGGAGATGGCTTATTTCTTTATCAACAAAAATACAAATGGTTGAACTGTAACATTTACAATATATCAGATGGCAGCATTAAAGTTCTGGGTAACAAACCCCAGGCACATTGTCCATGGAGGTTGACCCCAGTCAAGAGTCATTGAAAAAATAAATAGATTGGCTCAGTTCTCAGCCAAACTACAGCCATTTAATAAGAAACCTTAGGACTTCAAAAGTGTCCCTGTCTGCCTTTAGCTATCACTCCAGGCAAATCGTGGCTTCAGCTGAAAATGTAATGGATTGATCATGGTGAAAATATCAAAATTTCATTGTCTGTCACAGAACAATAGAACAATCATTCTAGCTGTTGAAATTATTTATTTATCCTAAACAAATACTTAGCAGAGCCTGCGCATATTTTGGGAAGAATGAGGTTCATTGTAATTTGTTTATATTTACAAACTGTGTGATGTTAATTCTTTGCACAAGTGCTGTTAAAACCTCAAGCCTTCGACCAATATCAAGCACACTTGCAATGCTCTTGGATCTTGATTAGGCATGACCCTGAAACCAAAACCCCAGCACATTCAGACACAGAAAATACAAATAGGAGATTTCCTCTACTCAATTAGATTTGCTGCTGATGTTTGGCCCATTGGCCACAGTGAACATCTCTGAGCATCAGTACAATTCATGTTCTTTGTGGGGGATGAAAGTTGAGCTTACAGTGTACAGTTTGCTTTCTCAGCACAGTTTCAAGTGTTAGGACAGCTGTACCATACCTCCGATTCCACTCAATAACACTGTTCGAATTCATAAACAGGTGAAGTGGCAATCATGGGGAAACAAAACAATGTTCACTGTCTACCTTAGAGCCCTGCACAGGACTATTTTTTAAATCTCGCTCCCGTCCTACCCCGCAATACCTGCTCCCACTCCCACCTGCTCCCGCATTTTTATCCCGCTCCCACCTGCAAAAACCTTAGATCCCACAAATCCCACAAGAGAGAGAGATTGCTATTAAAAACAAAACAAAAAAAAAACAACAACGGTGAGTTAATATATTACATATATATAAAAATGGATTTCAGACAATTTTTAGCACTAAAAGAATAAAACAAATCTTGCTTAAACCATGTAAAAATACTTTAATTCCTGTTATAATAGAGCTCAAATCTTTTGTTATCCCTTGCTTAAATTTAAGTACAAAAACCTTTATTAAAAAAAGATTTAGTGTTTTCCTGCAAATTATTGCAGTCTGGGTTTTTACCCACCCAATCCTGCCTGCGACAAAGTATGTTATTCACTCTTGCTGTTACAGCAGCAGGTCCAGTGGGATCCCAGTCCTGCTGCAGGTCTCTAGTCTACATCTTTTGATGGAACAATGAATAGTATTATAAGGATGTCACTCACAAACAGCTTTACCTTATCTTACAGAGCAGCCTGACTTGTCAAATAATAGAAAATATTATTAGCCAGTACACAATTAACCAATCCCTTGCCAAAACAACACACACATAGATCTTCACCATTTTTTGAATGTTTTTCTCTCATTTTATTCTTTATGCAGTCTGACACTCTGCCCTGCCACACTATGGGCTTGGCTACACTGGAGAGTTGCAGCGCTGGTGGCAGCTTTACAGCACTATAACTTACTCCCCGTCCACACTGCCAAGGCACACACAGCGCTGTAGCTCCCTGGCTACAGCACTGGTTGTACTCCACCTCGACGAGAGGAATAAAGAGAACAGCGCTGGCGCTGCAGCGCTGGGGTGCCACTGTAAACAGTGATTAATCTTACTACGCTGTAACTGACCTCCGGAAGCTTCCCATAATGCTTTTAAGTAAAGATAACACTTTGTTTTGTTGTGAACTCTGGGCTCCTGGAGCTGCTTATCTAAAAAAACAAACACAGCTACTGTTTGCTGTGAATGAGGCAGGCAGGGGGCTCCCTTTGGAATGTCCACAGCTAGTGTTTGCTTGAGGACAGAAACAGCACAGCGGGCGGGGGTGGGGGGTGTCAGTTTCGGAGCAGCTGCTTATCTAGTCTGTGAGGAAAAAAACAAAGGCTATTTGCATTTAGTGAGTGAGAGAGGGGTGGGGGAGAGGGTCGGAACTTGCAAGGCAGCTGCTGACACAGTGTCAGCTCCAAAAATCCACTCACTCTTTCCCTCACGCTCCCTATCACACTCCACCCCACCCCCCTCTTTTGAAAAGCACGTTGCAGCCACCTGAACGCTGGGCTAGCTGCCCATGATGCACCGCTCCCAATGCCGCTGCAGATGCTGCAAATGTGGCCACGACAGTGCACTGGTAGTTGTCAGTGTGGCCACACTGCAGCGCTTTCCCTACACAGCTGTACGAAGACAGCTTTAACTCCCAGTGCTGTACATCTGCAAGTGTAGCCAAACCCTATGACTGGGATGTCTGGGTGCCTGCTTCTTTCAAATCCTCCAACACTAACAATTGTCCATCATAGCTGTTCTAAGCAGAGAAAACACATTAAAGTGATCAAGTCTGTCATCTTTCACTTTCTCGTTCCCAAGTGGCCTATGGACTGTAAGCTGTGTTAATTGGGTGAAATTCATTCCTAAGCAGAGAGCTTGCATAAGGCCTGTAAGCCATTCAAGTCTCAGGTAACCACTCAAAATATAGTAAGTATCCTGGCAAACAGTCTCCATGTGACAGTGTAACCCCCTATTGCCAGTATGGATTGGTTCTCCTAAAGAGTTGTACGGTGTGACTGTGAATGGGGAAGGTTGAATTGTTTCAGATAACACAAAGAACCATTGCTGCAATCTGTGTGATCCTGGTCAGAGGTTGGGCAGGAGGCGGCAAGGAAACACTTGCAGGCTATTTTCATGCCCTGCAATCAACCTGATGTTCACAGTTACACCCCTGTATGTCTAGTTCCTACTACCAGTCCAGCTGCAACATTGCTATATCCTGCCCATCTTACTTATTGTCTTCCAGAGTCTAATTCCAGACTTAGGATAGTGGTATAACAAGAGCATGTACTGTTTGGACTCAGCTGTCTTACTCTGCAGTAGATGTGACAACAAACACTTGACTGGAGGATTGTGGGACTCACTTGAGGGTAGGGCTATGAAAAACCTGTGAATGGTTTTTGTTTGTTTTGTTTTTTTCCCCCAGGAAAAAACAAACCCAGTGTGTGTTTGGTTCGGGGAGAAGGTTTGTTTTTAATTGTATCAGATTTTCCTCACCCTCCTACTCCAGGTTCTCTGATTTTTTTTAAATTAATCTCTCTCTAAATGGCCCGACATGACTTAAATGAAAATCTCCTTCTTTCCCCATGCCACATGGCCACAGCTGCAGTCAGCAAGTGCACATGATCTGGAGCCCCATTTGTACAAGAGAATGCAAGCAGCTAGCAGATTATTCTCCTTGAGGGCCCCTCAGCTTTGGAACTCAGTCCCCAGCCTGGTCCTGAATAATGCTATTTTATTAGCTCTCAGGGGAGATCCTAAGATCAGAGATATGTTTTTAGATGCTGGATTATGACGGATGATAATGGTTATTCTAAAAAGTTAGAAGGGAAGAGAGAGGGCCAATGGAGATAGTGTGGCCTAATGAACACAGGAGCGGGACTCAGGTGACATGGGTTCTATTCCTGGCTCTGCCACTTGCCTCCTGGGTGATCTTGGGCAATTAACTTTGCCTCTCTGTGACTCAGTTTCCCCATCTATAAAATGGAGATGATGATACCTCGTTTGTAAAATGCTTTGAGATCTACTGATGAAAAATGCCATATAAAAGACTCACGTATTATTACTTGATCTCTATTAATGTTTATTAAGCAATGAGAAAGTTATGGAACTGTGTCTAGAAAGGAAGGAGAATGGTGACTGGAGAGAGATGCAGGCTATGGAGTAGAATCATCTATCAGACACTGAAAAGAGGGGTATGTGCGCGGAGTTGAGAACTTGTAGGGGCTTGGGCTTGATAGAAACGTCTAGAAGGTCATTTGATAATGCAGTTCTATAGAAAACTAGACAGCTCATCTTATTTTTCAGCCTTGCCAGTACTGAATTTACTCGGTGGTCTTTTCTCTTTCTAAATGTAGTAAATCAGGAAGCTGCTGATTAATGCTGCAAACAGCTGATTAGTGGTTAGGGATTACCAAATATCAGGGTATGAAATTACCCACAGTTGAAGGCAGTGGTAAGAAACACATGCCTGAAAGGGCTGAAGTAATGAAAACAATTTTTTCTAAAGTGAAATGTAAATATGGTACAGAATACTTACATAGCAAAATGGAAAGGATTCAAGCTCACCTTAAGAGCTGCCTCACAAAGAGAAAGAAGGCAGGAACACTAGGGCTGAGATTTGCAGGGCATTAAGCTTACATTTGTCACAAATACACTGGCCATTCCTGTGGAGTGGTTATTCCTGCATGGCATGGCAGAGAGAGAACCCCTAATTTCCACTGCAGCTTAACACTGCAACCTCATCTTTAATGAGTTATTGCTGCAGCAGAGGAGTTCATTCGGGGTCAATCAACATTAACTGCTGTGGCATTTTGTACAGTGTTTTGCTCAGGGAGAGCATAGCATGTATGGAAGTTACTGCAGTCTCTCCCAGCACTATTACTGCTTCCCTCTTCGCACAGTCCCCCAGTCCATTTGTTCACACTTTAGTCTCGACTGGCAGCAAAAAGCTTTGGGCACTGAGACCTAAATTTTCCAAAGTGGGTATTTAATTTTGGCTTCCCAATTTGACACACAAAGGTACTGCTCTTTCAGCAGGTCTGAGCACCTGCAGCTCCCACTGATATCAGCTGGAGTTGTGGCTGCTCAAAATCTCAGAAAATCAGTGCCAAGTTGGGTACCCAAAATTGCAGTACATTTTTAAAAATTTAGGCCCTTATAAATCAAGATTAATAAACATATGAACATAAGGGGTTCAGACCTCAAACAAACCTGTTCAGACCAAGATCCACATATGTGCAAAAGCTCCAGATAATCAGAATTGATCACCTTTTCACTGATGTTACTAAGGAAGCCAAAATTCAGTAAAAATTGAGAACAGTAGTCTCCCTACATTTTAGATATACATTCCTTCAGAATTAGGCCCTAGTAAATTCATGTCCAGGAAAAAACACATCCACAGACTGTGAAATCTGGTCTCCCTCTGTGAAATCTTGTCTTTTGTGTGCTTTTACCTTATACTATACAGATTTCATGGGAGAGACCAGTGTTTCCCAAATTGGGGGTCCTGACCCAAAAGAGATTTGCATGGGGGGGGGTCACAAGATTATTTTACGGGCATCGCGGTATTGCTACTCGTACTTCTGCACTGCCTTCAGAGCTGGGCAGACGATAGCAGTGGCTGTTGGCTGGGTGCCCAGCTCTGAAGGCAGCATCTCGCCAGCAGCAGCGCAGAAGTAAGGGTGACAATACCATACCATGCCATCCTTACTCCTGTGCTGCTGCTGGCATCAGCTCTACCTTCGGAGCTGGGCTCCCAACTAGCAGCCTCTGCTCTCCAGGTGCCCACCTCTGAAAGCAGTGTCGCTGCCAGCAGCAGCACAGAAGTAAGGGTAGCAATACCACAACCCCCTCTACAATAACCTTGTGAACTCTCCACAACTTCTTTGTGGGTCAGGACCCCTAAAATTACACCACCATGAAATTTCAGATTTAAATAGCTGAAACCACGAAATTTACAATTTTTAAAATCCTACAACCATGAAATTGATCAAAACGGTCCTGAATTATGGTAGGGCCCTATCCATAATTACATAAGAGTACAATGCAAGAGACAAAAAAGGACAGAGTTCCAGTTCCCAGGCTTGGTCTACACTTAAAATTTATCCTAGCATAGATGTGTCTGTTTGAGGTATGAAGAAAACACACTCCTGACTGACACAGTTATGCCAACAAAAAACCCAGTATAGACATAGCTATGCTGACAGAGGGTTGTTTCTGTCAGTATCACTCATGTCTTTGTGGGAGGTGGTGTTTCTATACTGGCAGAAAAATTCCTTCCGTCAATGTATACTTAGGCTACACTAAGGGGCTCTGCCAACATAGCTATGCCAACACAGGCACAGGCCATTATATACCCATAGCCTGAGTATTATGAGGGCACAATCCTAAATTTCCCATTGTTTGGTCCTGTGGGGAAAAAAACTAAGATAAAATCCTACCAACCCTATGTTGTTTAAAACTTGGTTCACGTCAGCATAGAGGCGGCTCTTGTTCATATTCACAACAAAACTATTAGCCTTCCTAGTTGTATTCTTATGCTGCACCTCTTTTGCGACTCCAGACATAAGAATAAAAAAAATGGAAAAGCTGTTTACTGTACTTGAAGTCCAATCGGGTTTATTTATGGCTGAAAAGAAAGAGTTGAATGAAAAGAATGTTTCAGAAGTGCAGTTTTTCTTAAAACAGCAAGGCAGATAGCATCTTTCTTTCAGGTAAAAAACCAGATGTGTGCGCCAAGGTTCAAAACCAAAGGGAAGCAGTGACTTTCACTTCTGAAGACTTGGGTTGAAATCTCAAATGAGCTGGCAAAGGAAAATGAATTTTGTGGTCACATTCTAATTTCCAGTTGTCCATACCCCAAAATTAACACAAAATCCATCACAGTTAACAGGCTGTGTGTGCAAGAGCTACAGAGTGGAATTGCAAGCTTGTTGAGGCTTGGGGCTCGGATACACTGGGAGAGTTAATGGGAGAAACCTTGTGATGTGCATGCTTGCAATCCCTCTGGCTCAAAATCAGCACTGAGTCCTTTACTTTCAAGAGCTTTAAAATGTCCTCACAAATTCTAAAGCCAAAACAAAAGAAAAACCCAAACACATACACACACACACACACAGACACATCCTCTAAAGAAGAATCAAACATTCTGAACAAAATATGCACTGGACATTTCCAGAATATATGTCCGTACTCAATGGACTGCAGTACCAGAACACTGCAATATAAAATATGATGGGAAAATTTTTAAACACACCTAACTGACTTCAATTCCTAAGTCTCATTTTCAAAAATGACGTAGGTCACTGCCACGTGTAAGGGTAACTGGGTGTTATTTAGAAGACCAGGTTATGATCTAATAGTTCCTTCTGGCCTTAAAAAGTATGAACATCTAATATGTGTCTTTACCTTTTTATATGCATTTTGGAGATACTAAAAAAAAAAAAAAAAAAAAAAAAAAAAAGAAGGAGATGTAGGGTAAAATTTCAAAAGCTATGACATGGTTAAAGCCAGCTTTCCTGGCACACCAGTAGCCAGGTTTCAGCCTTGCTTCATAGGCTTGTCTACACTACACAGCTTTCAGAGACACTCAATATCTAATTGGGTTGCTTATTGATACCTAGCTTTGTTCTTTCGCAGAAACAAAGACCATCTTTTCCATTGCATTCTGAAAAAAAATTGCTGGTGCCTGGTCAAGACAAGCTGCAAGTTCTCTGGCCAGCCATAGGAAAAGATGCAACTCCTGTGTCAACTAACAGGAAGCCCCTAGCCCCAAGAGAGATAAAAATAAGCAGGCTGAGAAACAAGTTAACTTTTGACCCGTGATAATGCCTGCACAGAATGCCAAGCTCAACAAATAGCAGGATCCAATGGGCTATAGTTTTTCAGCTCCAGGATAAGGGCTTTTGAGTGCTACATTCCCAGTGTGACTCCCGCTCTTCCATTTGAGAAGTCTCCAGCCTCATGGTACTAAGTGGCTGGCACCAAGCAATACAAGAACTACTTATAAAATCTGCTACCCATCAGTGCTCAGCAGGTCTTCTCCCTCTTGAAAGCCACTGATCTGCTGGGCAGAAAGCAGAAGTGATAGTTGCACTGATCAGCTCTTGAGTGCAAAGTTAAGTCCCTGAACACCACTCAGAGTGCTGATTTGGCAAGTCCTGTCAGGCCTGGGGAAAGATCAGAGAGGAGGAACTAAGGCAGGATGTTCTCAAACTTTTTTTTACAGTGTGGGACACGTTTCAACATAGAGGTTGTCTACTGGACCCACTGTCCCCCTCGCCTTTTACAATTGCACTGCCCACTTTTTCTACCATTCACATTTACAGAGCATCATTGACGCAGCTAGAGCAAGGGCC
Source organism: Gopherus flavomarginatus (assembly GCF_025201925.1). Taxonomy (NCBI): domain Eukaryota; kingdom Metazoa; phylum Chordata; order Testudines; family Testudinidae; genus Gopherus; species Gopherus flavomarginatus. The sequence goes on from NC_066620.1 coordinate 107,593,183, forward strand.
TACACGGAAGAAGAAAAACCTTTTAAATGTGTTTGAGCAGCTGGAGCAAAGGTGGAGCAGCCAGCTCCATGTGACCAGCCAGCTCTCTAAAGACAGCCAGCAACTGGTCTGCAGACCGCAGTTTGACTGCCTCTGGGTTAGGGGAAAGAACAGATTCCAGATCTGATCCTCCTCTCTTTCACACCAGTGTAAACCGGAACTAACACTAGTGAAGTCAATGTGTGTAAACAGAATCAATGAGAGCAGAAATAGGCCCCTAATGAGAAGAAAAAGTAAAAGAAATAAGATAACCAGAGGGAGAGAGACACTAAAATTATAGGAGGGAAGATATATTTATGCAAAGAAAAAATAGTGAGTAGTTTAAGAAAATAAATAAATAAAAAGGTGTGTCACCTTAAACAAGTCCCCTTAAGGTCAGTGTTAAGTACTTCACTGAGTCAGAGCCACAGCAAATGATTTTATTTTTGTAGCAAGTTTGATGTCCAAAATAGTCTTTTCTCTCGCTGACAATGTCTAGATAATGTAAGGTGCTAGGGAGCATCACTGTATAGGATGATGGAGGTTTGGGAGATATGGTTATGGATGGAAGACGGACATGGAAGTGCAAACTTTGTACACAGACAGGAAAGGGCAACCTGTTGCAGAATTGATGCTACATCTGGTTCTAGGTTTAGGCCCCGATCTTGCAAGACACTCATGGGAAACACTCAAAATTTATTTGGAGCCCTCCTTTCTTGGTCTATGTATTTTAAACACACATTTCCAGATACATACCAAACAAACTTACTTTTCAGGGTCTTCTCCCCACCCCCTTTAAAAAAAATAAATTCTGATTTAAAATAAATAATCAAAAAAGTAGGACATTATAACTGATACTTCCCATTTTCTGGGCAAGAACCCCCTGGAAGCTTCATTTTAATTTTTTTCTGTACTGAACAAATTTCTGCTTCTTGAGCAAATCTAAGGCCCCAATTCTGAAATGTGATCCTATAGTTCAGACCTCTGGCGCCCAAATGCTGGACCCTTAACTCCACACAGGGACAACAGTCTGCACTAGGAAATCATACTGCACAATCAGATCCTAAATGTTAGCTTGGATGAGAAAGAGGTTGGAGCTAGAGTTGCCAGTTTTGGTTGGACGTGTTCCTGGGGGTTTCATCACATGACATAATCTTTAATTAAAGATTAATCTTTAATTCCTGGAGACTCCAGGACAATCCTGGAGGGATGGCAACCCACATTGTAGCCGCAGGTCTTGGTATCCTCTTTCACAGCTGCTTTTGCTTGGTTGGCTAAGGGTCTGAATGCCCTATTGATTCCTTAGCACTAAAACAGATCTGCAGCCCTGTGCATAAACAGTAAAGCTTTCCTTTAACTCTCTAATCTCTAGCAACTGTCAATGACTTATACAGCTTGTAGCTGGCAGGTATGCTAAACTGAACAAAGATTTTTGGACTTCTATTCATGTGGGGCAACCCAGCTCCACTGGAGTCAAGAAGAGGTCATTCCATTGACTTCAGTGGAACAAGATTTGGCCCCAAAAGCTTATGACATTTTAAGTATCCAAACCAGATCTGTAAAATAGACTAGATAGAAAAAGACACACTATAGGAGCTACCCACCCACATATTTGTCTCAAGGGTTTCTTGCTGAGAATATACTTCCCAGACATTTTCAGAAGCTTACTGCAGTTTTGTGAAACTTTCTGAAAGCTGCATCAATGTTATATTACTAGAGTATTCAGACAAGGCTACCTCTAACTCAGGAATCATAAGGATAGTATGCTTGTCAGTTAAAATTTTCACAATTATCATAACTCATCGGCAGCACCACAAAGTACCCTCAAAATGTACATTGTCCAGCTGGTTTTCTTCTGTTGCTCCGAAGTGAAAATACTGTTTTCAATTAAAAGAGGATTCTGAGATTTTTTTAATTAGTTATAAAACTAGTACAATTATTCTTCATTAGTGTGTACCCTGGGGAAGATAGACACAAGTAACATGTTTCAAGATACACAAACTCTGTCCCCTAACCACACCCCAAACAGATTTACACATAACATTTTGAACACGTTTTTGTAGAGGAAGTTTAACAAAAACTTTATCTAAGGCTTCTGTTTCCTTAAATTTGTTTCCTAACAACAGCTACCTTGATGAAATTCTAATGTGTTAGCTGTGGGTGAAACCTTTAAAAATATAGCCACATTTCTCTAACATATTGTCATAGAAGATGAAGTGGGTCAAGAGAAGGAATAATCAAAGTTTTCTTGCACCGATAATTTTACTAGGCTCATGCACAGTGGGAACTGAAAACTGTACCATCTGCAACATGATATACTTTTCCAGAAAACCTCCATATTTTCATTAAAATGTTCTCTTATACCCCACAGCTCCATTAATAAACTGACAGTAAAGAAGGGAAAAGAGAGTTTGATGTATAGTCTCTTGATTTGCAAAAGGTTTCCGTATCGTCACTAAACACACTTGGAAATAAATGCAAAGTATACAGAGTGGTCAGCCTTGCCACAGTTTTTGTTTGCTTATTTTAAAGGATGACAAGAAGTGTTAAAGAAAAAGCTCTGAGCACAGTGACATTTTTAGTGGAAATTTCAAACTTCGCTGATATTAATTTAGATTCTACATTTCCTTCTCTTTTATTATTGTTGGGGTGAGCTGATCTTTTGTTCAGTAACTAAAACATACCAGGTTATATCAACATGCTTCTGCTCCAAAATATCAAATATATAATATTAATCTTCAAAAAGTTAATTTGGAAACAACCAAAATTTAAAAAAAAATTCCACTAATGTTATTTCTTTTAATAGTCAGCTTACGCATAAAATGTAAGAGAGCCAAGAGCAAACAGATGGGTGGGTTCTATCCGTACTGCTGGGATAAGTGCCAGAGGTCCCCTTCCTTCCTTTCTTTTTTTAATTTAAAAAAAAAAAATTGCAGGGGCGGAGCGGGGGAGAGGAAAGAAACAGTGCATTGCAAATCAGAGAGAGCCTGTTAATGTTTTCAGAGAAACACTCTTTGGTTACAGTTGTGCCTTCTTGATGGCTTTTTTAAAAATTCAAATGAATAAAATAAAGAGAATAGATATTAGCGCAGAATTAAAAACTTTTGGTATGGCTAGACAGGGTTTGTATTCTGTGGAAGCAGAGTAGAAAAAAACACAAGGAAATATATGCATCAAACCAAAGCTAATACATTTAGAAAAGGTGTTAAGAACCACTGTAGACAGCAGAACTCCATTGCATACTGTTCTTTTCTATATGTTTCAAAGCAGAACAACAAAAGCACCCTTTTCTTGCATAGACATACAGTTTCTGCTTTAAAAAAAACCAAAACAGACAGTAACAGTAAGGAATGTGTGATTCCTTGAGCTATAAATATCTATCATTATCAAGTTAACTTTGTATTTTCAAAAAGGGTAGTTCCAGATCTAACCAAGGTTAAATCAATAAAGGGATATTCATATAATACCAAACTAAGGCATCCTTTTAGGAAAACAGTGCCCTGTGCCTTTAAGACAAACTCTGCTACATGCAACCCCAAAGGCATTCTACTTTTTCTTGACAAAGAATGTGGTGCAGCGCTGCTGTTCCGTCCATCTAAGGGAATTAGACACGCTGCAGCTTGTTTCACTCACTGCAATTTGACTTTTCTTCAACTGAAAATAACAATTCCGAGCGCACCGAGCAGCCCCGCGGGGAGTCCGGCGGAGTGGCTTGCTCGCTTGCAGCTTTACAGGGCTACTCACCGCTGGCTTGCTCAGACAGAGAGGAGACTGAGGTCTGGCCCATTTCTTAACCTTTAAGAGGGCCGGTGTCCAACAATCATGCAGCTCTCTTGGTCCTTTGCTCATGTATTCTCTGCCACAGACATTTCCAAGGGTTCATTTCACCTTTTCCCTGGGCGTGCTGTTTTACTACCCGACTGGAACTCCTGCCTCTCGCAGGCTAGTTTGTAAGTCCACCTCCTCCGGCTGCAGCCCAGCTCACGACTGTTCCTGCTCCACTGAATGCCTGTCATTCCTCTATGCAGATTATGGGGGGTCAAAGGTCACGGGGAGGGAGTCCCTTGCTGGTACAGCCACACAGAGACCATCACAGGAACAGTTTGTAGTTTTAAGGTACTCTCCTCTAACACAAAGGAGTCAATATTAAATGATCCTATAGGGCTTGAAGGAGAGCGAATAAAGTACTTAGACATGGTACTTAAATTTAACAAGGTCTGGTTTTCTTTAGTGGTCTTACCCCTCCTTATCTCCCCCGCCTCAAAGGACTGAGTTCTCTGTGTTCTGGTAGTGCTAGTTATAGGATGGAATAGCAACCACAGCACACCTACACACACAGAGAGGCATTATACTTCTCAGGGCTCCCTGTACTTTATAGATGGGTAGGGTCTTAGGAAGGGTTTTATTTTATTTTATTTTAAAATCTTAATTAAAGACACATTCAGAAAAATAAAGTTTAATCAGCAGAACCTCCTGATGCCACTGGAAGCCCAAATCCATTACCAACCATTTTCCCTCAACCCAAAACATACCCATATTTTAGTTGTAAAAGACATCAAAGTTAAATACTGGGATGTCCTGAACTTACCTGGTATGTTAAAAATGGAGACTAAAATAACTAATTCTGACCCGACAAGATGCTCCATATAGGAGGACTCCTGGGTCCATGCAGAACCCCACTGGTTTCCACAGTACTCTATGCTGGTATAAGGGTCTACTCTTGTGCTGCAGCTTGTAGGATCAGGATTATTGAGAGTCACTAATTTCACCATAACTGGATATTTTTGGCAGTTTTTCCATTATTTCCCACCCACATACACTATATTGCTTAAAAAAAAAAAAAGGCTCTGTGTACTTCAGATTCTCCATATGTGGTGTGGCTATGGGGGAGAGTTTTGGCAATATCTGAAGTGACAAAGCTGTATTCATGAATTAAGATGAATAAAGATAAACTAATCGCTGGACTGGAAGATGGTGATTGCCTGAAACTAGTGATCATGTCCTGATTACTTTCAATGTGGGCAAACAGAGAGTCCCAAACAGCTATATATAGTGGACTTAGGGCTGTCGATTAATCGCAGTTAAATCACATGATTACTCAAAAATTAATCGCGATTAATCACAGTTTTAATCACACTGTTAAACAATAAAATCCCAAACGAAATTTATTACATATTTTTGGATGTCTTTCTACATTTTCAAATATATTGACTTCAATTACAACACAGAATACAAAGGGCACAGTGTTCACTTTATATTATTATTTTTGTTTACAAATATATGCACTGTAAAAATGATAAACAAAAGAAATCGTATTTTTAAATTCACCTCATACAAGTACTGAAGTGCAATCACTTTATTGTGAAAGTTCAACTTACCAATGTAGGGTTTTATTTTTTTTTTACATAACTGCACTCAAAAACAAAACAGTGTAAAACTTCAGAGCCTACAAGTCCACTATGTCCTACTTCTCATTCAGCTAACCACTAAGACAAACAAGTTTGTTTACATTTACAGGAGATAATGCTGCCTGCTTCTTATTTACAATGTCACCTGCAAGTGAGAACAGGTGTTCACATGGCACTTTTGTAGCCAGCATAACAAGGTGCCAAACATGCTAAACATTCAGATGCCCCTTAGTGCTTCAGCCACCATTCCAGAGGACATGCTTCCATGCTGATGACACTCATTAAAAAAATAATGAATTATTAAATTTGTGACTGAACTCCTTGGGGGAGAATTGTATGCCTCCTGCTCTGTTTTACCTGCATTCTGCCATATATTTCATGTTATGGCAGTCTCTGAGGATGACCCAGCACATGTTCATTTTAAGAACACTTTCATTGCAGATTTGACAAAATGCAAAGAAGCTACCAGTGTGAGATTTCTAAAGATAACTACAGCACTCAACCCAAGGTTTAAGAATCTGAAGTGCCTTCCAAAATTTGAGAGGGACGAGGTATGGAGCATGCTTTCAGGTGTCTTAAAAAAGCAAACTACAGAACTTGAGCCACCAAAAAAAGAAAATCAACCTTCTGCTGGTGGTATCTGACTCAGATGAAGAAAATTAACATGCATTGGTCTGCATTGTTTTGGATCGTTATGGAGCAGAACCCATCATCAGCATGGACACATGGTGGTTGAAGCATGAAGGGACATATGAATCTTTAGCACATCTGGCACATAAATATCTTGTGATGCCAGTTACAACTGTGTCAGGAGAACACCTGTTCTCACTTTTGGGTGACCTTGTAAACAAGAAGCGGGCTGCATTATCTCCTGCAAATGTAAACAAACTTGTTTGAGCAATTGGCTGTACAAGAAGTAGGACTGAGTGGACTTGTAGGCTCTAAAGTTTTACATTGTTTTATATTTGAATGCAGTTTTTTGTACATAATTCTATATTTGTAAGTTCAACTTACATGATAAAAAGAGATTGCACTACAGTACTTGTAATGGGGAAACTGAAATATACTATTTCTTTTGTTTTTTTTACAGTGCAAATATTTGTAATAAGAAATTAAGTGAGCACTGCACATTTTGTATTCTATATTGTAATTGAAATCAATATATTTGAAAATTTAGAACCCCCCCACATACCCAGCCCCCCATTCCATGCACCCCCCACATCCTGAGTCTTGCACCCCCCACATCCCCACCCCCACCCTGAGCACCAAATGGGAGCTCCTACACCCTCCCCACACATTCCCATCTGCACCCCTCACACCAAATGGGAGCTGCCCGGGTAAGTGCCCCACACCCAAACCTCCTGCCCCAACCCTGAGCCCCCTCCCTCATTCTAACTCCTGGCCAGACCCTTCACCCCCAGCCCTGTGCTCAGTGCACTCCAACCCTCAGTTCAGTGCAGAGAGAGGGAGAGGAAGAGAATGGGCCAGAACCAGGGAGAAGGTAGGTACCCACTGTATGTGGGCAGGGCCGGGACCCCAGACCGGCAGCGGACTGAGTGGGTCCGGCAGCCGGGATCCCGGCTGGCAGGAGCCAGCGGATGGAACCCCTGAGCTCCCAGTGGCCATGGTTTGCTGTTCCCGGTCAAGCTGTGGGAAGCGGTGGCTGCGCTTCCCACGGCTCCCGTTGGCCGGGAATGGTGAACTGCAGCCACTGGGAGCTGTAGGGGGCTGTGCCTGTGGCCGGTCAATGTAAACAAAATGTCTCGCAGCCCGCAGCAGACTACTCTTATGGCTGCGTGCCGAAGGTTGCCGACCCCTGCTTTAGCCAAACATTAGTTATTGCACTCAATATAGAAGTAACTGGATGAAATTGAATGGCCTGTGATATACAGGAAGTCAGACTGGGTGATCGAATAGTTCCTTTTGGTCTTAAACTCTATGAAAAGCTGTTTTGGCTATATTGCCTCTTAGAAATAATAGCTGTAATTCATTGATTTTAAAGTCTTAACATTTGTTTTTCACATCATTTCCAAAACCTTCTTGTAACTTCAGGTTTGTTTCCTTCCTTGACAAAATCTAGTGCACAGGATAGTTTTTGAGAACTTATGCTTATTTTTGGAGTTAGTTTTCTTGACAATGGGAACATATGACTACTCTGTCTACTGCTGGTGAACCTGATAAAATTTGTCAAAGGCATTTATGTCCCCTATGTTATGTAAATATCCAGCATACTTCACAAAATTTGTCAATAGTCTGCAAGGATTTCTGTGAAGGTGATAAACTCCACAAAGACTATTGCTGAGATTGCATGATGGGTAAGCCTCCAAAGCAGGTCTATTAGCTGGTTGTAACAGGGTAGCATTTTTTTCCTTTTAGAGATTAAAAAAGGGCACTGCCATCAAATAGCCCTTATTTTTCTTGTTTAACATGACTTATTGCTAAGTGTTATGTCCTTACACTACTAACATGTTTAGTGATATGTTTCAGAGGTGGTCAGATTGGACCTAGATCTGTCTCATTTCCCAATGACTGCTCTGAAAATTAAGGGCAGTAACCACTAGGTTAGGGAAGAACAAATATTTCTTTACAAGTCTAACAAATATTTACAGGCACGTTATATTAAAAAACAAGCCTTCAGAAACAATTTCCAATTTTAAAAAAAAAATGTAAATAACTAATATATAGAAAAAGTGAAAATAATTGTCTTGTCTATTATAAACAAATACTGATCTCCTTAACTAGATTCCTGTGTTATCAGATACTTCCACCACAGCCTCTTCCTTTAGGAGTTGCTAGGTAGCTGTCTGTGAACTGACAATGATAAAAAAACAAAACAACCATAGAACTCTTTTCTTCCAATACTGAATAAGGAACTCTATTAGAATAGATAAAACAAGTATTATCCCTAGAACAGGGCTGCGCTTCCATTAGGCGACCTTAGGCTGTCGCCTAGGGCGCCAGGATTCGGGGGGCAGCATTTTGTGGGCTCCCCACGGGGCGCACGGGAGCTTCCAGTTCCTCTCCTGTCACACCGCCAAAGAAGGACCCTCTGCCGACATGCCACGGAAAACTGCGGCAGGCAATTGAGCAGCTCAATGACTGCTGCTGTCACCTGCGGCATTTCGGCTTAGGGTCCTTCTTCGGCGGCGCGACGGGAGCAGAACCGGAAGCTCCGGCTCGCCCCGTGGGCAGCCCACAAAATGCGGCCCCCCGAATTCTGCCTAGGGCGCCAGAAACTCTGGCATCGCTCCTGCCTAGAACTATTCTGTCTCTTTCTGCTTCACTTCTCCATTCTCTTTTCTACCTAGCTTCTAGCTGCAGATTTAAAGAAATAGTACGTATATCGTCATGAATCCAGTAGCTTCACAATCTTTGACTCCTGTCACTAAGAACTGTGTCTTTCAACCTTCTCTTAAGCCCTCAACCCATTAATCCTATGGATAGGCCTCCCATGATGATTATTGGGGGATTGAAACTTGGAACTTTCAACACTAAAAGCTGGGTCTTTACCACCTGAGCTAAAGGAGTAACTACTTCAGCTAGAAGCAATAGTATGTTCTTATTCTCTTCTGTGGGTTAACAACTGTGAACTACCTGCACACAGAGGAAATGCCAACCTCACATTGACTTTCCTAGTTGAGTAGCTACACAAAATAAATGCATTCCATGTTTGCATTGCTTGGTGTTTAACTCTGTATTTACATAATTTCAAGTGTTTCTGACTTTAGCATAGAATTTCCTATTTCGGCATTTACTTTTTGTAACACTGCTATATTCTGAGGCTTGTAAAATTTCTTAAATGATACAGTTTACAATTTTCATTCCATTATAGCAAAGATTTTAGGCTACAGTTATACATGCAAAGGGAATAATGTATGGTTTCACATGACTGCAGATAAGATATTTATTTGATATTTAGCTAGCTGTTTTAAATGGTGTTTTGGGGCCATTTATTTCACTTTATCTTTAAACACTGATTAGTCTTTGGAAGAGATGTAAAATCAAGGTCCTGACAATCTGTTGTCATTAAACGCATTCCAACATTCAACACACAGAACTACATGCAAGTCAATGGGAGCTGGGGAGAGGATCAGCACCTCTGATAACCAAGCACTAAGAATTCCTCGACAATTTTAACAAAAGTAGGGTTATTAAATCTAATGTTCTGGCCAGATCTGAATGTAGGTAATATTGTTTACTCAACTGCCTCATACTCTCTCCATTGGATATGATGTTCTTCATTTTCTTTCCTAAACTGTTGTGTTTGATACTGCAGTGAACGCTGTTAACAGCTGATATATTCCAATCCAGAAGCCTAATTCTACCACTGCAGAATAAAAGTATCTCCCACTGACTTTAATGGGAATATTATTCATAGTGATGGGTAAGATTCACCCCGGTGCAGATGATCAGTACAAGTCCTACTCACCACTGAATTCCAATTTAAGATCTCAAAATTGGTCTTAAGTGAGGTTTAAGCAGTGCATAGGTCTTAAACTGGCCCATGGATAAAGGTAAATTTAATCTGTTCTTCCAGTGGGGAAATAGGGCTTTGCAGATGGCTGTGTTTCAATGGTGGATGAAAGGATCACAAGCCAAATCCTGCTCATCACACTCATATGAACAGTTCCAATGAATGAATATCAGAAGCAGGATTTTGGCCCACTGTATAACTTATCTTTTAAGATGAAAGACACTACAGAAGTGTAAAAGAATTATTCCTCCTTTTAGGCATTTAGATTCAGTTATGATCCTAAATATCATAGCCACAAGTTATAAAGAAAGGCTATGATATTTAATATTGGGACTCATACAAAGTGTGTGCAACTTTGTGATAGGAAAAGCTTTATCATAGCCTGGAATCTATCAAGATATACCAGCAGAAGGACAAGAACAGTTACTCAAATGCAGATTTAATAGTGAACTCCCCCCATTTAGAATGTAGGCAGTTTTGTAGGGTTATTAGTAGATAAATAAATGCTATGATGAACAAATATTCTTTAAATATTGTCAAATAAGCAAGAAATGCGTGGTAACTTCTGAGTTATGGTAAACTGTAAGGATTGTAAAAAACTTTTTTGAATATATATTAAAAGGACACCGTCAACATAAAAATGATGGGCCATATTAATTTATAACAATGGAGTTACATCAGGGATGAATTTGATCCACTGGATTTTTATATATATATCGATCTGCTTTAATATCACTTTAGATTATTTTAAAAATTATTTCATTTGGAAATAATTGATTTTTTATGTTTGTCTCCTTTTACCTTTTGGATTTTCATTATCTTGGAAACTTGACTGCTCAGAATCAGTCCTTAGTTCTCATTCATGAGCACAATACAAAAGCATATTTAAATCCCTACTGTAAAAAAAGTTTCAGTCTTTGAGAGATCGCCACAAATCTGTTGTCATATTTTATAGCGAGCATAATGAAGACATTCATACAAAATAGTTAAGAGAGGCCTATAGAAGAACATTGGGAGTCCTAGCTGGGAAAAAGTTTATGGCATATGTATACAGAGCGTCGTCTAGATGATCACAGTGGTCCCATTGGCAATATTAATCTTTTAAAATTCAGATATGAGGCAGACAGGAATCTGAATTCAGGTTAAAACCTCCAGCCAGGGCAATTAATATGCAAAAAACAGACATACCTTGGAGGAGAGCTGCTTATTTAGAAGTAAAATGTGTATGTGCTGGGAGCCAAGCAGTACTTGTCAACACTAGACTCTCCCCATGAAATTTCCCCCGGTTGGCTGGAAATTTAGGAGGTACAAGGGGGAAGAGGGATGTCTAGTGTGGACATAGTGCATATACACATCATCAAAAGAACTGCTTAAATTGAGCAGGAAAAACAACATCCAAAACTAATTGCTCAAAGTAACAAAGAATCCTGACTGGACTGAGGGGATGGACATACAATGGATATTTCAGATGAGTGTATGCTAACCTTCTAAGTGGCCAACTAAGTAAAAACCTTTGTGGAGAATGCCTGATATAATAATGAACAGAATAACACCTTTCATATCAAAAGCATCAGAGTCTCTACTTGAGATGATATGATAAATGTATTGGAAGAAGACACCTATGCAAAGAAACAGAAAACCTGGGCTCAATACTGGGTGCAATATTGGTCACATTTCACCATCTAAAAAGCTTACCAGTGACCTTTCCAAGGATCAGCTAGCATGCACTGGATGTGTTTCTTGACTTCAGGGCAGAAGGTAGAACAGGACAAGTTAGGGGGACAAAACCCATATTTTGGACCTGAACTACTCTGAAATTTTTCATTTAACCACCAAGTAGAAATATGTGGTTAGTGCAGCTTTAGCAGTACTTGGCTGAAAAATCAAAATCTACTTAGAGCAAGCTGCTTCAGTTGCAAAAAGAACAGTTCCAGTAATACCAATAATACTTAGGACTTAGAGCACTGAAAGGGACATGCTCCCCCCTTCCCACAACTTGAAATCTAGTCAGTTTCAAACAATGAGTATTTCAGGTATTATGCATTAGTCTGCCTGCCAGTTTTTGTGGTTTTACAATCATATTTTCCTATTTAATTTCACTCACACACACACACACACACACACACTTCTCTGTGGCTGCAAGACCCACACATAGGAAAAGGAACACTGATTAACTGAATGACTACACCCTGAGAGAACAGTGAAACTGACTATACTCAAAGTGCTGTCAAAAGCACAAAGTAGCCACACTGAAAAAAATAAATAAACGGATTTTTCCCCTCTCAAATCTGTTTCACTTGTAGTAATCTTAGGTATTACTTGTGATACTGGTAGAGGAGAACATTTCAAGCAGAAGTGGCAAGCTATTCCCACTATTTAGCCCCTCTTTCTGCATATGAATTATCTGCAAAGAGTTAGATTTTTACAGATTTGTTTGCTATTCAAACTTATTCACTGAACAATTTGTAAACAAATTTTAGGAACTAGCAGCATTTAAATAATCCACTGCAATAATTTTATCAAGTATTTATTATCCACACTATGTTACAGGTCCTCTAAGCTACCAGTTTTTGTTCTCTAACTGGATGACTTCTAAACCTACAAAGAGCAGTTGGCTATTTGAACATGATTTACACAATTGTGTGTATGCATGCATGTTTGTGTGTGTGTGCACATATTTGTCTGAGTATTTGTAACATTTTTCCTTTTTACAAACATACCAAGGCCTGATTATGTCACTCTTACTCATGCTGAACAGTTCCTTATTTCACAAGTGGTTCTAATGATTCTTTACATATTTTTGCTTGTACAAATGTTAGCAAAAGCAAAAATATCCAACCAACCTCACAAAATAGTTGCAAATAACATAGAAGCAAACTAGCTATTTTTATATGAATGAACATTTCCCTACAATTTTTAGCAGTATTCACCCAGCTTTGAGTGTAATACAATGTGGATTATTGTAAGTCAGAGCACAGAATGACTCCTAACATCAAAATCTTTGTAATACATTGTTAATTTTTTAATTAGTAATGACTTCAGAAATTGATGCAGTTCCTCCCTGAACTCTTCCTGACATTTCTTTAATTCTTGAAAGCAGAGAACAAAAACACTGCACTCAACATACTCACCAGGGAAAAACAAACAAGAATTAGTAAGGAGTCCTAAACGTTTAAAAATGAAGTGGAAAAAAAACCCCTACCACTTTTTGACCCTACCTGCTCTCTAATAGTCAGATTTTTATTACCTTGCCTATTTACAACTAATGCAATTTGCACACAGAATTCAAAATCCCACTCCTAGCTCTGAGAAAATTGTATAACCGCTATATTCATGCATACTCTACCAGGACATGTTTTCAAAACTTCCAGCAGATCCAAGGGAAGCCAAATGTCACTATGGCATTGCATCAGCCATATTGTATATATTTGTAGCGCTTGACTTTGATGCACTTATTTACATAACATGGATCAAATTGTCAAAAACTGACTGTGTACTCTGCAAGCCTAAATAGCAGAATAGACTGTGATCAGGCAAGCAGGCTATTTAGCCAAGAAAACACAATAAATCAAGTGATTTTACGAAACATCTTCCACAAATTAATTTGGATTTTGTTCTTATGCCATAGAGTTACGGATATCTTTTTTTAGATTTTCACTGAAAAGGTGTAACTAGATCAGGTTTCTTGTTAATATATCTAACTGTACTTCCATGTTCCCGTTCAGAAAAGTGACTGGTTGTTTTTGTTTGTCTGTTTGGATCACTTGGACTTATAGCTAATGAGTCTTATACATTTGTTTTAAGCCCCAAACTGTCTTTCATTTTTTAATAGTAATGTTGCTCCTAATTGGAGGGAATTTCCTCATTACTAGTTTCTTTGTACTGCCTTTTCTAAAACCATTCTCCTTCTTGAGAAAATTTCCATACCAACTTAACTTTTAAGATATGGAGTGCCTGGGTCAAGATGCAGATCTGCTTTCAGGTTTTGCACAATAAAAAACATTTAATAATGTGCCAATACATCCTTGAGTAGCAGACACTTCCTCCATGTTTCATACATATACCAGATATGGAAACTGGTCTATAAACATCAGTAGGATTTAAATTAGCACAGGCCAGTGAGTTCAGTTGCATCACACAGAGGGAGAGTTCTCTAGGTTTTTGTTCTGAGTCAGAAACTCTGGCCAGATTTGCCCAGAAAATTCACCAACTGAACAAACTTGGGGCAATACACAGGATTGGGTGGAAACCAAGTGCAATTAGTGGTTTTGCTTTAAGTACACTAGTTCATTCAATCATGAAACCCCAAAGAAAATTCAGGGGTGTTGAAACCTACAAAAGAACATCTAAAGAGTTCATGTGAACTCAACAATAATTTTGTACAGCTCTGGTTGTGAAAATCACCTTCACCAAGACTAAGTGTCAATGCTGCACCTCTTCTACCATCACTTTTTAAAAGAAGCTGCTCACACCAAACTTAGATATTGAAACATGCTAATTTTTGCTAAAATTTAAAATTAAAAGGAGAATAACTGAAAATGATATGGGTGCCATGGGAAATACTACCGGTTAAAATTGCATAGGTTTTCAGTGCAACTGTATATTTGATTCTGTAACTAAACCACAATTCAATAAGTAATATTGAGGGAAACACTTACAAAGGTTGAAAGAAAAATAACTTGCAGGTGAGAAACATTTTATTCAAGAAAAAATAGTGGATCAGGTATTTGCATTGTGCTACGCCAGTGGTGCAAAGCAGCCCTAAAGTCAACATAGAGGGATCCTCTTATTTCCTTTACCAGGCATATTACTTATTTTAAAAAGGGCTTGACTGTTCAGTATTTACTGTAAATGTTTTGGTGTGAAAAATCCACTCAGCGTGGTCTATTAACCAAGAAGGAAATTCTCACAAGAACGGCTCAGCCTGAGTAACCATGTTGAGTGCTCTGGTATATGTGGAATCCTCAGCCCCATCCTGCAATTGCTAGTGCATATCGGCTGCACAGTTGCTATTGCAGGGTATTGGTGTGAATAGCAGCCATGGGCCGCTGCTCTCTCATGTGTATGGTTTGGGGCTCACAGACTCATTGTCCACAACCCCAGTCTATGACCCTCCCGCTGCAAAATAGGCTGCTGCAAAACTCATTTATACAATCCCCCATGTGTGATCATTCTGCTTTTTTTTTATCTAAGGTAATTATAGTGAACTTATAAGCATAACATTTAAGTGCTGGCCCTGCTGTGTTATATGACCCTTCCAAGGTCTCTATCCAGCCCCAAAGAAAAAAAAAATCACCCATAACTTATTTTACTTTTAAAATTGTGATTGTTTTCAGAAAAGTAGAGCAGCTTAATTCCATTTGCTAATTACAGAAATGCAGTAAATAATGTTTGGTACTAGAATAGTAAATACAAGTCTATATAAAGATTAGCCACTAATCAGCGACTAATAAAGATCAGCCATGTAATGTACCAGGATGGGGATTCCTCCATGATTCTCAAATACAGTTCCTCTCTTTCCTACTCTCTATTCAAACACAGCACAAAGCATGTGAGTTTTCATTTTCTCACACACTTCACCATAACTACAAAACTGCATCTTGATTCAGACACAGTAATAAAACCTATTTATTTATTAATTTGACCCATAGTCATTAAAGTACATTATGTAGTGGTCAGGCTGATGCCTGTTTCTTTCCTTAATAGTTCTATTATTTAATGATCTATTGTTGGAAGCATGCCAGATATTTTCAGGAATGTTTTATGACTCTTTTATTTGACCAAGAAATGTGTACCGTATTTACCATCCAGCCTATCTTGACTTGCTGAAAATAAATCAGGGTGTAGTACTTCACAACTTTATGTATTAATGTTTTTTAAAAAGGCAGATTTTTAAACGTGTTTCAGGACAAATGCATGCATCATATTATTATTACATCTCAAGGACTGAGCATATGTCAAGGAGGTTGCTCTTTTGATTAAGGCACAACACAGCAATACAGGAGATCTGGGTTTGGTTCTTGGCTCTGCCACAGACTTTCCATATGACCATGGATGAGTCATTTAATCACTCTGTGCCAGAGTTTCTCCATCTGTAAAACAGAGGTAACCTGTGCCTACATCACAGGGGTACTGGCTAAACTGATTGTTTGTAAAGCATGCTGAGATCCTTGAAGAGAAGGCAATATACACATGCATGAATTATTATTTATGGAGAGATAATATATGCAGAATATCCCTACATGCTTTGGATACTAGCTTGGGTAGGCCAGAGCACAACTGATGGGCCAAATTCAGTCTATAGAGTTCTTCTTCACCACTTTCATCTTACAGAGCTGCAGACCACCAAGGCTACAGGTCCCACCATGTAGTGTTACATTTTGATTCAAGCAGCCTTCCATTTAGCTCAAGATGGAATGTGCCTCGCTTGATGGAGCATTTCCACTGAGGAGGACAGCAGCAGACTGCTCAATTTGACACGAAGGAGGTGCAGTGAGATCTTCGATTAGCTGTAAAAATTCAGAGTTTAACCTTGTCTGTTGATTGCCAATCTGCTTTCAAACAGAAGAAAACAAATGGTAATTTCTTCTAAGAACTACTGATTTTCTAGGAACGTCCAACTTCCTTTGCCTCACTCCCAATAAGGGGAAAAGGGTTTTGGCTTCTCACTATTGGAAAAGTAATATAAAACAATTGGTTATTTCACACACACTCCTACAAAGGCCCTTTCCTTAAAGCAGCAGCTAGTAGACCTCATTGATGCTCTTCCCAAAATACTGACAGATAAGGACATTTATTTTTACCCAGTGCCTTAATATTACCTTTTATCTGGCTAACCACCCACAGATGTCCAATATTGTCAAGACTTAAAGGTTGCAACTGTTTAACTAAAATTGTTTTTTACATTATTTATTTCCTTACACCTGTGCAAACTCCTGAATGGAGACTGTCATAAACAGACAGTAAAGGGTTAAGAAGTTCACCTAGCTTAGCTAACACCTGACCAGAGAAACCAATGAATAAACAAGATGTTTCAAGAGAAAGGAGGGAAGTTTTTCGTTTGTTCTGTTCATTAAGTTCTGTGCCGGAGTAAAAAGATCAAGGAATTACCCAGGGTAGTAAGTATTAGAAAAGAAATAAAGTAGCTTATGTTTATTTCCTTTTGTAGCTTTGTCTTTTTGCATTACAGGGATAATTAAATTGGGTTTTCTTTTGTGTAGCTAAGATTATGCCCAGGGGAACATCCTCTGTGTTTTAAATCTGTTGTCTGTGAGAGTAGCTTGTATGCTAATCTCTCAGAGGTATTTCTTTTACCCCTTTTCCTTAATTAAAAGTCTTCTTTTTAAGAACCTGATTGATTTTTTCCCTTGTTTTAAGATCCAAGGGGTTTGGATCGGTGTTCATCAGGAAATTGGTAGAGAAGTCTCTCAAGATTAGCCAGGGCAGGGTTACAGTACTTGGGGGGGAGATATTTGTGGTGGGGGAGACAGAGTTTCACAAATGACTCATAAACAGCTGTTTTAAACGATTTGGGTGGTGGCAGTAACCAGATGTAAGCTGGTAATTAAGCTTAGGGGTTCTCATGCAGGTCCGCACATCTGTACCCTAAAGTTCAGAGTGGGGGGTGAAACCTATAACAGATACACTTAAATCAGTTTATACCTGGCTTATAATCAATTTAGCTGAAATCAATACAGGCCAGTTGTAAAATTATTTAAATTAAAGCAGTGCAACTTCTGCGTTTCAGTCAGCCCTGGCAGGAAATTTCCACATTCAGACTCTATCCTGGTAGCTCATACTGCCAGCCCCACTGGATTCCTGAACATCTCAACTTCACCCCAGAACCATAATGCTATCCACCCAGCTTAATGGATAGGATACTTGATTGGGTGCAACAAGGGCAGGGAGGCAGGAGTCCTAGGTCCTGTCCCCCCGCCCACATACCTTCACTGTAGTAACTACTACAAATTCACATGAATGTCCTTGCTGAGCCACCGTCTCTTCTTCTGGAACAGGCCCAGAAGCGGAAAAGTAGAGGAGGCAGCATGAGGAAATGGCAGCCTGCTGTTCTAGGAAGTGGAGAGCTATGGCCACTGGGTCCTGGGGCTGTAAACCCACTGCCCATGCTCTGGCTGGTCACTGATGGCTTCAATTACCAGTTCTTCCCCACCTCCAAGCACCACTCTGGGAGAGAGCCCTGGACTTAGATCCCCACTTCCCAGAACTTGGGGCCACCATCTCCACACTGCTTTCTCCTGTTCTTCCACTTCCAGGCCCACTCCAGAATGAGAGATTGTGGCTTGGCAAGGACATACATGTGCCACAGCACACAGATTCTAGCCTGGTAGCATATACTATCAGCCTTGCTGGATTCCTGACAGTTTAAGCAGGGCAAAGAGAGGGAACACCATGGATATATGTGTGCTTCTCAGAACATGATCTCTGCTGCATGGCACGTAACCTGGACCCCTTCCTAAGGAAAATTCTGATTGTGCCACTGTACCTGATAGGACCTGAAGGGAAGTGGACAGCCTTGGAGCAAAATGGTGGGGAAACATATACTGGAGCAGGGGTTGGCAACCTCTGGAACGCGGCTCACCAGGGTAAGCACCCTGGCTGGCTGGGCCAGTTTGTTTACCTACCGTATCAGCAGGTTCGGTTGATTGCGGCTCACACTGGCTGCAGTTTGCCATCCCAGGCCAATGGGGATGGCAGGAAGTCGCGGTCAGCACATCCCTCGCCCAGCCACTTCTTGCCTCCCCCATTGGCCTGGGACGGCAAACCATGGCCTGTGGGAGCCGCGACTGGCCAAACCTGCCAATGCGGCAGGTAAACAAACTGGCCCTGCCCACCAGGGTGCTTAACCTGGTGAGCTGCGTGCCAGAGGTTGCTGACCCCTGTGCTGGAGGAACACAGGGTGGCCCTTCCTCCTCCTCCTCCTTGGGCTCTGCCTCCCATAGGCTAGCCAGATGGAGATGGGAGCTGATTGGCTCCTTGCTCCCCTCCATTAATTTAAACTCTTGCCCAGGGCTTTTGGAGCCTTTTGTTTAGATCATATTTAGTCTCTTGTTTCTGCCCTCAGATTCTAGCCTGGTAGCGTATACTATCAGCCTTGCTGGATTCCTGACAGTTTAAGCTTCAGACCAGGACCAGAATGTGGATGCATGTCAATCTAAATCCATGCAGAAAAGGGGCAGAAAGGGAGAAACATACCTAGAAAGAAATCTCTTTACCTGTCCAACAAAAAGACAATCCAAATTCAGACATTTATTGAAGTTATTCATTTGAAAGAGGCAGTTTACATTTATTTGGTATTTGCCCATCAGTTGAAATAATGGGCCTTACAAAAGATTAGAAACAGTTCAAAAACGTTTTCTCCATCAACTCTGCTAAGTTCATATGAGGGACTCTTGGTTTGTATAGGTTTTCATATTTATACTTAAAAAAAATCCCCCATATGAGTTTAGTAACTAACTAATAGGTTTTGAACAAAACACTTTAAGATGAATGAAAGAAATGCACACCCCAATGGGTTTAGTTTAGCCTTGTCTGTCTACAAACTTAAGACAGCTGCACATAGGATTTTGCAGTGAAGTTTGTTTTTCTGACCGCGAGGGCAAAATACTTCATTTTTAACCCCTCAGATGCTACATGGTCATGTACAAGTTAACGCTTTCTAAAGGGTGTGCCAGTCTAACATGGTGGAGGACCACCCACAGCGAATGTGCATTACATGTAGCTCTTTATTTAGACTCAGCAGGTAAAATGTATGTGTTATGTTAGTACTAACAGATAGTCATGAAACAGAATAAAGAAAAATTGAAATTTGGGATGCAGCAGGTGGAGAGACATAATCCATGCGATTTCCTGGTCCCTACCTCTATTTGTCTCTCATGTTAGGTGGACATTAAAGATAAAGCTCAAGTTTAATCAAATTCATCACTGGTGCAAATTCATTTGAGTCACAGAAATGAGGTCAAAAGATATGTTGGAGATGCCTAAACTATGTATAAATTACGATGCAGAAAGTAGCTGTAATTCCTTTGGAGTTATATACAACCCAGATTAGACCCCATGAATCTAGTTCTCTGCTCTGAGCTGTGTCTGGCCAACTCACATCTGGCTGGATACCTGGTTAGAGCACTGACCTACTTTCTCTCTAATGTTCACGCTACCTACCAGAAAAAGCCAACTGGATTCCACTCCACAGTAGTTTCCTAGGTGGCCCAACTAGGCATAGAAACATATTGCCAACCTACTCCCCCCAAAAAAGACAAAACTAAAAATCCTGCAGTGTTTCTGTATCCTGTAGACCTTTGAATGGTTTAAAATAATATTAAGATATTGTGTTCCTAAACAATACTGCTTAAGAAAAAAATACTGTGGAGATGACAGGAATGCCCAAAACTTTCCCTTTGGAGAGTTACGGCCTTTTCTCAAAATGGTTTATAATTCTGAGTATAGTGCTTCTACCATGCATGAGGAATAGTCTCCTTTAACTCATGGAGTAGAGCACGTTTTTGAAACACTAAATCTTAAGTTCGCTTTTCCCTCCATATATACTATTGATTGTAGTGATTATAGGTGAAATACTCATTTTTTTCCAGAAAGTATGCAAGCTCTCTGGGCTACACCACACCTAATATGCACTCCATCTTATCTATCTTTTTTTAAATTTTTGATTCCTCAAGCTATATCCCCTCCACCTACGCACTCTCCCCTTCATACATACCAATGACAGTGTGTATATAAACAGCTGGGAACTGTTATAGTGAATCATATTTTATATTATACACAGAAAGCTACATTAAAAGAATGCTAAGGTTGCAAAGCCAAGCGCTCAAATATTAGGAAATTGTAGAATTAAAGTTGCCAGTGCAACCTTCATATACATGATGATACAGTCATCACATACTATTTTCTCCACAGGAAGTTCTTTTCATGTAGTTTTTTTGTAATGTATAATACGCTGTCCCCTGACACAGACTTGTAAACTTTAGACTTTTATGGGCCTGTATTTTACAGTGTGCTGCTTCATGGTATGTAATATATTATTAGAGGTTATGGTGACATAGTTAGAGTAATAGAGTCTGATCCTCAGAGGTCTTAAGCACCAGCAACGCCAAATGAAGTCTAACAGAATTGTGAGCATTCAGCCTCTCTGATAGTCCCATAATGTTTACAAAAGAATTCTAGCTATACTGCAACATTGTCCTCAGAAAGAACCTCAATTTTTCTGTTCTTCCTGATGACTAGAGAAAAAATATGTAGAAGAACAAATAAATGAAAACATACATAGTAAAAAAAAGTTAAATTGCTTTATTTGCCTTGTGTATTACTTATAATAAACTACACACAACTGCTGTATTTAAAATTCTTGCACTTCTGAACTTAACTTCGCAACTGTAATGACATTCTTTTAACATAGCTTTTTGTGTGTAATTTCCTAAGTTTTTAAAAAGACAAACTGAAAAAAACCCCAAAGAATTCATCACATGACATTATATGTACACTCACGTGGCTCATCGAAAGTGTTAGAACCTTTAGATCTACTGTAAAGTCCTCTGCCACTTGCACTAGAGGAGGCATTGACAATAGTAGTAGACTGTCATCACTATATGGACCAGCCCTAGTAGGGGATGGGACACACACTTTGCCAGTGGGTTTCACAAATATTTCCTGACAGCAGGGAATTGTGAGACTCAGGAATTTGGGTTCCAGTCCAGGCTCTGGAGGGGAGTGTTCTCTAGTGGACACAGACATTTCTGCCCATTCCACACAAGATGTCGGTTTCCTCCCTTTTTCCCCATCCCCTGGAACCTGTCCCTGTTCCAATTCCATCTCTTCCCTACCCTCGACTCCTTGCCCCAGTCTCCTTACTGACCCAGTCCCAGCTGCCACTCCTCAGGCTTTTCGTTTCAGTCCTAGTCTCCTTGCCCAACCAGTCCTAGTGTCCCCATCATGGCTCCTTGGATGATCTGTCTCTCCCTTCCTTCCTACAATGGCTCCCAGTCCTAACCTCTCCCTCTAGATTTTTCACTCATTCTGATTCCCCCCACCTCTCCGCCCCGCCCCATTCTTTGCCCCAGTCTCTTTCCCCAGCCACTCCTAGCTTTCCCTTAGTTACTCATCAGATTTGTCTAGCTCCCCCTCCCCACTCTGATTCCTAGTCCCAGTCTCTTTGTCCAACCAATCCCAGTCTTCTCCTGTTACCACCCAGCCAACTGGCTTCAGTTCTCCCCATTTCCCTCATAAGCTCCTAGTCCAACCCTCCTCCTCACCCATGGCTTCCAGTTTCAGCCTCTCCTCCACCTTTGGATTCCCACTCTCCTTGCCCAGATAGTCCTATTTGCAGTTTCTCTCCGTCACCCTCTCCAGTCCTAGCTTCAGACTCCTTGTCCCAATATACCCCTTCACCAGCTTTTGTCCCCTCTGCATTCAAATCATATGGGTCCCTCGTCCACATTGCCTGGCTGCCAGGAGCAATGAGAGAGAAAGGTTTCCTACTCTCACATCCAGTGCCCAGACTACACTGCCAATAGCATCAAGAGAGTGGTTGCCCCTGTAGCCCTGGGCTAGAGCATGCTCAGCTGCTCTGTAGGCATGGCTCATGAATAGTCTGGACAGCACAAGGAGCTGCGAGAGGCTCAAGCATCGTGAGTGAGGATGGAATCTTCAGAGATTTTTGCAGCTAACATCAAATAAGTCTCTACTGAGCACGTGAAAATTGCAATTTTTCAAAGGGTGGTAACTTTGGGCATATTTTCACAGGGATGGGAAAAGACACATCCCTGACCCAAAGGCCACCAAATGTCAAGTCCTTGCTCCAAAGCATGAGGGCGCTAAAGCTGTTCAAAGAAAAGGTTGCCATTTTGTAACATGGGCAAAACATTTTTCCTTTGCCTCATTCCCAGAAATAGCTGAACCATTTTTGTTAAAATTTCCCAGAGAATTTTAGCCCGATAAAGACACCTGGTATGCAAAATTTCAGCCCAAATGGTTAAAGTCTGGCAAAGTTATAAGCATCTAAAACCAGAATCTTATAATGGGAAGAGTCAGGCAATCTTAACAACCGGCTGGGCTACCAGCCTCACCTATAATTAATCTGGCTCACAGACTGAAACCAGAAAAGAATGACAGCTACATCTGACCTTTATTACTATTAGAAATAGATCCCTTTTGAACAAACAAATAGGAAAAATGAATATAGATTCATCCTTCCAAAACATAAGTTTTAAAAAAATCATTAAATTAGAATATATTTTTAAAAAGTTAAACATATTGTAATGCCTAACCACACTCAGATTATTTGTACATGCCCACTAAAGACTATAATTGAAGCAAGTTATTTCTGAATGAAAGTGAAAAGGTAGTGGAGACTGTTGCTTTTTCTTTGATCTGAGCTCTTGTCTTCAATCTTTTTTGATATGGAGCAATTACATGTAGTATGTAGCATACTATCAGATTATTTTCATTGTGCTCAAAGTCTTTCATGTGCTTGGTCATAGGACAAAAGAAAAGATATAGGATACTATTTATTTCTGATACACCATTTCAGTGCAAGATTGTCATGACGTGTATCACAAGAGTTGAACATTTATCTATCTATGGTATTTATATGGGAATTATCATTATCCCCATTTTACAGATGGGGAACAGAGGCACCAAGAGGCACCGTCAACTTGGAAGTCTGTAGCAGACTAAGGAATTGAGCCTGGTTTCTTGAGTCCAAGACCAGTGCTTTTAAACCATTCATTTGATATAAAGCTTTGTACACTAGAAAGAGATGCCATTGAGGCCAAAATTCACATCTGGTTATTGAACCTAGTTCAGAGGCCCTCAGATCTGGGGTGGAAGGGGGTTCATTTTAGTATAACCTGGTGCTGGTCAAAGTTACGCTGCAATAAAAGCAAAATTCAAATCCACATCTAGGTTTAGATTCCAGATCCTCCAAAATGCCAGGGTGCTCAGGTCCAGTGTTCTGTTCATAGCTATCTCTTCAATACCATCACATGTTTCTAACCAAACCTTTCTCTGGCACCGTGTTTCCCAAATTGTTTAGTAAGCCAACCCACCAGCTGCATAATGTCTTTTTTTGTGACCCACAAAATCATAGGACTGTGCTCTTCTCTGCTTCCACCTCCTCCTCACTCTGCTGATGGGACACTGACCACGCACAGCAGCACCCTCCATCCTGGCATGCGAATCATAATCCTGGCTCAATGCAGAGCAGAGGCGCTGGGGTATGGGGGTTGGAGAGCAAGCCTGCCCCACATTAACCCCAAAGCGGCATCTCCTGTCCTATGGAGTTGAGCCTAGGTCTCCACTCTGGGAACTGCAATCTGATGCATTTAGAAACCAGGACCACTTGGGTTTGGCCAACCCATCCCTCTGTCATAAAAGAGGAGTGGCAGGGCCAAATATGTGTGAGTGGTATGGTGATTTCTTGTGCCAGGTCGCAATTCCACTCATTCAAATTTGGCCTGGCAACCCCTCTGTCATGACAGAGGGGCAGAGGGGCCAAACCTAAGTAGTGCTGTGACCCCGTCAAAACTCCTGGTGCAGGGAGCCAGGCCCAGCTTTGTAGGACAGGAACCACCACTGTAGGGGTCAGTGGTTCCTGTCTCCAACCTCCTCACCCTGCTCAGGGCCTTGCCTCCACAATGGACCTGTGACCTCCACAGAAATGTCACATGATCCACCATTGGGTCAAACACTGCCCAAGCAGCTTAGGGGTGTTTGGAGCCAAAGTTTGTTTTGAATGCATTTCTAAATTAAAATTTTAATTAAAAAATCCTGAATTGCATTGGTCTTTCTTCTCTTATGCACTCTAGAGTGTTATGGTGTGGTGTTAATGTAACTGAGAAAAGAAATCATACAGTAGACAAAATGATTAGTTGCACAACATGTAGGGGAAGCCTTCTAACCTTTATATAGTTTTGCTAGGCTTGTATTCTCACTCCTTGAGCCTTGCTTTACATGCAAGGTTTCAATTAACCTAAAAATAAAAACTAAGCTCATTGTAAACTGTCAGATTTTGCCTGGTTTGAAGTGAAAACTACATATAACCACAGTGCATAAATGCAAATAGTCATATCTATATGAAACAACTGAGATATCATTTGCACCTGTATGTAGAGAGCACCAAGTGCCAGAGCAGCATCAATAACTGGTATATTTAACAGCTAGATTTTCAGTGACTAAGCAGTGCTCAGTAGGTAAGTCACTGAAGAGATTTACAGCCCACCGGTTAGATTGCAGCCCTGAATAACTTCCAGCTACAATGTCAAGCTGATGTTTGGAACAAACATGTGGATGTTTGACTTCAGCAACTGTAGAATAATGCCAGGCCCTCCGCCCTCCTTTGGCATAAATGGAGATAAATCATTTAACTGGCTCTGAGCTACTCATCACCAGACCCACTTGTTGTTATTATTTATCTCATAAAAGGAACATGAGCTGCTCTATCATACATGAACCACAGCTAGCACTGAGTCCATACTGATAAAAGAGAGATGCTCAGTTCTGTTCTAACTAGAAACACACTCCAAAATGCAGTACAGTGGGCAGTATTTTCACAAGGCTCTCTCATCCTGAGGAGATAACCAAGATTTATGTACCAATGTGACCACATTGTAGTGTCCAAAAGGCAGCAATTTGGGCAGATTGAGTTAGCTACACTATCAGAAAGAAGTTTGAGCTCTGGATGTTGAGACACCTGACTATCATCTCTGAGCAGTCTGGTTTAACTTGTATGGCAGTATTTGTCCCTGATAGTACTCAATAGTCATCTGGAATTTTCCAAACCCAAATATATTCCTAACCATCCCTTTCCAAGAGCATATTTGCATGTTTGTGCAATTGTTCCCAACAACACCCATCTACTGAGGAGATCACTACACTATCTAGTCATAAAACTAGAGAGAAATAGTCCAAATGGACTATTTCAAGTAAACAAAATACTTGTCAATTTTCTCCCTCATAGGATTATTGTAGTTAGAGAGGCAAAGATTCATAAACGCCAAGGTCTGATCGCCTCCATAACACAGGTACATAGGACTTCCCTGAATTAATTCCTTCTTGAAAATTAATAGCTGTGGTTGAATTAGACCACTGCTTTTACAAAAATATCTAATTTTGATTAAAAAATGTCCAGTGATTGAGAATACACCCCCACCTTTGGTAAATTGTTCCAATGGTTAATTAGCCTCACTGATAAAAAAATGCATCTTATTTCTAGTCTACATTTGTTCAGCTTCAACTTTCAACCACTAGATAGTTGTTATACATTTGCCTGCTAACTGGAGAGCCCTTTATCATCAAATTTCTATTTTGCATCTAGATACTTAGAGACTGTTATCAAGTCATCCCTTAGCCGTCTCTTTGATAAGCTAAATAAGCACGATAAAGCATCTTTCCCAATCCTTTTATTATTCTTGCAGCCATAGACAGCGGCTCCCCCCCACTTTGGGGAGGCTAGCCTACCAGCTCCACCCCTTTCTCCCGAGGCCTCGCCCCCCTCAAATTCCCTCTTCCCCTACAGCCAGAGCCCCAAGTCCCCCGTGGCCCAAGCTGTGCCAGCCAGTCAGCCCCAGCTGTGCCAACCTGGCCTGGGCCAGCCCCAGCCACCCCAGCTGTACTGGCCTGAGCTGCCCCAGCTGGCCCTACCCTGGCTGGTTGCTCAACCCCCAAGCTGCCCCAAGTCACACTGGCTGGCTCGACCTCCAAGCTGCCCCGAGTCATGCTGGCTGGCCCAACCTCCATCAGCCAGCCCGAGTTGCTGGGGGCCACTGACCTGACCCCCAGCCCAGCCCACGCTGCCCGTGTCCTCCCCAGCCCCTGGCTACTGGCTGAGCTCCAGATTGCAGCTGGATCTGAGCCCCCAGCCCACCAGCTTTAGGGCTGGGTGGGGGCGCAGGGGAGCATGGGTGGGGCCACAGCTGTGGCCAAGGAAAGCTTAGCCTTCCCAGGCCTGATACCTGTGACCCTGCTTGTGGCTCTTCTCTGAACCCTTTCCAGTTTTTCCAACATCCTTCTTGAAGTGTGGCCTCCAGAACTAGACATAATTTTCCAGTAGTGGTCAAACCAGTGCCAAATATAAAGGTGACATAACCTCCCTACTCCTATTTGAGTTTCCCCTGTTTATACATATGTGATGCTTCCCAGGAGTACCCAGGGGCTGCAAGGCACCTTGCTACCACCTTCCCCGAGTGTGAGGAAGCCTTGCCTATGCCTTCCGTAGGTTAGCTCCCCAACTCCATCAGCCATGGGCAACACAAGCACCATCCTCTAGGCCTCACAGTCCCTGCTGTTAGTCTACATGTTAGCAATTGACATATTCCAATCTTTGAACTCTCCGAACAGCTCCCTGCACTTTCCAGCCCCTGGTCCACTGGACCCTCACAGTATTCACAGATCTGCAGCTTCCAAAGAAACAGTACAACTTAGCTTACCAGTTCCACCTCCGATCAGTGCTCCACTTAACACACAGCACTTAACAGAGAGTTGCAAGTAGTAGCAAGTAGTAGTATTGGAAACAAATGATTACATAAAAATAAAATCATAACACACATTCAAGACACTTGGTTTAATTAACAAGATAGTCTCATGTACAGAATATTGCTCACCCAAAATCCTTGCTGCTCCATACAGCCAGGCTAGCTGTGACCCTGTTTACAAGAAGCAAGCATGCAGTCAGTTTGTGTCCTAGGTGAAGGACCCAGTGTGTCTCTTTGCCCCAGGCTTAGTTTGCAAAAAAGCAGACATTGTGAGGCATACAATACAAACTACAAAAATGGCCAAATAAGGAAATAGGTGCCTTACCTGCCTTAACTCCAAGACTTTAAGATCATAATTTTAAAGATAGATACATAACTCCTTAATTATTATCCATCCATACATTTTGCAATGATTACGATAACCAGCAGGCAACTGGTTCTTGGTAGAGACCTCAAATATTACCCTGGAACAGATATCTATATAATAGTTCATCAGAGGGTATCCCCATACAACCCTGTGCACCCCCAGTAGTAATTACCGACTGTGACTCCTAAATCTACTTTAGAGTCACTGCTTCTCAGCATAGAATCCCTCATCCTGTTAAGATGGCCTACCTTCTTTGTTCCTAGATGTATAGCTATACATTTGGCTGTATTAAATGCATATTGTTTTTTGTGCCCAGCTTACCAGGCAGTCCAGATCACTCTGTATTAGTGACCTGTCCTCTTCATTATTTACTACTCCTTCAATCGTTGTGCCATCTGCAAACTTCATTAGTGATAATTTTATGTTTTCTTCCAGCTCACTGATAAAAAGTGTTAAACAGTGTAGGGCCAAGAACCAATCCCTACAAGACCCCACTAGAAACTGCACCCATTCAATGATGATTCCCCAGTTACAATTACCTTTTGAACCTATGAGTTAGTCTGTTTATAATCTGTTAAATGAGCATCGCACTGATTTTGAATCTTTCTGATTTCTTAATCAAAATGTCATGCAGTACCAAGTCAAACTCCTTACAGAAGTCTAAGGGTATTACATCTACACTATTACCTTTATCAACCAAACTTGTAATCTCATAAAAATTATATCAAGTTTGATCTATTTCCCATAAACTCATGGTGATTGGCATTAACTGTATTACTCTCCTTGAATTCCTGTATCAGCTCTTCCAATATTTTGCCTAGAATCAATGTCAGGCTGAGAGACCTATAATTACCCAGCTCATTCTGTTTATCTGTAAGGTCTCAGAAACAGGCCTGGGAGTCCCTGGAAAACTACCATATGCTGGCTTCCACCCACTGGCTACTGAAATTAGGTGGGCTAAGAAGCTACCAGGGCTATAACCTTAGCCAAGGCACTACCCACAGGAGCTCTGATTGGAGGATTGTCTGGTTCCACCAATTGGTCCAACTATGCTATTTAAGCCAGGAGGAGGAACAGAAAGTTTGTCTGGGCAACAAAGTGGTTTCCTGTTGTAGCTGTACTGGACCTTGCTTGTGCCTGCTCCCTGCACTCAACCCTGTTCCTGCTCTGCTCTTACCTTACCCCTGCCCTTGATCCTGCTCCTGCTCTGTGCTTGATCCTTGCCTCTCCTCCTGTCCTTATGCATGGCCACCAGTCCTGGCACCAACTCTGGCCTCCAGCTTCTGACCCTGACTCTGGCATTTGGTATCTGACCTTGGCTTTGACCTTGACCTTCAATTCCTGGTTCTGACTCTGGTTTGACCCCTGGCTCTGGTAACTGGCAGTTGACTCTTATGCTGATCCTTGGCTTCGTTCCCCAACCTGGATGCCTGCTCCGCTCACTAGACTGACCCCTGCTCTGACCCCTGATCTGACCGCCTACATCCTGGTCCATTATGTTACCCTTTTAAAATATTGGGACAAGGTAGGTCAGTGTCTATCCTCCTGCAAGAGCAGGAAATTGTCCACTGGGCATGCAGTTCTTTCACAAGCAGGAAAAAAACATCACATCATATTCTTTGTACAGTTAGCTTGATGAACGGAATTATTCTGAGGATAGAGAAGCTAATTTCAGTCTCCTCCGCCCATGGGCAGAGTGCAGGAGAGCTTTGCTACCCTTCTGCAGCTGCTTCTCAGTCTCTGGGTTAGCATAGGATTAGTAGCTCTACATGGGGTTTGTGGCCATTGGAACTGCATAATCATGGACTTAATGGCCAACTGTCCACAACTCCCTTGGACAGCATTCCCTTCACCCCCACCTCTCTGTACCTTAGCATGAAGCCTAGCATGCAGAAGATGTAAAGTACCTCTGTGCACTGACGCCACGGCTGCCCAGCCCTCTGTGCAGCAGCAACACCACACTCCCTGCCTTCCAGAGCCCCTATGCCTTGGGTGAATGTCACTCAGAGAGAAGAATCCTTCCTATTCTGAAGAGTGCTATGAAATAGTTCAGGAAATGCTGTTCATAACATATTCATAATGCTCCTGAAGTCTAAGAATGCTAAACTATATACAACAGATCTCCATGTATCCGCATGTGAATAATATAAAGAGAAGTGGTTGGTTTTGTAGGGGAACTCATATGTATAGTTGTAATTTAATGTCCACTGAAATGGGAAGAAAAAAACTTGGGGGGAGGGAAGATTAGAAAGGTGTGTGTTTTTGAGGTAGGTAAAATCCAGGGCTTGTCAATCGTTGCCCTGCCTCACTCAATTATCTGAAATTATCAGTGAGCCCTATTCTCAGTTATACTAAGTCATGTTTACATCACTGTGGTAGGTGCTTTAAATTTACACCCATCTTAAGGCACTTTTACACTGCTTGAGCAGGGCCTGATATGTTACCTAATTTCAGTTTTCCTTTTATAGTAAACACAGTATACCCAAACTGTGCAGTAAATCAGGATTGCTATATTTTTGGACAATGTTTTCTCTGGGCAAAGTTCTGAACCCATACCTGGATCCAAATAACTGGATGAGTGGGACAAATTGTGGAAACAGATGAGTAGCAGCAATCCTCTTCCTAGGCTGTGGTATCTCTCCACAGAGGCTATTTCAGCTCAATGGCTTAAGTAGCCACCATGGCACTTACCTAACCCTTCCTGGGGAGAGGATACACATAGGAGCATGTCTTCCAGCTCCACCATTACTCCAGCAATCCACTGTGCATTGCTAATGTGCATCCCGCCCCATGGGTGTCATGGGGGGGGGCACTAGAAGTCACTGCCCTCCCCAAACTGCAAGCCTCAGGCAGGCGTGGAATTCTCCTCCCCATGCCCAGCCTGATCAGCCTGACTGGAACTCCCCCAGAAAATATAAAATTCAAACTACACCTATGCCCCACATCTACGTCCAGCTACCCCCTTATCCGGTAGTACTGCATCACTTCCACTCCCAAAGGGAGAGCCTGTGTTGTATTTGGAAAACTCCCAATAACCCCAATGGATAATGAATATTTTAATTCCTTTTCAGCAGTCAGTTAGAGGGGCATTTTTTTGGTATCTATACCACTTTGGGTGCTTTAAATTAGGGTGACCAGATGTCCTGATTTTATAGGGACAGTCCTGATTTTTGGGTCTTTTTCTTATATAGGCTGCTATTACCCCCTACTCCCTGTCCCAATTTTTCACATTTGCTGTCTGGTCACCCTGGCTTTTAATTAGGTTGTACAATTCCTCAAGCTATTTCCTGTTAAGTGTAATAATAGCACAGATAACACTTCAGATTTAAAGTGAACATTAGCTTTTCTACTATTAATTCCTAATTTATTATCCGAACCCTCCTTTTCATTGGATGGCATACAATGCTACGTTTGCTTCTATCCTCTATGTTATTTCTCTGTTGAGCTTCTCCCACCCATCTATTTTGGAAGCACCTTAAAAAAACAAACAAGTCTCCTGGGCAGACTGTCAGAAAACTCATTTCACTATTCTTCAGAAACTGCAGTGTGCAGTCAGTTTTAAGATGATGCAGTTGCACGCTGATCTGTTTTTCCTTCCTGTGTGCATTCAAAAAAGAAAGCAATATTTATTGGTGGGCAACTTCCTAAAATTATTAGGTGACAGTTATATAGCATCTTTCATACCAATGCACCTTACAAGTTAATTATATGTTATATTATATATGTCCAGAGTTATTTACTGCTTGTGTGCATTTTTAAAATGCATCAGCAAAAACAGATCCATACACATCTGCTTAATTTAAAACTTACATATACAGCTTTTATAGCTAGTCAAAAGCTGCTCAAAAACAGAGACATGAAGGTTCTAATCCTGTATGGTACCAAGGGTACCAGGTGTCTCTTTGAGATGCTGAGTGCCGTCAGCTCCCACTCATTCAGGGAAAGTTGCTCAGCAGTTTGGAAAAGGCACCAGCACCTTGCACAATTGGGCTCTAAGTGACTTTCTTAAAGTCACCTAGAAAGTCTATAGCAGAGACAGTATTAGAATCCACATCTCTTGATTCCCAGTCTTGTGCATCCATTACAAAACCATTCTTGTTCCCATGTACGGCATTACTGTTGTAGTTACACATTTGAAGCCATCTAGCCGCACCAGAAAACCAGACAACATGTTTTATCTACCTGAAGGCACCATACTAAACTTCAAGATTTGCTGGTAAAGAACATATTTATCCAGTACAAAAATCCTATAAGGTGTACACAGCATTATGACTGTGACAAAACCAGGGAATTTGAAGGTTACTTACCATCCTTACTGTATGATACTGCTCTAGTTATTTCACATCTCAGTTTAAGGACAGCACACTGGCCCTAATTTTAAATTGCTTGGCTTTTGACAGTTTGCGTCACAGCATTAATGTTAAGCAGTTTTTTAAAACTTCATTCATGAAAGCTTTGCTGATCATGTAATGCTTGACAAAGCAAAATAGCTCCATTAGAATTATGATTTATTGTAAATATGGAAGTATTAAGAATGACTATTATAGATCTTAAAATTGCATGGAAAAATCCATTGAATAACAAATTATGTGAGCTGTCATATTTATGAAAGCCCAATAGCTCTATCATATGCATTTCTTCTTAAAATGCCAAAAGCAATTAAACCACACCACATCTGCTTGCCAAATTTCACTTGAAATTAGACAGGCTAGTGCATCATGTCACTTATTTTAATATTTAAAAATTTAAACAAAGAAAAGAGGCAGGAGAAAAAGGAAGAGTATACAGCAAAGCCAACTACATACAAAGCCAAGACAGACAAAAGCAAATAAATATTACACAAAGTTTACATTACATACTAAATAGCATTCACACAGCCTTTATGCATTAGCAAATTTTTCATTTGAAGTTAAGGAGCTGATTCAGCAAAGCATCTAAGCACATGACTAAACTTAAGCATGCAATTGTTTTTCTGAATTGGGCTCTAAATGAGTAAAAGCCAATGCTGGAGCAACATCAGCATTCCTCAGGCTTGACATAATCAAATATTTTCATTTCTTCAAATCTCAAAGCTGGTTTCCACACAGAAATTTATATCCAAACACCTTCTGAATCAAGCCCCGGTGAGGAAGTTACATGGTGCCTGTAAGTGGTAGATTTGAGCTAGAACAAATCCAGATTGTGACTTTAACTGTGGAAGTACTAGCTGCTGCCATGTTTGAATCTAAGTTGCACTGTGCAAGGGTTCTCAAACTTTCTGGACCAAATCTTAAAAAGATATTCTTTCATAAACTATATCCACTTCCCTTTTATGATGGCAGAATATGACCTGTGGATATTGCTACATAAAGACATGAATTTAAGGATATTTTACTGCATAGTAAATCAGGAAATAAGTGGAGAAGTTACAGGTGTGTTCGTATCAGGCAAAAAAATATGCAGCACAGTTCAACTCCCTCTTACAGGCAAGCAGACAAAAGCATTCATGCTGCCCTTTATCTTTTGTTAATCAGATTCCATCAAGTCTACAACAAACTTACCTTGCTTGGACCAAACATTCCTTGGCAGCCCAGACTTCCCATGGAGGGGCTGCTATGCATAAAATAATTCATTCTGGCTTTCAAATTTTTGCAGTCTTCCTGTGAGAAGTTCCTCACTCTACTAGTGCCACCCCCACAAGGTTCTTGGAGAGGGCAGCTTTGTGCTGGTTTCTACCAAGGGTAGATTCCATCCACCAGCATCTGTAGAAGACATCTGGCATGTGATGGTGCTACTGTAGAACCTGCCAGTTTTAACTAGAGATGGTTATCCATTATCTAACCCTTGAGCTTCGGGTGACCTGATGGCATTCTCATACTATCCAAAGTATTGTCTATATACTCCATATAACGTCAAACTTACCACCTTCCTAGGGTTTGGCTTTACTGGGCACTCACAGAATTTAAAAGATTATGAACCTCAGCCTAAGCGTTCTCTCCAAGCCTGGCAGTTTTAAAGTTTTTCTGCTGAACCTCCCTTTCTTTGTCCCTAGTTTCTTCTCATGATCATTTCTTATGTCCTGGTAAGTTACCAAGTCACACCTGTCCCAAGTCAGCAGAAGTGACTCAGCAGTTTTATGCAATGTTCTAGGATGGTGGGTCAAGAGAACATTCTGCAATCCCTATACTATTTTATGTTCAACTCCAATTACACTTTAAGAAAAAGTCTCATAAAAAGTTATATATGCAAGTATCGTTAAAAAGAACAAACCCATTAACAAACCAAGAAATTCTTGTGTAAAACTCCAAACAATCCAGACTATCCACTTTTACACCCCACAGCAAGCCCAGGCAAGTAACACCATGATCATCAAACTTTCCTAAAAGATTCACAGCTAGACAATGAATAATGACAAAAACAACTCTATGTTGGAGTCTCACTATCAGCTACCTGCTTTTTGGTCACATGATCTTGTTTCTTTCCCTGTGGCTAACTTCCTGCCTCCATAATCTCCTGCCTTGAAATGCCCCAGAGTATGATACAGTTTTCTTGGAGGAAGATTTTGGGCTGATGCTACTTTTAGTATAGTCTCCTTTGCCCTGTGCCTAAAGTGCTGTGCTCCGACTTCAGTGGTTCTGTGGTTGCTAGAAATTTAAAGGGAACAATAAATGTAGAGGGTTTACTTTTTTTGCTATTCCCATACATAAAACCAAACACAACTCAAAAGGGAAGTTGTGATCATTATACAGAAAACAGAACAACCAGGCAGTTACCGTCACCTGCCATCTTGGGACACTGCATATTTCCATCTGGTTTTTAAAGCATGGCTTCAGTACCCTTGTGGCTGTCATATGTCATCTTAGCATGTCTATAAGTTTCTTGTCAGAAAATGAAACGAGAGCCTTTTTTAGGTCACCATTTACAACATGCCACCTCTTTGTATTAGCCAGAGCTGATGGTTCCTGTAGCTCTCGATACTGTGCTGCACGTACTAGGGCAGTAGCTTGAGATACAATACTGTGGGCTCGTATCAACACAGTGCTGCAGCCTCCCTGCCATGAGCCAATAGCTCTTTCATAGAATGCATGGATGTGGAGTAGAACAAGCTGCTTTCGGGTGCATTTTTCTCACCGTCCATTAGAAGCAATCAAGGGAAGGAGCAGGTTTAGATCATTGAACCTCAGCATGACCAAGGTTACCTGACAACTCATTCTCGACCTTACGTAGCTTTATCAGGAAGGGGCACACCTCCCACAGATAACTGAGCTGGTTGCTGGGATAAGAATCAAGTTCTCCTGTACTGGTCTCTGGAGACACAGTTGTAATCTGCTTCAGGAAGGTTTCGTAAAGAGGCAGAATGGTCAGGGTACTGGACTGAGTCCCAGGAGAGATCAGGTCTGCCCCGACTTGCTGGGTGACTTCAGGCAAGTCATATCACCGGTTTCCCCTCCCAGCTTTTGGACGAAATCTTAGCCCCAGTGAAATCGATGTCAAAACATCCAATGACTTTAATGAAACCAGAGTTTCACCTTTTATTAGTCTTGTGACACTAAGCAGAAGGTGATTAACAAGGCAATAGGAAAGAAGGGATAAATGTATTTAAAACATGATTGCACAGTGATAATTCAAGGTGACCATCAACCAAAGAACTATGAATAGAGTACAGCAAAGAAGCAAGTGGTATTAGGTTAAAATAATATTTCCCCCCATATCAATTCAGTGCAGAGCATTACTTTACATACAAGCAGACTGAGCAACTGTCCTCTCTTAACATATTCTACCCTTTGATTAGAGATAGAAGCAAGGAAAAAAGGATGGACAGTAATGAGAGATTGCATAATGTCATCTTCATGGATGAAGAAACAGTGGAAGTGGATTACAATGGCAATATGTGTTTCTGGAACGCCTGTATTTAGCACCTGAAGCCACAAAGTTACCTGTCTGGGAACCATTTCAACAATGGAGAATGGCCCCATGGTTATTTTGGAAGATGCAGCATGGTTTTATATACTGCCCATTAAATCTTATAGTACTTGTTTTGCATCTGTGCAACTACTGTACTATCATTTTAGGTGACATGGACCAATAATCCCTTTTGTTCTAAAGCAGAATGCTGGAAGAAGTGGTACCATTCCTGATGAAGTTTAATCCTCCCAGATGTTTTTCCAGTGTGATGGTGTCATGTACATTCTGTTCCAGTTTCTAGGTAAAGGGCTATATAAACAACTAATATTATTCTAATCAAAATACAATAAATGAGAGATTTAACTTTCTTGCAGACAGTGACCCAACCATGGGGGCTGCTTTCACGGAGAACCGTGAGCACAAACAGCTCCTAATGATGAATTTTGGTACAAGTTAAAATAAGAATATAAGAATGTTGATCACGGCTTTGCAATTTGCTGTCTACTTGCAATCTCTTTTTTGATCTACAGGTAACTGGATATGAACCCAATAGAGCTAATGTGGCATCACCATGGCCCCATTATATATTGGCAGAGGCTAAAGTCAGCAAAAAAGGGGGAACTGAAGGTCATTCAGAGAACATCTCCACACTGCTGAAAAATGTAAGAGACACAGAAATCATCTGGCCATATCAGAGAGAAAATGAGTTGCCAGCAGGATGTAGCACTGATTTTGTTGCTGGACATTAGAGGTGTCACAGAATTTCAACTGAGACAATGGCTTTTGTTACAACATGAAAGCTAGTCATCCCACTCCACAACCATGCATTCTATGAAAATCTCAACTTTCGTAAGGCATTTGATACTGTCTCACATGACCTTCTCAAACAAACTAGAGAAATACAACTGGTTGGAAAACTGTACTGAAAAGAGTTATTTATCAATGGTTCAGTCAAGCTGGAAGGCCATATCATGTGGGGTCCCACAGGGATCTGTCCTGGGTTCAGAGTACACGTGTAAAATTTGTGGACCATACCAAGCTGGGAGGAATTGCAGCACTTTGGAGGACAGGATTAGAAATCAAAATGATTCTGACAAACTGGAGAAATAGTCTAAAATAAATAGGATGAAATTCATTTAGGATAAATGTGAAGTTCTATACTTGGGATGGAATAATCAATTGCACAAATACAAAACAGGAAATGACTGCCTAGGAAGGAGTACTGCAAAAAGGGATCTGTGGCTGTTATACCAATTATATTAGACCAGTAAAAACCAGCAGGATCTTATTAAAGGGGACAAGGGAAAGATGCCACATTTATTATTACAACAATTTATGACTAATAACTAATATCTTAATTCTTATACACACCCATTATACCTATTACCTATACACGCACACACACACTCACATTATAATACCTAATACCTATACACACACAGATACACACATTCACACACACACCCCGACATTCATCAGGTGTTCTGCAGCTGCTGCATAGTTACCAGTCCTGAAGATAGCTTAAGTTCATGGCTTGATTTTGCAGCTTGGGTTCGTAGCTTGTGGCAGCTAACTGGCCAGGAAAGCTGGGCACAAGGCTGAGCTGGATCTCTGTTGGGAAGGCACCGATGTTCTTCCATGTTGGCAGCAGAATGTTACCCAGAGTTTCTCATCTCACCCTTCTTTTTTATAGGCTTTTAGTTTTGGATTCAAAGTCTATAGGTCTTGCTGTGTCACGCTGCCTCTGGGTTTAGATTGATCACCGATCAATTGCAGGCGTGACTTTCAGCCTTGGACCTGGCTTTGATCTTCCTTCTGTTGTCCTTTTCTTTTTAGGGTGGATGTTTCTTACTTTGTTTAGGGCTGTTGTCTAGGTCTTCAGCCATTGGTATTTGAACTTTATCTCATCAGGACAGGCTGGGGCTGGAGGTTGATTCCATCATTCATACATACCTCATTCACACATCTAAACTAAACTAATAAGATTACAGCAGGGTTTGCAAAAATGAAGGTTGGAGGAAGCTTTTACAAAATGGAGTGAGTGTTTTAAAATGGGGTTTGAATTACAATATGGAACAGAAGTTACAGTATAGGCAAGTGTAGTGAATGGTGAACAGAAGTTACATTAATAAAGTGAACAATTGAAAACAATTTCATTTATCAGTTCTACATGGCTTGTAGTGGATTAGAAACTAAATATGAGTCAACAATATAATATTGTTGAAAAAAAAACTCATCACTTTGGGATGTATTAGCAGGGGTGTTGCAAGCAAGACATGAGAAGTAATTTTTCCACTCTACTCAGCATTGATAAGACCTTAGCTAGAGTACTGTGTTTAGTTCTGGGCACCACACTTCAGGAAAGAGGTGGACAAACTGGAGAAAGTTTGAGCAGAAGAGAGCAACAGAATGACTAAAGGTCTAGAAAACATGACCTGTGAGGAAAGGTTGAAAAATTGGGTTTGGTAAGCCTGGCGAAGAGAAGAGTGAGGGGGTACAGGAAAACTATCTTCAAGTATGGAAAATGTTGTTATAAAGAGGAGGGCGTTAAATTGTTCTCCTTAACCACTGAGAACAGGACAAGAAGTAACAGGCTTAAATTGTAAGAGGGGAAATTTAGGCTAAACATTAAGAAAAACTTTCTAACCATAAGGGTAGTTCAGGAACAAATTACCAAGGGAGGTAATGGAATCTCCGTCATTGGAGGTTTTTAAGAGCAGGTTGGACGTACACCTGTCAGGGATGGTCTAGATAACATTTAGTCCTGCCTCAGTGCTGGGGACTGGACTAGATGGCCTTGTAGGGATATTAAAGAGGGTACTAACAGTGATTCCCCCAAGTAACAGTGACCCCCCAGTTTCACCAAGTACAAAAATCTTTTAGTTCTTCTGTTAAAACTTGTAAGTTGCTATCTGCAGAAACCATTGATCGTATCTGTCCTGTGAAAGGTACTTGATTACTATGTAAAACTTACAAACAAGTTAATTGACTTTTTTCTTGAAGTAAACACTATGTTACCTGTAATTGATACAATGTAAACAAACACTATAAGCCGTTAAGTGACTTTTACTTTATTATAACAGCAATGGCTCCTAGGCACACACCCCAAGAGTGGTGGAAACAGTAAATTAAAATATGGTTAAGATATGGAATGTATGTTAATGAATGCTTGATGTACATGAATGGTTAGGGAGGTGCCAGCCTAGAAAGGGAGTATCCATTGGCCAAAGAATGTGTCAAGTGGACCACCAGAAAACCCCCGGAGGATAAACTGGGATCCACCCCAACACCTGGAAGGATGAGAAACACAAACTTTGGACAGTGTGAAGCCACCAGGAATATGCCATCTGCTGATTGAGTCAGCAACAGCAGGATAAAACAGTTCCCATAGACTTACATAGGAATTAATTCCTATAAAAATGTACTCTAAAGACTGAGGACTTTGAGTCTCTGGTTCTGCTGCCAGCCTCCAGGAGCATCAGGTGCATCTGACACAGACCCGGCTCCATCTTCATGACCAAGATACCTGGCCAGTAACTTGGCATGAGCAACTTCTAGGCTGGTAACTTTAACACCTATACAAAACTTGAATAAATGATTGTCTGAATGAATATATATATGTGTGTGTGTGTGTATAAGGAATAAGTAGTAATAGGAATAAGTAGTCAAACAACGTTGTTTACTTTTATCTTTTGCTTTATTATTATATTTACAATAAATATGACATCTTTGCCTTATCCCTCTTAATAAGATCCTGTTGGTTTTTATTATATTGGTATAACAATCTACCAAGGTCCCTTCCAGTCCTTCATTTCTATGATTCGGGGGTTCCAGTCTGAAGCACAGACAGGATATCAACCAGGATAAAGCCTTGAATATCCAAGAATCTCAAACCCCTGTATGATAGGCAAGTATTATTCTAATCTTACAAATTGGTAAACTGAGCCATAGAAAGAGTGAAAAAAGGCACTTGCACCCAGGGTCAAACAGGGAGCTGGTGGCAAATTCAGGAACAGAATCTGAGTTCCATTGCTTTAACCACCTGAATATACATCTTCCTAAAATCTTAAAGAAAATGGATACTTTTATGTTACTATATAACATCCTATATTTAATGTAGAAATGTTGCTTGAGTTTGAGACATTCAGTTAATATTACGCTTAAAAATGATAAAGTATCAGTTTAGGGGCCAAATCTTGACCAGGTCAGGGTTTGGCCCCAGTTATATGCTTCGTATTGACTTTGTGGAAAATAAATTAACAAATGCATCAAAAGCAAAATGAATTATGTTTGGCAAATTTCTACTCTACTCTCAGCCTTCCTCTTTACAGTAGGGGTATATTGGAAAAACAAATTAAAATTAATGCTTTAAACCAAGTCTTCAACACTATTTCAGGATTTCCATAAATAATATATGGAGATATACCTATCTCATAGAACTGGAAGGGACCTTGAAAGGTCATCAAGTCCAGTCCCCTGCCTTCACTAGCAGGACCAACTACTGAGTTTGCCCCAGATCCCTAAATGGCCCCCTCAAGGATTGAACTCACAACCCTGGGTTTAGCAGGCCAATACTCAAACCACTGAGCTATCCCACCCCTCTAAACAGTCATTAAAGATCACTATTCTACAAGAACTTAAAAATGTTTACCGCTGGTGAAATATTGAACCTAATGTTCAGTTAGACAGTCCTCAAAAATGATATGGCATTCACTGTACATGTCTTGCATTTCCTTTAAAAGAGACAATTTAATGCAAGGTATGGCCCTCTCCTGGAGCTACCCCCACAGTGGCACTATGCAGTCAGTCATCCCAATATAAATACCTCAAGATCTTCCAACATTTCTGGCTAAAGTGGCAGCCAATGGTCTAATGCAAGTGAGAATATTGCTTGAATTCTACTGGTCTGCTTTTCTGTAGGCTTCCTATCCAGTAATAATATAACCGTTTGACACCTGCGGGGGAAGGGATAAAGCTGGTCTTACATACTTTTAAAGAAAGTCCAAGAATTGCTGTGTTTCCTCAGCCTCTCTCCTCCTGCTATCACAATGTTCCTGCTGTTTTTATAATCTCCCCATTAGTCTCCTATCAGTTTTTTCTCTGTGTCTTCCATCTTTTTATTTCTTTAAAATATGCTTTATTATCACCATTCTTGACCCCAGCCACCAAGCAAGCAACACACGCGCCATGATGACTGTACAGTTTACATGCCGTAGGATTGGCTGTGGAAAGGGAGAAGAGAGATAGCTATTATATAGCCTTTTCAAATATATACACCGGTAGCTGTAATTCAAAAGAAAACACCACTGAATGCCTCCAGCTATAACTACAGATATAACAACTATTACCAAAACAGGTGCCAAACATTGCTGGAACTACCCTGACACTCCATACACTATTTAATGAATATTTTATTCTTATTCCAGGAAAGGCTTTTAAAAGAATACAGGAGACAACAATTATGCAGAGCTGTCTTACTAACGGAGAGAGCAAGAATGTAAGCTCTAACATGAAACTGAAAGATGGACACTTTTCACAAGAGCATTGTTTCTTAAATCTTACAACATAGGATGGACTGAAACTGCAAAAAGTGCATACTGCTGACCCAAAGACAACAGTGGCCATATTCAAAACCATATTTGCCTAGCAAAGTATACTGGTGTTGGCACACTGTTTGACTGATAAATTACAGAGCTTGCATCTGTTATGCAGAGCAGTAGCTGGAGTTCTGCCTAACAATTATCTGTAGTCTGACTCTGAAAGTCTATTTGGCAGAAGGATGAATTTGATAACAAAGGCCTGATTCACTGACATTGATAACCAAATTGGTATTTCCAGCACTCAATGGTTAAAACCAGCAGCTGTGCATAAGACTCTATAATTCTATAATGCTAGAAATAGCATTGACTCAGAAAATATTCAGGCAGGTACCCAATGTGTCTCTGTCATTATCTTGTTCATATATAAAATGAAAAACTACCAAAGTACAAGTTAATTAGGCATTCTGGTTTACAGTTATTTTAGACCTTACAGATATTTTAGACCCTACAGTTGTGTCAGCAGCTATACCCTGAAGTTAAATATGAATTCTGAGATATAGGCTGAAGAGAATTTGCAAAAGGACGCCCAAATCCAATCAAAAGACAATAGGCATTGGGTGCACAGCTCTCCTTTAGCTCCTTTGAAAGCTGTTGTACATTTACATGTCCAAGCAGACACATATTCCTGGAAAAGGTCCCTAGTTTATAAGCGTAACTGAAGCTCATTTAAGGCTCAGTTCTGCACAACTGAAGTCAATGAGAATTTTGCTATTGACTGCAATGAAAGCAGAATTAAGGCCTTACCCATTACCGTGAGGCTCTTCACAGTATTCCATTTGATCTTTTTATCTAATTCTTAAGTCACCATTCAAAGGTACAATCACACAGTTTATCTGTCAGTCTACATTTCTGTCTGAAAGAGAGATTACCGTTCACATTTTTGAGGATTGATGATCATATCAGCAATATGGGACATAATGATACTGGCTGGTTAAAGTTATGCAGAGAGCAATGTCCTATTTATTTTTAATTCCAAAATGCTGCTGATTGCAAAGCAATGAGGAATCAGAACTTGAAACCTTCCTAAGACAAAAAGGAAGCAATACAGGAAAAACTGTTTCTATGGTTTTCAGATATTAGCCTTTCTCCTCTCCCCCAAATGGCCTTTAAAATAAGTACGACTCATTCGAGAAAAGGCTCTTACAGATGGATTAAAGTGATAGCTCGGTCAGGATTTCAATAATATTAATTGTTGGTGGTGGAGAGTTTAAAACCAGGAGAAATTAGCAATTTGTGGTATCTCTCACCTACAGGCATTCTATACTGTAATAAGGGGATCCTCTCACCTGACTGGAAAACTCTGCCTAGTCATGGAATATCAAGCATATGTCATTGTCTTTTATTCCAGATCTATTAAGTATACTTAAAAAGACAGCCAACATGGTGAGTGCAAACAGTTCCCCCAAATCTCTCATTTAGCTTATTTAATAAAAGCTAATGTTAAACTTGCACCACATTAGTTTAGGAATTCACTGGTACTGTAACGGACCATACATTGTCAGTAGTACTAACACTTTAATCTCTGGTAGTTGTTTATCTTAAGAACAGGATTTCACAGAAATCAAAGCAAGTCTTTCCTAATCTGCTTATCCACAAACTCAATCAAGGTACATGAGAGATGAATTTGGCCACTACAATTTAAAGGCACAAACAAAAGTACACTCTTATTATAAAAATAAAATACAGTAGTATTGTCTTGTAGTATCTCCTTTCAATTGCACTGTATAAAAGTATGTATATACATAGTAAATAGTGAGTCATGTTTTTAAGTCCTGAGCACACCAAATAATTTAAGCCAGGTGCAATGACAATGATAATTCTGTTCCTTACTTTATTTTTTGCTGGTACAATAAAACAATGAGCAACAGACATGTGCAAGTTGCACTGCTGTTAAAGCAATATGTGAAATGTTCATCACAAAGAGTTGTCTTTTTGCACTGATCAATATAACCATCAAAAAGTGAAATGCAAATACTCTGTTTCTCAGAATAAGTAACGCTATTATTGGGTTTACCTCCTTAGAAACCTGGAGATGCATTATTTGGCATTACAATGAATGCTCTAAAGATGAAACATCAAAGGAAACAGAAAAAAGTGCAAATATATTCAATGTTTTATCTTCTAATTGATTAAAGTGTTTTTACATAAAAGAAAAGCCATCTTAAAATAATAAATACATGAGATGAGTATGAATGTTAATGCTATTTCAGTTTGCTCTGTTAATTACGTATACAGACCTTTTGCCATCTGTCAGATATTTTTCTAGTTAACTCTATGCATTTTTCCCTCTCTAATGTGGTATAAAGAGATCAAAGTCCACACTTCCTGCAGACAGATTCTGAAATAATACTGAAGTCCCTAAGAGATGAATTTTCAATTACAGTTTATATTCACATTTCGAAAAACCCCAAACTTCAGCAGACTATTAAAGGGTTAAATGATCATGTCACATTTTACACAATAGAAATTCAGTTTAATAAACATAACATTTTTAATAGCAGAATAGCAAACAGCAGAATAGCAAACAGCCTGCAGCAAATGAGACAGGATACAAATGAACCCTCAGAGCAGCTAAGAATTAAGATCCGTTTTCTTTCACTTACCAGCGTTATCCATTTTTTCTGCACCCTCCAGCACTCAAGAAGGAGAGTTCTATAGAAAAGCAGCCGGTGCTGCTCGTTTTCTCTCTATTGAAGCTCACTGCCCTTCTCCTGATT
The DNA here is from genome assembly GCF_025201925.1 of Gopherus flavomarginatus. Classification (NCBI taxonomy): domain Eukaryota; kingdom Metazoa; phylum Chordata; order Testudines; family Testudinidae; genus Gopherus; species Gopherus flavomarginatus. The sequence continues at coordinate 107,637,149 of NC_066620.1, forward strand.
ATTAGACCTTGCTGGTAGTCAGAGCATACTTCATGCACTGACTGCAGTAGACACCACCAGGAAATTTATATCTCTAAGGATGACAAACAGCCATTAGCTCCATTATAGGCTGATTAAGACTGTGTGAGCCTATCAAGTGAATACTTGAATCCCCCCTGGATTTTCACCTCTCCTGGGGAGAAAACAAAAAACCCCTCCAACTATATAATATTGAATACATATTTGCAAAGTAGAAAAAATGTTGTTTTAATGCAGAAGTGTTTAAAAGGTGGGGAGGCAAAACTCTAAAGAAAAAGATGTAGATAATAGACTGGAATGAGCCTACATTATAAATGGCAAAAGTTTTGATTCTGGGAGGGTGGAGAGTGGGGAAAGGCAGCTTTTTTCCTAAGGCATTTTTGCTTTGAGAAAAATGTATCACTGAAAGAAGTTACATTTGCTGCAGTCATTAATTCTGGCTATGCGTTAAATCCTACAACTTCTATGTCTGATGTCCCATATTGTTTACTAGAAATGCATTTATAGCTGTATCGATAGGCATACGCAGACAAGCAATTAATCCACTGGAGACATTAATTATTATACTACCATTTGCAGGCTAAAAGTAACTAAAGGGTCAGAGCCTATTAGTCAAGGGCAAAACTGTTATTGGATGTCAGCAGAATCAAGCCCAACAAAAACTGACTGACATACGTAGAATGAAAGGCCAAATACAGATGTTTCTGCTAGATTTTCCATGCCATCTGAGATGCTGATGCCCAAGATTTTTCTATAATAATGTAAAATAATTTCAGTGGAATTGGATTTTTAAACATTTCCCTTTTCTATATTGTCAGAAGTTCTCTACTTAAAAATAATAGATATTTTTTATGTTCACACAAAGATATTTCTCCTGCCAACTGAGGTTGAATGAATTCAATATGGGGATAGGCATCAGGGGACTGGGTTCTATTCCCAGACCTACCATCTGACCGGAGGGAAGGAACAATCTTTACCTCAGTTTCCTCATTTGTAAGAGAGAGAGAATCCTACTTTTCTGAAGTTCATTAGAGTCTTATATAAAAAGGTATTGCTACCTAGTCATGAAACTACATAAATGCCACACATTCTGCTATTATCTCTTTCATTTAAATAATTGTGTGTGCTACCATAATCCTCAGTAGTGTTGTAAAGAAAATGGAATTTTTTTTGTCTTTTATTGATATAAGATTCTGCTCACCACCAATCAGTGTATTATAGGAGAACAATATACATCTCTGCAATTACTCCCCACCCTGACCTCCCTCCTTTTTAAATAAAAAAATGCTTAGTGCCCTGATCTATTTGCACTGATTGGAGGTGGGGAGAGAGAATCAACTGCTGAGAGTGAGGCCTGGTCTACACTATGCGTTTAAACTGATTTTAGCAGCGTTAAACCGATTTAACGCTGTACCCATCCACACTATGAGGCCCTTTATATCGATATAAAGGGCTCTTTAAATCGGTTTCTGTACTCCTCCTCAATGAGAGGAGTAGCGCTAAAATCGTTATTACCATATCGGATTAGGGTTAGTGTGGCCGCAAATCGACAGTATTGGCCTCCGGGTGGTATCCCACAGCGCACCACTGTGACCACTCTGGACAGCAGTCTGAACTCAGATGCAGTGGCCAGGTAAACAGGAAAAGCCCCGCGAACTTTTGAATTGCATTTCCTGTTTGCCCAGCGTGGAGCTCTGATCAGCACAGGTGGCGATGCAGTCCCAAATCCAAAAAGAGCTCCAGCACGGACCGTACGGGAGATACTGGATCAGATCGCTGTATGGGGAGACAAATCTGTTCTATCAGAGCACCGTTACAGAAAACGAAATGCCAAAGCATTTGAAAAAAATCTCCAGGCTACACAGTGCTGTGTGACAAGCGTATCTGAAAGCCAAAGAATCAAATGGACGCTCATGGAGGGAGGGAGGGGGTACTGAGGACTCCAGCTATCCCACAGTCCACAGCAGTCTCTGAAAAATATTTACATTTTTGGCTGAGGTCCCAATGCCTGTAGGTTCAAACACATTGTCCGGCGTGGTTCAGGGTATAGCTCGACAATTTACTCCCTCCCCACCACGTGAAAGAAAAGGGAAAGATATAGTTTCTTGACTTCTTTCAATGTTACCCTATGTCTACTGAATGCTGCTGGTAGACGCGATGCTGCGGCAGTGAAGAGCAGTATCCGCTCCTGTCAGTAACCTAGTCCCAGATTTGGACCTTAGCGTCCAAAATATGGGGGTTAGCATGAAAACCTCCAAGCTTAGTTACCAGCTTGGACCTGGTACTGCTGCCACCACCCAAAAAATTAGAGTGTTTTGGGGCACTCTGGTCCCCCCAAAAACCTTCCCTGGGGACCTCAAGACCCAAATCCCTTGAGTTTCACAACAAAGGGAAATAAATCTTTTCCCTTCCCCCCTCCAGGTGCTCCTGGAGAGATACACAGAAGCAACCTCCGTGAATCTAAGCAGAGGGAGTCCACCCTCTCTAATTCCAGTCCTGGAAACAAAAGCACTTCCCTCTTCACCCAGAGGGAATGCAAAGTCAGGCTAGTACATCTAACACACATAGGTCTCCCCTGACTTCTTCCTCCCACCAATTCCCTGGTGAGCTGCAGACTCAATTCCCTGGAGTTCCTCACTAAAGAAAAAACTCCAACAGGTCTTAAAAGAAAGCTTTATATAAACAAGAAAGAAAAATACATACAAATGGTCTCTCTGTATTAAGGTGACAAATACAGGGTCAATTGCTTAAAAGAAATATGAATAAACAGCCTTATTCAAAAAGAATACAATTTAAAGCACTCCAGCAACTATAGACATGTAAATACAAAACAACAAACCATTTTTGTACTCACAACTTGGAAACAGAAGATTAGAAAGCAGGAAATAGAAAAATCCTTCTCTAGCTGAGAGAGATTCAGGCAGAAGACAAAGAACTCAGACACAAACTTCCCTCCACCCAGAGTTGAAAAAAGTCTGGTTTCCTGATTGGTCCTCTGGTCAGGTGTTTCAGGATACTTTTTTTTTCAGATGAAAGAGACATTAACCCTTAGCTATCTGTTTATGACACGCCCCCCAAATTGCAGACAGTGGGGAAGCTCACTGGCGGCGATTTCCTTCTAGAACTTTAAAATAAACAGATTACTACAACACATGCACCTTTACATATACCACTAACAGACTTCTACATTTTAAGAACACTTTTTAACTACTAGATTCTGGGAAACTCTCACGGGAGAGTGCATCAGCTACTTTGTTAGAAGCTCCTGTGATGTGCTGAATTTCAAAATCAAAATCCTGGAGAGCTAAACTCCAACGAAGAAGTTTCTTGTTGTTCCCCTTGGCAGTATGAAGCCACTTTAGTGCAGCATGGTCAGTTTGTAGTTGGAACCGCCGTCCCCAAACATATGGGCGTAGCTGTTCCAGGGCGTACACAATGGCATAGCATTCCTTTTCGCTGACTGACCAGTGACTTTCCCTCTCAGACAGTTTCTTGCTGAGAAACACGACAGGATGGAAGTTGTGATCTGTTGCTTCCTGCATGAGCACTGCTCCTATACCACGCTTAGATGCATCCGTGGTTACTAGGAATGGCTTGTCAAAGTCCGGGGCCCTGAGCACAGGGTCAGACATGAGCGTTGCCTTAAGTTGGGTAAAGGCCTTTTGACACTCATCAGTCCACTTCACTGCATTTGGCTGGGTCTTTTTGGTCAGGTCGGTCAGTGGGGCAGCGATTTGGCTGTAGTGTGGTACAAATCGCCTGTAGTACCCGGTCAAGCCTAAGAAGGATTGGACCTGTTTCTTTGACCTTGGGACACGCCACTTTTGGATAGCATCCACCTTGGCCTGTAGGGGGTTTATGGTTCCTCGACCCACCTGGTGCCCCAGGTAAGTCACTGTGTTTTGGCCTATTTGACACTTTTTGGCCTTAACAGTTAGTCCGGCCTGCCTGATGCGCTCAAAGACCTTTTCCAGGTGTAGTAGGTGTTCGGGCCAGGAGTCTGAAAAAATGGCGACATCATTGAGGTAGGCAACTGCAAATTCTCCCAGTCCTGCTAGTAGACCATCTACCAGCCTCTGGAAGGTGGCAGGTGCATTTCGAAGGCCGAAAGGAAGGACATTGAATTCATACACCCCCGCATGGGTGACGAATGCTGACCTCTCCTTGGCAGGTTCATCTAGCGGTACTTGCCAGTACCCCTTGGTTAAGTCTATTGTAGAGATGAATTGAGCACGTCCCAACTTCTCCAATAGCTCATCGGTGCGTGGCATTGGATAGTTGTCTGGACGAGTTACCGCATTTAGCTTACGGTAGTCCACGCAAAAGCGTATTTCCCCATCTGGTTTGGGTACCAGAACCACTGGAGATGCCCATGCACTGGTAGATGAGCGGATTATACCCATCTGTAGCATGTTCTGGATTTCCCGTTCTATAGCAGCTTGGGCATGAGGAGACACCCGGTAGGGTGGGGTTCTAATGGGGTGAGCATTACCTGTGTCAATGGAGTGGTATGCCCGTTCAGTCCGTCCTGGGGTGGCTGAGAACAATGGGGCAAAGCTAGTGCACAGCTCCTTGATTTGTCGCAGCTGCAGACGTTCCAGGGTGGTTGAGAGGTTCACCTCTTCCACGCCACTGTCTTTTTTCCAGTCGTAGTAGACACCTTCAGGCCACTCAGCATCATCTCCCTGGACTGTAAACTGACAAACCTGTAAGTCTCTGGAATAGAAAGGCTTGAGAGAATTAACATGGTACACTCTAGGCTTTAGTGAGGAATTGGGAAATGCTATGAGGTAGTTCACAGTTCCCAGGCGCTCTTGGACCATGAATGGCCCTTTCCATGATGCTTCCATCTTATGGGCCTGTTGCGCCTTCAAGACCATAACCTGGTCTTCTACCTTGAAGGAACGTTCTCTGGTATGTTTGTCATACCAGGCCTTTTGCTCTTCCTGAGCATCCTTTAGGTTTTCTCTAGCAAGGGCTAAAGAGTGTCGGAGGGTGCTTTGTAGGTTGCTTACAAAGTCCAGAATGTTAGTTCCTGGAGAAGGCGTAAACCCCTACCATTGCTGCTTCACCAACTGTAATGGCCCCTTAACCTCGTGACCATACACAAGTTCAAACGATGAAAACCCTAAACTGGGATGTGGTACAGCCCTGTAGGCAAACAGCAACTGCTGCAACACTAGGTCCCAATTATTGGAGTATTTGTTGACGAATTTATGTATCATGGCCCGCAACGTTCCATTAAACCTTTCCACCAGGCCATTGGTTTGATGATGGTACGGGGTGGCAACCAAGTGATTCACCCCATGAGTTTCCCACAGTTTTTCCATGGTCCCTGCCAGGAAATTAGATCCTGAATCTGTAAGGATGTCGGAAGGCCAACCTACCCTGGCAAAGATGTCTGTTAGGGCCAGGCACACAGTGTTAGCCCTGGTGTTGCCTAGAGCTACTGCTTCCGGCCATCGGGTAGCAAAGTCCACTAAAGTCAGTACGTACTGCTTTCCTCTGGGTGTCTTTTTTGGGAAAGGACCCAGAATATCCACAGCTACTGGCTGAAATGGGACCTCAATTATGGGGAGTGGCTGGAGAGGGGCCTTGACCTGGTCTTGGGGTTTTCCCACTCTTTGGCATACCTCACAAGACCGGACATACTTGGCAACGTCCTTGCCCATCCCCTCCCAGTGGAAGGACTTCCCCAACCGGTCCTTGGTTCTGTTCACCCCAGCATGGCCACTGGGATGATCATGGGCTAAGCTTAAGAGCTTCCCTCGGTACTTAGTTGGAACCACCAACTGTTTTTGTGGCTGCCATTTTTCCCGGTGTCCACCAGAAAGAATCTCCTTGTATAAAAGTCCTTGGTCTATAACAAACCGGGATCGATTAGAAGAGCTGAGAGGCGGTGGGGTGCTCCGTGCCGCCGCCCAAGCTTTCTGAAGGCTGTCATCTGCTTCCTGCTCAGTCTGGAACTGTTCCCTTGAGGCTGGGGTTACCAGTTCTTCCTCAGACTGTGGACTTGGGCTTGGTCCCTCTGGAAGCGATGTAGGTGATGGGGTGGTTTCCGTTGCTGGTGAACCACTCTCCGCTGGTGCACCTGAGGGTATTTCAGGCTCTGGCTGAGCCTTTTGGGTACGGCTGTCTGTTGCTTCTGCCAGTTTTGTCTCACTTGTGCCCTCTGGCGTTGAGTTAGAAGATGTGGTTGCAATTGCTGGTGCTGGTTGCTGTTCCAGTTCTGGGCCTGGGACTGGAGGTGCTGTGGCTGTTTCAGTGGTAGGCATGGAATCCGGGTCCAATACCTCTGTCTGGGTCTCTGGTAACAAAGACTGGGCATCTGTGGACGGCTCATGAACAGGAATGGGTCTGGAAGCTTGCCTGGTTTGGCTATGTGTAACCATTCCCACTTGCTTGGCCCGCTTCACTTGGTTGGCCAAGTCTTCCCCCAGTAGCATGGGGATAGGATAATTGTTATAGACTGCAAAAGTCCACCTTCCTGACCAGCCTTTGTACTGGACAGGCAGTTCAGCTGTAGGCAAGTCTACAGCTTGTGACATGAAGGGGTAAATTGTCACTTTGGCCTTTGGGTTGATGAATTTGGGGTCTACGAAGGATTGGTGGATAGCTGACACTTGTGCCCCCGTGTCTCTCCACGCAGTAACCTTCTTTCCGCCCACTCTCAAATTTTCCCTTCGCTCCAAGGGTATTTGAGAGGCATCTGGGCCTGGGGATCTTTTGTGTGATGGTGGTGTAATGAACTGCACTCGGATGGCGTTTTTTGGACAGTTGACCTTGATACGTCCCAGTTCATTACACTTAAAGCATCTTCCATCTGATGGATCACTGGGCCGAGGTGAGTTACTGGAGACTGGTGAGGTGGAAGAATACTGTGTCTGTGGCTTTACTTGGGTTGTAGGTGGGGTTTTTGGCTGCCCTCGGTTGTAGGGTTTATGGTCGGTGTGCCCCCGGGGGTGTTTGTTCCCCTTGACAGTAGCTTTTTTGCTTTCTGCCACTTCCATCCATCTGGCTCCAATCTCCCCCACCTCAGCGAGATTTTTGGGTTTTCCATCTTGTATGTATCGTGTTATGTTCTCAGGAACACCATCCAAGAATTGCTCCATTTGTATGAGGAGGTGCAGTTCTTCCAAGGTTTTAACATTGTGTCCTGATATTCAGGCCTCATAATTTTTTCCAACGTAGTAGGCGTGTTTGGGAAATGACACATCTGGTTTCCACTTTTGGGTTCTGAAACACCGACGGGCATGATCCAGGGTGATCCCCATTCTGTATCTGGCCTTGGTTTGAAAAAGTTTATAGTCGTTCATGTTCTCCCTAGGCATTTCAGCTGCCACCTCTGCTAAAGGTCCACTGAGCTGTGGCCTCAATTCTACCATGTACTGGTCTTCAGGGATGCGGTACCCAAGACAGGCTCTTTCAACATTTTCCAAGAAGGCCTCCGTGTCATCACCTGCCTTGCAGGTGGGAAATTTCCTGGGCTGTGGAACAATCATTGGCGCAGGGTTGTTAGGGTTGGATGTGTTTTGCTTAGCCTTTTCTAATTCCATGGCCTGTCGGTGGGTTTCCCTCTGGAGTTCCAGCTGTTTTTGGTGGTCTGCATCTTTGGCTGCTTGCTCTCTTTTGTAGGCTGCCTCTCTTTCTCTTTCTCTCAGCTCCATCTCTTGTAGTCTTTTTTCCAGTTCTCGCCTGTGTTCAGCTTCTTTGAATTGTTCTTCGGCCTCCATTTTTGTCTTGGTAGGCATGGTTCCTGTTTTCTTGTGTTGGGGTGCCCTCCGGTGTTTATCTTCTGAACTGCAGGCTCTGTTGCCTCCTGGGGTCTGCCTAGCAATAGTGCCTTTTTCCCTTTCTTCCTAGCTAATTTTTTCAATGTAAAGTAAACCAGAAAAACCACTTTATTTGCATGTATATAGTGCTGGTATTTGCCTCCTAATGGGAGTGCTATTGTGACAAAAGACCCTTAACAGTCTCTTAATGGTTACTTGCTTAATATGCAAGCCACAGCTGCCAGAGAGAGCAGAAAAAAAATTTCTCTGGTTCCTTTTAAACCCAAACTGTTTCTCTCTGCTAAAAAGCCCCTAGCAGAGAAAAGAAAAATATAATATTCCTACTGGCTTCTGGATTCTATCTCACCACTGCCACTCATGTCAGTAACCTAGTCCCAGATTTGGACCTTAGCGTCCAAAATATGGGGGTTAGCATGAAAACCTCCAAGCTTAGTTACCAGCTTGGACCTGGTACTGCTGCCACCACCCAAAAAATTAGAGTGTTTTGGGGCACTCTGGTCCCCCCAAAAACCTTCCCTGGGGACCTCAAGACCCAAATCCCTTGAGTTTCACAACAAAGGGAAATAAATCTTTTCCCTTCCCCCCTCCAGGTGCTCCTGGAGAGATACACAGAAGCAACCTCCGTGAATCTAAGCAGAGGGAGTCCATCCTCTCTAATTCCAGTCCTGGAAACAAAAGCACTTCCCTCTTCACCCAGAGGGAATGCAAAGTCAGGCTAGTACATCTAACACACACAGGTCTCCCCTGACTTCTTCCTCCCACCAATTCCCTGGTGAGCTGCAGACTCAATTCCCTGGAGTTCCTCACTAAAGAAAAAACTCCAACAGGTCTTAAAAGAAAGCTTTATATAAACAAGAAAGAAAAATACATACAAATAGTCTCTCTGTATTAAGGTGACAAATACAGGGTCAATTGCTTAAAAGAAATATGAATAAACAGCCTTATTCAAAAAGAATACAATTTAAAGCACTCCAGCAACTATAGACATGTAAATACAAAACAACAAACCATTTTTGTACTCACAACTTGGAAACAGAAGATTAGAAAGCAGGAAATAGAAAAATCCTTCTCTAGCTGAGAGAGATTCAGGCAGAAGACAAAGAACTCAGACACAAACTTCCCTCCACCCAGAGTTGAAAAAAGTCTGGTTTCCTGATTGGTCCTCTGGTCAGGTGTTTCAGGATACTTTTTTTTTCAGGTGAAAGAGACATTAACCCTTAGCTATCTGTTTATGACAGCTCCTCTCCCCTCCCCGGTGGCAGATGGTGCAGTAGGACTGCTAGCCGTCCTTGTCATCAGCCCGTGAGTGCTCCTGGCTGGCCTCAGGTGAGGCTGGCCGGGGGCGCCTGGGTAAAAATAGGAATGATTCCTGGTCATTCCCAGTAGATGGTACAGAACGGCTGGTAACTGTCATCATCATAGCAACTGGGGGCTGAGCTCCACCAGCCCCCTCCCTTTCATGTGTAAAAAAAAGATTCTGTACTGCCTGGACTATCATAGCAGCGGGATGCTGGGCTCCTCTCCCCCACACCGCTTAATGTCCTGCCTGGACTATTATAGCAGCTAGAGGCTGCCTCCCCCTCATTTAATCTCAGTGTTTCTTATTCCTGCATTCTTTATTACTTCATCACACAAATGGGGGGGGACACTGCCACGGTAGCCCAGGAAGGTTGGGGAGGAGGGAAGCAACGGGTGGGGTTGTTGCAGGGACACCCCCTAGAATGGCATGCAGCTCATCATTTCTGCAGGATCTGACACGGAGCGGCTGTGCTCTCTGATACACTGCTTCTCTAGTACACTTGCCCCATCTTCTAGGCAGGACTGACTCTATTTTTAGATACCATAAAGGAGGGATTGACTCAGGGAGTCATTCCCATTTTTGCCTTTGCGTCCCCGGCCGACCTCAGCCAGGGGTACCCATGATAGCAGCAGACAGTACAGAACGACAGATAACTGTCATCTCATTGCCAATTTACAATGGCAGCAGATGCTACAGAATGACTGATAACTGTCTCTGCTATCATGCAAAAGCAAGTGAATGCTGCTGTGTAGCGCTGCAGTATCACCTCTGTCAGCGGCGTCAGGTAGATATATGGTGACAGTAAAAAAAAAAAGCTGAATGGGCTCCATGGTTGCCATGCTATGGCGTCTGCCTGGGCAATCCAGGGAAAAAGGGCGTGAAATGATTGTCTGCTGTTGCTTTCCCAGAGGAAGGAATGAGTGACGACATTTACCCAGAACCACCCACGACAATGATTTTTGCCCCATCAGGCACTGGGATCTCAACCCAGAATTCCAATGGGCAGGGGAGACTGCGGGAATTATGGGATAGTTATGGAATAGCTACTCACAGTGCAACGCTCCGGAAATCGACGCTAGCCTCGGACCATGGACACACACTACCGAATTAATGTGCTCAGTGTGGCCGCGTGCACTCGACTTTATACAATCTGTTTTACAAAACCGGTTTATGTAAAATCGGAATAATCCCGTAGTGCAGACGTACCCTGAATGTCATCAGCAAAAATGGAGAGTATCTAGGGCATGTTGGTTACATTCTATATTGTAGAAAGGAAAAGCTTGGATGGCTAAGGAGAGGCAAAATATTAGAAATATGTCACACTTTATATTAAAGTTCTATTTATAAATTATTTAAAAAGAGCCTATCAATGACAGATGTCATAATCATGTTGTAATAGTATGTGCGATAGAAGGTGAGAAGCATGTCAGTAGAAGGTGTTCTATATCATTATAAGCCATGGTAATAAGCAACCTATTCACCTGTTGAACTCTATAATAATCACTAACAAATGATTAACCAAGTAATAACATATTGAGTATTTATAAATGAATCCTTAACATAAAGTGTGAATCTCCTCTTCTAGGTCAAAACTAGAAAAGAACTCCTAGAAAAGAAAAAATACAAGTTACAGAACCAGAGAAGGTACATATGTTGATTAGCATACGCTGCTACATGTTACTTCTTAATGAAAACCCATGAGCAGATGTAACTATTACATTACAGCATCAGAGCGACATCTCACTTATGGTTTGGCTGCCAAAATGACTAAGTTTTAATTATCAATTTTAACTTTAATTTTCTATGGACATCTCTATCGTTGGTTGAAAAGTGTAAAAAGTGGTATTTTTTCAAAACTTTCCCAAATTTTGAAACCTCAGAATTATAAAATTTGAAAATCTGTCAGCCAGCTCTACTCAATTTTGTTCCTTTTTCTGCTTTATTTTAAAATAAATAATAAATAATAATTGATAATAATAATAATAATAATAATAATAATAATTTGAAATTAGGGATAGAATAAATCCACTTTTTTTCATTCAACCAAATAACAAACAGTACTACACTGATTATGAGAAACACTGAATCCAAACCCTTGCTTGTCCGTGAGGCCACACTACAGTGTTAAGATTTGGCCAGTAAATAGGGCTGCTTAATCCAGTGGTGATCTGCACATGTGCTTTTAGTATGAGAGAAAGACACAAAATGATTAAATGGGATGCTGTGATTCTTTTCAGAATTTTCTCAGCTACTCCACTTAATTTGATTTAACTTATTTTGCTCTGCTTCATCATAGCTAATGAAAAGCACTATATAAGTGCTAGAAATAATTATTTAGTATGGGTCTGACACTGTGCCCACTGAAATTGATAGCAAAGCACTCATTGATTTCAATGAGGGCAGGATCAGGCCCTAAATTTAATGCTGTGAATTGTATCACTGTAGTCATTGATAGGCAGGGTGGTCCAGTGGAGTCCTGGTTTCACATCCCTGCTCTACCACAGATTCCCTGTGTGATCTCAAGTAAATCCCTAGCCTCTCTGTGACTCAGTTCCCCATCTATGAAATGGGGACAATAAGCACTTCCTTATGTTGCAGAGGTCTTGTGAGGATAAATACAATAAACACTGTGCACAGGAACTACTGTACCGTGATGGGGGCCATATGAGAATCTAAGATAGATAGTCAAAGCTATGACTTACGACCATAAACATGACACCCAGAGGTCAGTATTTTGCAGAATAGGGTCCTAAGTCCCAAACCTGCAATGCATAATGTGCAGGTGGGCTTCTGCGCCTATGAGGAGTCTCAGCAAAGTCAAGTGGGTCCAGTTCACCCAAGTATTGTACATTGCGGGCTTGGGAATTAAGTGACTAAATAGAGCGAAGGAGGTAAATAAACCACAGCTCCCACTCTAAGTTAACACTGAATAATTGAACCCAAATAATCAATTACAGCTTCACAAATGTATCCAGTAATGAAAAATAAGTCTAAACACACATGTAGAAAATGTAAACAATGGCTCAGCATAAATATATCATTATAAAATATTTGATTTTTTAAAAACAATTTCTAGGAAAGTACAGCACTTCATTTCACTCTTTCTGTTTCTTCCCAAGCAGAGGCTTAATGTAAACGTCTCTGGGAGAAGTTATATTTGGTTTTAGATGCTGTGGGTTTTTTAGCCAACCTCAAAGTTCTAAATATACAATGTCAAGTAATTCTGTAAAGTATCTTCCAATTCCCAGGATAGTTTTTGTGATCACATGGGAATTGCGGTGTTCCATAAAACATATTCTTTCTAGGGAATATTCCTTCCCTTCCCTTCCCTGCCAGAGATGGCATGATTCCACAGATAAAAGGATGAAGGATGCTCTGAAAACACAGGAATCAAAACAGCCTTCCTGTGTCATCACCTTTGGGTAAATCACTTAACCTTCTGTGCCTCACTTTCTCTGCCTGTAAAATGGGGATAGCCACTTACATCACAATGGTATTTTGAGTCTTAATTAATGTTTATAAATCACATTGACATCCTTGAATGGTAATATCTATATGAATGCAAGGTTGTTATTAATAATTTCCCTATCTTCTTCTGTATTCACAAGGCCTTACTTGTATGAAAGCCATTCCTCCTGGGCTCATTTTGGCAAGGAGCTGGTCACTCTGACCCGATCCAGTGAAGTACTTAAGCACATGTTTAACTGGAAGTGCACAAGTAGTCTCAATGTGTAAAGCTAAACACATACATAAGTGCTTCACTGGATCAGGCTTGAGAGCTCCGCATTTGTCAGGATCAAACCCCTCCTGCACAGCTTTCCCTTAAACCTCTGCAACAGCTACCCACCTCACAGCACAGGAAGGGAAACAGGGCTGATGCTCCCCACCTTATACTGGTGGCTGGCTCAGGGGCAGCACAACAAAGTGCTGCTCTTTCCTTGGGGCTAAGCCACGAATCAGCCTGAAATGATTATTTACATAATGCTGTAAGCGCACAGGATTCTTTGTAGCACATAATGTGCTAAACAGAGAACAGAATCCTTGCAAGAAAGATTGTTCAATCTAAAAGCATGAACAAGTACAAAGGGCCTGATTCTGCTCTCAGATTGGAGGACCAGGAGTAACACCACTGAAGTCAACAGATTTAGAAAGATGTAAAAATGACATGAAAGGAAAACTGATCCCATTTAGCAATGTGTGGTGTTTGTAGGTGGGCAGCTTCACAGAACAGAAGGATTTTCAGAGGAACAGGAAGGGGCTTGAAATATGTTAAAACTGGGGGACTGTCAAAATGGAGAAGGTGACATGAAAGATGGCATGAAGACAGTGGAGGTGGAAAACAGAGACATAAGGAGAGGTCAAGTAAAAGTTTGAGTGTAGCATGGGGAAAGACGCAGCAGGAGATAAGCAAAGATGTGGGCAAGAATAATGTCTTTAAACGCAGTGTTATTTAAGTAAACTCTAAATTAACTCTGAATTATGACTTTTAATAAACTCAGATCTAGAAAGGAATATGAGAGGTGCTCACTTTTCATCTCAGACATACATTGAGGTATACAGGCAATATAACTGCCCCTGGAGCAAACCCCACAATTGCACCAGGAAGAACTGTGAAACTTCGGGGCATGCAGAAAAGGACTCTTGAAAACAACTCTTTTCTTCTTCTCTTTTTAGAAAATGATGTTCTGTTACTATGTCAGTCAGCTCTGTACACATGCACAGTTGCATACTTGGTCCTGTGAAACTTCAGTGCACGCACAGAGGATGATTACATACAACCGCTTTAGTCACAGTCCAAACTGGGGAATTTTAGCAAAAACTGTCTACTCATACTATCACCAAGTGTGATGCTCTGGTGAGAGCCAGAGAACTGAAAAGGTATGTCTACATGGCAATTAGAAACCGATGACTGGCCAGTGCCAGTGGGCTTAGGCTAGCGGAGCTTGGGCTACAGGCTGTTTAATTGATAAAGGGCTCAGGCTGCAGCCCGAACTCTGGGACCCTCCCACCTTGTAGGGTCCTGGGCTCCAGCCTGAGCCTGAACATCTACACTGAAGTTAAACAGTCCCTTAGCCCAAGCCCTGTGAGCCCATGGCATGTGCCTTCTGCAGATCTTTAATTTGAGTGTAGACATGGTGGCTTCTTATACTTCTACTACTGTGCCATTTAAACCTGCTCAGAGCATTTGGGAGTTACTAGCAAGCTGGCAGCCTCCAGAGCACATTTCAGTCTACTCAGAGTAAGGTTTAATTGATACAGTGGTAAATAATGCCAGAAGTCTTATCTTCACTAAGGTGCATCTTTTAAAATAACCAGCCATTACCATCAATGGTACATACTACGCATACTAGAGCAATGGATAGCGAATGCCCACAATGCTGTGGTGTTCACGCAATGCTATCTGCCACTGAAGGTCTAGTTCTGAAAGTCCTTTATATATGTAACTCCCACAGACTTCAGTGGGAGCTCTGCACATGGAGGGCTTGTGTGACTGATCCCTTAGGTAGAAACTATTACAGGAGGTTTCCCTCACAAATTTGATAGAAGTATTTTTTTTGAAGAAACAAAATTCTTCTTCCCTTCCAATTCTTACAGGCATCTGGAGTCACTCTTGTTAAACCTTTACGTAAAGAAAGGAGACAAACATCTTGGAAAAGCAAATGGCCATTGAGAAAATAGGGCTGGGTCTTTGCCAAACAAACAAAAATGTTAAATACAGTACAGCTTCCCTTCTTAACACAAAAAGGGTAAATGGTCAATAAAAAAAGACTGCAAGATCCTGGATAGCGCTAATGTATGTCTGGCTGTTCAGCTCCTCATTATACAAGCACAATATATCATTTACATGTCTAGCACATCAAAATAGGTAACATTATACTCAAAAATAAAATGCTTTCTCCTGCCTTGTAGTAAAGA
Source organism: Gopherus flavomarginatus (assembly GCF_025201925.1). Classification (NCBI taxonomy): domain Eukaryota; kingdom Metazoa; phylum Chordata; order Testudines; family Testudinidae; genus Gopherus; species Gopherus flavomarginatus. The sequence goes on from NC_066620.1 coordinate 107,652,176, forward strand.
TAGATTAAACATTACAAACAAGTGCATTAAAACACATGATTTTCCCAGTGAAAACAGAGATGAGCCTGAAACAAAACCTTGCAATCTTTGTTTCACTAATTATACCTGGCCACAGACATTATATAAAATAGACAAAACCAAAACCTTGGATCCAAACAAGCCCAAACTTTATGAACATTTTGTATCTGGATACGTATCAGAAATGTCTGGCTTTGTTGAGCGGTGACTGGTATACTGGCACCTCTTCACCAGTGTTTGATGAACAGTCTGACAGATGAGGATAGCTAGTACAAAAAAAGTTTCAGCTTATAGAAAAGTGTTTTAAATATATAAAGTGATCATATATTTAAAGTTATAAGGGAGAAAGCACCAGGTAGTCAGGGGAACTTAAATCTAGCAGAGAAAATTGTAACAAGAACAAATAGCTGGAAGCTGAAGCTAGACAAATTCAAATTAGAAATGAGACACACATTTTACATTTTTAACAATGAGATGATTAACCACAGGAGCAAAATACCAAGCCATGTAGTAGATTCTCCATCTTTGATGTCTTCAAAGCAAGATATGCTGTAGCCAAACACAAAGTTATTCTTTACACAATTACAAGTTACTGGGCTCAGTACAGGGGTAAGTGGGTGAAATGTAATGGCCTGTGATAGGTAGGAGGTCAGACAATTTAATGGCCCCTGCTGGCTTCAAACTCCATGAATCTATGAAAATGGCCTGACTCTATAGTCCTTAACAGCCCCTTCCATCCTTACAGGACTGAAATACTGGACTGTTTTGTCAGGCTTTTACCACTAAATTACAGGAATGTATTTCATATATCTACATCAAAATGCATTTTACCCTATCCACAATATTGGGACTATAGTCTTGCCTTTTTGCCCTACACTTTCCCCTCTGTTTGATCTGCAGGTTCATCTCCCATGTTTTATGGTCTCACTTTTGGTAAAAGAGGGAAATTTACTTTAATGTGAGGCATAAAACAAAGCAGACAGTAGAAGGAAAAATACATGGCAGTAACAGTGGAATTACCTATCAGGAGAGAAAAACAAAGGGAAGACAACATAATCTTGTCCTGAGGACTCAGGGTACAATCCTAGTCCCATTGACTTTAGTGAGGCCAGCCTTCCATCCTTGGCTTTAAAATATAGAGAACAGTGTGTATTAGGCAGGGCCGGCTTTAGGATCTGCGGGGCCCGATTCTAATACCTGGTGGTGGTCTGGGTCTTTGGCGGCACTTCGGTGGCGGGGGGATCCTTCACTCGCTCCAGGTCTTCCGTGGCACTGAAGGACCTGCCACTGAAATGCCGCCAAAGACCTGGAGCGAGTGAAGGACCCCCTGCCGCTGAAGTGCCGCCGAAGACCCAGACTGCCGCCAGGTGAGTAAAAAAAAATTAAAAAGGCGCCTAAGGCGCAGGGGTCTCTTAGGCATGGGGACCGATTTCGGGGAATCGAGGGAATCGGCCTAAAGCTGGCCCTGGTGTTAGGGATGGGAAATGTACAAGGGGCATGAGTTTTTATTTGTGTTAAATGGGATGTGTGTGTGTGAGAAGGAAGACTTGACACAGAAAAGAGGGAGGTATTTGAGGTGTTTGTTGGCATTCATTTTTCTCAATCCTTCCCTGTTGTAATGAGAACATCGAAAGAAGAGCGATCCTGATAATTACTGTGGCCTGGTCTACACTATGCGTTTAAACCAATTTTAGCAGCGTTAAACCGATTTAACACTGTACCCGTCCACACAACGAGGCCCTTTATATCGATATAAAGGGCTCTTTAAACCGGTTTCTGTACTCCTCCCCAACGAGAGGAGTAGCGCTAAAATCAGTATTACCATATCGGATTAGGGTTAGTGCGGCCGCAAATCGACGGTATTGGCCTCCAGGCGGTATCCCACAGTGCACCATTGTGACCGCTCTGGACAGCAATCCGAACTCGGATGCAGTGGCCAGGTAAACAGGAAAAGCCCAGCAAACTTTTGAATTGCATTTCCTGTTTGCCCAGCGTGGAGCTCTGGTCAGCACGGGTAGCGATGCAGTCCCAAATCCAAAGAGAGCTCCAGCATGGACCGTACGGGAGATACTGGATCTGATCGCTGTATGGGGAGACAAATCTGTTCTATCAGAGCTCCGTTACAGAAGACGAAACGCCGAAGCATTTGAAAAAAATCTCCAGGCCATGATATAGAGTCCACAGCACAGTGCTGCATGACAAGTGTAATGGAAAGCCAAAGAATCAAATGGACGCTCATGGAGGGAGGAAGGGCGGGAGTACTGAGGACTCCAGCTATCCCACAGTCCTCGCAGTCTCCGAAAAGTATTTGCATTCTTGGTTGAGCTCCCAATGCCTGTAGGGTCAAACACATTGTCCGGGGTGGTTCAGGGTATAGCTCGTCAATGTACCCCTCCCCCCCCCCCCGTGAAAGAAAAGGGAAAAAAATCGTTTCTTGACTTTTTTCAATGTCACCCTATGTCTACTGAATGCTGCTGGTAGACGCGATGCTGCGGCAGTGAAGGGCAGTATCCGCTCCCCTCCCCTCCCCGGTGGCAGACGGTACAATATGACTGCTATCCATCGTCATCATCAGCCCATGAGTGCTCCTGGCAGGCCTCAAGTGAGGCTGGCCGGAGGCGCCTGGGTAAAAATAGGAATGATTCCTGGTCATTCCCAGTAGATGGTACAGAACGGCTGGTAACCGTCCTCATCATAGCAACTGGGGGGCTGAGCTCCACCAGCCCCCTCCCTTTCATGTGTAAAGAAAAGATTCTGTACTGCCTGGACTATTATAGCAGCTGGAGGCTGCCTCTCCCTCATTTTATCTCAGTGTTTCTTATTCCTGCATTCTTTATTACTTCATCACACAAATGAGGGGGACACTGCCACGGTAGCCCAGGAAGGTTGGGGAGGAGGGAAGCAACGGGTGGGGTTGTTGCAGGGACACCCCCTAGAATGGCATGCAGCTCATCATTTCTGCAGGATCTGACACGGAGCGGCTGTGCTCTCTGGTTCTCTGATACACTGGTTCTCTAGTACACTTGCCCCATCTTCTAGGCAGGACTGACTCTATTTTTAGATACCATAAAGGAGGGATTGACTCGGGGAGTCATTCCCATTTTTGTCTTTGCACCCCCGGCTGACCTCAACCAGGGGCACCCATGATAACAGCGGACGGTACAGAATGACAGATAACCGTCATCTCATTGCCAATTTACAATGGTGCAGCAGACGGTACAGAACAACTGATAACCGTCTCTGCTGTCATGCAAAGGCAAATGAATGCTGCTGTGTAGCGCTGCAGTATCGCCTCTGTCAGCGGCATCTAGTACACATATGGTGACAGTAAAAAAAAGCTGAACGGGCTCCATGGTTGCCATGCTATGGCGTCTGCCTGGGCAATCCAGGGAAAAAGGGCGTGAAATGATTGTCTGCCGTTGTTTTCCGGGAGGAAGGAATGACTGACGACATTTACCCAGAGCCACCCGCGACAATGATTTTTGCCCCATCAGGCACTGGGATCTCAACCCAGAATTCCAAGGGGCAGGGAAGACTGCGGGAACTATGGGATAGCTATGGAATAGCTACCCACAGTGCAACGCTTCAGAAATGGATGCTAGCCTCGGACCAGGGACGCACACGCCGAATTAATGTGCTTAGTGTGGCCGCGTGCACTCGACTTTATACAATCTGTTTTACAAAACCGGTTTATGTAAAATCAGAATAATCCCATAGTGCAGACATACCCTGTGTGTAAGTCTATCTCCATCCTCAGGAAAATAGTGGAACAGTTCTGGAGGGTAATGTAACCATGAGCAGTAGGCAACATGAGGTTATGTATAAAATAACATTCCAGGATTGTCACTCTGTGTGTCACTCTGAAGCTTAGAATATCTACTGAGTCAGTGTGAAGCGACAGAAACAATTACAAGCATGGTTGAGAGCACTTTTCATTCAGAATATCACCAGGTTCAATTATCACTGGGATTCACAGTCTGTTATGATCCAGTTTTGACATATGAATTACAGCTGTGCAAGAGCACAGGCTTTCAGCTACAGTAAGGCATGCTAGACCATTGTGATATCATGGATAAATCAATCAGTCACTGCCCTTACCCTACAGCTAATTTGCATGCAACAGTTTAATTGGTTGTATGAGGGTGACCATAAATATGGTGGATTACTTGACACACCTGCCACACTCATGCAGCAGAAAGGCCTCTTATCCACTAGGAAAGTATAAATTTTGCTATACAAGGCCAAGGGATATGTTGGCTGCCGCTTCCCGCAACCCCGATTGGCCAGGAGTGGCAAACTGCGGCCAGTGGGAGCCACGATAGGCTGAACTGCGGAAATGGCAGGTAAACAAACTGGCCTGGCCCGCCAGGGGGCTTCCCCTGGCAGGCCACGTGCCAAACATTGCCAATCCCTGTCCTATGGCAATAAGAGGAATAGAGATCCTTGTATACCTGGATGAATTTCACTGTGAGTGTAAATATTTCTAAAACCATCAGAAAAAACTAGGGTTGTCAATTAATCACAGTTAACTCACATGATTAACTCAAAAAAATTAATTGTGATTTAAAAAATTAATTGCAGTTTTAATCATACTATTAAACAATAAAATACCAATTGAAATTTATTAAATATTTTGGATGTTTTTCTACATTTTGACATATATTGTTTTCTGTGCTGTAAGTGATATCAAATTGTATATTATTTTTATCACAAATATTTTCACTGTAAAAATGATAAAAAAAATAGTATTTTTCAGTTCACCTCATACAAGTACTGTAGTTCAATCTTTTTGTTATGAAAGGGCAATTTACAAATGTAGATTTTTTGTTACATAACTGCACTCAAAAACAAAACAATGTAAAAGTTCAGCGCCTACAAGTCTACTCAATCCTACTTCTTGTTCAGCCAATCGCTAAGACAAAGATGTTTGTTTGCATTTACAGGAGATAATGCTGCCTGCTACTTGTTTACATGGCACCTGAAAGTAAGAACAGGCATTTACATGGCACTTTTGTAGCGGCATTGCAAGGTATTTATGTGTCAGATATGCTAAACATTCGTATGCACCTTCATGCTTCGGCCACCATTCCAGAGGACATGCTTCCATGCTGATGACACTTGTTAATTAAATTTGTGACTGAACTTCTTGGGGGAGAATTGTATGTCCCCTGCTCTGTTTCACCTGCATTCTGCCACATATTTCATGTTATAGCAGTCTCGGATGATGACCCAGCACATGTTGTTCATTTTAAAAACACTTTCACTGCAGATTTCACAAAATGCAAAGAAGGTACCAATGTGAGATTTCTAAAGATAACTACAGCACTTGACCCAAGGTTTAAGAATCTGAAGTTCCTTCCAAAATCTGAGAGGGACGAGGTGTGGAGTATGCTTTCGGCAGTCTTAAAAGAGCAACACTCTGATGCGGAAACTACAGAACTCGAACCACCAAAGAAAACAATCATCCTTCTGCTGGTAGCATCTCACTCAGATAATGAAAATGAGCATGCATCGGTCCGCATTGCTTTGGATGATTGTCGAGCAGAACCTGTCATCAGCACGAACGCATGTTCACTGAAATGGTGGCTGAAACATGAAGGGACATACGAATCTTTAGAGCATCTGGCATGTAAATATCTTGCGACGCCAGCTACAACAGTGCCATCAGAACACCTGTTCTCACTTTCAGGTAACATTGTAAACAGGACACGGGCAGCATTATCTCCTGCAAATGTTAACAAAGTTTTTGTGTAAGCGATTGGCTGAACAAAAAGAAGGACTGAGTGGACTTGCAGGCTCTAAAATTGTACATTGTTTTATTTTTGTAATTAGGTTATTTTGGACATAATTCTACATTTGTAAGTTCAACTTTCATGATAAAGAGATTGTACTACTGTATTTGTATTAGGTGAATTGAAAAAAACTATTTCTTTTGTTTTTTTATAGAGCAAATATTTGTAATTAAAAATAAATATAAAGTGAGCACTATACACTTTGTATTCTGCATTGTAATTTAAACCAATATATTTGAAAATGTAGAAAACATCAAAAATATTTAAATAAATGGCTATTATTAACAGTATGATTAATCACAATTAATTTTTTTAATCGCTTGACAGCCCTATTAAAAACAGATACTCAAATGCCTCTAAAGATAATTAAACTGAGCAAGGGTATTTTTTAAAACTTCTACAATGATATATATTTGCAGTTAAAGGGGAAAAGTCTGCAGCATCTGGTTATTTTTTATCATAGTTCTATAGTTGATAGCTTCGCCATGATTTCCTCCAAAATGTATTATGACAAGTTTGCAGCCAAACTGATATGAATAAAGCACATTAAACAAATTGGCATGTTGGTGAGGTGCCATAAACAGGTGTGAGAATAACACACATCAGAAGGAACCTGCCTGTCTCTGCAGAGCTAGCTGGGGAGGCAAAAGGTTTATAGCTCAGTCTGTAGTCATATCACCATGAGCTGTAATTTTATTGGATCCCACAAGCTAAGCAGGGTCAGGTCTGGTCAGTATATTGAAAGAGAGACCAAAGAAATCTCAGTTGCTGCAGGAAGCGATGATTCAGTAGCTGGCACTTGTCACACTGAGTTAATGCTGAACCATTACTCCAGCATAGCGTTAGGAGGTATTGCGGTGTTAGAGATCCAACATAACAGCTTTTGCTGCAAGTATATAAAATCATGATCAACAACAAGCTGGAAGTCGAGTACTATATTATTTTAAGTCTTTGGTACTGATGTAACCGCATGATCAAATATATATATTATAAAAGAGCAGGTGGCATTTCTTTCCCTCTCTAGGTATTACAAAATACCTTATTTATTGCAAGATTTCTTTCACCTGGGGATCCATTCCCAGTACATCATGTAAAGCCATCTATCTCTTTTGTGGAAAACAAGTCATTGCTGTACTCCTGGGGTGATAATCAGACATAAAAAGATACCCAAGTGACATTTGTGCACCATTGTTCTCTTTCTTTCCCCTTCACAATAGCACCCGCTTGCAGTTGCACACCAAATAGGCACTGCAATCTAGGATGCTGTAATTTTCTTACAAACACAGGTTTTTGTATTAAGGCACCAACAAAGGTGGGGGAGGGGAAATGATACACCCTTCATCATTTATTTCTAAGAATAACCTTCAGCAGAAGCAAACTGTGCAACATGTGCTCTAAGATCATATTTAGACACCCAGGGAGGGGTGGCCTCTTGCACACAATATCAAAAGGCACATTAAAATGGTTATGAAAAGCTGTTTGGCATTTTTACAACTCTGTTGACCTTTTCTTTACATCATATGGCAGTGAGAAACTTAATCTGCTCAGCTTCAATCAGGGTGTGAATGACATTAGAGGGACTCTGTCAAATAAGTATTACAATGTTCTTTCCCCGCATTACTAATAATGCTTGAATTATTAAAACATAATGTATTTGAAGTAGCTAATCCACTTTTTCATCACTTAAACCATTTTTTTTGGCATATCATTCAGCATAAAGAGTAAAACTAGGCTGGGGAGTTTTCGCTTTCTTTTTATGCTCAGATTCACTTTCTGGTGTTTATGCACTAGCACCGTGGCTCTTAAATTTTCCCACACTGTGATTCCCCTCTCCTCTTGAGCAATATGGAAAGGGAAACCTGATTACAATACCCTGAAGCTTCCATTCCCCTGCCCCAGGGGGTCATCACCCACAAGTTGAGAACCCATGTATTAGCACATAGTTGTTGTGATGCTCTGTACCTCAGGGGAACACCCTGCATCCCCATGTTCATCCTTATAACATGATTGTGTGGTATCCAATGCAAAGTTTGTCATGTTGGGTGTCTTTAGAAGGCTCATAACTCACTGAGCATTGTTGTTATAGTTAAGATATAGGTTGTAATTTCATGTATATAGTTATAAGGCTGAAAATGAGTCCTCATGGCTTAAAACAAGCACAGGCAAAAACTCTCCAGGAGCAGAGGCCCAGGCAAAACTCTCCAAGAGCAGAGGCGCAGTTCACACCTCATCAGGGCATGTATGGGACAAACCCATCCTAACCTCACAGGAACAAAGGACAGTGGCCTAGGCAGCAACAAAGGATCTGTTGGACTCTTGAGTGAGTCACTGCCCTTCCCTTGGTCAGTTTGGAACTACGATGAGGTAATGCTCACCTGACTCTGAAGGTGGGAGGCAAAGCCAAGAGGGAAGAAAGGACATGATAAAAGGGAGAGACATTTGCCATGCGCTCCCTCTTCCACCTCCATCTACAGAAACCATCACCAAGAAACTGAAGCGCTGATCAAAGGGGACAGCCTGGCTAAAGAGCAACCAGACAGCCTGTGGTGAGAAGCATCTAAGTTTGTGAGGGCACTGAAAGTGTTAAGATCAGTGTAGAATGCATTTTGCTTTTATTTCATTTGACTAAATCTGACTTGTTGTGCTTTTATAATCACTTAAAGTCTATCTTTTGTAGTTAATACATTTGTTAGTTTGTTCTACCTAAAGCAGTGCATTTGGTTTGAAGCATGTCAGAGACTCCCCTTGGGATAACAAGCCTGGTACATATCAATTTCTTTGTTAAATTTATGAACTCATATAAGCTTGCAGCATCCAGTGGGAGTAACTAGACACTGCAAGGTGGAGAGGATCCTCGGGTTGTGTCAGGGACCAGAGATATTGGCTAATGTCATTCATTTGCACAATCCAAGCAGTGGCTGGCCAAAAGAGCTCACTCACGTAGCTGGGAGCAGCTTACATGCCAGAGGCTGTGTATGAACAGCCTAGGAGTGGGGGTTCTCACAGCAGAGCAGGGTCGAGGACTGGAGTGAACTAGCAGATCACTGGTCAGATAACACCAGGGGAATGTCACAGTTGTGGTTGGGTTTCTTACACTACAAAACTTTTAATTAAAATTCAAAATGTTTTATGTTTCTATACATACTCCCAGAGATTTTGTTGGGCACCCATTGCACAATTTTTATTTAAAAATAAACTAAAACCTAAATGCTAGGCCTCAACAAATTTCACCTGGAGTTCTATAATGGATCCTATGTAGGTTCCTGTTATGAACAAACCTGTCAAGCACACATGAGAGTATCAGTGAATATGAAACTATATTAATATTTCAATAGATCAGAATTTTGTTCCTAACTCCACACCTCTCCATCTAAAGACAAGTGCACAAACAGTTGCTCTCACAATCATCTCTCACCATGAAAAAGCCTACAGGATGTGGCACTGCAGGAGGAAATCTCCACTGGGAACCCAGTGTGGCTAATCTTTGCAGTGTTCTGTTAGGAAATCAGGATTTGCAAGACAGACTACAGACAACCTCCCTCCCTCAAACAGGTGTATCCTTCAGGGTCCAGGAGAGGCCAGGGACATATGTGCAGAGGTTCTGCTCCCCCCACCCCCCAGGCAGTGTACTCCATTGGAGCTGAGCTACCAGCCACCTTCCCCTAATCACTGCTTGCCCCCAGGACTTATGTGGTGGTGGTGCTCTATGGAGAAGACAATAAAAGCACAAGTCATTATCTTTTCTGCTTAAGTTTCCCAGGGTTGGGGGATGAGGGAGGGGCAGAAGATTTACATCCCCTTCCACCCAGTACTTAGCCTCTTGATCCACCCCGTCTCCAACCCCTCCAGAAGATTCCAGAGATGCAGCAATCCCTCTGTGGTGTCCGGATACACGACGGGGATGTTATGGAAACAATGACCTCATTTTCCATAAGGTAAGGGGGCAATCAATGTGCAGAGAGTCCCCTTCATGTGCGGATCTGGGGGGTGGGTGGAGATGATCCAGGCCAATATTCTTCTGACCAAGGGTTGCAGGACTGGATCCTGTAAAAACTACACATTTATTCAATGTTCCAAGAGTTTAAGAAAACACTTAAAGAAATCCTAAAAATTCAGTCAGTAAAAATACGATACTACATTGTAAAGCAGGGGAGGATTACTTTTTGCCTACTTCTAAAAATATAGCTTTAAGCAAAAATGACTGACATTTTAAAATTATCTGGAAACAGGAAGCAAGTAGGAGACCTGCTTATGCTTGTATCTGCAACTGTCTAGTAGGAGGAATGAATTCATAGCTTAATTAGAAATCCTTTCCTGGCTATTTAATTTACATTTCAATTAGTTCAGTTTAACAGCTGTCTTGATAAAGATCTATAAAGACATAACACATACAGCCCTGGAACAGGATTTGTTCTTCAATTAGCCTAGTTTGTCCTAAACTCATCTAAGTGGAAGTCTTCTCTTCAAAACTGCTCTCCTCTTTCTAGTCATGGTTTTTGGCAAATTTATTATTTTGATTACAGTAGTGCCTAGGGGCCCAGTCATAGATCAGGACTCTGTTGTGCTGGGCACTGTGTACACACATAACTGAGCCAAACCCTGCCCTGTAGATCTTGCAATCTAAGCATAAGTCAAGAGACAACAGGTGGATACACAATCAGATGGGAGAGAACAGGGTAACAGCAAGGTAATTATGATCAGCAATGATATAAGCAGCACTCATTACACACCATCTGCCTAGTCATTGTCTAGCACTTTGTAGGTATCATGGAAGAAGTAAATTTTAAGAAGGACAATATGGTGGCTTTGCAGATTTTTCTGGGGAATGCCTTAAATAAAGGACTCACCCTGCAAATGCTTAACCCCAGGCAAGCAGTCTCATTGACCTCAAAGGTCCCATTCATATGAATAAAGTTACTCACATAAGTGATTACAGGATTGGGCCCTAAGCGAAGAAATATTCAGACATGTTCATGCTCTTGCTCAGCAAACACTAAAATGTTGCAGTCAAAGCAAGACAAAATGTAATAGGCAAGCCTTGAACCTGCAAGGACCTTCCTGCCACTCACCAGAACTCTTACATGCTTCTACTTCCAAATCAGACAGAAAAGCAGTTTGGAAGATGTTCTCAACAATTAACTTAAAATTAGACATTCAAATAATCTAGTTCTTTAAAGCAGCATTGGGTCAATGCTGTGTCTGAATCTAAAAAGAAGCTGGATAATGTTATAACCATTAGACACAGCGATATTATCCATGCTAACAGATGGAAGATTTCAGCCATAAATTTGCACGGGAGAAAGGAATTTTACTAATCCTTCTTCCCCATCTCCAACACACAGAACAAACTGAGAAGCTAGATCCTCTTGTGCATTAAGGCAACTTTCCACAAAACTGCCCTAAAATGTTCTCTGTGTAGTATTCTTAAGTAGCATATATGCCCTGTAGTTATTCCTATGCTGCTACCACATACTCCCCGTGGCTGGTATGAGGGAGGTGAAATTGGGGCTTCCCCAGCTGCTGAAATGACTCTTTAGAGCTGTTGGCAACTGGTATGATAGCACACTGACTTTGGTGTTACTATATTTTTTTCTCCGTCAAAACCTAGCTAGCTATAGCTACTATGACTAATTTTTTTTATGTTTATCCCATTAACTAAGTGTGTCTATTTAGGAGGAGAATAAGGTCAATGATATCATTTATTTGCTCTCTGTTTTTACTTATAATTGATGTATTCCGCAATCTGGCTAATTACTTCTCCAATAACTGGATTACTGTGATAACATCTCTAGGCTCTCTCCATTTATTTGCTCTGAGAAGTTTAGGTAATGATAATGAATAAATAATTGAGCAATGTTTTAGTAATAGTGATTTTTAATGCTTCATTTTGGAAAACACCAACATTCAGTATGAAGTTATTCTATACAAATATAGCTCCCCTTTTTCTTTTTAATTACACTCTACATAGGTTTACATTTGAATTTCACTGTGCAACAAAATCTCCTCTGCCTTACTCACCAACACCCACACATGCATGCACTATTTACATCATCTTTTGAATTTGATCCTCACGTGACCCATTTAATCACTTACTGTTGTAATACTTCTTTATTTTTTTTTAGAAATAAATCCCTGACAAAATGTCTGATTTTTGTCATCATTTCTGATGGAGCCCTCATGCTTGGGAATGGATGGATCAGATATGTGAAGTTTACACGGCCCTACATATCACTCCCCTCATCCCCCACCCACTGAAATTCATTCTCATTCATCAGTCCCTCATAGCCAGATGCACCAGACTGTATGCTATCTGGGGCAGAGACTGTGTTTTGTTCAGTGTGTGTACACTGCCTAGCACAATGGGGCCCTGGTCCATGACTGGGGTTCCCACACACTACTACAATTCAGATAATAAATAATAATTTACAATAAATCATGAAAGAAAGAGGGTTTTTTTTGTTTTTTCCTCTACTCATAAGATGCTATGGAACCCTACAGGTAAAGGAATGCACTCCACTTTCTTCTCTCATAAGAATGGTCATACAGGGCCAGACCAAAGGTCCATCTAGCGTAGTATCCTGTTTTCTAACAGTGGTCAGTGCCAGGTACTTCAGAGGGAATGAACAGAACAGGTAATCATCAAGTGATCCATGGTCACTGATTTAAATTTGATGTGATTGATACTGATCAAAAGTCATCACTATACAGCAGGAGCTCTGTAGCCTGTGTGTATTTAGTTATGAGACCCAGTCCAATTCCCACAGCGTACAGTCCAATTCCCACTACTGTTCTGTGCTCATAAACCTGCTGCTTTAGCTCAGAAACAAAGCACTTGGTGTATATGCTAGAAATCCTGGTTCTAGTAACAGCAGACTTCTTACCCCATCGTGAATTGAAGTTCACTAATGCCATAGGTGTGCAACAACCTCAGGATGGAGGACACCAGCCTCTGATGATTCAGCACAGCACAACACAAATAAGTGTCACAGAACTGACTTCTCACCTGCTCCTCACTCAGTTTCTTTGAAGATCAATAAGAAAAGCCCAAACCGTGGCCAAGCACAGCAGAATCAAATACTACAAAGAGCTCATATTTCACTAGCACAACCAACAATGTAAGGCTCATTACATTACATCGGCTGTGAGCAGTAGCACTGACTGATAATTACTTTTTTTAACTGCTTAAACAACTTTTGTAGATTGGAACACAAATTGTTTTTAGGAATTTTAAAAACAATGCTGTCCCGTTAGTTAGCTTTTTATTCTCTTAAGGACAGCTGAATTAGTGTTTAAAGAAACCAAACCTAATAATGACTCTACTGTGACTTCAAATCATTCAGGTATGAATGAAACCTAAATGTTAAAAATAATTGGAGTAATTAATTAATCCTGCTACACAAGGACTACTTTATATAACTTCATAAAAGAAAGAAAATATTGTTGTGTCCTCATGCTAACAATTTGACATCAGTATAACAACCACCCCATCTAGTGTGTCAACTTCACACAGCAGCAATTTCATTTGCCATCTCACATTTTTCCTTGTAATAATCCCTGATCAAACAGTCTTACAATTAGAAAGGATATATTAAAATCCTAATCAGAAAAATATTTAAGAATATCAACAATACTGTGTATACCTGAACTAATAAATATTGGACAGCAGGTGAATCATACAGAGTACTCCTGGACAGAATAGGAGTGCTTGATATAAGATGTGCTGCCTAGTCAGGAGATAGCTGTGTTAGCTGGGGTAACAGCAACTGAAAGGGCAGACACTTCAAAGGCTCTCTCATGTGGATAACCTGTACTCACAAGAGGAGTCCTCCTTTTTTGTAAAGTCCCGCTCCTCCTCCTTTTTGATTCAGGCTGAAACACGCTACTTCATTCAACTGCATCATAGCAATCTGAGTGTGGAAGTAGCTTTCACTAAGAAGCCAGAGGAAGGGAGGGGTAGAGCATGGCTCCATCTCCTCATACTCTAGGTCAGGGGTTCTCAAACTGTGGGTCAGGACTCCAAAGCGGGTCGTGACCCCTTTTAATGGTGTTGCCAGAGCTGGTGTTAGACTTCCTGGGGCTTAAGCCTGAGCCCCACTGCCCAGGGCTGAAGCCGAAGCTCAAGGGCTTCAGTTCTGGGTGGCAGGGCTCAGGTTACAGGCCCCCAACCTGGGGCTGAAGCCCTTGGACTTCCACTTTGGGCCCCCCCACCATACGGGTCAGTGGGTCTCAGGCTTTGGCTTTGGGCCCCCCTGCCTTGAGTAGTGGGGCTTGGGCTTTGCCCCCACCCACCAACCCACCCGCAGAGGGCAGTGGGGCTTGGGCAGGCTCAGGCTTTGGTCCCAGCTCCTGAGGTCACGTAGTAATTTGTTGTTAGAAGTGGGTTACGGTGCAATGAAGTTTGAGAACCCCTGCTCTAGATAATCCAATGATGACCACTTTTCTACACCACTGAAGTCAACTTGTGTGGGTAAGAATTGTCATAATCCAACATTAAAGGAGATTTAATCCTAGTTCAGGGTCATGCAAAATTTCCCCTTTCAACATTGCCAGATTGTCATTGTGAAAACAAAGTTGCTCACAAAAGCCTTACCTCTAGGGCATTTTGCCATTCCTTCCCACCCAACAGAAAAATCGCAGGAGGCCAGGGCTTTGTAAAACTAGAAAGGTCATGAAAGAAGCAAATTGCTCCTGCAGTCCTTACTCAGTCAAAACTACTTTTAGGAATAAATATTACTCACATGAGTGAGGCTCCTACCAGGTAACTTCAATAGTTCCAAAACATTACACCATAGATAAGTGAACTAGAACCACAGGTCTGCCCATTCCATGGGTTTTCCCCTTCTATGGGTCTGCAGGTAAACTTTCTAACCTATGGGGAATTCCCTTTCTGATTGCCGGGCAAATGGCAGCTAGTCAGAGTGGCTGACATCTTCGTTTCCTGGCAAATATGGCCACCAATCCTTCCCTACAAACACAGGGCCAGAACATTACCTGGCTCAGCTACGCCATGTCTCCTAGACACTCCCCATCCAGGCTGGCGACCCTGCCAGGCCTGGGTAGTTGAGAAATTAAGGTCCTACTCTGTGGGTGCCTCCCACAGATAAGCTGGATCCACTGCTCTTTTCATGGGAGGGAAGTCAGAGCAAGGAACAGGTTTTAGAGCACAGGAGAACATCAGAATAGAAAAAAGGTAGAGGCAGGTGTGTGTGGGACTCCAGAGGGCAGAAACAATTGGGTGGGTCTATGTGAAGGGAACAGTATCAAGTGTGAGGGCTTGTGAGGAGCAGAACTAAATGTTTTTTTCAGGGTAGAGTTAATTTGTCAGCATATTGTGCTATGTGTGTGTACAGGGAGAAGGAGTGAAGCATAGAATCTGGCGACAGAGCAGGGGAAGTAGCGGAAAATTTGAAATGAAAAGAGGAAATCACTTCCCCACCCCTCACACACTTATTCCATCTCTCACACTTATTCCATTTCCCTGCAAATCCACTCTCACTCTGCTATTCAGACTTAACCCTTCTTTCTCCTCAGGACATTTCCTCCCTTTTCCTCTTCCATTTAATAGGATTAAGAAGGACAAGATTGAAAGAGGGCAAAGGGGATGTAGGCACACAGCACCTTTCACCAGAGGAGAGAGCACCCAGGAAGCCAAGAGGTACTCACCATCACTCAGAAGAACCACCACTGACACCTATCACACCCAGTTCCTGCCCTTAACTCACTGGGAGGGAGGTGTTAAATATGAATCATATAGAGATCTGGGCAACATTTTTTTCAGTGAGTAGCTTTCAGAAAAAAAAGTCAAAATATTTCAGAAATATCTAAATTAAATATTTTTTGTTTCATGCTCATTAAGTTTCTCTTTTCAGTTTGGAGTATTTTCACAAAAGCAAACGAGGACTGAAGTCACAAAATGGCAGCGAGTGGGAGGTGGCCTCCCTCATCACCATTAACCCACTGGTTAGAGAACTCACCCAGTATATGGGAGATCCTGCTTCAGTTCCCACTCTGCTGCATGAGAAGAAAAGATTGGAACTAGGGTCTCTCACTCTTCTTAGGTGGGTATCATTGCTATCTTAACTCATAGGCGCCAACTTTCGTTGGCGCCGATGGATGCTCATGCCTCCCCTGCCCCTGGCCCCGCCCCAACTCCATCCTCTCCCTGTCCCTAGTGGACCCCTCCCCAAATCCCTGCCCCAGCCCTGCCTCTTCCCTTAGCACATCGCATTCCTCCTCCTCCCTCCTCTCTCCCAGCGCTTGCCGCGCAAAACAGGTGTTTCACAGCACAAGAGCTGGGAGGGAGGGGGAAGAAGCAGGATGAGGCGGTGCGTTCAGGGGAGGAGGCGGAGGCGAAGTGGAGGTGGACGTGAAGTGGGATGGAGGGGTGGGGCAGGGAGGCACCCACCAATTTTTCCCCATGGGTGCTCCAGCCCCAGAGCACCCACAGAATCGGCACCTATGTCTTAACTAGCAGTGTTTCTTTTTTGAAAATGAAAGCTGATATTCTCAAAAAATCATGTGACTCCAGGAGCTGGAACTTCAAAACAAAATCCCACCATATATCACAGGAGTCACAAGGAAATCATAAGAGTTGGGCACCCTGAAATAGGCCTTAAGGACAGAGTATGATGTTTAACAGGAAGGGGATGCACGGAGGTTAAATATATGTGTGCGGACAGATCATAATAACTGCATGATAACAGAACTAAATCATTCTTGCAGAGTTATCCTCTGAACTGTATTCATGTTAAACATCTCTTTTCTGTGCTAAGAGTTCCTGGTTATAATTATCTCTTTTCTTAAAACATACACTTTTGCTCAACAATCAAATGTCTCTTTGTCAAGGATATTATTATAACTTCATACTAAAATTGTAATCTTAAACACTCTAAAATCAGGGTAAAAGTATCTAAAGGCTTGTACCTGGAAGCATCTCTAGTGGGAGGAAATCACATAGCTATTCCTGCCCCACATTCTTGTTCTCCCCAGTGTCCAACAGCCTCTGGCCATTTCTCTGTACCTCCAGGAAGAGGGGGTTGCTCCCGCTGGGGTCTCTAGAAAGAAATGACCCACACAGCCAGTCTCCAGTCCCCTCACTCACAGCTCCCAGTTAGTTCTCTCCCTGTATCCCCCAGTGATCCAGCAAAGTTCAGCAATATGTAGGTGGACGGTTTGATTTCAGTCTGACAGACAGTGTTTCAGAAAAACGGTACTTTAAGTAGGGTATTGCGCGGATACAACATTTATATCCGCATCCGATCTGCGATCTGCAAATGTGGTCAACAGAGATAAAGTGGATATCCACAGATTTGCAGGGCTCTAGATATAAAATGTGTATCCGCATTCCTCCGCGATCTGTGAACATGGTCTGCAGATATCCACAGATTTGCAGGGCCCTAACTGAAGATGGAAGTTTGTAGAACGTTATAAACACACACAAATTATACCAGCCAATCTAAAAGGATCTATGACCAGGGCATACACAGTATATAATTATTCTTAACGTTGCAAAATTTTCTATATTACACATTGCAAATCTTCACTACAATGCCACAGACAAGAATTTTACATTTGCCTTACCGCTGCTGTAGTGTGGCTTCCAGTCCTATATCAAATTCTTACAAAGCTCTCCACCTATACAGTATCGCACAAGCAATGCTATTACACAAATTCCTGGCCTAAAAGAAAACCCTACTGGAGACTGTGTACTGTAGAGTGGTACCAAAGAACGATATTGCTTTAAAGCATCAACAGTCCAAAAACAATGAACTTGAGTAGCAGTAATCAGTTCCAGAATGAATATTTTAAACATCTGGCATCCACCAATAGCCACTGTAATTGGTTTCTGATTTTTCCTCATTAAACTCATTGCACTAGCTTTGCCTCTAAATATGAAAAGCCATTCTTGCAAATGTTTCAAAAGGACTAAACACCTATTGATGTTTGAGATTAGGCTCATTGCAATGTATGCACATGCTGGTTGCCTTTACTATGCTAAGCCTTTTAAATGTAAAGTAGCATTACAAGTTGATATTAGCATTGTTCTGTGTGCTTTTTTCAAACCGCAGTGTTTTCTAATGTTCATAAACCCAAGCATCTAATCCTCGGTCAGAGAGAGTGATACTTACTTGTCATTTACACAGTGGGTTCTAAAACTGTTTGGATTTATTTTTAAAACCACAAGGCCGGGTTCTACTCTCTATTACACTCATAGCTCACCTTAACTGATCACTCTCGTTAGAGCGTGTATGGTAACACCCATTGTTTCATGTTCTCTGTGTATATGTATATCTTCCTACTGCATTTTCCGCTGTATGCATCCAGTGAAGTGGGCTGTAGCCCACGAAAGCTTATGCTCAAATAAATTTTTAGTCTCTAAGGTGCCAGAAGTGTTCCTGTTCTTTTTACGGATACAGACTAACACGGCTGCTACTCTGAAACCTGTTATTACACTATAGTCCATCTAGATTAATTCCAGTGAAGCCAGAAGTACAGTGTTTTAATGGAGATCAGAATTTGTCTTCATTATTTCTGCTTGCATTGAAATCTCTTTTGACATTTTTTCTATCCTTCACATTAAACATAGAAAAGAGCATAGAAAATAGCTAAAGCCACTTGGTTCAGCAGAATTGCCATTACCAAGACCCTTCCCACCTTTGTAAGCTTCTTATGATAGTCCCAATTTCAGACATAAGCAATTGCCTCTGACCTGTTAGGTGGTTCATCTAAATATAGTTAGCATAAACCGAGGGTTAAGGTAAAGTGGAATGCAACTCTCACTCTGTATTTAGCAGAGGAAGAGTCTTCTCCTTTCTCCTGGGCTTATTTTCAGTTCAATTCAATGAGATTTTATTGGCATGACAAGCTATACAAGTATTGCCAAAGTGTAAGAAAGATCAACTCCTCAGGTGTCTACTAGAGATGATTTGCACAAAGCATTTTGAATTTGATCCTGTGTCCATTTGTCATTATTGGCTATACCTGATCTAGTGGCAGGTTGCTTCATTGCCTAATGCCACCTCTGCCATTACTCTCCTTTCTCTCATCTCTGTTGGCACACCCCCTGCTTCTGCTTCTTCACTGGCTGCCTCATCAGGCAGGAGACTCTAAGTGGGAGCAGCAGGAGGAACTAGTGACTGGCTGAGAGTTTATATGTCTCCAAGCCTCCCATCAGCAACAGCAGCCCCTAATTGTACAAGTCCCCTATCTGCTTCATTTCTTCTTCAGGAAGATTCTTGTCCCCCCTACCAATGGATCCCTCCAGAGGGGCAGAGAGGGAAAGAGGGAGAGTCTGTCTGCCTTCAGCTCTCCCCCGCTCCAGTGGAAAACTGCCACCAGTTCTGAATTTCCGGCAGACACCCAGACTCAGGGGACTCACAGCCACAGAAGACCTGTTAGGTCATCTGAGCCATCTCTCTGCTGATGCAGGATTGTTCTTTTTATATATTTTTCTAGTGCTTTACTCAGTCTGATTTTAAATGTTGTTAAGTAGTGCAGCTTGCACAATTTCTCTTGGGAGACTATTCCACAGTCCAATGGATCTCATCTCTCAGAAGCTTTTTCCTAATAACATTTGATCTTTTCTCCCCTAAATTTCATCCCAATACTCTTACATCTGACGCCTTGTATGTTGTACCAGATGCCCTTTGTTTGGTCTCATACAGGTGAATGAAATATCAATTCCTCTCCACCCTCTCCCCAATTCACAAAATATTACAATGATTGCAAAATGATTGCCAACATAGTGGATGTGAAGCTGCTTTTCTAAGCTGTATTCTTTGCTCCATGACTTAGGTTGTTTTTACTTCTGACTAACTTCTGTGATATAAGCTTGTGTCTGTTAGTACATTTCTTGCAATGTGCACTTTGCAGCAACTTTAAGAAATGCAATATAAAAGACAAAATTGGAAAAGGAAAATAATTGTGATCACTCTGTTATTATAACAGTTGCTTCATTTAAGACAGCTGATTTAGCAACTGCTAAAAGAAAGCACAACATGTGGAGAAAATAACATGAACATGGGAAATTACAGGGAAAATGTCTAGGGTTTCTTTATGTTCTCTGCTTATTATATCAGAGGTTCAGGGGATAAAACATAGTTTCGGTGAACAACTACAAGCACTGCAGGTGTCCAAGGTTTTAAGGAGTCATTAAACAGGGTTTTGAGAAAAGTCACTGGAAATGTATATTTCGTAGAAAGTAATCAACTCACCTGTTTCACTCAAGGTCAGTCAGATCCTCTGCTACAAGGAAGCTAAGGTCAATTGGTAACACCGATAGGCTGCCAACTGAATGAGGCAGATGTAATACAGTAAGTTCTTTCTGAGTACAAATTATTATTGTCAGATATGGAGCATTGGCAGGGAACCTTCTTCAACACAACTGTTTCATTCTCTTGAGAGACACATTAGAAGCCTTTTGAATTGCTTTCAGGACTGTTTCTGTTCTGACTGCTATGCAGACTGTGCAGTGACTTGAGACAGAAGGCATTGGCCCTTGTGTAAATAAATGACAGACGTCTATTATGATATTTGAGATTGTACTTAGTCTCTAACACACTTACGTCCTAGAGAGAAACTGCATCCACTATACAATGAAAAATATCCACACTACCCAATGAAATATGTGTTGTTGTATTGTATGCTAAAATGCACAGCACCTTGCTCCACAACACACAAACAACCCTATATATTGAAAACTGATAACCATGTGCAGATTCTGTTGGACAAGACAGGAGCTATAAAAATTAATCCACTTAACCTTTCTCTCTCTAAAACCAAATTTGCTTTTTGCAGATCAAAAATCACCGTTATTTCAACTTCCAAGAAATCAAACAAAAATTTCTTAGCAGAACCAGTTCCCAAGGGCTAAAATAATCGGGTGGCAGCAGCTCTGTTGGATTTACTTTTCAATAAGGTAGCCAACATGCAGGGCTGTCCAGAGAATTCAGGAGGCCTGGGGTCTTCAGCGACAGGGGGCCCCCGCCGCCGAATTGCTGCCGAAGACCCGGCACTTCGGCGACAGGTCCCAGAGTGGAAGGACCTCCCGCACCAAAGACCTGGAGCGGAAGAAGTTCTGGGGGCCTGGGCCCTGAGAGAGTTTTTCGGGGGCCCCGAAGTGAGTGAAGGACTCTGCTCCAGGGGCCCCAAAAAACTCTCATGGGAGCCCCTGCGGGGCCTGGGGCAAATTGCCCCACTTGCATCCCCCTCTGGGCAGCCCTGCCAACATGTGACATTTTACCAGCTCAGATTTGTTGGCAGTAAGACAGAACAGAAAGACACTTTAAAAAAAAAATCTCCTGCCATTTACATTTAAAAGGACAGCAGGAAGATGAAGCACCCTTGTGCAGGTACAGTCTCTCTCACCCTCTAGGTATACAGCTGGAGACTCTACTGAGGGGAAAATCTCTAGAGACTTCTGTAGCCAGGATAAATAAAACAGAATACTATGCTTCCTCTTTGGTGCCAGGATAAGTAATATCACAAAAGTGGTATGGCATATCCTCAAAACTGATGAATTCCCATGGATTGGAGTTAGGGCTATGATTTTGTCACAGAAATATTTAATAAATTTCACAGCAGAGGCGCATGACAGAAAGACAAGTCACAGAAAGGCAGGGAGTGGAGGGCTCATTGGGGTGGGAGGTTGGAGAATGTGCCCAAGTGGCTCCTGTCTCACAGAGCTGGACCTAGCTTCACACTCTGGGTGCTGCAGCCTAGCACACATTTTTTGCAACACTACTCTGTTTGGTGACAGAAGGAGACAGAAGGACAGTGGGACAAATTTGATTGGCGTTGAGACCTAGCGTATGGAATTGCAGTGCCACTCAGGTTTGGCCTGTCCATTCTGACATCTCCATCTACACAGGGGCAGATGGGCCAAACCTGAATGGCTGTGCTACTCTATGCACTAGGTCACAATGCAAGTTGATCTGATTGAATTTCATGGACATCAAAATTCACAGCTTCTCTGACCACCATGACAAAATTGTAGTCCTAATTATAGTTGATATGGAAACCAAAAATATTTGTGAAGAAAGATAGGATGTAATCAAATGCTGCTCCTTTCTGACGTGAGCAGCTAATCAGAGTTTGGTGTCCTGGGGACATTACAGTTGGGAGCAGAAATTGGTGATAGTCAGTTATTTCTTTGATGCAGCGTTGTTTATTTACAGAGACCATTCAGAGTCCTGTGTCTCTGAATGCAGAAGGAATCAAATGGCAGGAAACAGGTGTTCTGTTCTCGACTGGAACACGGGTTGAAAAGGCACCCTGGCGGCTCTGGTCGGCACCGCTGACCAGGCCGTTAAAGTCCAGTCAGCAGCACAGCAGGGCTAAGGTAGGCTCCCTGCCTGCCTTGGCTCTGTGTGGCTCCTGGAAGCAGCATCAAGTCTTCACTCTAGCTCCTAGACATAGGGGCAGCCAGGGGGCTATGTGCACTGCCCCCTGGCCGTGCCTCCATGTAGGAGCCAGTGGGGAACATGCCACTGCTTCCAGGAGCTGCCTGAGGTAAGCATTGCCCAGAGCCTGCACCGCTGACCACCTCCCGCACCCTAACCCCCGCCCCAGCCCTGATCCCCCTCCAGCCCTCTGAATCCCTGTCGCCAGGGTGATAAACAGTTCCTCACTGTCGGGGAGACTGGTTTCTCTATTTGCCTGCTGTGTGCTGTCTTCAACCTCCTCCTCATCATCTTCCTCATCCCCAAAATCTTCATTCCTGCAGGAGTCCAAGTACAGGGGTGGAGCAGTTGTAGGGACAACCCCTAGAATTGTATGCAGCTCATGATAGAAGTGGCATGTCTGGGGGTCTGACCCAGAGCGGCCATTTGCCTCTTTGGTTTTTTGGTAGGCTTGCCTGAGCTCCTTACGTTTCATGAGGCACTGCTGCAGGTCCCTGTTATAGCATCTCTCCTTCATGCCCTTGGAGATTTTTTCAAATATTTTGGCATTTTGTCTTTTGGAACAGAGTTCTGATAGCACGGATTCATTTCCCCATACAGTCATCAGACCCAGTACCTCCCATTTGGTCCAAGCTGGAGCTCTTCTTCAATTCTGGAACAACATGGTCACCTCTTCTGATGAGCTCTGCATGGTCACCTGTGCTGATCAGCTTGCCACGCTGGCCAAACAGGAAATAAAATTCAAAAGTTTGCGCGGCTTTTCCTGTCTACCAGGCCAGTGCATGAGAGTTGAGAATGCTGTCCAGAGTGGTCACAATGGAGCACTCTGGGATAGCTTCCAGAGGCCGATACCATCAAATTGTGTCCACACTACCCCCAAATTCGACCGGTCGATGTCGATTTCAGTGCTAATCTCCTCGTCAGGGAGGAGTACATAAATTGATTTTAAGATCCCTTTAAGTCAACACAAATGGCTTCGTCGTGTGGACAGGTGCAGGGTTAAATCGATCTAACACTGCTAAATTTGACCTAAACTCGTAGTGTAGACCAGGGCTTCGTGCTGCTTTCCCTTCATAAAGGATCTCATATAGTATAAGAAATAAGCACAAAGCTACTAATTATTTTTATTATGGTAATGCGTAAAGGCCCCAGCAAAGATCCTGGCTCCTATCTGCTAGGCATTGTACAAACACATAACCTACCCCAAAGAGTTTACACTCTAAGTAGGCAAGACAAATAAAGTTTGGAGAAAGGAAATATTATTTTCCCTGTTTCATAAAGGGGGATTTGAGACATGGAGCAATCATTGTGACTTCCTCAAGCACTATCTATCTTAGGTACTTATGCAGTGTCCATCGCTGTAGTATCTGAGTGCTTCACAATCTTTAATGCATTTATCCTCACTGCACACCTATGAAGGAAGTGCTATAATCCCATTTTTACAGATGAGGAACTGAGGCAAGGTAACTTACCCAAGATCACATTGGAAGTCTGTGGTGGAAGAAGAAACTGACCTAGCTTTCACTAGTCTTAGTACAGCACATTTACAACAAGGCCAGCCTTCCTTTCTGACATGAACACATTAAAAAAATAAACAATTTAATTTTAGAACAGACATATTAATATCTGTTTCAAAACTGGGTTTCCTGAGCTTGCCACTATTCAGTTCTTAATTTCAGTCAGAAGCAGATAATTGTAAAATGCAAATACAATTTTCACATTGTTTATTGGGAGCAATTGCCATTTGTAGATGAAAAATTTCACTAGACTATCTGAAATAAAGTTATTTTAAAATGAGTTGTAAGCAATGAAACTGGGCTATAGTAAAAATAAAATAAAATAAAATAAAATAAAAGGATCACTACTAATTATTCCCTCACTAAGTTTAAATATAGCTGTATGTGTTTGAACACAGATAAAGCCTGCAATTAGGACACAAACTTTCAAGTGCAAATTTGCCACAAACTATTCTTTACTGTGTCCATAAACAATAATAAAAAAACCCGCACAAAACCCAAACCCCACATCTATGCCAATTCAACTCAACAGCTGTAATTTACTTGCATATGGTGTACATTAGTCACAAATGTATTTAGAAGCTATGATTCTCCACCAAGAATGGAAAAAAGAAAGTGCATGTGGATCAATATACTTTTTCAGGGCCTGATCCTGTGAAGTTCTGAGTATCCTCATCCTTTAGACCAGGCATTAAGCACCTTGGAGGATTAGGGCTTCAGTGATTAACTCAAAAAAAGAAAATGGCTTTAATAATATTTTCACTAGACAGGTGAACTGATTTAGTTAAAGCTGGTTGGAAAATGGCATTTCCATCCCATGGGAAAATCTGATATTTCTATTTTTTTTTGGTCCTGAATCAGGGGGTGGGGGCAGAAGAGGTTGTAATTAAAAGTTCACAAACTTGGATCTGAAACATTTCAAAATGTCAATTTAAAGATAAACATTTTGTTTGAGTTCTTCCTATTGAATTTTGGAAAATGTATTAGAAATCAAGATTTTCCTGTGGAAAAAAACATATTTCATCAGGAAATGTTTTTCGTCAGAAAACTTCAACCAACTCTAGATTTAGAAAAACTAAGAATCATGCCAAAGCTTAGCTTTTTTTCTAAGCTTTGCCATTACTCTTCTTATGGTTCTGAAAGATCTCCCCTCTATTCCCACTATTCAGTCTTCTCTTTTCATGACTCCTAACAGGCCTTTTGTTCCTTCCCCATGATCTCCAAAAAGTCTGTCGGAGAAAAACTTAGTTCTCACTTTTCAGTTGGGTACAGCAAAGTTAGATACTTTATTCTGTTTAGCAACTACAGCAGGGAGAGAGTGCACTAGGACATAGGGTCTCCCCTTCCTAGACAGGTCTCTTAACAGGTAAACAATTACAGCAAGCATTTATACTTTTGTTACAGACAGTAATAAGCAACTTCCAGCTATCCCTGTTTATCCACAACCTTAGCCAAAGGTTATCTTTAGCTTTAATGGCCCTTTTGTGAAATCTAACAAATCCTGCTCATTTTTGCTGGGTCCCAGCTCCATTCAAATCTCATTCACTGAAGCTTCCTAGTCAAAGGGTCTCTAGAATGTAAGTAGTATATGGGGCTGTAATAACCTTAGTCCCAGATTTGGACCTTAGCGTCCAAAATATGGGGGTTAGCATGAAAACCTCCAAGCTTAGTTACCAGCTTGGACCTGGTACCTGCTGCCACCACCCAAAAAATTAGAGTGTTTTGGGGCACTCTGGTCCCCCTGAAAAACCTTCCCTGGGGACCCCAAGACCCAAATCCCTTGAGTCTCACAACAAAGGGAAATAATTCTTTTTCCCTTCCCCCCTCCAGGTGCTCCTGGAGAGATACACAGACCCAAGCTCTGTGAAACTACACAGAGAGACTCCCCCTCTCTGTTCCCAATCCTGGAAACAAAAAGTACTTTCCTATTCCCCCAGAGGGAATGCAACATCAGGCTAGCACTTCAACACACAGACTTCCCCGATTCCTTCCTCCCACCAATTCCCTGGTGAGTACAGACTCAATTTCCCTGAAGTAAAGAAAAACTCCAACAGGTCTTAAAAGAAAGCTTTATATAAAAAGAAAGAAAAATAAGTACAAATGTTCTCTCTGTATTAGATGATACAACACAGGGTCAATTGCTTAAAAGAATATTGAATAAACAGCCTTATTCAAAAAGAATACAAATTAAAGCACTCCAGCACTTATATTCATGCAAATACCAAAGAAAAGAAAACCATAGAACTTACTATCTGATCTCTTTGTCCTTACACTTAGAAACAGAAGACTAGAAAGTAGAGCTACTTCTCCAAAGCTCAGAGAAGGCAGGCAGCCAGAAAACAAAGACAAAGACAAAAACACTTAGTTCCCTCCACCCAAAGTTGAAAAAATCCGGTTTCCTGATTGGTCCTCTGGTCAGGTGCTTCAGGTGAAAGAGACATTAACCCTTAGCTATTTGTTTATGACACGCCCCCCCAAATTGCAGACAGTGGGGAAGCTCACTGGCGGCGATTTTCTTCTAGAACTTGAAAATAAACAGATTAATACAACACATACACCTTTACATATACTCCTAAGTATATAACTAACAGACTTCTACATTTTAAGAACACTTTTTAACTACTGAATTATGGGAAACTCTCACGGGAGAGTGCATTAGCAACTTTATTAGAAGCTCCTGTGATGTGTTGAATTTCAAAATTAAAATTTTGGAGAGCTAAACTTCAACGAAGAAGTTTCTTGTTGTTTCCCTTGGCAGTATGAAGCCACTTTAGTGCAGCATGGTCAGTTTGTAGTTGGAACCGCCGTCCCCAAACATATGGGCGTAGCTTTTTTAGGGCGTACACAATGGCATAGCATTCCTTTTTACTGACTGACCAGTGACTTTCCCTCTCAGACAGTTTCTTACTGAGAAACACGACAGGATGGAAGTTGTGATCTGTTGCTTCCTGCATGAGCACTGCTTCTATACCACGCTTAGATGCATCTGTGGTTACTAGGAATGGCTTGTTAAAGTCCGGGGCCCTGAGCACAGGGTCCGACATGAGCGTCGCCTTAAGTTGGGTAAAGGCCTTTTGACACTTATTAGTCCACTTAACTGCATTTGGCTGGGTTTTTTTGGTCAGGTTGGTTAGTGGGGCAGCGATTTGGCTGTAGTGTGGTACAAATCGCCTGTAGTATCCGGCCAAGCCTAAGAAGGATTGGACCTGCTTTTTGGACCGTGGGACAGGCCACTTTTGGATAGCATCCACCTTGGCCTGTAGGGGGTTTATGGTTCCTCGACCCACCTGGTGCCCCAGGTAAGTTACTCTGTTTTGGCCTATTTGACACTTTTTGGCCTTAACAGTTAGTCCTGCCTGCCTGATGCGCTCAAAGACCTTTTCCAGGTGTAGTAGGTGTTCGGGCCAGGAGTTTGAAAAAATGGCCACATTATTGAGGTAGGCAACTGCAAATTTTCCCAGTCCAGCTAGTAGACCATTTACCAGCCTCTGGAAGGTGGCGGGTGCATTTCGAAGGCCGAAAGGAAGGACATTGAATTCATACACCCCCGCATGGGTGACGAACGCTGACCTCTCCTTGGCAGGTTCATCTAGCGGTACTTGCCAGTACCCCTTGGTTAAGTCTATTGTAGAGATGAACTGGGCACGTCCCAACTTTTTCAATAGCTCATCGGTACGTGGCATTGGATAGTTGTCCGGACGAGTTACCGCATTTAGCTTATGGTAGTCCACGCAAAAGCGTATTTCCCCATCTGGTTTGGGTACCAGAACCACTGGAGATGCCCATGCACTGGTAGATGGGCGGATTATACCCATTTGTAGCATGTTCTGGATCTCCCGTTCTATAGCAGCTTGGGCATGAGGAGACACTCGTAGGGTGTGGGTTCTGATTGGGTGAGCATTACCTGTATCAATGGAGTGGTATGCCCGTTCAGTCCGTCCTGGGGTGGCTGAGAACAATGGGGCGAAGCTGGTGCACAGCTCCTTGATTTGCTGCCGCTGCAGACGTTCCAGAGTGGTTGAGAGGTTCACCTCTTCCACGCCACCGTCTTTTTTTCCGTCGTAGTAGACACCGTCAGGCCACTCAGCATCCTCTCCCTGGACTGTAAACTGACAAACCTGTAAGTCTCTGGAATAGAAAGGCTTGAGAGAATTAACATGGTACACTTTAGGCTTTAGTGAGGAATTGGGAAATGCTATGAGGTAGTTTACAGCTCCCAGGCGCTCTTGGACCGTGAAGGGCCCTTCCCATGATGCTTCCATCTTATGGGCCTGTTGCGCCTTCAAGACCATAACCTGGTCTCCTACCTTGAAGGACCGATCTCTGGCATGTCTGTCATACCAGGCCTTTTGCTCTTCTTGAGCATCCTTTAGGTTCTCTTTAGCAAGGGCTAAAGAGTGTCGGAGGGTGCTTTGTAGGTTGCTTACAAAGTCCAGAATGTTAGTTCCTGGAGAAGGCGTAAACCCCTCCCATTGCTGCTTCACCAACTGTAATGGCCCCTTAACCTCGTGACCATACACAAGTTCAAATGGTGAAAACCCTAAACTGGGATGTGGTACAGCCCTGTAGGCAAACAGCAACTGCTGCAATACTAGGTCCCAATTATTGGAGAATTCGTTGATGAATTTTCGTATCATGGCCCCCAAAGTTCCATTGAACCTTTCCACCAGGCCATTGGTTTGATGGTGGTACGGGGTGGCAACCAAGTGATTCACCCCATGAGTTTCCCACAGTTTTTCCATGGTCCCTGCCAGGAAATTAGACCCTGAATCTGTAAGGATGTCAGAGGGCCAACCTACCCTGGCAAAGATGTCTGTTAGGGCCAGGCACACAGTGTTAGCCCTGGTGTTGCCTAGAGCGACTGCTTCTGGCCATCGGGTAGCAAAGTCCACTAAAGTCAGTACGTACTGCTTTCCTCTGGGCGTCTTTTTTTGGGAAAGGGCCCAGAATATCCACAGCTACTCGCTGAAATGGGACCTCAATTATGGGGAGTGGCTGGAGAGGGGCCTTGACCTGGTCTTGAGGCTTACCCACTCTTTGGCATACCTCACAAGACCGGACATACTTGGCAACGTCCCTTGCCCATCCCCTCCCAGTGGAAGGACTTCCCCAACCGGTCCTTGGTTTCGGTTCACCCCAGCATGGCCACTGGGATGATCATGGGCTAAGCTTAAGGAGCTTCCCCGGTACTTAGTTGGAACCACCAACTGTTTTTGCGGCTGCCATTCTTCCCGGTGTCCACCAGAAAGAATTTCCTTGTATAAAAGTCCTTGGTCTATAACAAACCGGGATCGATTAGAAGAGCTGAGAGGCGGTGGGGTGCTCCGTGCCGCCGCCCAAGCTTTCTGAAGGCTGTCATCCGCTTCCTGCTCAGTCTGGAACTGTTCCCTTGAGGCTGGGGTCACCAGTTCTTCCTCAGACTGTGGACTTGGGCTTGGTCCCTCTGGAAGCGATGTAGGTGATGGGGTTGTTTCCGTTGCTGGTGTACCGCTCTCCGCTGGTGCACCTGAGGGTATTTCAGGCTCTGGCTGAGCCTTTTGGGTATGGCTGTCTTTTGCTTCTGCAGTTCTGGCTCGCTGGCGCCCTCTGGCGTTGAGTTTGAAGATGGGGGTTGCACTTGCTGGTGCTGGTTGCTGTTCCAGTTCCGGGCCTGGGACTGGAGGTGCTGTGGCTGTTTCAGTGGTTGGCATGGAATCCGGTTCCACTACCTCTGTCTGGGTCTCTGGTAACACAGACGGGGCCTCTGTGGACGGCTCAGGAACAGGAATGGGTCTGGAAGCTTGCCTGGTTTGGCTACGTGTAACCATTCCCACTCTCTTGGCCCGCCTCACCTGGTTGGCCAAGTCTTCCCCCAGTAGCATGGGGATAGGATAATTGTCATAGACTGCAAAAGTCCACATTCCTGACCAGCCTTTGTACTGGACAGGCAGTTGAGCTGTAGGCAAGTCTACAGCTTGTGACATGAAGGGGTAAATTGTAACTTTGGCCTTTGGGTTGATGAATTTGGGGTCAACGAAGGATTGGTGGATAGCTGACACTTGTGCCCCCGTGTCTCTTCACGCAGTAACCTTCTTTCCGCCCACTCTCAAATTTTCCCTTCGCTCTAAGGGTATTTGAGAGGCATCCGGGCCTGGGGATCTTTGGTGTGATGGTGGTGTAATGAATTGCACTCGCATGGTGTTCTTGGGACAGTTGGCCTTGATATGTCCCAGTTCATTACACTTAAAGCATCTTCCATCTGATGGGTCACTGGGCCGAGGTGAGTTACTGGAGACTGGTGAGGTTGAAGGGTAGGGTATCTGTGGCTTTACTTGGGTGGTATGTGGGGTCTTTGGCTGTCCTCGGTTGTAGGGTTTATGGTCTGTGTGCCCCCTGGGGTAATCGTTCCCCTTGACAGTAGCTTTCTTGCTTTCTGCCAGTTCCATCCATTTGGCTCCAATCTCCCCCGCCTCAGCGATATTCTTGGGGTTTCCATCTTGTATGTACCGCGTGATGTCTTCAGGAACACCATCCAAGAACTGCTCCATTTGTATGAGGAGGTTCAGTTCTTCCAAGGTTTGAATGTTGTTTCCTGTTAGCCAGGCCTCATAGTTTTTTTTGCAATGTAGTAGGCGTGTTTGGGAAATGACACCTCTGGTTTCCACTTTTGGGTTCTGAAGCGCCGACGGGCATGATCTGGGGTTATCCCCATCCTGTATCTGGCCTTGGTTAGAAAAAGTTTATAGTCATTCATTTGGTGCTTAGGCATTTCAGCTGCCACCTCTGCTAAAGGTCCACTGAGCTGTGACCTCAATTCTACCATGTACTGGTCTTCGGGAATGCTGTACCCAAGACAGGCTCTTTCAAAATTTTCCAAGAAGGCCTCGGTGTCATCACCTGCCTTGTAGGTGGGAAATTTCCTGTGCTGTGGAGCAATATTTGGCGCCGGGTTGTTAGGGTTGGCTGGCACATGCAGCCCAGCTTTTGCCAACTCCAGTTCATGTTTTCTCTGTTTTTCCTTCTCTTCATTCTCTTTTTGTTGTTTTTTCCATTCTTTTTGGTGCTTTTCCATTTCTCGGCGGTGGGCCCGCCTCTCTTTCTCTTTCTCTTATTTCCATCTCTGTTTGTTTTATTTCCAGTTGTCGCCTGTGTTCAGCTTCTCTGATTTGTTCTTCGGCCTCAATTTTTGCCTTAGAAGTCACGGTTCCTGTTTTCTTGGGTTGGGGTGCCCTCCGGTGTTTATCTTCTGAACTGCAGGTTCTGTTGCCTCCTGAAGTCTGCCTAGCAACAGTGCTTTTTGTCCTTTTCTCTCTCTAGCTAATGTTCAATGAAGGGAAACCAGAAAAACCACTTTATTTGCATGCATATAAGTGCTGGTACGACTCTCAATGGGAGTGCTATTGTGTGACAAAAGACTGTTAATAGTCCTTAACGACTTCTGCTTAACATGCAAGCCACAAACTGCCAGAGAGAGCAGAAAAAAAAAATTTCTCTCTGGTTCCCTTTTAAAACCAACTGTTTCTCTCTGCTAAAAAGCCCTTAGCAGAGAAAAGAAAAATATAATATTCCTACTGGCTTCTGGATTCTAGTCCCACCAGCTGCACACCATGTAATAACCTTAGGCCCAGATTTGGACCTTAGCGTCCAAAATATGGGGGTTAGCATGAAAACCTCCAAGCTTAGTTACCAGCTTGGACCTGGTACCTGCTGCCACCACCCAAAAAATTAGAGTGTTTTGGGGCACTCTGGTCCCCCTGAAAAACCTTCCCTGGGGACCCCCAAGACCCAAATCCCTTGAGTCTCACAACAAAGGGAAATAATTCTTTTTCCCTTCCCCCCTCCAGGTGCTCCTGGAGAGATACACAGACCCAAGCTCTGTGAAACTACACAGAGAGACTCCCCCTCTCTGTTCCCAATCCTGGAAAAAAAAAGTACTTTCCTATTCCCCCAGAGGGAATGCAACATCAGGCTAGCACTCCAACACACAGATTTCCCCGATTCCTTCCTCCCACCAATTCCCTGGTGAGTACAGACTCAATTTCCCTGAAGTAAAGAAAAACTCCAACAGGTCTTAAAAGAAAGCTTTATATAAAAAGAAAGAAAAATAAGTACAAATGTTCTCTCTGTATTAGATGATACAACACAGGGTCAATTGCTTAAAAGAATATTGAATAAACAGCCTTATTCAAAAAGAATACAAATTAAAGCACTCCAGCACTTATATTCATGCAAATACCAAAGAAAAGAAAACCATAGAACTTACTATCTGATCTCTTTGTCCTTACACTTAGAAACAGAAGACTAGAAAGTAGAGCTACTTCTCCAAAGCTCAGAGAAGGCAGGCAGCCAGAAAACAAAGACAAAGACAAAAACACTCAGTTCCCTCCACCCAAAGTTGAAAAAATCCGGTTTCCTGATTGGTCCTCTGGTCAGGTGCTTCAGGTGAAAGAGACATTAACCCTTAGCTATCTGTTTATGACAGGGGCTACCATCAATCAAATATAGGCCCCACCCCTGGCCCCCCCCAGACCCCTCCCACCTGTCACCTTAAGACCCACCCCCTGGGGTATCACTTTTGGGGTCAAGACGGACACATGACTGGAAGCAAAGGGTGTCATGTGACCCCTCTAAAAATTCCTCTCACCGCCTTCTACAAATCAGAATGGGTTTCACCCCCTGGAGGGCTGCCCCGAAAGGAAATTTGACCGATCGGGGGTATTCTGGGGTGAGGTGATACACAGAATCATAAAATCATAGACTATCAGGGTCGGAAGGGACCTCAGGAGGTCATCTAGTCCTACCCCCTGCTCAAAGCAGGACCAATCCCCAGACAGATTTTCGCCCCAGATCTCTCAATGGGCCTCTCAAGAATTAAACTTACAACCCTGGGTTTAGGAGGCCAAAGCTCAAACCACTGAACTATGCCACCCCACCCCACAGTGAGTTGTGTGACCCCTCAAAGAACTCATCCCACCGTCTTCTACCAATCAGGATGGGTTTTGCCCCCCATAGGACTGCTCCAAGAGCAGATTTGACCAACCAGGGAATATCTTGACTAACCTGACTATCACCAATTTCTGCTCCCAACTATAACGACCCCAGGACTCCAAACTCTGATTAGCCACTCACATCAAAAAGGGGCAACACTTGATTACATCCTATCTAATCAAGAAATCTAGGGCAGGTGACCTGACCAGAAGAGGGTTGTGTGACCCCTCTAAGAACTCCTCCCACCACCCTCTACGAATCAGGATGGATTTCAGATGCAGAGGACCTGCCCAAGAGCATTTCTGACCAACTGGGGGGAGTTCTGGGGCAGAGTGAGCTACCCAGAATGGTCATGTAACCCCTCTAAGAGCTCCACCTACCGCCCTCTACCAAGCAGAGTGCAGCACCACCCCCGGAAGTTTTGGTGCCGTGCAGAAGAGGCCATTTTGTTCCAAGGATGCGTGTTTCAGAAATCATGGAAATGCTGAGAGGAAACATGGACTTCTTCACCACCCTGGTGAGAACTTCAGAATCTGTTTTAGCTCTGAGGGCCTTCAACAGCCTGTGGAGAAAGCACTACATCAGTGACAGTTCCGAGGAGGAAGAGAAAACAGCCGAGGGGAGCTCTTTGGCCCAGCCGTTGATGGATACACCAGAACTCAACCCCGAAACCCAACTGCTCATGAGGAAGACCGACGTGTGTGACAGCATCTCGTTTTCCACCCCTATGGAGGAAGGTGATCCTGGTTCATGGGAGTCACCGGTGGACAAGGTGAACGGAAAAGACATCACTCAGGTAAATGAACAATTAAGAAGTGGCGGTTGAGGATGAGGTGTAATGGGATTAGAAACTGACCTGGGGTTGCATCAATCTAAAAACAAGCAGTGGGAAGGCTTACAGTTGTTTCTTTTCTGAAAATCTCTCGACAGCTCAATGATGCCTTTCTAGAGGACCCGGAGGCCCTAGACAGTGTTGCATCAGACAACAAAGACAAACCAGGCCCATCTTGTTTTTGCTCAATGCTCATAGAAATTGCTGATGAGAATGCCGAGGATGATGGCTATATGGATTTAAGGAGGAGGCTTAGCATAGAACTGAGCCAGTGCCATGTCGTGAGCATAAAAAAGTCATGCGTTCTACTGTATGAGATGCTGTTTATTCTGTCCTTTATCACTCCCTTAGGGAAAAGCTTTTTGAAGATTCTCAGGGCTGTGTCATAGACACGCCAGCCCAATGGCACCATGACTGTGTGAGTTGGACTTCGGAGGATATAAACTGCAAGCTCCAGGACCTGTTTGCTGAGCTGTGTTTGGAAAGCACTGTTATTGCCATAGGTTATGCTTTGCAATGTCTGTGTCGAACCCAAGAAAATGTAGCGCAAGAGGTGACCTTGGTAAATGCTGTGCAATTTGGTTCAGACCCTGACAGCGATTTAAAGAAAATGACCAAACCGGAAGATGCCTGCTTACAGCATTATATTGACTGTCTGGTACACACAAACAGTTACAGAACCCTGCTTAAGAAAAAGACTATTGGTAAGAAATCTAAAAGGATTAAGTTAGAGAATGGTGAGGGGACAAACATGTGATATAAAACTTGGTAGCTGTAAATAAAAATATCTATTGACTATCTGTGTTTCTGTTAGAAGGTCTGTGTGGTCCTTAAGATAAAACTTTTGATGGAGCATCTTGGTTTGTTTTCAAGGGGCTGTATGTCTTTTAAATAAAAAAAAATAATTTGTAAGAAACTAGCTCTTGTATCTTTGTGTAAAAGAAACCCATTTACCCCAAAAGCAGAAATGGATGTAGTAGATTCTTGTGGGGGGGGAACCCCCCCCAAAATGTGTTTAAAATAAAAGCAAAAAAAAAGGCTTCTGTATAAAACAGGAATGTTTGAGACACGTGTTTGAATACAATACAGCTGACGCACCCTGTTGAACTAATGGTTTAATCACCCCCCCCCCACTGAATAGCAAGGGTGACTCTATTGAGTCTGTAGGTTTAGATGTGATTACACACCCCTGTTTCCATCAGGGTTAAATGTATTAGTGATCAGTAATTAAGTTTGATGGGGGAACACCCACATTAAGGAAGGGAGGGAGGTGGGGAGGTGAGCTCTGATTAATATTAAATTAAATAAAACCTTAGGAGTTCCTAGACGCTGTTGGACAGCTTAAATATAACCCCAGGAGTTTGTAGAATGATATTGGACAGTTTAAATAAAACCTCAGGAGTTGGTACTCTTTCTAGCAACTCAAAGTCATTAAAATAATATATTTACAAAACTAAACAAGGGTAAAGCCCAAAACTGAAATGCTTCAAGGGTTCACAAACCTCCACCATTCTTTTATAGAACAAGCATTTACTGTAAAAGCATTTAAAAGCTAGGGGTATTTGTAGGGTGTTTACTGTGGTTGTGATACATCCATTTTATTTCAAAACAATCCAAAACTTTAAGCATGAAATAAACATGTTTAGGAACAAAACCAAAACCAAGACATTCACTATCAGTAACATTAAGGATTGTTGTGTATGGTGATTTACGGTTTAATACTGTAAGAAGGCCCTACACTGCTCTGTTTTTTCAATGAAACAAAAAAATATATTTTAACTTAAAAAAAAAGAGAAGCCCAGTTGTGCAGACAACTTACCATAATTTCCCCACCCCTCAGATCACAAAAGGGAACGTTGTGGTGGGCGGGCCTAATTTCCTTAAGTACCTATTAATTCAGAGTTGTAAGAATCCAACCTGCTAACTACAAACTCTGAAACAAAGAATTAGGATGGTATAAAAACCAAAGTTTTTTTGAGACTGTCCTCTTTCAACAGAAAATATCCTGAACAGAATAGCTGCTGGACTGCAAGACTATGCTGCTTGTTTTCACTCTGAAAATATATATTATATAATGTCACTCTTTGTCCATGCTGTCCTTATTAAATAATGGTACCTATCTTTATTGCAGTGTGATCTGTTTAGCATGGCAATAGCAACTTCAAGCTGCTTTTCACCAGGGCCAGGTAAAACTCCATTTTTAATTATAGTTGTGCTTAATACTGTTAAATTAAAAACACTAGGTATAACACTGCTTGCATAGGGGTTTGATGCAATTGGGGAATAATATTAACTAAAAACTTTGCTTGTTTTTTAATCCAAAGGCCCAAACACACATTGGGCGGGACAGAATAACCATGTGCCAGCATCTCTTACCCTGTTGTGGAAGGTAACTTTCTGCAGTTGGCTTTTAAAAGCATGTGTGTGTTTTAAAATGTTTTAAAATTAGTTTTAATGTTTAAATTGTGAGTTAGGGGTCTGCAAGACATAGGTGTGGGATTTTTTAAAGTATATGGTTGTAAACAGTTGGTTTGGTTTGTTTCAAATGGGTATTTTTACTCTGCAAAATGTGAAGTTTGTTTTTAAAATGGGTTGTTTTAAAAATAGTCAGTGTTTAAATTGTTGTTGGTGATTGGGGTGACCAGATGTCCCAATTTTACTGAGACAGTCCTGATTTTTGGGTCTTTTTCTTATATCGATTCCTATTACCCTCCAACCCCATCCCGATTTTTCACACTTGCTGTCTGGTCACCCTATTGGTGATTTGGGGGCCTATCCTAGAGATAAGTGTTGGTTTTTATTAAAAGTATTTAGTTACAAACTGTTGGTTTGGTGGGTTTAAAACTGCTGGGTTTTTCTGTGAGTTAGGAGTCTGTGTAAGACATAGATGTGGATTTTTTTTAAAGTATTTGGTTGCAAACTAAAGTACTTTTTTGAAGTATTTGGTAAAATACTTTTTAAAAATATTTGGTTTCAAACAGTTTGTTTTGTTTCAAACTAATAGGGTTTTTTACTCTGCAAAATGTGATGTGTTTCTAAAAATGGGTGGTTTGTCGTCTTTTTAAAATTAGTTTTAATGTTTAAATTGTTGGTGATTCAGGGAGGCCTATGCTGAAGATGCATGTGTAGGGTTTTACAGCATTTTGTTTCAAAACAGTTTGGTTTTTACTCTGCAAAATGTGATGTGCTTTTAAAATGGGTTGTTTTAAAATTAGTGTTTAAATCGTTTTTGGTGACTTAGGTGGCTTATGCAAGACATAGTTATGGTGGGGGAGTTTAAAAAGTATTTGATTGCACACTTTGGTTTTGAGTGCATGGTGGAAGCTTCTTGTATTAAAAATGTCTAGGTTTTAGAGAAACACTAGTGGTAGAAATAAACCAAAACCTGTATGTGTTGTACAGCCTGAAATGGATTATTTTCTTTTAAAGCTATGACTTTTTAAATAGAAAAACATCCTAATGAGTATTTTATTTAAGTTTACAAGATGGTTTCATGTGTTTTATAATAATAATGGTGTCTGCTCCATGGTACGATCAAAACATGAGAAGTTAAACAATCTCAAAAGAAAAAGGAAAGCGACAGCTGAAAAGGAAAATTCACCAGCATTAATGGTTGATGGATGGATGACGCCTAGTAAATATATTTTGCTTATTGGTTTGGTTATTTTCTGAGGTTTTGTATTTTAAGCAAATACATAGGTATGGGTGAGAAAGATGGTACAGTTAAGTTTTGTAAAATGGTTATTTGATGGTGAATTGGAACATCTCTGTTTTTCTTAATCAGGCATGGGCAGCTCTCCTGACAATGCTGTAGTCAGAGCTACAGGGACACCTCCACTAGAAATCTGCTCTGAGCCCTTTAATAACAACACCACCAACGCAAAACAGCAAAAGAGCTCAGATGAAGCATCAGGGCAGTCCAAAGCTTATATACATCAAACCCAAGGGCAAAACAAAAGACTCTGGTAAAAAGCAACCATGCAAACACAACTCCAGTTCCTCAGCAGTCAGCACCACACCACGCCCTGAGAAAACTGTGAGTGAAAACACAGACATTCACAAACCTGGAGCATGCGCTTTAGGGATTGGGAATAAAAAAACAGGCACTGAAAGCTCCTGTGATGCTGGGATATCTCCTTATGAAGTATCTGAAAATTATTACAAACCATTCTCCCAGCACAGTAAGCTTGGCACCAGTGACATAGCCAGGTTCTAAGAGCAGGGGAGCAAACATAAAAAAGGTGCCCTCCCTTGGCTCCTCCTCTGGCCACACCCCCCAGCTCCTCCGGCCACACTGTGCCTCCCACACACACCCCCGTTGGCTTGTCCGGCCACACTGCGGCTATGCTGCGGCCCCCCACACGCTCCTCCGGCCATGCCGCCCCCCCCATGGCTGTACAGGGAGGCTAGCAGAGGACAGGGGGTATGAGGGGAGGTGAAGGGGAGGATGTGGAGGGAGGGGGCAGGGGGGTTGACTTGAGGGGAGATGGAGGGGAGGATGTAGGGAGGGTGGCAGAGGAGAGGGGTATGAGGTGAGGTGAAGGGGATGGAAAGGCAGGGGCATGGGGTACATGGGAGAGGTACACAGGGTATGATGCTTGGGCAGGGGTTACTGGGGATGGGAGTGGGCTGGGGTCCCTGGGGCTCTCTGTGCAGAGGGAGCTAGAGCTGCCCCTGGGACCAGGAGAGCCTGGGAATCTGTTGCATCTTTCCAGGGCCCAGCCACTAGACCCAGCC
Source organism: Gopherus flavomarginatus (assembly GCF_025201925.1). NCBI lineage: Eukaryota > Metazoa > Chordata > Testudines > Testudinidae > Gopherus > Gopherus flavomarginatus. Next base: position 107,690,439 of record NC_066620.1, read on the forward strand.
CAGACAGAAGCAGAGAGCAAACCCCACCCTGGCGAATCTCCCGGCTGCCCCGATCACACGGCAAATTGGTAGCCAAGCTCACACGCAGCGCAGTGGCCGGGAGCTGCAGCCTGGCTCGCCTGCTCAGCCCAGGGATGCTGCCCTGCTCGGGGTTATTGGTGGAGCCTGGCTGTGGGCGGGTCACACTGACAGGCCGTGGAGGGAAGGGGCAGGGAGGAGTTTTATTCCAGTGAGCCGAGGGCGGCACTGAGGTTCCTGCTCGGAGTGACCGGCAGTGGGTCTGCCCGGTGTGGCTGCTGCAAGGAGGTGGGGGAGACCCTCCTTGCCCCGGGACCCGGTCTGTGCAGGAGGCGGGGCAGGCACCGAGCCACCCTCGCAGCGGGCTGTGCGCAGAGCTTTCCATGAGCAGCACAGAGCCACGGCGTCCGCTCCTCCACCTTGCACGAGCTCTGCCGCTGCCTCTGCTTTGCAGCCGTGCTTGCGGGGCTCTCCTGGGCCAGCAGGAACTGCCTGGACCTGATAGTTGACAGCTGCCTCTGCACCACGGAGTGCTCCAAAGGGCCCAGCCACCAAACTGTCTGCATCAAAGTTGTCTGCAGTGGGGGTAGAGTTGCGGGCCACCATGCTGCGCCCCCCCCCTCACTCCTCCAGCCGTGCCGCCACCTCCCCATGGCTCCTCCGGGTCTGCTGCCCTCCCTTGCCTGCAGGAGCCCAGCACTGCCCGGCAGACCAAGCTTCAGAGCGGAGGAAGCGTGGGCCCCGCCCACTGGTGCCATGGTAACCCCTAACTATGGCGCCACTTTTGGAAAACGTGCTGAGGGGAAGTCCCCTGTACCCCACTAGCTATGCTACTGCTTGGCACAGCTCTTCAGTATTCTAAAAAGATTTGGGGAAAATACGATGCTTCATTCAGAAAGCTGATGGACGCTGTATCCTCAGGGGTTGTAAAAGAAAGGAGGACTGGAAACTACATCCAAATGCAAAAGCTCTTGCAGGTGACTTTTTGAAAAATACTTCAATTTTTCCAGAGGGTAGCTCTGAGCAGGCGTGACTAGTTGTGGAAAGGGACCTGGGTAAAAGGGGCATCCTCAAAGGTACACATCAGCTAAGGCATAAATAAAAGAGAGGATAAACGGACAGCTGCACAGAAGATACAGACCAGGGTCACTGTAAAATTTTCAAAAAAGGCTAAAGAGGTGATGAGGAGAAAAAAACAAAGAGATGCCCCCTATTGGAGGCTCTCAAACTGGTGTGTCTGAGAATGGGGAGGCAGAAACTGACCTGCAGAGTGGTAGTGACTCTCACACAGAGTCTGATTTAGAAAATTCCCCCCTTCTCTAGATGGGTTCTCTAGATGGGTCCCTGTCTATTCCTGATGATCCTCATGGTGGCACCTTGGAGTCTGACCCTCAAATAGTGTCTGATGTAGAAGATGCAGCTGATGGTCCCATAGAGGAACCCCCAAGTAACCCTGAAAATGAAGATGCCCAAACAGACATGTATATGGAGCGAGTGAGAAGTTGGCAACGGGAATCACCTAGATTTGGGAGCTCCGTGTTTTGTGAGGAATTTCATTTTGTCAATCTTGAGTGAATAAATTCAGCATACAGAGGGGGATACAATTAGTTCTCGATGACATCAACAGCCCCTGATGATTACATTCAGTTACGTGTAGAGAGTCATAATTTAACCAACCCTTTGTTTTCGGTAAGAAGAACTAGGAATGAGCTATCTGCTGAAGACTTCTTAAATCAGACCTCAAAGCTGTTACAGAGTAAAGAGAGATGCATGTTGATGGGACGTTGCACCTCACTGTGACAGCTGTAAAAAATGTGGGCAGGGGTGGCCGTAGAGTTCTAAATTCTATCCTCAGGAGTCAAATCATCCATAAAAAGAGACAGTGTTTAGTAGACCTGACTTACCAATCTATGTTTTGCGGGCGGGCTCTGCCGTCATGTCCAACTGTAAACCCACTGACGCAGAATTGTTAGACGGGGCGAGAAAGTTAGATGACAAACTCAAGTGGTCAGATCAAAAAAAGATTATGCTCAGTGATGCAGCAGCTTTTGAACAGCATTTAGGAGTCAACATACAGGTGGCGCTTTATGCGGCGAAAGGTGGGTGGGGATTTTTTAAAACAGGAGGCCCAGTGTTCCCCAAGACTTTTTTCATCCTGTTGCACGATGAGCAGTAATATGGGGTTCTGGATGTGAAAAACTTGTTCAGTGTGAAAAATTATTAGTTTTGCCACACTGTGTACAGTCATGACCACTCGTGCAGGTCTTGTTGCTGCCTCTGCTTGAGTGCAACGTGTTCAGACAGTATGGGCGTGCAGCCGAGGTGTCCTAGCTGTAGACTGTATTGTCGCTCCAAAGAGTGTTTAGACAGACATGGCGACTGTGCCTTGAAAAAACGAGTCGAATGCCTGTCTAAAATGTTATGTAGTAAGTGTTAATCTTATGTGGACAAGGGGCACAGGGGTAAAGGGAGGTGTTGACAGATGATAGAAAAACATGTCATTACCAAAGTACACAGCAGGCGATGCTGCTGTTTAACAGAGCTGTACTTGAATGTTCTTCACATGAGGGCAAGGGAAGCTTGCGAGGACTGTTGACATTGCTCTGATAAAGCTTCTGGCTGAGTGACAACAACAGTAACATTTCTAAAACCATCGTACCTAGGATTTGATTCCTATAATATTAAAGAATATTTCAGTGATTCAGCCTTTCATAAACTCACAAATCCTAAATGTTTTTACAGGCTTTCATAGTTATATAGCCTGATTTTACATATTAAAGGCCCAATTCTGATCTCATAAACATTGTAAACAAGAACAAGACCTCAGAAGTCAATGGTGTCATAATGATTTAAAACTGATGTGAGTGAGAGCAGGACCAGGCTCTTACTGTCTGTGTATCTCTTTTACAGGATAAACAGCCTAATTCTTTATATATGTTAAGAAGAAGACAAAGCTTTCCACCTGAATGACAAGCAAGAATGTCTCTTGTCATTAATATTTCTATGACAGGATATTTCAAAGACAAGTAAAAGGCAATGGAATCCAGGACACTAAACTCAGGATTTTTTGGTCCCCCTCTGGAAACTCTTCCAGATGAGCTGAGTGGTTTAACAGAGTACCTTTAGGAAACATTGACTTATTCATCTGCACTACACCTAGCAACAAACAATACTAGGCAAATGTAATGATTGCTACTAAAGGCTACTTTGTCACATCATACTGATACTGACTTCCCTTTGTAAAGTATTTTGAGATCCACGACTGCTATGTAGGAGCTAGATATTATTATTAGCCAAAGTATATTTGACGATGAGCAACCTGGACACCTGGATAACAATTGACCACTTTATGGGGGACTTCCGTGGGCTCCACCACTGTGAAAAACAAAAATAGCCACAGGGTGCAGTCTTCATCTTAAAATTCCACTTTGAGTTCTCCTATTTACCATATATAATGCACAAAGGAGCAGGACACAATTTCTCTTGATATTCTGTATCATAGATGGCTTACAAATCTCACATTCAAGCTTACAAAGTACATGGTTTCTATCATAATATGTTTATGGCCCTGTGACAGGGTGTAACCTGGCCTTTGTAGCTCCCTAGAGGAGGCCCCACGGTCCTAGTACACCCCGCTCCAGGAAGGTGGGAGGAAAAGGTAGTTCCTTCAGGCCTGCCTAGAGAGGCCTTGTTGGAGCAGCCATCTTGGAAGATAGAGAGACCTGGGCCTTAGTGTTGCCAATTTTAGTTGGACATTTTCCTGGAGATTTCATCACATGACATAAAATGTAATTAAAGATTAATCTTTAATTCCAGAGACTTCAGGACAATCCTGGAGGGTGGTCCTCCAAGGGCTAGAAGGGCTAGTGGCAACCAATTAGAACCCAGCAGGCCAGATAAAAGAAGCTGCAGGAGCTTAGCAGATCAGTTCCTGGCTGGTACCAGGGGGGTGGGGAAAGGAAGGGTGTTTCTTTCTGGCTAAAGGAACTTGAGGGATAGCCAGAGTTTGGTTTTGGCTGCATTTTGCATAACTGGATTTGTAGAGAGAGAAAAGACCTAAGAGCCTTAACCCTAAAGCTAGAGGTGCCATGTAGGGAGAGGTCCAGAGAAGAAGTAACAAAGAATTGGATGGAGCAGTACATGGCAGCTGTGTAGAGGGTTCCTGGATTGAAGCCCATACTAGTGGGCCTGGGTTCCCCCACTGGCCACAGGTAAAGTTGCATAAACCCCAAGAAGGGGATGGAGCTTATTTGGGAGTCTGAACAACGGGCTTAATTTAAAGGGCCCAGAGCTGGGTCTGAAGGCCTGAGTGAGGGAAAAGTAGACAGTTTATTTATTGGACTCTTCCTACCCCAGAAGGGTTCATTCAGACTTTGTGACTTGCAGAGTGCCCCCCGCGACTTGCCGCCCCAAGCACACGCTTGGCGTGCTGGGGCTTGGAGCCACCCCTGCCAAGGGCAAAGCCACTGAAGACCCATCAAGGTTGGTCAGCAGCCTGCAGGTGACATCAAGGGTGAGAAAAGATACAGTATCACACCCAGCTACTCAAAGTGTCCCATTACAACCCCATGTAACTTTTTACAGCCCACGTACTTCAAACCACATGCAGTTCTGATTGCCACAAAGGGGCGACTATTTCATAAAATGACAAAACAACAAAGGAATACATAAATTTAAGTCAATGATGAGTTCAATACGATGAAATATTTAGGGTTTGGTTTTTCAAAACCTTACGTGACTTATAGTCAGCAAAGATAAAAGAGTGAAATCTCTTTTGCTATGTATCTTAATAGCCTACGCAGACTTCGTACTTCAGATGTGATCTGATATTAAATGGTTACTCAGTAAAAGCCTCGCTTTAGCAGGAAGTGAGAAATGCCAAAGGCCATGAGAAACTAAAATACACAGTGGCAAAATGCTAAACAGATCACACAGCCAGTAGCTGATTCAATGCCACAAATGCATGTTAAATCATATAGTGCAAATGTTTGTAACCAGCTTTCTACTTAGTTAGCCGTGGAGATCATTACTGCACAAAGATAATATTTTTCATCCTGGGCTCACATCTAGAATTGATTTTAAAGTGCTGCACTGGAAATCATTCCACGTGTAAAAATGACATAGTATTTTGTGTTTTTAAAATCATAGTGCTCCCAGTGCACCCACACTTAATCATTCTGTGTTATTATCAGAGACACAATTGTTCTCTACAAGCTTCAGCAGGCAGCAAGATTTGACAAGTCCAATATAAAAAACTGTTAGATTCTTACCTTGTAGGCAGTAATGCATAAGCCCACATATCAGAAATCAGTGGGTAAGTTCTAGTGCACCTAGCTTCCTTGTGCATACTTCAGCTAACATAATCAAAGATAATGATTCACATAGACTTCATCTTTTGCAATAAATGCAGTATGCATTTAGAACAACTTAGAACAACTTTGAAATTACAAATGATGTGTAATGATGAAAACAGTCAAGTTTAAGGTTACGTGACAATAGCTGCACTATGTTTTCCAATTACAAAGAAATACATCTACGTATTTCATAAATATTTGCTTGTCAAACAAAATACTGGTAGGTTTATCTCCTGTTTTCAATAGTCCAGGTTTTAAATATAATGAAAAAAGATCAAGAGCTTACCGCCTTAGTAAAAGGATGTACAATTTCTTAGAAATCACACAGGTTGTTCCTAGTTGCTGATCTTAAACAACAAAGTAACTATTTGTCTTTTCTTCCACTGTAATTTTCCACCCCAAATTACCTGTGTTAACCCTCCTGTAATTTCTGTTCTTTAACCTATGCTGTAAACAAATCCTGCAAAAGGCTGCTTAATAAAAGTATATATTTCATTTATATTTTTCTCCTTTTTCAATTTGTATGTAATTTTCATACAAACACTTTCAAAGGTAATTTACTATACACACAAATATATTCCCCTAGCATGAGAGAGATGCCCCCCAAACTTGCCATCTTCCTCATCCACAGGCTGAAAGATTCTCTCTGCTGAACAGCCCCACTCAGTGTATGCATGACATGATTTTTTGGATGCACAGAACATCTGCAGCTCCCATGGACTTTAGTTACAATATTGAGTGTCTGATATGTGAAAATGAGACCCCAAAATTATGGAATGCAATCTGTAGCCCCTTCTGAAGACTTTGGCCTAAGTGACTTAACCAATGTCAAACACCAAGGGCCAAATTCAGAGATTAGTCTAAATTAGTCAAAACAAGCCTGAAGAGCTAATCAGCACCTAATCTCTCCCACTGCTGAGACAGTCTGCCCTCAAAGAGTTAAATCAGCCCAAAGCCTGGGAGTTCTCGGCTCCAAATTGTTTCTGGACACTAAAATACCTACAGCTGTCAAAAACACCTTTTATTTGCATCTGCCAAGAAGATTGCACCTGCTGCTGTCCGATAATGGCCTGGTCGCAATGATCCACTTCTTGATGACTTTCAGGCTGGATTACTGAAACTCACTTGTTCTGGAAATGAGTTCACCAGCCATAAAAACTTCCAGCCTGTCCAAAATGCATCATTTGTCTTCCTGAGCAAAACCTGCCATCAAAAGCAGATCACCCTGGTGCTCTTCTCACTACACTCGCTCCCCGCAGAACACTGGGTTAATTTCAAGATAGTGGTGATTCTAAATGACCTTTCCACTCCTTCAAGCAGGGACCATACTGAACTAAATTATCCTGGGTAGAGCAGTCCCCTAAGGACTACTCTGCTAGCTAAGGATTGCCAGAATACACCATACTGTGGCTCCACCCTGTCACCCCTAGTGAACCCATGGTGTCTCAGGATGGGTTGTGGGGTGGTGCAATGCCAGCTACATTGGTTGAATCCCTGGTTGCCTTCTTAGGATAACTCTCCAGTTTCTTTCCTCCCCCAGAACTGCACCGCGGGCTTGGAGATGGGGTCCAAAATCTACGCTTTCACCCTTAAAGTGCATCCATGGCATTAGAACAAGTTATCTAAACAAAGAACCTCTTGCAAAGGACCAACATGGAGACACTCACAGGAACAATTAAACTGTCAATCACAAGGATTAAACTCACAAATTCTTTCTTGGCAACTGCCAAAGGTGGGTGGCGATCAGATCACTGGACCAGAGACTTGCCCACATACATATCCTTGGGTTCCATCCGCATAACTAAAGCATATTATGGCTGAGAGATCAGCTGCTTCAGCCATTTGACTCAAGTAGTGTCCATGCAGTGGCTCTGCAGCTTCTCTGAAACTTGGAGAGAACATTCCTTCTCCACCCACCATCTACTCCCGCCACCCCGAGGGTACCTCTAGGCAGTTCCCAGACTTAATGCCCCTTAGCATGGGAATTAAATGGCATGCAGGCTATGCCTTGCAGGAGCCCTCTGAACTTGGATGACTTTAATCTTTTTTGAGGGTACAAGTCAAGTTGTTACCAGGGGCCAGATTATGGGCCAGATTATGCCACTTTTATTCAACATTAAATCATACCTCACTCCTCAAATAGTCCGGCTGAAATGAATGAAAATACTTAAGGATAAAGTATTACTCAGTGTGACTAGGACTGACACAGTTTGGCCAGACAGATGAAGAAAATAACCTGCCATCACTTATCCTAGGATAGGTCCCTTTTGAAATAAAAAGTATGTATTTTAAATTGCATTAGCCTAAAAAGTAGAACAGCAGTTGATGGTAAGATGTTGTAAAGAGATGCTGGGAAACTGTTACTTTCAGGCTATAGAAAAAGCCTAGATTCATTCATCTGTTCAGATATATAGATTGCTTGTCTGGAATAACAGACAAATGGATTTTGTGAGTCATTGCCAAAACTGCTTTTAGAAAGCCTAGTAGAATTTTCATAACTAGACAATCTCCATTAATACTGTCCCTCAACAACTGATGCAGTTATAGTGGCAAATTCAGTTGTGACTAAAATGGCGGAATAATAACGGTACTGATTGTTCAGAAAATGGATCAAACTGTGCTCTTATTTAAGTCAGCACAACTGAGATCAGAGTCTGGCTGATGGGGACAAAAATATGACTTCAGCAGGCACCATTTCATTTCATTCAAATATACTGGGGCTGGACAGATTTTGGGAATGACAAAGGAGAAAAAATATGTACAGATTTTTTTAAAGATCCCTTCTAAGTAGGGACACTTGGTGTGCATGTGATATCTTTGATGTGAATGAGTGGCCTCCTTTAAATAAATAAACTGATAAGGCTACAGGAAAAGATAGGGGCAAAAATAATAATCTTCGTCATATTGTACCTCCAAGCACTCCACATTTCAGTCCCAGTTATGTTTGCTTTCCAGGTTTTTGGAAGAATGAGAATGCCGGTTATTTTTCATGGAAATGCTGTATTAAAAATATTTCTAACCACCATATTAAAAATGTAACAGCTTTGAATTTTTTATGCAGGTGTTCCCTTTTAAAAAATGGAATCAACAGTTGTGTTACCTGACCTCTTGTGGTGCACATGCACAGCTGGAAAAATCCAGGGAACACCCATGAAGAAAACAAAGAAGTGGTTTAAAAAATAAATCAAAAGGAATTATTTGTCAGTTGCTGGCAGGGACGCTGGCACGTCCTTGAAAGGTTTTAGTTTTTTAAAAAAACAGACAAGGGCAGGAAGGGAGGCCTAATTTGCCTCACATAAGGCAAGAAAACTACAAATAAATCATACCGTTGAAGGGAAATGTCCACATCCCGGTAGTCACCACAGTTAATACTAACTCTTTGTTGGCAGTCTTGGCAGACAAACTGAAAACCAAACATACAAGGAGACTGAACACTATCACTCCTAGATGTGGTTCTCCTAGGCCTGGATTGAGGCATATTAGGCGGGCAGCATGGGGAGCTTGCAGGGCTGCAGTCCGGCCTGTACCTATTCTGGCTCTTATCTCACTTGCTTAACACAAACAATTAGTCCCCTATATTTGCAGCACCCTTCACCAGCCCAGAATTTGCTTGAACATAGTTCAAAAAGAACAAATATGAAAAGAAAAAGGTAAAAGGAAAGATGAGATGCAGAAACTGGCATATGATTTTTGTCAGTAAAAGAGTTTCAGACTAAATCTAATACAGGCCCAGATTTTGTTTTGCTTCCTTGCAAGTGTGCAAGAAGCCTCCTCTCCCATTTGTGCTCTTTGCACAGCAGCCAGATGGGCTCACAGTTTCTGCATTCCTCAACCAAAGAACCTACTCCCACCTAGCATTTCCCATAGTGCAAGCTGCATTAGAGGGCAGTGCCCTTCATACCAGGCAGCATTGCTAGCTCAGTGCAGTGTGCTGCTCTCCTTACATTATCTGAATAGATGCTGCAGCAGATGTGCTCGCTCTGTACACTTGGGAGCTCCAGAAGGCACTATGCCTCCCTGAAGCATAATCCCTCGTGGTTTGTCTCCGCATCAACCTCGGTGCATAAATAGCATAACTGATTCCAAAGCATCTCAAAGACAGATCCTCAGCTGGTGTAAACTGGCATAGTTTCATTTAACTCAATGGTGTAGTGCTGACTTACATCAGCTGAGGATCTGGCTTTTCATTTTCCAAATAAATGTAAACATATGCAGATCTGTACTGCAGGATGTAACTGGGTTTTGCTCTTTTTAAACTGAGCCACAAGAAATGGCCTAAAAGACTAGGGAATAGCCTCATTTTTACTTTTGCCACTTTACAATTTCTACAGTGTAGACTGGGATCCTTATCTCCCTTAAATTTCTACTTGAAATTCACCCTGGACCTTCTTGGAAGCCTCATGTGTCTCTAAGGATCAAATTACACCCAGAGACATGCACCTGTAACTTCCACTGAACTCCATACATTGTGCACTCCTAAGCTGTGGACAGAATTTTGTGTCACAAGTTTTTGTCCCATTGGAAACCCCACCTTTGTTAGTGAAACAATAAGTGTGCGAGATTTGAAGGTAGTACATTTACTTAGGAATCTTCAAAATAACATTTTAATAGAAAGTGTACGGCAGTAAAACAAGATGGTGCAATTCCCACTTCAAGCCAGAATCTGCAGCCTTTATCAAGCAAAACACTCAATGAGGACAAATTGGGCCTTGTGTGAGTCATGCAATCAGTTCCACTTCTCTGTATTTGGGGTCCCTTTCAGGGCATTTCATTGTCTCTTCACAAACTTCCTGAAAACACTCACATAAAATATTGTTTATTTAAGGAAAGACAGTTTGAAAAGCTCTAAAGCCAGGTAGCAAAATGATAACTGCACTTTTGAAACAGAAGGGAATATCCAAGCAATGAACAATGAGGGTGATAAAAGTGTTTACATCTCAAAAACAGACAATCTGCATAAACAAACAGTGATATTAGCCATAACAAAGCATGATCCTGAGGATCCAATCAGACTGAAGTAAAAATGAATCTTAGGCACTCTTTCCCTCTCAGGATCAGCCCCATGTTGTGACGGCAGCTTAGATCTTCTAAACAAATTGCAGACTCATTCAGGTCTTGAAGCATGTCAGATGGAGTGCTACACTGCCTTTCCCTCTTTAGATACACTTTGGATGGTAGAAACAGACACAACAATACATCGTTCCAGGTGATGCTCCTGAGTCAAGCTGGAGAGAGAGCTAGCACTTGGTTCTCGATATAAACCCAAGTTTTTGGTCGCAACACCCTGCTGGCACCTTCTGCCCTCAACACTTTGGAAGGTTTTTAAACCCCAATGACCAGCCATGTACAAAATCAGCCAGGTACAAAACCCAGATGGATCTGTCACTAACACAGCTTCCCTTATCCCATAGTCCCTCCAGGACACCTGCTGCAAAAGCTCCCAAGCAGAACAGAGTACTAAGAGCCCGGGGTTAGCTGGCTGCTGGTCGCCCAAACCAGCTTCTTGCACCTGAATCAGACTGGAACACGTTTAACTAGAAATCCACCAGAACAAATACCCCACTCCACCGCTTACCTGAGCCTGTGATGTTAAACCTCAACGGGTGGCTTCTTCTGGAGGAACAGAAGGAGGAGATGTCGCTTTGGGAGCGGCCCCTGGGGCCAGGATCACCGGGCAGCAGCCAAGTGGCTGGAGGAGCTGCCTCTGCAGCACTCCCCTTCCGACCCTCCATCATCACCTCCTGGGCAGACAGCGGCAGCCCTGCGACCCGCTAGCCGGGAGCGTGGGGCAGGGAGCGACCTATCGACCGAGTCTGTCTGAGGAGGGCGGTGGAATCTGAGGTATCTTCAGCACAGAGCCGCGGGCAAAGGGAACAAGCTGAAGACTCTCCCGCTCCTCTGCAAGGCACTGAGATGGACGGGGGGAGGGAGGCAAGAGAAAAGTTTGCACAGGAAGGAGCCGCCCACTGGCACAAAACTCCTCTAAGAGCAGAGGCACAGCGTGCTGTCTCCAGAGACGTGGCTGAGTGCTGCCCTGGCTGACCTCCCTCACACACGCAGGCAGCTTCAGCAGCAGGCTTCAGTCATGTCCCCTTTGACAGGGTTTTCTGTGCATCCCCGCGTTTGAAAAGATGGGGCTCACAGGAAGGGTTTGCATCGCAGCGGATAGAGTATTAATGAGGAAACAGGGAAGATTGTCTCTAAACTTTTCATGCATAAGATGTGTGTGTGTTTAAATACCCGTTACTTATTACACACCCGTACATCCACATGTATCTGCAGAGAGAAAGAGAAGGGGTGTGTGTGTGTACATAACTAAACAGCACACAGCCAAAATAGATACGGCTGTGGGTGGGTTCATATGTAATACACTGTTATAGCTTTTTCCAAGTTCAGCCTAACCACTCTGTTGTGGCTTTTTTAGTTAGTCCTTCTTGGCTGTCTCAGAGACACCTTGGACCTGATTCTCCACTACTTTGCACCTGCTGTGGTCATTTACACTTGCACAAAGTGGATGCAAAAACTTACTCAGATCAGACAGGTGGCATTTAATACTCACTTTGTGCAAGTGTAAATGACCACACCAGGGGCAAATCAGTGGAGAATTATGCCATGTCTGTGTAGAAGGAAAAAAGAACTCATTCTAGACTCAGAGCCTGATCCTTCCTCACTTATGCCAGCAGTCCCAGTGACAGGATAATAGTTTTTCACTTTGTTTCCTACTCCCAGAAACAAACTGTAATGATCAATGAGACAAGAGCTAAGAAATTGACAGTATCAATTTTCTTCTGTGTACAGGATGCCTTATTTCTCCACCTCCTGACCTATACAACAAAGAAGCTGCTTGCTGCATCACTCAACCCATTGTTACTGTGATGAGTCAAATTTTCTGCCTAACATGAAGTGTTATGTTAAAAAGGGTGTTTTACCTTTTCTTGGTATAGTCTCTTGTTGCCGCTTTATATAACGTAAATTCTAAAGACATTAGAATCATTCCTTCTCCCCTTGAAATCAATTGTGGAATTCTCATTGATTTTAGTGAACGCAAGATCAGGCCCTATGATTTCAGCATTTCTCTCCCATTTAAGTAAAACTAAGCAACATAAAAGTCATCAATGGAAAATCCAGCTTCTGTTAGATAAATAATTGCAGTTCGTTATAGTAGATTAATGTTAGCCAGAAAAAGACTGATATGAAAGTCTAAAGCAGTGGCACTCACCCTTTCCAGACTACTATATCCCTTTCAGAAGTCTGATTTGTTTTGCATACCCTCAAGTTTCCCTTACTTAAAAACTACTTGCTTACAAAACCAGATATAAAAATACAAAAGTGTCACTGCACACTATTACTGAAACATTGCTTACTTTCTCATTTTTACCATATAATTACAAAACAAATCAATTGGAATATAAATACTGCACTTATATTTAAGTGTATAGTATATACAGCAGTATAAACAAGTCATTGTCTGTATGAAATTTTAGTTTGTATTGACCTCGCTAGTGCTTTTTATGTAGCCTGTTGTAAAATTAGGCAAATATCTAGATCAGTTGATGTACCCACTGGAAGACCTCTATTTACCCCCAGGAGTACACATACCCCTGGTTGAGAACCACTAGTCTAAAGTGTGCCCAACCAATATTACAGCCATTACAAAACATGGACTGTGGAAGTTCTGCTAATGGCAGTTGTATTTCACTGGCTGTATGTGCGACTAGGAACAGGAGTTCTAACTGCTTCTCAAGCCTTACTTCTTAGGCAGCTTCAAAAGGTGCTGTGCTTACAGCAGCAGAAGGGACTAAATTTTAATCTCTACAATGTATTGACTTTTCCACAGACGTCATCTCACTTTGGTAAAATTCTGGCTCCACTGAAGTCAGTGTCAAAACTCCTATTGACTTCAGTGGGGCCAGGGTTTCACCCTTTATGTATTTCTAATGCACCAAATATCATAGTAGCTAAGCTATAACATACAAAATTAAGTGTACCATTAAAGCTGTATGAAAAAGATTTTATTCAGCAGCTGCTACTTAGAGATTATCTTCATTTTTTCTCTATTTCTTCCATTCATTGACAGGCCATTCTTTATACTTCATTATTGCAAAAAGCTCCAGCCCCAAACCAAATGTCTACACTGCTGTTTTTAGCACCATGATGCTGACCCCCAGTCATCTGAGCTGTGCTGTGAGACTTGCTGCCACAGGTTTTTTTGTGCTGCATAGATGTACCCGGAGAGACCTAAATGCTGTCCATAGTCAAACAGCTTCCTGTGTACCCATCAGAATTGCTCTAGTATTACACAAAAACCTGACTATTCATTCAGTCTTCGTAGGCAACTAGTGAAATGTAATACATTATTTTTATGACTAGTTTCCCATGGCATTTTGTATCACTGCCTTCCTTCTTTATTACTATGGATTTCAGTGACTATCCTGAGGCCCTTGTAACTTTTCTTGGACATAGTTAACTGAGTTCCTGTTCATCAAAAATGTATTTTTGGTCAAGATTAATATTTATTCAATGGTTTTATTTTTAAAATTTCAATGGATTCAGTTAAATTAAGTTAACAAAATACACAGTGTCTGATCCAAAGCTCTTGGAAGTCAATGAGAAATTATTGGACTTCAATGGGCTTTGGATTAGAGCCATGAGCTATTTTGGGACTATTTTTTTCATTCAAAGCATGTAAGCCATAGTGGTTGCACCTCAGGTGTGCTGCACAGCATGGTGCTACTTTAACAGAGTACACTTAAAAAGATCTACAAGTAAGGAGCACTTAAGTGTTTGGAATCTTTTAGTGAAGGCCAAATATCAAAGGGAGAAGACACAGGGCTGCAGAATGTAAGAAAGCTAAAAGAACAGAGAAACTGGAAGAGTAAAGAAACAAAGTAACAAGAGACAGAAGGTGCATGATAATATATGGTGAGGAGCAAAGTGACAGAGAAAGGAATAAAGGTAAAAGAAAATATCTTGCAGAAAGTAGGTCAACTTTGAAATAAAATAGGCAGATACCAATATGAAAAGGCAGGATGAAAAGTAAAAGTTCAGGTGCTTGTATTTCTTAATTTAAAACACCATTAGAAACAGAGTAATTTGAACAATCAGAATGAATGATGCCACGGGAACCACAATGTTTTAATCAGCTAATAATTTGATATTCTCAGCAAGACATACAACTGAAAATATTATGTTCTTGTTTTTTAAGGCCATTGAATTTTTTGGGGGTGAATATAATGTTTGTGATTGACAGCTCTGGAGACTGAAGTCCTCTATCCACAGAACAGGAAAAGCACACACAACAAAGTGAGGCACAAACTTCTTCATATTGCCCTACCAGCCCTACCATGAAAGAGGGACCATTCTAATGGGGAGAGATTACTTTAATTGCCTGTCAATTCAGTCCTTGGCTTTTCTGACAAGATTGCCTATCTGGGTCCTAGTTGTGCTGCTGATTTTTGGAAGTGCATGTTTGTTCACTAGGAAATGGGATTAAAGCAACTAATTTGACAGAGGTCACCCTGACTGCCATTAGTGGCCTCAGACAGAAGAGAGACAGACAGTAAGTGGCAGCTAGTGGGTCTAAGGCAGTGGTGGGCAACCTGCGGCCTGCAGGCTGCACACGGCCCACCAGGGTAATCTGCTGGCAGGCTGCGAGACAGTTTGTTTACACTGACTGTCTGCAGACACGGGCTGCCGCAACTCCCAGTGGCCGTGGTTTGCTGTTCCCAGCCACTGGGAGCTGCGGGAAGCAGCACGGGAAAGTTTCCTACAATGGGGGAAGGAACAAAGCAGCTCTGCCATGGAACTGTCAGCAGTGGATTACCTCTCCTCTATGTGCAGGGACTAAGGCGGCACATAGGCAAGCAGCACAGGGAGCCACAAGCATGGAATAGATGTACCCTCATTTCCCTGCTTACTCTTAGCTATGAAATGTCCACTAGAATGACCCCTGCCTGTGGAAAAGTGTGGGAGAATTTTAGAATTTGTTCCCTAGAATGTGGCACTATGACCCTTGCAAAGAGTGTGTGCTCTTTTCCCCATGTGGAGCGCCCACCCACCCACCACCAACACTCACCATGCTTTGGGTGTTCACAGAGATGTGTGCCTGGCTAGGTCAGTGAGAAAGTGATGGCAATGTTGCAAAAGGTGTATTTAACAGAAATGTTTCAATGCTGTGCGTGAATTTAACAATCTCGCTTCTGTGCATTGTGCTCTGGTCTTCACCAGATGTGGCCATGCCGGCCGAGCATCTCCACCAGATAAGAAAGTGCCCAAGACACAGCAAAGAAGACATGCTCTGGGAGGTCTGGCAGTGTTCCAATGCAGAAAACAGGGAATGAAAGGAGTGCTGGGAAGCCGAACGGCGGGACAGAAAGGAGAATCACATGTTTTTTAAGGACGCCACTGAGCGGATAATTAAAGTAATAGAGAAGCAAACACAGATGCTGAAGTCGTTAATAATGCTTCAGACTGAGCATATCAGTGCTCAACCTCCACTGCAGCACATTCAGAACTCTTTTCCATGTCTCCCCACAAACTGTGCTCGCACATTCCTTTCCACCTTTTGGGACTTCTCGGTTTCCCCTTCACTCCACCCCCTCAGAAAACTTTCACAATGATAGCTCGACCTACACATAGTTGTGAAAGTCTGCCCTTCCCTGGTTCCTCCTTTCCCACCAAGCATCTTGCATTTGTGTGTGCTGTTTCTTGTGCGATAAAAGCAAATTTTTATAATGGTAAATCATCTTTTTTTTTTTCTACAAGGTGAGATTACAGGCACTGCCAATATATGCACAGGCATTTAAATCACTTTATTACAGGAATATAAGGCCCCCAATGTCACCATTTCCCCCTAGGAAAACTGCATGTCATGGAACACTGAAGCAACTCAGAAATAGATGTATGTTACTGGTGGTCATTGTCAAAGTGTTGCCTCAAAGCCTCCCTGATTCAAATAGCTCCCCTCCAGGCTCTTCTGACAGCCCTGGCATCTGGCTGCTCAAAATCAGCAGCCAAGTGGTCTGCCTCAGCACTCCACCCCGAGCAAATCTTTCACCCGTAGCTTCACAGAAATTATGCAATGTACAGCTCGCGGCTATAACCATAGGAATAGTATCCTCAGTGAGGTCCAACCTGCCATAAAGGCATTGCCAGCACTCCTTTAATCTGCCAAAGGCACATTCAACTGTCATCCAGCACCTACTCAGCCTGTCATTGAACCACTCCTTTCTGCTGTCCAGGTGTCCTGTGTAAGGTTTCATGAGCAACAGCTGTAAGGGGTACGCAGGGTCTCCCAGGATCACTATAGACATTTCAACACTCCCCACTGTAATCTTCTGGTTAGGAAAGAAAGTTCCTGCTTGCACCTTTCTGTACAGGCTGGTGTTCCTAAAGATGCATGCGTCACGCACCTTCCCAGACCACCCTGCGTTGATGTCAGTGAAACACCCATGGTGATCCCCAAGCGCCTGCAACACCATGGAGAAGTACCCCTTTCTATTGATGTACTCTGTTGCAAGGTGATCTGGTGCCAAAATTGCAACATGTGTGCCATCTATAGCCCTTCCACAGCTATGGAAACCCATGTCTGTGAAGCGGTCCACTATTTCACACACATTTCCCAGAGTCATAGGGTTGGAAGGGATCTCAGGAGGTCATCTAGTCCAACACCCTGCTCAAGGCAGGACCAATCCCCAGATTTTTACCCCAATTCCCCAAATGGCCCCCTCAAGGACTGAACTCACAACCCTGGGTTTAGCAGGCCAATGCTCAAAACTACTGAACTATCCCAGGCCTTTACAGCAGGATGTGATTTATTGCCCTGTACACTTGCATTAACAGAGCCCCAGTGGTCAACTTCCCACTCCAAATTGATTCGCAACCGACCGGTAGCAGTCTGGCATTGTCAGCTTCCACACAGCAACTGCCACATGGTTAGGGTGACCAGACAGCAAGTGTGAAAAATCAGGATGGGGTGAGGGGTAATAGGAGCCTATAGAAGAAAAAGATCCAAAAATCTGGACTGTCCCTATAAAATTGGGACATCTGGTCACCCTATAATGCTTCTCTACCAAGAAAGCAGCTCTCATTCTGGCGTCCTTGTGCTGCCGGTCTGGGGCAAGCTCCATGCACAGTTCCAGGAAGGTGGCTTTCAGCAATCAAAAGTTCTGTAGCCACTGCTTGTCATCCCACACCTGCATGATGATATGATCCCACCATTCAGAGCTTGTTTCATGAGCCCAAAGGTGACGGTCTACCCTATGCACTTGCCAAGATGCCAAAAGCAATCTAAAGCTCCTTCTATCCATATCACGCAGAATGCTGGGCACCTGCGAGTCTTCTTCAGTTAGAAACATCACGATTAATTGCATTGCTATCCGTGATGTCTTCATGACAGTTAACAGAGAGTAGGAGAGCAGTGTGGGATCCATCCCTTCTCACAAAGATGCCGGGGTGCACAGCAAAGAAGGACCATTGAAAAAATGCCATGAAAGAAAGCTGGAAGCCCAAGGAGTGCTGGGACAGAAAGCAATGCATCATGGGACATTTAGCACTGTCCCAAGATGCACCGCGATCCGCTCTGTTGCCCCACAATACCGAGCGACAGAAGGACTGTGGGATAAGTACCCATAGTGCATTGCTCACACTGTTGATGATGGTGCCCCCACTGTGGACATGATCTGCTGACAGAGGGAACAAGTGTGAACATGAAATTGCGATTTTTATTATCTTGACTTTTGGGTGTCAACATCACTTTTGGTGACAAAACTTGGTAGTGTAGACAAGGCCGTAGGAACCCAAAGGAGGAGGTGGACCAGAGAGACAAAAACAGCAGCCAACTGGCCCAAGCCCCAGGACCACAAAGGCCTGGCTTATTGGAAACAGTTCTGCAGGTGACCAGTAAATGAGGAATGATCAATAAGACAAACAGACAGATACTGACGGATGGGCAGTGCATATGCAGATTTATTGCAACAGGCATGTGGCTAATGCAAAAACAGCTGACCAGTGATAACTGAGTCCCTGTGGGAGGGGAAGGAGGTGAGGGAGGGATAGGATGCTGATGAGGAGGCTAAAAGTTGGTTATATTTTTCTTTTGGGCCCTTGTTCAGCTGCTGCCTATACTTGGTACTGGATCTAGGTAAATGGACACTGATAGATACAGAACTATGTGGTTGTTCATTAATTAGGGGCACCATGATGTTCTGTCATGGTAGATGCAGGAATAGGAGAATTAAGATTTCGGAGAGAATGTGGAAAGGTAGAGGGGGGGCAAGGTTGGGTAACATTGGTGCGAATGTAGAGTCATTCCCTGAGGCATCAGAAGATGTTGGGGAAAAAAGTAAAGGATCAGTTTGTTTATCAGTCTCACTCTATTGTGGTGTGGTAGGGAAGTAAGATTTGGAGAGGAAGGGGGAATGCCTTAACCAGTCACTCAGCACCACACAAGGAGAGGTGGAATAATGAGAACAGGGATACTGCACTTCCTGGCCTTGTAAATGCATGTTGGCACCTGAAAAGGATGGTGTTGATTCTGCTGTCATCTTCTGAGACAGCATCATGAGAAACAGTGCCTGGTGCATTCCTCACAGGCTCACTTTGCTCCTTCACTGCTAGTGGTCCAAGTATGAGTTAATGCTAAATCAGGCTGGGGCGGTGCTCTATTTTTCAGAGTCCTTTCAAAAATGATCTTCCTTCCAGGGTGGATAAAAATCAATGATTTTTTAATTTAAATTGGATTTTTTTAATTTAAATTGGATTTTTTTGATAAAATGCTTTTTGAGGAAAATTAATTAAGATACATTACAGCTCAAAGATATTTCATCATGGAATAGGGATTATAAATTCTAATTCTATATTATGAGACAATGTATTCATGTAATGTTTAAGAAAAGTTTTGTAAATGAGTTCCAATAGCTCATGGATTAGGGACCCAACCTTATAGCATTCCAAGGGCTTCTGTATAGATTATTTAGGTAAATCTTTCAATCTACCTAATGGGACCCAGTGCTCAGTCTAGAAGATATCATCAGAGATGCTTAGTTTTGCAGTTCTCAAAATGTGGATTTGTGTCTCCAGAGATAACATGTTTGTTAACAGCAAAAATGTTTTTAATTAAATAAATAATATATAGAAGTGAGAAATAACAGACCTTAACCCTATTGTCCCTCTGCAAATTTGTGTACACAAAGTCATTTCCTTACCTATCTCTAAGGCTGCAAAGTTTCAATAAGTTCAATGAATAGAAGATTGTTGGGGGCGGAATAGATCTGGACAAGGAGAAGAAATCTGGAGATAAATGTGAGAAGGGAGGGACAGACAGTAGAAACAAAAGTGTAACTCTTTGAGCAGCATATTCCAGAAGTCTTGATGTCTTTCTGAGTGTAGCCTTCATTGATTTGAGATCTACCATGCCATTCTCTCACTAGAAGGGAAAACCTATAATGGCAGCAGGCCGTAAAGAGACTCAGTTTGGGAATATTTAATGAAGTTCCTCTACCTGTGGGTAAAACAGGCATGCGTGCAAAATGCAAACAGTGCAACAAAGAAATGCAAGGCCTGGTTGCCAGAATGGAACAACATCATGAGACGTCTTCCTTCTCATGAGGAAGCTGCGTTAAAGATGATGAAAGGAACATGTCTGAACATGCAGGATCTTCAGGTTGGTAAACTTTTTTATTTCATACTTCTTTCTTAAGGACTGCTGGTCTTCCTTCTGGACTATTCTTGAATTCTCATGTTTGAGCAAAAAATATAGATGCAGTTGTGATAAAAAATAAATACCTAAAGCAGGCAGATCTTCCTTGTACAATTTCACCTTTAAAGTAGTACTGAGTGTCAGTGAATGCAATGATAATACTAAATTGCATGATAATAATAATTAAATAACTGCATTGATTTATTTTGTTTAGGAGAATCCATCCTCAACATACAGGATTCTGAAGACTATTCACCTTCAAGATCACCATCATTTTCCATAGTTTCAGAGTTATCTGACAATGATAGTGTTTCAGTCACATTATGTATGTCACATAGCCACAGTATATCACCTGTAGCAAAAAGTGAAAAAAAATCTCTATCATCCAGAAACAACCACAAATAAGTTTGTGATAAGAACCAGCAGATTACAAAAAGAGGCAATTGATGAAAAAATTGCCTGGTTTGTTTATGCAACAAAGTCTCCTTTCCATATGATTGAGAATCTCACACTTCATTAACATGGTTCAGTCATTAAGACCAGGATACAGTCCACCCAAAAGAGCAGATGTCACAGGCAAATCGCTGGATAAAGTGTATGAAAGAGAAATTGAGCAGTGTGCAAAAGGTCGAAAGGGTAAAATTGTTAACCTGAGTTTTGATGGGTGGAGCAATGTCCACAGTGATGCTGTTGTATGTGTTTGTGTGACAACAGAAGAAGGGAATGACTTCCTTACAGAAACAACTGATACATCAGGAAATGCACACACAGCAGAATACTTACAAGAAGTAGCAGTAAAAGCTATAACAAACTGAAAAAAATTCAAACGTCTAGCACACAGCTTGGTTACAAACAATGCTGCAAATTTATCCAAGATGAGAAGAAATTATTTAGAAGAGAGTCCCAAACTAATAACATACGGTTGCAGTGCTCATTTGATGCACCTCCTAGCCAAAGACTTCAGTGTTCCAGAAATAAAGGTTAATGTTGCTGAAATTGCAAAATACTTTCATAACAACCACTTTGCAGCAGCTGCTCTGAAAAAAGTGGGAAGAACCAAGCTAACTCTCCCACAAGACGTGATGGAACTCAGTAGTGGACTGTTCTGAGCACTATATCAAGAACTGGCCTAATCTGATGACAGTTTGTGAACAAAATCGTGAAAAAATAGATGGCACTGTCATAGCCAAAGTTCTCAACATTGGGCTTAAGAGAAATGTTGAACACATGCTGAGCACCCAGAAACCTATTTCTGTACCCTTGAACAAAATGCAGGGAAATAGCTGTTTTATTGCTGATGCTGTTGAAATTTGGAAGGAATAGAGTGAGATCTTAAAAAGAGAAATATGCAATGACAGAGTTAAATTACAAGCATTAAAAAAAATATGGGACAAGCACTATCTCCAGCTCATTTTCTTGCAAATATTCTCAGTACTCGGTACCAGGGTCAAACCTTAATTGCTGAAGAAGAGGAGCTAGCTATGACATGGACAACCAGCAATCATCCCTCCATAATGCCAACTATAATAAACTTCAGAGCTAAGAGTGAACCATTCAAGAAATATATGTTTGCTGATAATGTTTTAAAGAAAATCACACTAGTGAACTGGTGGAAGGCACTTAAGCACTTGGATTCAGAGACTGTTCAAGTGATAATCTCACTTTTAACTGCAATAGCTTCTTCTGCCAGTGTAGAAAGAATATTTTCTTCCTTTGGACTAATTCATTCCAAATTGAGAAATTGTTTGGGACCTGAAAAAGCAGGAAGGCTTGTTTTTCTTTTCCAGATTATGAACGAACAGGAAAATGAAGGTGAGTTAGCTGCAGAAGCCAATATTTTAAGTTTCACACATTGACCTGCCTGACATAGTTGATTTAATTAAAAAAAATGTATTTCATTTAACTATTTTAGTTAAAAACAATTTTAACAAAAACCAACTTGATCTTAAAAAACTTGAATGTTTAACCAAATTCAAAAATTCATATGTTGTTTTCTTAAAATTTTATATGTTTGCTGTTGAAGAAAAAAATTCAGAATACATAATGCTGTTGTTTTAGCAGCAAAGAGTCCTGTGGCACCTTATAGACTAACAGACGTATTGGAGCATGAGCTTTCGTGAGTGAATACCCAGTTCGTCGGATGCATGTGACGAAGTGAGCATTCACCCACAAAAGCTCATGCTCCAATATGTCTGTTAGTCTATGAGGTGCCCAGGACTCTTTGCTGCTTTTACAGATTCAGACTAACACAGCTACTCCTCCGATGGTTGTTGTTTTAGTTAAATAAAACAATTTAAATGTTTGGTTATGTTCTCCTCCTAATGCAGCATGGCAAGAAAATCCTCCAAATATTATTGATTAACCTGTTGAATTGGAGATAGTTCACCTTCCAATGACTTCAAAAATATCTGCTTCAATTACCTTTGGTAAATGAAATAACCAAACAATCATTCATTTTCTGATATAGCTGTAAAACTAATCTGAAAAGTTTTCAAAATAAATCACTTAAAGATATATAGTATGTACCTCCTAAAAAAGAAACCTACATCTATCTCTGAGTTGTGAAGAATATGTATTAAGGTTATAACAACCAACAAGAATGCACTTTTATGTAGAAATCCATGACTTAACCGAGTCTTCCTCACTAGTGACTGATTTAAATCAGGATTTTAAATCAAATCCACCCTGCTTCCTTCAGACATGTTGGAGTCTGCTAAAGGTATCCATTGCACTCCATGAGACAAGCCTCCCATTTCCATCCGTACAACAAGAGCTGTCTTGTCTCCTGTCCTGCCCCATGACAGGCATCAGCTATTGGAGAGTGTGCTGCAGCAATGCACCCTGGGTGGCTCTGCAGAGACCTTGCCTCTGGTGAAATGTCAGCCAGATTAGGGAACAGACAAATAACTAGGGAAGGAAACAGGGTGATTTTGGGGAGGGATTCCTCTCTGTTTCTCTCCTCTTGGGGCAGGAGAGTATTTGAGGGAGAGCCTGAGGACTATTGGAGACTCCTGGTGAACCTGATGGTCTTCTGCAGACAACTTGAGGACAGGAATTAGAAGCTGAGTGGTGGCTACAGACGGTGTGTATGGACCAGTAAGTAGAGGTATCTGTGAAATCGTGACACAGAAGCAGTACTGAAGAGTTGAACCCATCCTTCACAGATTGCACAGCGACCAGCAGCGATCATGACCCAAATGGACTCCTTGATTCAAGGATATAGCAACACACAGGAGTATGGTTGGAGAATATGGACAGGTTGGGCAATGAAGTAGGTGGAGAGTTGTGATTACTGCAAATGATTGGCTAGGGACTGTGCACACAACTGGTCTATACCAAAGCATCCTATTCTTTTCTTTACCCTGTCCTTTTGTTATCCTCCCCATAACATTTATTTGTTTCATCCAACTACTGTATTATGTCTTGTCTTTTTTACAGTATGCTCTTTGAGGAAGAGATTGTAATTTACTATATATTTGTATGATCCCTAGTATAATGGGGCCCTGACCTGGTAGGGGGCTCTAGGCACTATAACCATATAAACAATGATGATAATAATACAAATGATGAATGGTGCAGCAGGGTCTCAATCAGCACAATTTCTCACTTATGAATACCATCAGAGTAGCAAAGTGTGGGACAGCTGGGAACTGAGTGTCTTAGCGTGTTTGTCATAATTGGAGCTGATTGGAGGAGAACAATTCTGTTTCATACCAACTTTCAAGGTTTCAAAATCTGTTTTTCTTCCATACTGGAATGAAAACAAAACCTTTAGAACATTTTCACAAAAAAAAAAAAAGATAAAAAGAGGGAGGGTGTGTGAGACACACTATAGTTACTGGCCAGGGGTACATCTACACAACAAACCAGATCCCACAGCAGCAAGTCTACAGATTTGGGCTTGTACTACGGCAGTGTGGACAGTCAGGCTTGGGCTAGAGCTCTAGGGAGGAGGGTGGGCTTCAGAGCCCAAGCTCCAGTCTGAGCTCAAACACTTACATTGCTATTTTTTGCACCACAGCGCGAACCCTGTGAATCTGAGTCCATAGACCCAGGTTCTGAAACTCACTGTCTTGGAATCCTGCTTGCTGTATAGACATACCCTGGTTCTGCCTGACTCAGAGCAGTTTTTGTTGTCCAAGTTCACTCCAAATCAGCACATCCCAGGCCAGTACCATCACCATCCACCTACAGAGTCTCTCTCACTCTGTCTGACCTGGACTCAAAACCCCTGTGAAACCACTAGGTCTCCCAAAACATTTCAGTTTCAACAAACAGCACATGTTGTTGAAATTTAGTTTAGTAAAAAATGTTCTGTCCGGCTCTAGTTATAATTACAGGGCTGCTATGTAAGAGGGAAGTGGAGTGCAGGATGCCTTGCAATTGCAAAGCAAGTCATAGGCAAAGGGGTGTTGAGGTAGGGGTAGTAACCTACACCTCCATGTTTTTGGGTGTATGTCACTCAACATATATCTTAAGTCAACCCCTTTGCTCAGAGTCTCCAATGAGAGGGCCCTATTGCTTCTTAGTCACTAGGCTTTTGTCCATTGGTTGCATACATGCACGCACGCACGCACACAAACACACACACCTCCTCAACCTTGTATAATCCCTCACCCACTCAGCACAGACCCTCCCTTTAGTTTAATCTAACCTACAAAGAAGCAGTGGTTTCTAGATGACAGTCAACTTTTCTGCTGCTGCACATCATGAAACAAACAGGAGGGTCTGGTTTGCATCACAGAGGCCTGTATACAGAGCTGCTGCCTGTCAGCGGTGTCTTGGTTTGGGGCAGTGGCAAAGGCTGCTGTTCATGTGTCTCAAATATTATTGACTTTTTCCACCTGATCTTAGCCTAGTCCTGGCCCTTGGGATAAACAAAATCAAGATGACCATTGTATCTTTCTGTATATCAAGTAGAACCTTTATCTACTGCCCACTCCTCCCCCCCGTGAAGCTAGCATTATGCTTGAATTCTATTATCTGGGCTGGCTTCATTGTTTTGAACAACTTGAGAGCAAAGCGGCCTGGTGACTCACTGCACTTTGCACAAAGCTGATTTATTGTGGGCAGGGGAACGTTGAGTAGTGTTCTCTATAGGTGGTATTGTGGTCTCTCTCTCTTGGTGCTTGCAACCAGTAAAATGCACTCGCAGTACCCGTCCATTACAGAGCGCTTCACGAGTCTCCCCCTTCCAATGGCCTATTGGCCTATCACAGAGCAAGTTTACCATATTGTAGATGAAGGTATTCCCAGAATCAGGGTACTGTGCAGTCCTTAGGTCAATAGATACATAGATTCTAAGGCCAGAAGACCACTGTGATCATCTAGCCTGACTTCCTGTATAACACAGGCTGTAAGACTTCCTCAAAATAATTTCTAGAGCAGATCTTTTAGAAAACAATCCTAGCTTGATTTAAAAATTGTCAGTAGTGGGGAATACACCATGATCCACCTTGGTACATTGTTCTAATGCAGTGGTACCCAAACCTTTTACTTTGCGCCTCCTTACCCTTGTCCACACCCCCCTCCCACACTGGAGCCAAGACTGGGAGTGGGGCTGTGACATAACCTTAGTCCCAGATTTGGACCTTAGCGTCCAAAATATGGGGGTTAGCATGAAAACCTCCAAGCTTAGTTACCAGCTTGGACCTGGTACTTGCTGCCACCACCCAAAAAATTAGAGTGTTTTGGGGCACTCTGGTCCCCCTGAAAAACCTTCCCTGGGGACCCCAAGACCCAAATCCCTTGAGTCTCACAACAAAGGGAAATAATCCTTTTTCCCTTCCCCCCTCCAGGTGCTCCTGGAGAGATACACAGACACAAGCTCTGTGAAACTACACAGAGTGACTTCCCCTCTCTGTTTCCAGTCCTGGAAACCAAAAGTACTTTCCTATTCCCCCAGAGGGAATGCAAAATCAGGCTAGCAATCCAACACACAGATCTCCCCTTGATTTCTTCCTCCCACCAATTCCCTGGTGAGTACAGACTCAATTTCCCTGAAGTAAAGAAAAACTCCAACAGGTCTTAAAAGAAAGCTTTATATAAAAAGAAAGAAAAATACATACAAATAGTCTCTCTGTATAAAGATGATACAATACAGGGTAAATTGCTTAAAAGAATATTGAATAAACAGCCTTATTCAAAAAGAATACAAATCAAAGCACTCCAGCACTTATATTCATGCAAATACCAAAGAAAAGAAACCATAGAACTTACTATCTGATCTCTTTGTCCTTACACTTAGAAACAGAAGACTAGAAGGTAGAAACTGCTTCTCCAAAGCTCAGAGAAAGCAGGCAGCCAGAAAAACAAAGACTCAGAGACTAAATTCCCTCCACCCAAAGTTGAAAAAATCCGGTTTCCTGATTGGTCCTCTGGTCAGGTGCTTCAGGTGAAAGAGACATTAACCCTTAGCTATCTGTTTATGACAGGCTGCAGCTCTGGGAGAGGGGGGACACAGACGGGGTAAAGGAACTGAGGCTGGGGCCACAGCTGGGGGTGGGGCAGGGGGGCTGAGGCTGGCAGCCAGGACCCCAGGTGCAGAGCCAAAAGCGGGGCTGGGTAGTGCTCCCTCGCCACACCCCGTGGGGGTTGACCTGGGCCACAGCCATACCCCTGTCCCTGAATGTTCCTTTGTGCCCCCCAGGGGGCACACCCCACAGTTTGGAGACCTCTGTTCTAATGGTTAATTACCCTCATTGTTAAAAATGCATACCTTATTTCATGTCTGAATTTGTCTGCCTTCAACTTTCAGCCATTGGATTGGGTTATACCTTTCTCTGCTAGATTGAGGAGCTCTCTATCAAATAGTTGTTGCTCCTGTACATACTTATAGACCAGAATCAAGACACCTGTTAAAGTTCTCTTCATTAAGCTAAATCGATTGAGTTCCTTGAATCTCTCTCTCTCTAAGGCATGTTTTCTAGTCCTTTAGTCATTCTGGTGGCTCTTCTCTGAGTCCTCTTCAATTCACCAACGAATTGTGGACACCAGAACTGGACACAGTATTCCAGCAGCGATGTCACCATTGGCAAATACAGAGGTAAAATAACCTATTTGATATTCCCGTTTATAATTCCAAAGATCACATTAGCCCTTTTGGCCATATCATCACCATCACCACAGTCAGCTCATGTACAGCTAATTATTCACTGTGACCTAAGTTCCCTATAAGCTGCATGGCCATGCTGCAGCCTATTTAGCACCACACAGGTAACCCACCTGGTAACCCCCAAACTAGCTCAGCCCCCAGATGAGTGCCTGAGTCCAAAAGGAGGATAGGGGTGACATTGCATTGGAGTGGTGGGGTACCATAGCTTCATGTGACAGCCGAGAAGCCTGGTGGCTGAATGTACAGCTTAAGACAGAGTGACCAGGCAGATTGCATGCTCAGAGCCAGGGCTGAATTTTCAAAAATACAGCAACATCCATGTTCATCTTTAAAAATTCCTGTGATTTTTGAGAGACAAGGTGGGTGAGGTAATATCTTTTATTGGACCAACTTCTGCGGGTGAGAGAGAAAAGCTTTTGAACAACACTGAGAACTTCTTCAGGTGAGTTTTGCCAAATCATCTTTTCTGAAAACTCTCCTGCACCTGCCAGGAACTTCCCCCTCTTCCTCAGAGTTTTGGCCATTGTCATATTGCTTAAATATAAGCATTGTGCTATGAAACCTTGAAATCATGCAATTCTGCTACTTGATATACTATGCACTAGTGCTAAGTAAATTACAGAAACGCCTCCATTTCTATCAACCATGCTCTGAAACACTGCCACTTTGTGGTAATTTAAAGCTATGGCCAACATAGAGCATATTTCCTGAATTAGGTTGTGCTCAAATAAAAATTCAGAAATAAATGATAACTTGGCACTAAGGCTGGTTCCCATGGTGCGTATTTTTTATGAAAAATGTATTGGTTTAATTATTTTTTTACAATTCAAACAGCTCTAGTCAGCACAATAAAGTACTTTTCCAGACATTTATTCAGATGTTCACAGTCTATGTCATGCCTTCACAGTTGTAGTTTACAGTGGGAGAGGAGGGCTATCAAGCTGGGTTAATCAGAACTGGAGAGAATTCACAAGATGAGTGAGATTTTAAATGCCTCTTTGAAACACAATGCAAATTCCTTCCCCTAAAGTAGGAGATTCTTTAACAAGGGCGTAAATTAAACACTGCTGCAAAAACAGTCAGTCTTTTCCCAAATGAGACTCTACAGTACTCATAGTCCCAGGGAGCAAGGTGGGCAGGCCTAAGGTTTAATTTTCCTTAAGTGATAACATTTATAAATAATGAGGTAAATTTCCTTTGTTCTTCAGAACTTTTCATAATGCACCGCCCAATCTCTATGCACCTGCTGTGCTAGTAATCATACTATATGTAAGAGCAGGTCTGTCTCAAATCAACTGCACTTGGAACAGGGCAACAAAGTCCTGGATAGCGCAGGGGTGTGAGGACTCCCACTGGGAATATGGGCTTTGGGGTAGGGCCAGGGATGAGGGGCTCAAATCCCATCAATTTATATACCAATTGAAGGCAAATAGCACCAGGTTGAGTCGTTAAATCAGTGAGTGTGTGCACTACAAATTTCACACTGCCCACTCATCCTGGGTTCCCTCAGAAACACTAATGTAGGGCCTGGTTTCAGCTTCCCTCCAAGCCTCCTTTCCTTGCTCTGCAAGCCTGAAAAAAAAATTAGACTCAGAAATTATTCTTGTAACTTCCTTGTCCTCCAGTGCTCCACCCTTGCTAAACATTGCATTAAATTGCGTCCAGCAGCCTACGTGGGTGTAATAACACGGAGCAGGAAGCAGCCCTGCCTGCCGCGGGCTGTCATCTGACTGCTCCCAAGTGAGACATTCAACCGCCCCCAGCCAACGACTGCTGCTCTCTCAAATCGCAGGCTGCTTCTTCCCGTTGGTAGCTATGCTGCTGCTGCTGCTCCTCTTTCTGCTCCTTTCCCCGCAGGGATGCAGTGCGCGCTATGATCCTACCTGGGAGTCTCTGGATTCCAGACCACTTCCGACCTGGTTTGATGAAGTCAAGTTCGGCATCTTCATCCACTGGGGCGTGTTCTCCGTGCCCAGCTTCGGCAGTGAGTGGTTCTGGTGAGGCTTCCATGCGTTTGACTCTCAGCTCTTCACTTCCTCCCTTATGCTTCTTTAACCTCCCCTTGCTCTTCTATCGACAGAGCAGCCTGTTCTTCTTTCTTTCTTCCTTCCCTCCCTAATGAAGCTGCACCCTGTAGTAAACAACCTTTCACTCTCTCTTCCCTCCCTCCCCTCCCCAGTGCATGTGGTAATTATTCCCTTGTCTCTTACCAGTAAAATCTGGCAAAACATGATTTTCTGAAGGTTGCAGGGGATGGGTTTAAACAGCACTTTACTACTTAATTTTTCTGGACAAAGAATAAAGATGATGTCTTGACTGTCTTTGATATCAAGTACAATTTAAGAGAGTATTCTTAGTACAGTGTAAAATATTCTTGGCTGAAATGCCATCTCCAGTTTGAGAGTGTTAATGCTGCCTATTCTCTTAACTCCTGAAAGCACTCATGCATCTGATTTAGCACAAAAGGGCTCTATCTCAAACATAAATGTACCAAAAATAGACAAGAAAGCTTTGACCATGATACAGATTCTTCCAAAAGAAAGGTTATAGTTGAAATGTCATTGCGAAAAATCACTTTTCCTTCCTAGTATATTAAGCATACAGATCCATCCACTGGCAAAACTATCCTCCTATTGTGTAATATTTCCAAATCCTCAGTTACACTTTCAATGCCAGTTGTCCTCAAACTTTTATATGTGGAACTTTATTTATGGGCTGGGCATTCTGTGCAGTCATTTGGAAAATAATGAAGTTATATAGGCTGTAAATGAGGGCAGAATTTCCCCTAATATGGAAATTATCTTGTAAACCCTTTCTCTTCTCAATCCTGACTGCAGACCTTCCTATAATTACAGTGCTTGATTACACAAAAAAGAAATGTTAAGGAAGTACAAGATTAAAATAAACTCACTTTAATGCAATGGATGAGGCTGCTTGGTTTATGTCCCCTCATTTTGTATTTGAGCTGTTATTAGCCATGTACCAGATTTTACTATTACATAGGTGTAAATATGGAGTAACTATTTACTGTAAATAGCATTTACACCTGTGGTTTACCCTCATTTACCCTATTATTACAGCCTTTTGTTTGTTAGTACCAACTTTCTTCCTTGGCCTGCAGTTGCTCCCACTTCTCTGATCTCAGCAGATCACTTTTCAGTTTGTTTCTTTTGTAATTTCAGTTCTGTCAGTTTTAATGTCATTAGTGACTTGTGCATGGCAAACGAGACGAGAGAGGAAGGTGGGGTCAGGTTCCTTAGACACTAAAATGTCTTGAGCTTGCAAGTATTTTTCCACAGGAAGATTTCTGGGCCTTTTCATGCAGCTTTTTTCCCCACAAGGGGCCAGGTTTTGTTCTCACTTATGCCCATGTTAATTTGGGGTAACTTTATTGATATCAGCAGAGTTACTCTGGATTTGCATGAGTACTGCTGAGATCAGACTCTGATCCTCGATTTGAGATTTAAATGAATTTTTTAAAAATTCAGTTTATTTTCCTACCCAATTTTCAATTATCAGGGTATGTCTAAGCTTACCAGCAGGTCTTTGCTGCTCTGCCTCACTCTCTGAAACCTAGTGACTGTAACCCCACAAACCCTTACGACTGGCCATAGCATTTCTATGGTGACAGACTCATGCTATTCCTACTATGCCTATAGACAGGGAACTGTTTATGTAGTAAGCAGTATTGTTGTAGCCATGTCAGTCCCAGGATATTAGAGACAAGGTGCGTGAGGTAATAAATTTTATTGGCCTAACTTCTGTTGGTTAAAGAGACAAGATTAAGAGCTATACCGATCTTGTTTCTTTGACCAATATAAGTTGGTTCAATAAAAGATCATTTCACCCACTTTTTTTCTCTGTGTGGAAAACACTAATCCACAGGGCTGGTGCTGGACATTTTGCTGCCCTAGGAATTCCCTCCTGTAATTGGGCTGGCATCCACCTCTCTGGTTGATACATACCTGCAATCCCTCAGCTTTGCACAGGGAAGCACTCCCCTGGCTGTTGTGTTTTTTGGCAGGTCTTCAGTGACTCAGCCATCCATATGAGTCACACACACCATCCTCCATTCTGGGGTATACAGTCTCTAGTTCTTGCTCATGGCCCCATAGCACAAGGGCATCCTTCCCAGAGGCACTACCTTCTTTAACAGACCAAGAGTGGTCCATCTCAGTACTCTCAGTTGGTGTCCTTTTAGCAGCCCTTGTCTGGGCACAGTCTTCAACCAGACCAGCAGGATCCATCATGGTACCCTCACCTGGTCTGGTGAACTTCTGGGCTTGGTCCCCTGGGCTCAGCCTGCCCTCACTGATCTGTCCACAGTCCTCCTGCTCTTCCAGCCAGGTACCTACTTCTCCCTCTGTAAGCTCCAGGCAGCAACTGACTGCTCTGCTGCTTCTTTTTATATGGCCCTTTTGCCCCTGGACTGGTCACTTCAGCAGCCCCTCTGATTGGCAGTTCCTCTAAAACCACTCTAGGCTGCTGGGAGGAGTTCTCCTCTTCCCTTTTCTGGAACAGGGTATAGCAGGGCCGTGAGGCTTCTAGACCTAGTCCACCCTGTCACACCTCCTCATACCTGTGGTGGGAGGGGACAGCCACACTGGAGTCATGCTTCTGTCTATGTAGCAATTTTTTACTGCTGCTGATGTGGGGTAGGGGCCATCCTTAAAGAAGCAAAACTCCCTAAAAACTAGACTTGAGGGTAGGGGTAGATGGAGTAGTGAGATGGCTGTCATCCCAAGTAGCTACTGCAAAGTGGTGGTGCCCTTAAAGAGGCAGAAGCATAAAAGCTGTGGTGGTATGGCTGCTCTTACTCTTCTACAGGGGGTGCACACTTAAAGAAGTCCATAGCTGTGCTGGCCCAGACTAGGGATGTTCCTACAAAACTGGCACCCAACATAGCTGCCTACATCCCACACCAGCCCTGTATGCCTGGTTGTAAGTTTTCAGCATTTGGCCCCTATATAAGACTTTATTTTCCCCACTCCCATCAAATTTTATCTGGTGTACAACACAGCTCAGTAGGAAACACTGGGAGTCCCTCAAAT
This sequence comes from Gopherus flavomarginatus, assembly GCF_025201925.1. Taxonomy (NCBI): domain Eukaryota; kingdom Metazoa; phylum Chordata; order Testudines; family Testudinidae; genus Gopherus; species Gopherus flavomarginatus. Next base: position 107,722,674 of record NC_066620.1, read on the forward strand.
GAAGTCCTGGAGTAAAGTAGACCAGGGTGACTCCAAATATCAAGGCAATTATTGCCTGAAGCAGTTTTATTTTATTTCCAGTGTCCTTCCACAGTATGTTTGTGTCAGTGTGCACCCCCCTTTAGAATGGCAAAACAGGAATTTTTTATTTTAATTGTATATATTTTTAAAGTGTATATATTTTTATTTTGTATTTGGAAGGTGGTACTGGCAGAAGGAAAAGAGACAGCCCTATGTAAAATTTATGGAGACAAATTACCCTCCTGGCTTCAGTTATGAAGATTTTGGCCCTTTGTTTACAGCTGAGTTTTTTGATGCCAACCAGTGGGCAGATATTCTGAAGGCTTCTGGTGCAAAATATGTTGTCTTGACTTCAAAACACCATGAAGGTAAATAGAACGTGCACAAGTGCTGGCAATTGTTGCAGTTCATGGTTCATTTCTTCTAGCAGAACAAAAACCCAGGTGAAGCTATCTTGTCCAGCTGACTAGATGCTAAAAACCTGGCAAGAATAAAAGTGGTATTTGTTAGCCCATATCCCCTATAAAAGGCTGGAACATTGGTAGAAGGAAGAATTTGTTATCACATTATTCCTTCTGCTATAGGTTGCAATGACTGAAGTTAAGAGTGTTGCAGAGCTTCCTACAACAGCCACAGAAGTTGTTAATGTCCGATGGTTGTGTAATTTAGCTCTAGGCTTTTTATTGCTTAATGAACCACAAGAGTAAATTGTGTTCTGTTTCATATAGAACATTACTGTGTGCAGAGAGTTTGTAAGCTCTGTACTTTCTCCAAGAAAGGTACAATATGCTCTTGGGAGTTGGTTGCAGATTTTGAAATATGCACAATTATATTTCAACATTAGTAGCCTGATTTCTATTATTACTGTTGCAGCTAGAAGCCCAAATTGAGATCAGGTCTCCATGACACTAGGTGCTATACATACCCATAGTAAGAGTCAATCCCTAGCCCCAAAAGTGTACAGTCTAAATGGACAATGTAGACAAAGGCAGTATTATCATCGCCACCATTTTACCGCCATTTATCATCACCATTTGGAAGACTGACACACAGAGATTTAAGTGACTTTCCCAAGGTCACACAGGAAATCTGCGGCAAAGCAAGGAACCGCTCCAGACTGCCTGAGCTTTAGTCCTGTGCGATCACCACAAGATTGCCCTTTGTACTCTTTTCATCTTCCTCCTTTTGATAAATCCTATCAAGCTTCCCAATACCACATCTACGCAGGTCCACAGAGGTAGCAATTATTATCAGAATGTCAGATACTCTCTGGGCCAAAATCTAAAACTGTTAAGCAGTGTGGTAGGCTTGCATCAGTTCTTAGGAGAAGAAAAATCTCACAGTGATATTATCAAAGCAATGGCCTACTGTTCCACTCCATCAGGTCTGTTGAACACAGTCGTTAGTCCAGAACTTGTTTTTAAGAGCGAGTTGTGGTGTGGGCACAGGACTGGCAACCAGTAAACCCAGCTCTGACACATGGGCTGAAACCCTGGGCCCACTGAATTTAAGAGCAAAACTCTCCTTCATAGCAACTTGAATTTCAGGCAGCTTCTTTTATGTCCTTGAGCAAGTACATTAACCTGTTTGTCTTGCTAAAATGGGGATAATGATATTGACCCAGTTCCCAGAAGTGCTGTGAAGATGTTAGATAATGTTTGTAAAGCTCTTTGAAGATGAAAGTCTAGCCTTTCTGGCCTTGGTCTATTCTGATTTAGGCTTATCTGAAATGCAGCAGTATTGAACATGCCTACACCGGGTTGCTCTGTTATAAATCCAGATACCTGAAAAGTTAAAGCCTCTGGTACTTAGTTAGGTTTAGCTTTTTAAAGGCTACTTTAGATTTTCCCTCTGCCCAGATAAATTTATTGAGTGCTTGATTAAGCTTTTGAATATGTCACGGAGCATTTCGTAAGATATAACAACTAACAGAGCAGAAAAGTCTTTGAATGCAAATGATAGAGGGGAGAGCTTTTAAGTCACTGAATATGTCAAATATATTCCCATTCTTGGATGTTTATCGAGATGATATATTTGATGCATCCAAGCAATCATCAAGATGCCCCCCAAAAGTGACAGTGTTTATACCCTGTTTACAAGGAAAATCTATGTGGAAGGAACACTTACTATGAGGAAAGAATAAGTGTCTGCTTAGTGCACAAACTGAGAGTTGTGTTATTTGTGGTTCTTTATATAACAATTTTTAAGCAACATCTTGATATTGGATTCTTCTAAAAGAAGGAATATTATGGTGCTACATAACTAGAGATTTCAGTAATAGGGCAAGTAGAAGTGGGGAGAGCCTACTTCCTCTTCCAGGGGAGCTGCAATCACCATGTGTATTTGACTAATATAATATATATATAAGAATATGCTTACAGTGCTTTTTATCCTCTTTTTATCCTTCAACTTTCTCTTTCTAGGTTTTACTTTGTGGGGGTCAAAATACTCTTGGAACTGGAATGCTGTCAGTGTAGGACCAAAACGGGACATTGTGGCTGAACTAGCAACATCTATTAGAAACAGGACTGATTTGCACTTTGGGCTGTATCACTCTCTCTTTGAATGGTTCAATCCTCTCTTCCTTTATGATGCCTCCAATGTATTCAAGACAAGACAGTTTCCAACTGCCAAATCATTGCCTGAGCTCTATGAGATTGTGACGAAATACCAACCAGAGATCCTCTGGTCTGATGGGAATGGTAACGCACCAGATACTTACTGGAACAGCACTGGGTTTTTAGCTTGGCTGTATAACGACAGGTATCTTGTTTTTATCACATATTTAGCCCTTAAACTGGAACTTTGGCCAGTCTATAACTTCTGTCTCATTTTCCATATATTGTGTGGGATCCATTGTTTCACTTAATAGGCACTTAACCATGTCATCTCCCACTTAATTTCCCTGCAATATAAAGAATCAAGTCAGGGAACAGTATTCCCTTTAACAACCAAATTATTAGACACAGGTGAAAAACTGTGAACATTTTCATGAAAAATGTCAAGCAGGTCCACAAGTTGTTTCATTAACATGGTTTGGCCATTCTATCTATTTTTATTCTCCTGTAAGTAACAGTCATCTACCATGATGGCAAGTAGGGTGGTTTTGAATATGTTAAGAATATGATCAGGACACTTTCTTCACATACCGTGCCTTTGATACTGCACATAAGGCACAGTGTATATTGAAGGATCTGTACTGCAATCTATTTCCATGGCAGACCGTCGAGCTGTGCCTGAGTAAGGAGTGCAGAAGCGGGTCCCTTCACTACTCTCATACTGTGCAAGACCTCAGAGACAGAAATCTCAGCCCAGATTTCTTACCCATTTGCATTATGTAAAGAGCAGGGGCGGCTCCAGGCCCCAGCACGCCAAGCGCGTGCTTGGGACGGCATGCTGCGGGGGGCGCTCTGCTGGAGGGTGCGCTGGTCCTGCGACTTCGGTGGACCTCCCACAGGCATGCCTGCGAGAGTCCGCTGGTCCCGCAGCTCCACAAAAGCCGCAGGGCCGGTGAGCGGCAGAGCGCCCCCTGCGGCATGATGCCGTGCTTGGGGCGGCGAAATGTCTAGAGCTGCCCCTGGTAAAGAGGAAAATTAGGAATACAGAAGACATCTTGAATGTGTATTTCTGGGGAAAAGAGCTGACATTTAGTCTAAATAATTAAAAATCATAACCATTTGTTTAAAATGTCTGTAATTTCAGCCCAGTTCGGGATACAGTTGTAACAAATGATCGTTGGGGAGTTGGCAGCATTTGTAAACATGGTGGATACTACACCTGCAGCGACCGCTATAATCCAGGACACCTTTTGCCTCATAAGTGGGAGAACTGTATGACCATAGACAAATGGTCCTGGGGTTATAGGAGGAATGCGCAGCTAAGTGATTACCTCACGATTGAAGAACTGATAAAGGTACAGTAAGACAGAGATATGGTATACAACATCTGGCCATTACTTCTGATTATTATAGTTCACCAATGTAACGGTAAGAAATAACTTATTATGTGATCTCTTGATGATCATTTCCTTTGATTGTATTATCAAACTAAGTTCAGTAATGGCTCTATCTTAACTATGGTTTGATTCTCCTCTCTCTTAGACCAGTTTGACTTCAGTGGAATTATTTGTGATTTACACATGTATAAGCAAGATGAAGATCAGGCCCATAAATTCCACTCTGTTACTTTTATTGCACTTCCTCTTCTTTCTGTCTTTAAGGTTCTCTCTGCTTCTACACTATGGTGACAAATATGAAGTAATAAGAAGCCAGGCCTGCACAACATGCGGCCTGCAGAGGCTCACTGTGCGGCCTGCGGCGGGGAATCAAAGGGCTCTGGGCTGCCCGCAGCCGCGGGGAGCCCAGAGCCCTTTAAATCCCAGCCACGGCTGGGATTCAAAAGGCTGTGAGCTGCCCGCAGTGGCGGGCAGCCCAGAGCTCTTTAAATCCCAGCTGCGGCAGGGATTCAAAAGGCTGTGAGCTGCCCGCAGCCGCGGGGAGCCCAGAGCCCTTTAAATCCCAGCCGCGACCAGGATTCAAAGGGCTGTGAGCTGCCCGCAGTGGCGGGGAGCCCAGAGCTCTTTAAATCTCAGCCACAGCCGGGATTCATAGGGCTCTGGGCTGCCCGCAACCGTGGGGAGCCCATAGCCCCTTAAAACTCAGCCGCGGCCAGGAATCAAAGGGCTCTGGGCTGCCCGTAACGGCGGGGAGCCCAGAGCTCTTTAAATCGCAGCTGCGGCCAGGATTCAAAAGGCTCTGGGCTGCCCGCAGCGGTGGGGAGCCCAGAGCCCTTTAAATGTCAGCCCCGGTTGGGAATCCTGCAGAGATTCCTGGCCGCAGCTGAGATTTAAAGGGCTCAGGGCTCCCTGCTTCAACGGGCAGCCCAGAGCCCTTTGAATCCCGGCGGTGGCAGAGATTTAAAGGACTCAGGACTCCCCGCGGCTGCAGGAAGCCCAGAGCCCTGTGAATCCCGGCCCCAGCTCCAGCGGATGGGCTGGGGCTGGGATTTAAAGGGCTTGGGCTCCCCTCAGTGGCAGGAGCTCTGGGCCCTTTAAATCCCTGCCCCAGCGATGCAAAGCTCCGGGTTCCCCCAGCCGCCAGAGCCCCGGGCCCTTTAATTTGCCCCTGACAGCTCCCAGCCATCTCTTCAGCTGGGAGCCCCTGGCTGATTTAAAATGAAGTATCACCTCCCCACCCCCAACCTTCCTTTTTGGCCCACAGCCGTTTTGGTGGGGCGGTGCTGGGAAAGGAGGGTTTGTTTCTGTAGGGCTGGGCGATGCTGGGGCGGGGTGTTTCCGTGGGGCCGGGAGGTCCTGCGGGGGGTGTTTCCGCAGGGCCAGGGGGTTTCGGCCCTCAGCTGTTTTCTTTGGAGTAATGTGGCCCTTGCCACTTTACGAGTTGTGCAGGCCTGTAATAAGCCATGGATATTTAGTATTCTTCTAAGTATTTTATGAAAATTACACGCTTTAAATGTTTGTTTGTGGCATTTAAATACAAAAGAGTCAGTATTGTTTCTGTAGTTTTCTACTCATATCTCCCAGAATATTCTGCCAGCAACACTCGAGGAACCAATCCTGCTGCCACTGAAGTCAATGGCAAAACACGCATTAAATTCCATAGAAGTGGATGGGTTTTATGTCTGCTGAATCCCTGTTTACACAGCATATAGCTACTTTTTTCCAAAAAAGAGTCTACATTCATGCAACGCAAAGAGTGATACTCTACATTTAAATGTTGCTATTTCATAAATACAAAAGGATAAAAGTTCTCTGAAGACGGGATAGAAATATGAATGTGTCTTATAGACTGGTGGAAATAGCAATCCAAGTCTGAATTCGCTACATCTGACCCAGATTTGAAGGCTGGTCCACGTGGAGGAATTTGGGTTTGACTGTCCCTCTTCTTTCAGGGGACACCTTTTCTTATTTCATCGTCACCAACACCGTATGAGTTTGAAAACAGCCAGTGCTGAGAACAGATTGCTGACTCATGCAAAGAACCCAAATACACTTCTGCCTCCACCCACACCCTTCATTGCCCTCTGGAGTTCAAAGGGTGCTCCAAACTTACTACTTGCACACATGTAGAGACAAGCCATCACGTCCACTAGAAACTTTAATCTCTGAGGAGTAGTCACAACACAGTGAAATTTGCAGTTGTTGTAACACTCAATTATTTTGTGTGTGGGGTTAGTTTGATATTATCACATAACCCAAATCTAGCTTTTGTTTGATGGCTGGACTTTGCAGTCTAACAGCTGGGTTACATTTTTATCTTAGGTGTAGGTCTAACATGTAATTTCTTACAATTTGTTTAATCAGTTAGAATGCAAGATGGAACTAACCTTAAGTATAATGCAAGCTATCAGTGTCCACTAGTTTAAAAAAATCCGCAGGTATAGATATAAACATATGAAGGTGGCCTTTTCTGAGGCATTTAAGAAAAACCAAGGTAAACCATTATAAAAGCTATCAGTACTTGCCAGGTAGAAGGAAGTGAGATGTTGCCCTCAGCAGTCAGCTACAAAATAGCAACTTTATGGTTTGTAGCTTTTTCGCTCTTCCCAATGTAAAGGGCCAGTTGCCAGAAAAGCATGCTAAGAAAAGGTTCCAGTAGAAGTGTGACCACAGACTAGGGATTTCAGTGACAATTAATCACAAAGGAAGTAGTTCCTAGGGAATGCGTTGAATTTCTGCTGGCTAATTCTAACCTCTCACAGGTAATCCTGTAAAATTTGTGATAATAAAATTGATGTTTCCATCCTACCAGTTCAAGACTTCCAAATGAACCTACAAAGTCATTTAATTGGTGTATTAACAACTAAGTTCTTCTACGGGTTAAGTAATTTGATGTACAGTATGTCAAGCAAAACATTATGTCCAAGAAAGAAACAAACATTCATACAGCCGTATGTACATATTGTACCTCGTATACCCACATTTGGAGGAGATCCTGTAGCTTTTAAACACTTGAATGCCTGCTGAAGTCAATGAGAATTTTACCTAATACGACAGTAGGGAATTATTTCAGAGTGCATGGGCACCAGGTGTTCGTCAATCTCTGGTGTGAGAGAAATGCAAAAGGCTTTAGTATATTTGGTTGTTTCAGGAATGACTTGCGTGTTACTTTGCATCCGTTTTTTTTTAGGTGTTTTATTTTCCCCAATGCAATCCAATCTTATACTTACATTTTTAAATTAAAATACTTTGTCTGTTCATGAAAGTTGGATATGCAGATAATTGTGTTTTAAAACAAATTAGTAAGGTAAGGTGGGATCCTGATCCTGCAACTGGTTCTTTGCGGGTGGACCCCTGCACCTACATGGTGCCTCATTGAGTTCAAGGGGGCTTTGTGCAGACACAGTAGGTCCACCCACCTGAAATCAGTTGCAGGAATGAGGTCTTAGTATGTAAGCTCTCTTCTAATAGTTTAGGTGCTGCAGTTTACTTTAAACTCCTGTATTATATACAAGATAGTTCTGAAAAGAAATGAAAAGTATTTATCTCTAGAAACCAAAGACATTTGTTTAATTTCATTTTATTCTGCAGTACAAGTAGTGTTTTTTTTTTAGTGTAACTAAAGAAGTAAGATTGTGTGTGCATGTGCATGTGCGTGTGTGTGTATCTCTTCACAGTAACCAGCTACCATCCCAGACTGACCACCACTTCAGAATACCTGGATGTTTACAGTATAAAACGATTGATATCAGTCATCATTAGGGTTCCGAATCAACCCCCCCACTTAAACAAATGGGGAGCAGATAACTCATAATGCAAACAGACTGAAAAAATGCAGAGTTAATCAGGCATCACAGAGTGAGATCACATTTGGGAGGTTTTCTTGAGCCATAAGAGCTAAAAATGTTACATTTTTAATGGAAGCTTAAATTTTGTAGAAACTATTGGAACCACTAACATACTACTTTGCATATTGCAATGTCAAATACTGATTCAGCCCCTTCAACCCATATGTCTGGAGCAGAGTACAGTACTAAGCTTTGGTAAGAACACCAAACAATGTGTATGCCTTCACTGGCTATAATCTTAACATTCTGACTTTTCTAAATGTTTCAGCAACTTGTAGAAACAGTATCATGTGGGGGAAATCTCCTGATGAACATTGGGCCCACCCATGATGGTCGCATTGATGTTATATTCCAAGAACGCCTAAGGCAGATGGGTGACTGGCTGAGAGTCAATGGAGAAGCCATTTATGGAACTAAACCATGGAGAACTCAGAATGACACTGTCACACCAGGAGTGTGGTAAGACTAGTGAAACAATATGCAGAAAATATAACTATTGAGACCCTTTTGTGAAATTGTCCAATTTCTAGTGGACAAATATTCACAATAAAGAAACCAGTACCTTAATCTGTATGCTATTGTGCTGTCTCAGGTAGGTGACTAAAGGTGCAAGCCAAGGTAGGTGCCTAAAGGAAGAATATATATACTGGACATTAGTGAAGTTGGTACATCCTAATGATTAGAGGAAAAAAACTGGGAGACGAGAGTGAATGCTTCCAATGCAGACTGAAACAAAGGCTCGATGTGTATCTTTGGCCTATTTATACCTCTTAGTCAAAGTAGCAGAAAAACTAAAGCAGGAGCTAGGAATTGCTGTAGAATATTGATTGATACAATATAAAACTGCTTATAAGAAATAAGTCAATATCACTATCATGAGAAGGACAGACATGTTAAGGCACTTTTTTTAAAATTAGCCACTTTTTAAATGGCCCTTAGAATGAATGCCCCATAATAATAACTTCCAAAGCTGGAATTTGTTTTTAAAAAAAATCCTAGAAAACAACTCTGATCAATAGTAGTGTGGACATGACCCCTGTCAAATTCAGTATTATAAATAGGTTATCTGGTAAACTAATGGTAATATCATTTCTGGTGAAATCACCCATCAAATCTACTCCTTTCCAATCTCTGGACCATTCTCTATTCCTTAGCTTGTGCGCCTTTGCTGTGCCAGTAATCCACAACCATCTCTCATCTGCATTTTGGCCCTACTGCTTCGCCTTCCCTCGTATGCTGTTCTGTACTCCTGTGCCCTGCATTGGCTATTAAATATAAATATCACATCTAGAAACAATAAAAAGCTGGAAGTAAAACTCATGAGAAACATTAATATGTAAGAAAAGAGAGAAGTGTTACAAATATTTGCACGATTGTTTGTTTGGTAGAGAATAAATTATACTTGGAAAAAAGAACTGCTGGAATCCAAACTTTTTTTAATAGTAGTTTGGCAGGGCGAGGATTGCATTGCTGTAGTTCTGATGTAAACAGTTCTTGTGGTGTTTGTGACCCTAATTGCCATCAACTTTTAAAATTCCGTTTTCAGTTCTGAAATCTTTACATGTACATTACTCTCCAGTATGTAGATAATTACAAGTAAAACTGGACATAAATGACTCTCCATTTCCAACCAGGTACACGTTCAAACCTAAAGAAGAGACAGTCTTTGCCATTTTCCTTAAATGGCCAATCTCAGGGACTCTGGTACTTGGTGACCCAAAAACTATCATTGGAGAGACACAAGTAAGTGACCACTGTCTTTTTTGCTACTTCTGCGAGCTTTAACGCATTGTCTATGAATAAATAAAGGAACATATTCATAAGATAGGTCAGAAAATATCTGAAAAATGTGCAGTCAACCCTGAACATCTTTGTTTTCAAATAATGCATACCTGTCACCTGTGGTGATACGTAAAAACAGAATAGAATATGTTGGGAAAAAGAGGAAAATTCTGTCTTACCTATTAACTTTCAGTCTAGGACCCTCCACGTCAGACTTCATAGTAGGGTGTTCTCTTGCTCCGTGCCAACTGGGGGGCCGAGCAGATCTTTGCTCTAAGCCTGGCCTTAGGACCACTTCTTAGGAAGAACTCCGCAGGATGATAGCTTCCAAAGCTGAAAAATGCTAACTCTATCAAACTGTAAAAGTGCTGTTCAACTCAAACCTCCCACAGCAGAGCCTTGACATGAAATTTAGAGATTTCCTGGAGGAATACCCACTTGCCTTTCAAACTACTGAACAAGCAAGCAATAGGCAGACACCCGACTCCAACAAACTTAATGCAGTTCTCCACAGGAAGGGTCTGGCAGTCTGATCTGGAGGTTCCGAGAATGCAAATGCACAGTAAGACAGAATTGTCTCTGTCTGAGGACATGTCTTCACTACCAGGAGGTCAATGCTGCTGCAATCGATGCAGCAGGTGTCGATTTAGGAGCTCTAGTGAAGACCTGCTAAATCGACAGCAGAGTACTCTCCAGCTCCCCGAGAAGAGAAAGGTAAGTCGACCATAGAGCATTTCCCATCGACAAAGCACAGTGAAGACACCAGGGTATGTCGACCTAAGCTGGAGTAGTGTAACTTAGGTCGACTTACGCTGGTAGTGAAGACAAGCCCAGTCCCCTCCATGTCAGACAGCCTTCACAGTGGCATGCAAAAAGCAGTAAGTCATCCCTTGGGACGGTGGAGGATTCAGTTTATTCACGTAGAATTGTAAAGGAACTTAAGGGTTACTGGGGCACCCCATTCAGTAACAGTCTTCTACCAAATGCTGCCTCAGCCTGTGTGAGAATGTCGACTCTACAGTGCTTGAGAGTGTGGACGGATGATTGTGTAGGAATCCCACACACCTCCTCCTAAGATGTGTGTGATCTCTCTGCCTACAAATGTATTCTGGGTGTTTTGTTTTTTTTGGTGTCCTTCCTCTGAAGGATCAGAGACTGTCACGGTTGGAGCTGGGACACTGTTGGGGTGGGTCATTGCTCTGAGGTGGCCTTGAGTAGTCTCTTTCTCAGGTGCTGGGCTGGCTGGTTGTCGCTCGCATGCTCTAATTAATCACCAGATGTGGGGTTAGGAAGGAATTTCCCCCCAGGTTAAATTGGCAGTGATCTTAGGTTTTTTTTGCCTTCCTCTGCAGCATGTGAGTGTGCATCACTTGCCAAGATTATCTGAGTATATGTCAATAAATGCCCTACCTTTCCTTTCAGTATCCCAGCTGATGGGTTAGGCTGCACTGGATGTTAGTTTAAGCTTGGTCCCTTTTGCACTGTTCTCTGTGTATTGGGAGTTTGAGAGGAGATTACATTCACATCTAAAGCAGGCCTGAGAACCAAGACCTGAGTGCTAAGGAGAAGGTGAGTGTTATCACCATGGCCTGTTCCCTTTTACTCTCAGAACCTGTGTATTCGACACTTAGTTTGGACCAGGCTGAGGTGCAAATTAAGTATCTGTGTGGACCCTGTTGCTGTGCACAAAAAGTTCCCTAGTGTCTTTAATCTACTCCCATTAAATCGGGGTAGATCCAGCTCACTATAGAACTTTTAGTGCCTGGCAGCAAGGTCCACCCAGACACGTAATGTGCAGCAGGCTCGTGTGACATAGATTTATACCCTCAGTGGCTGAGGGAGGAATGGCATAAAGGAGGCCTACTTCTGACAAAAGGGAGTGTCTCTGACTCAGGTTGTACCTCTTAGTTTTTTCAAACTGGTCATGGATGCAAATAGGCTTCCAAGCAGGCTGGTGATGCCCTGAGCAGTTAGATGGTCTAGAGCAGGGGTAGGCAACCTATGGCACGGGTGTCAAAGGCGGCACGCGAGCTGATTTTCAGTGGCACTCACAATGCCTGGGTTCTGGCCACCGGTTGGGGAGGGCTCTGCATTTTAATTGAATTTTAAATGAAGCTTCTTAAACATTTTAGAAACCTTATTTACTTTACATACAATAGTTTAGTTATATATTATAGACTTATAGAAAGAGACCTTCTAAAACGTTAAAATGTATTACTGGCACATGAAACCTTAAATTAGAGCGAATAAATGAAGACTCGGCACACCACTTCTGAAAGGTTGCTGACCCTTGGTCTAGAGTATGTTCCCTTGGTTTTAAGGGTGTCTTGCTGAGCCAGTCTACCCCGACTTGCCTTCTTAGTGAAGTACCCCGAAAAACATAAGAATGGGAGTGTAAGGGCATGTGGTAATTCCTCCATCTCCAACAGATGTTTACACCCTCTTGTGAATAGCTTTTTGGCTGTTTGCACCACTCTAGCCTAATGTGACTTTCCTCTTGATGTGCCCAATTTTTGACCAGCTCTGTTCCCACTTCAGCACACTTCCCCCTTAATGACACCTTGGTATATAAATAGGGGTACTTCTCTCTCTCTCTCTCACACACACACACACACACTGCTACTTTAGCACAAATTACAGTTGGCAACTGAATTACATTATCATGGCACTGAAGAATTTGGCCTGCGCTCTTCAGATGAAAGGCAAGGAATGGGGAGACTTTAAAATGAATAGCTCATTCTTAGTTTTGCACTCTTAATCATTAGTAGTAGCAGCATGCTGGTAATCCCTAGAGGCCCCTACCAATACTGGAGCTTTAATGTGCTAGGCTTTGTACAAACATAATAAGAGAGATGTGCAGTCAACCCTGAACATTTTTGTTTTCAAATAATGTATACCTGTCACCTGTGGAGGACAAATAGGAAGTAATTTCAAAGACTTGTTCAAAGAACACTATAGTATTTTTTTAAAAAATTTTTAATCTGCCAAAATTTTACTTACTGTTAACAGTGTGTGTAATGGAAGAGTCAGTTGTACTAAATCAAACAATTACTCCTGATTTACAGCAGAGTAAATTGAGACTAGAATTTATACCACCCTAAGTACTATGTGCAATAGTATAATTTCTATATAGCTACTTAAGTGATTCCCGCCCTCCTAATCCTGCTTTCTAATATGCTTTTTAAATGAAGCAATAGTGTATTAAAAAAATTGATTTTCCTGAGCTGAGCAGAATGGTTATTTCTATTACAATAAAGTAAAATTCAGTTTAAAAGTAGATTCCCAAATATCTTATCTTTTAAAAAAAACAAAAATTCCTGCTTCCCCTAAAATACCCATGTTGGCATCGGACTTCTTCCTATAGGCAAAAAATAGTGCAAGTTTAAGAAACTGTTAACTAACTTTCCAAAAGTGTAACATTGCATTATAATGTTTGAAACCTCTTCACCTTTATGTACATGTTCTGCTTATTCATCTGAACGTTGCTTGTGTATAGTCACTTTGCTCTATTTTTGTGGTAGTATTTATTAAAAAAAATGTAAACTACACCATAATTTATAAGACAATGATCTGGTTTGTACTGTAAAACCTGGCCATTTACATAGGGAGCTAGTGTCTCAAAATCCTTTTACCATAGTCTGGCCCAAATCACAGGACACAGCATCATTACATTTGCCATCTTATTTGTATGAACACCTTTGGACATCCCTTGACCATTCATGTGGCTGGCACAGTGGTGCCTACAGTTAATCCATTATGTTAAAAGACCTGTTAACTAGTGGAAAAATATATGCATGTAATCATTGGGACAACAGTCACTTTGAATAGACTTCATTTAATTTTTTTTTTCTAGGTTAAGCTGATTGGACATAAAGGACAACTGAAGTGGGTTTCACTGGGAGAAAAGGGAATGACAGTGGCTGTACCTCAGCTAACCCCTAATCAGTTACCCTGTCAGTGGGGCTGGACTCTGCAACTGACTAATGTAAGGTGAATGATACAAATGGAGACTTCAGTTGCTGTTTCTCAACACAGATTATTGAGAACACTTCACATTTCTAACTTGATTATATATATACTATATTGAACTCTTCATGTACAGCTGAAATTGGGATTGATGGGAGCAGATTTAATGCAGACAAATGCTGTTCCAGATTCAGCGGAATGATTTGGCCCTTTCACGTCCAGCACTTAACCTCTTTGATTTGAAAGACTGGTTAGCTTTAAGTGGTGGGGTGGATTTGTAAGATTACATTGGACCTTGTTGAAGCAGAATATTAGATTTCTGACCTACTGGTTTCAATTCATCTCTTCAAAAAGCTTGTACACTGACCCATGGTGCATCTGCCTCAAGCAGCCCACACCAGCAGGAGCAAGGTTGTGAATGTAGCCAAATTCTGCAGTGATAAGTTGATCAAAAAGCGGGTGTACAGGGCAAGAGTTAGTTATACATCGGCCTTTTTGAAGTTATTTTTGTGTACTTTTTAAAACCAGAAGTTTATTTTTTTTCTAATGGAAATATTTCAGTTGTTTCCTCTCTCTCTCTCTTTTCCACTGAAAAAAAGAAAATAGCTAAAAATAAAATTGATAAAAACAGTTTTGAAAAAGTTTGTTATTGAAAAAAGGCCATTTTTCATTAAAAATAATTTCACATGAAAAAATTCTACCAGCTGTGGTAGTAAATCATGAATAAGGCACTTTCAGCCACATTAGAAATACACTGAGGGCATGACTACACTTGCAGATGTAGAGCGCTGTGAGTTAAAGCTTTTTCGGAGAGTGCAGCAGGGAAAGCGCTGCAATCTGTCCCCACTGACAGCTGCAAGTGCACTGGCATGGCTACATTTGCGGCACTTGCAGCGGCATTGGGAGCAGTGCAGCTATCCCACAGAGCACCTCTTCCCATTCTGGCACTGTGGCTTGTGGGAAGAGGGTGTGGAGCGCAGGGCATTCTGGGTCCTGTCCCAACGCCCCGTGATGCATCAGTTCGCATCCCAGCAATCCCTTTGCTTCCGTCCACATCTGGCACCAACTTTCAACGTTTTTTGTTCTGCCCACTCTGTCTTCCCTTTCAGTCTTTGGGAATGGAGCCCGAACTGCTGAGGAGTATGCTAACGAGTCTTGCCAGCACATCATGTTTGGCAGTTGAGTTATTCCTTAGGCTCCAAAGTGCCAGTCAGAGCTCCAACGAGGATATCTACTCAAGTAATGCATATGACATGAGTTTGCTTGTGGCATTCACGGACATGCTCACCACTGTGGAACACCACTTTTGGGCTCGGGAAACAAGCACTGAGTGGTGGGATCACATCGTCATGCAAGTCTGGGATGACGAGCAGTGGCTGCAGAACTTTCGGATGAGAAAAGCCACTTTCATGGGACTGTGTGAGGCGCTCACCCCCACCCTGAGGCACAAGGACACGAGATTGAGAGCTGCCCTGACGGTGGAGAAGCGGGTGGCTATTGCAGTCTGGAAGCTGGCAACTCCAGACAGCTACCGATCGGTCGCTAAACAGTTTGGAGTGGAAAAGTCAACTGTTGGAAATGTGTTGATGCAAGTTTGCAGCGACATTAATCACATCCTGCTCAGAAGAACCGTGACTCTAGGTAACGTGCATGACATTGCGGCTGGCTTTGCATAAATGGGTTTCCCTAACTGCAAAGGGGTGATAGATGGGACGCATACTTCAATTCTGGCACCAGCCCACCTAGGCTCTGAGTACATTAATCGGAAGTGCTATTTCTCGATGGTTCTCCAGGTGCTTGTGGATCACTGACATTAACGCAGGCTGGCCCAGAAAGGTGCATGACGCATGCATCTTTCGGAACACTGGCCTGTTCAGGAACCTGCCAGCCAGGACTTTTTTCCCTAGACAAGAAGATCACCATAGAAGTCGAAATGCCCATTGTGATCCTTGGAGACCCCGCTTACCCTTTAATACTGTGGCTCATGAAACCCTACACAGGGAGAAACGACAGCAGCAAGGAGCAGTTCAACAACAGGCTGAGCTGGTGCACACAGCCCACGGGAGCCCCAAAATGGTGAGTAAGCACAGGGTCAAGCGTGACTGATAGTACAGCCGTGAAACAGTCCTCTGGGTTTCTGTGCCTAAAGGGAGAGCCAATAGCAGCAGGGGGCCCCTATACTGAACACTGTCCCCACATTTTCCACAGGAGTTCATCCTGGAAGATATCTCGCTGCTGAGGGTGACCTGGGAAGCAAGAGAGTCTTCTACTGCAATGCGGCTGCTGCTCTGGCCCATATGCAGCTTGCCTGTGTGCAGCAATGGTCTCCCTGCCCCTCAGTTAGCCTGACTGGGACAAGGACCACAGGTGAAACCTGCGCAAGTGCATTGCCCAAATTCTGGCTGAGACCTTTGAAGAGATCACTGAGGCTGATTTACTGCAATGTGAGAGAGCCCATCAATGCCCTATTCCACATCTATGCATGCATGCAGCCCTAACCCTCCTCACCCCAAGAGCCCGCAACGAATAACTTCCTTCCCAAAATAAAAGCTGCTTACCAGGCACCTCCTCTGGTGTTTGTCGTTCTCCAAGCACCCGCCGGCATGACTGGCTACCTTCCTCATGGCTTAAGAACAGCTCCTGGCTGCATGCATCTAGGGATTCTGGGGTGTCTTCTTCTGCCTCCTACCCTCGCTCCCGCTTTGCTCCTTCTCCTGCCTTGTTGCACTGGGCTCTGAAGTGTCCATTGTGGTTGCCCCCAAATATCATGTCCAGCTCTTTTAAGAAAAAGCTGGGTGCGGAGGCAGCACCGGAGTGGCGGTTTGCCTCATGGGCTTTGTGGTAAGCATTCCACAGCTCCTTCACTTTAACCCTGCACTGCAGGGTGTCCCGGTCATGTCCTTTGATATCTGCCTTAAAGTACAGTAATTCCTACGGCTGTAGCGCAGCTGGGACTGGACAGCTTCCTCCCCACAAACACTGATGAGGTCCAGCAACTTGCCATTGTTCCATACTGGGGATTGCCTGGTGCGTGGAGGCATGGTCACCTGGAAAGATTCACTTAGTGCACTCCACACCTGGCTGAGCAAACAGGAAGGGATTTTTCAAAATTCCCAAAGAATTTAAAGGGTGGGTCTGACGGTTGGTCACCTGAGGGCAGGGCAGTAGAGTTCAAAGTGATGACCAGAGTGGCTAGAACAGGCATTGAGAGACACTTCTGGAGGCTGATCAGAGTGCACTATAGGACCGGGGCTTCCACACTGGCGCCCTTCAGCGGGGGTGCAGCAAATGTTATTCCTCTTGCTGAGGTGGAGTACCAGCAGCTGTGGCCACGGAGTCAGAGCCTTCTACGTGCCTTGCCACTGTGGATTGGTAATGAGCTAGTGTGCTCAGGGCTCCTTTATTGCACTGTTACTCGCAAGTGTATCCAAGGCCTGAGTCTAAGAGAATCTCCACTATGCTGCAGGTTATTGCTATAAGGAGTATGGTTAATTTTTAAGAGTTATGGAAAACTTGTGCAACACATCCTTTCACTATGAAAGACATGCCTAGTGAAGGATCTACAATAGAGCAGAAAAGATGTTTCTAGAAATATCTGGCCTCTGCTGCCTTCTAGGCGCATGGCTGTCCTTTCAGCAGCATTGAGTCCCCCCAGTAATCACTTTCAACTCACTGAGTATTTAGCAGTTCCAGATTTAGCCAAATGTTGCTCTAAATAGCACTTGTGGGAGGAAGCCATTTAAAAGTTATTATAATCTTCCCTTTCTCTTATGGCATGGGCTGTCCATTTATTATGCCCTTTATCTCTTCCTCAATACCCACTTAACAAAATGTAGAGATTTGTGTTTCAGTGACTAGGAGGCCGTGTGCAGCTGTGACACCAAAAAGGCCCAACTGGCCAATCAAAATTGATCTTTGGGTACTCAGTATCTGCTGTCCTATTCTTAACAGGACAGTGGTATTGAACATGGTATAAGTGCCTAGGCAGAATTCTAAATCAAGGAAGAGATTAACTAGGCTGTTCTCACAGCCGTCAGAAGAGTCAAAGTCCACTACAACTTGTTTTGTCAAAAACATCTGTAAAGAAGCTTCAGTGCCACATTTCATTTCTAGAGAGCTAGGGAAGTTAGGAGAGTAGTAGCTTCTATCTTACTGCAGAAATACTCATTATCTATATTCCATTGTATAACCTACCCTGGGCAGAAATCCTGCAAAGAGTTACGCACATCCATAGCGTTACATACTGAGTAATTGCACTAATTTTAATA
Source organism: Gopherus flavomarginatus (assembly GCF_025201925.1). Taxonomy (NCBI): domain Eukaryota; kingdom Metazoa; phylum Chordata; order Testudines; family Testudinidae; genus Gopherus; species Gopherus flavomarginatus. Next base: position 107,740,514 of record NC_066620.1, read on the forward strand.
GCAGTACTCACAACATATCAAATTAAGCACATGCATAAGTCTTTTCAAGATCAGGGCCTTAGTCTGACTGGCAGCAAGTAACATTAGACTAGGAAAATTATGTAGGTGTAAGTATTTCAAGCAGCTCCCATAGGTGAGGAATTTAACACAAAATCTTAACTAAATTTCACATGTAAAATTATCTACTCTGTAAAATTTAGGAGATTGTGAATAGGAGCAGGCCTGAATTACAAAATCTGCACTTCTGCTATAGTGATGGGCATATTAAAAGTCTGAGTGGGGAATCGATGTTATGCATCTGTGCTGTGTGGTTCATTTAGCTATTCTCAGAGTCAGTAGGGTTGCTGTAGTTTCTCTTACTTATGCTGATTGGGTTTTTAAATAAGTGCATGTGGATTTATAAATCCGTATGTACATGAAAATTGCTCTCCAGTAGTCCTACCTTATGGGCCAAAGAGTTATATTTTTCTAGTCTTTGCAAGTTTCTGCAGGAAACTAATGAAAATGAATGCAAGACTACTATAATATAGAGAAACTTATTTTGATCTACGTAAAGTTTTAAAAGGGTGGTCTATTTAGGTATAGACATTCTTTTATGTTGGTAAAGTTATTGCACACAAATTTTACATTAAAATTCTTTATTGCAATACAGACAGTGTACTGGGATCAAAATTAATACAAACTAAGATAAAATATTTACAAATGTGTACATCGATAGCTGTTCAGCAACAGCATAAAAACAATAGACCCTCTAAAAATCATAGTATTCTAAGTCTTCAGCAAGAAGGCAAGCACCCAGAACTTTGGTCAGGTACTTGCATCAGTTGGCAGAGACTTTGTTTTTGCCTCTGGAATATTAAATCCTCCAGGATGGCATTTATAGTATTGAGGAAAGGAAGGTTTTTTAAAGTTTTTGCAGGGGAAGGAGAGAGAAAACTGACTTCACCCATCTTACTGTCTGTTGCAGTTTCTAGAGTTTTACGCTTAGAGATTGCTTCTTCCAAAATTCACCACATCTGAAGCAAGTCAGTTTTAATAACTGTAGGTATCTTAATATTGGCCTTTTGTGTATAATAAAAGTAGTTCTAAATGAGTTAATTAAATACAGCTGAAACCTTCTTAATGCAAAGTCTTAGTGAATAGTAATTCTTCCAACAAGAACAAGTTTTTAATCAGGTGTTGTAAGCAGAATTCTATTATATAAACAATAGCGGGTGCATTCCCAAGTATTTCAATAAGTGTATTCTTTCTGAAGGTCTAGCAATCCTACACCATTATGAAATTAACCAAAATCCTTAAATTCCCACCTGGTATTCACAAGAGATGTACTATATAAAGACATGATCTGTTCCCTTTGATGCACAGTTCACTTCTCTAATTGTTGAGAAGTACTAAAAGCTTCATACACATTAGCAGCAAAGTCTTTCATTTGTTCCATCATCAACAAGTCCTGGAAGAAGATGGAAGTAAAAAATAACTAGTTTAAGAAGCATTACCTTTTCTTGCTGAAGTACTTTGTCATGTTTAACATGTGTGAGTCTGACACCAGAAAGTGTTGAGTTTTTTACTCAAATATAAAGGTCTGTCACATTTGAAATCCAAAATTGTGATTAGAATCGCCAAGGCAGTCTGATCAAGAGATCAGTCTGCATTCCCCATTTCCCACCATCCTTCCCTTCTTGCCTGGTCCCCGTCCCTACCCCCACTGACAACAGCAGGTGGCAGGGATGAGTGAGAGAGAGAGAAAGGCCTTTTTTTGGCAGAGGCAGCCTTTTCTAAAATGGCACCAGTCGTTCCCACTTCTTAAAAGTGAACTAAAACTCATCACATGAGAATTGGGCAATATAGTTTTGATATAAAATGTTGCATTTCACAATGAATATTTTAGCAGACTTGGGATACTTTTAAGATACTAAGTACAAAGGCTTCTTACCTGAATAAAGTGACTAGGGGTTTCACTGCACACTGAATGGATCTGTCCATTTATGATGGGTATTATCTTTGCCAAAGGAAGACTGACACTGGAGAGACTAGAAGGAAAAAACACGTAAGAGGCAGGCATAAGCTCCTTTTTATATTGCAAAAACTATATATAAAGTCTTTGAGATAGCTACAACTCTGAAGAAGTCACTTCCATTTCTTTTACCCTTAAAAGAGTAAGTTTCAGATTTCTATTGTGTGTTGTTTTAAGTTTACTTATTTGTTCTTTATCAGGTCTTTTGTTAAAAAGCACACATATAGAGAACCACCACAACAAGCAGCAACTGGTCTGTTGGTGACTGTATTCCATTCAACAACATAGGTGTGTCACATGTAGCAAGAACTATAGTAAATCAAAGTTTGTACCGACTATATCACTAGCGATGTGTCAGTTTGCAGTCCTATCCTCCTTCCAAATACTATTGGAGGTAGCGTGAGGCATCAAGTAGTATAGATGGGAAATTAATAGCAATAAAAAATTACAGTAATTGTATTAATTTAAATAAGTGATACTTAAGGGGACTATCAAGCATTTTAAAATAAATCACAGTTCTGCTTTTTTGTCATTGACAATGATCTGTTTTTCTCATCTGAAAATCATTTTTTTAGAACTGGATGAGTGTGGTGTTTTCAGATAAGATGTTTTGTCATTGATTTCAGTGTAGCCAGGATTTCACCGAAAAAGTACACACCTTTCACTTTCATCTTAGTACTAAATATAACAAAGAAATAAAGCCCCTCCACATCCTCCTTAACGGTCAGCCTCAAAGCTCAATCCTGCACTGAGACAGATCTTTATAAGCAGATACCTGTACACATGCAGAGCCTCTCTGAAACCAACTGGGCTCTCACTAGGTGCACGTGTTTGCCTATGTGGTCCCCATTGTAGGATCAGGACATAAAGAGTGTTATAAGGGATGTGCTATTAAGTCAAGCTCCTTTGGAAATGCCCACAATCTATTCTGTTAAGTATTTCAACTATAAAATGACCCCATATTATTCTGTGTTTATCCTGAGGGGTTTTTTTTAAATCTACTTTGCCTTTCAGCATCCACTCTTCCAGGAAGGACCTATTCTGTATTCAACATACTCCAATTATTGTACAGTGCTGTATACTCTGACAGTATTATACATGGAACATAGTTCAGAAGGAGTTAAACTAAGCATCTGGAATCGAGTGAAACTTCATGTCAGAAAGAGTGCTAAAACCAAGCTTTATAAGGAGGATAGAACGTGTTAAGAGGTAGAGGATTAAAACAGACAATAGAGTCACAACAGGGATGAGTCTGGTCCAGTGGCTAGGCAGGATCACCTGTAGGACTCTGAACTCAGAGTTTGTAAAAACTATTGCTAAAAGAATTATAAAAGTAAATAAAAAAGTAAGCTGTCTATTAGAAGAGGCACTAGACTCCAGATTTTTTAATAGCTCGTTATAATAATACACCACGCAAAAGAAGAACTTCAGGATCTACATGTATTCGGTGGGGGAGAGGCATGGCAACTCCTGACTGACTTCATGCCAGTTATTGATGAGATCTGGAAATATAAGTAAAACAAAATGAAGAACTTGTCTGCCAAAACTAACTCTCTCTTCCACCCAGTGTGTTTGGTATTTTCCCTGAAGTATCACCTCCCATTGTTCCAATAGTTGCTACCAGCAGAGTAAATTCTAAATAAATCAGAATATAATTAGTGAGGCAGCATGCTCTAGCAGACTAAGCACAGGATAGAGAGCCAAGAACTCCAAAGTTCTAGTTTTAGGTCCCACACAGTCTGCAACTGACTGTGTGGGACCTTAGTCAAATCACAGCTTACACTGCGGTTTTCTAACCTGTAAAATGGCAAAGCTAGTACTTCTCTACCTCACTAAAGTGAGTAAAATCCATGTTTCTTTACGAAGTGCTATAATTCTTCTCATCACCAGTTACTTCCATTTATACAGGGGCCATGGAATCTATTACCATTTGCAGAGTTTACTGTGAAGTCAAAAGCATAATCAAGACAGAAAACACATAAAATACCATCAAAGTAACATTTACCTATTTACAGAGCCACTCTGACATAGGTCCTGTTCAGTCGGTCTAAAGAACTCTGCCATATTGTCCAATAGTCGACTGAATCCTCTGTTTAAACATGTGCTCAAAACTGTACTAAAATCTGGGCTGTAAAAAAAAAAAAAAAAAGTTTTTAAAAATTGCTGTTCTGGTTCCTAATATGTAGTTCTTCACATTTTAAAAATACACCCATAGGCACCCCTCCAACGATATGGATGTGTATCCCATAAATTAAAGGTTATAACAGAGACAAAGGACTGCTCATAAATTCATCTTCCTCAGCTCACCAAACAGATGGCATTTGCAGCATGTCCAGAAGATTAACAAGTATGGGTTCTGGCAGACCCAAATTCCAAAAAAGGCACAGAACACTAGGCCAGCAGTTCCCTCTCATTTCTATTGAGGTAATTCCACCCTGAGCACCAGTGCTGTTCTCAATTGTGGCAGTACACCACAGAGAGAGACCAAGTCCCAAACCATTTAGGTCTTTACAGTTATAACTAACACATTGAACTCCACCTGTAAGCTGAATAAAAGCCAGTGCAGATCAAGCATTCTAAAGCATTTATCACTAATCTAGGAAAACTAGAACTTCAATAATCCTTACTTAGTGCTAAGATACTGTGGTGATGGGCGCAATAAAATCCCCAAGACCTCTAGAAGATCAATTTAAAGAACAGCCTGGCCATAGCTCAGTGCATCAATGTTCAATGTCTGTCAACATTTTTAATGCAAAATCCCTCACTTTTATAACTCCTTTGTAAAAGAACAACATTTAATGCATTGCTAAAACCCAGCAAAAAAAGTGTCAATTGGAATCCATTTAAAAATGGAATATGAAAGAAAAATAAGCCCAGATTTCTGCACTTCTACATAAGAGTAAAAGTGGAGGAAAGCCACTGATTTCAGTGAAACAAGTCTGGACTTACATTGATCTAACAGAGAAGAGAAGTTGTCCAAGTTATTGTAGAACCACAGAAAATGAGGGGTGAAAAGACCTGTCATGTCAGCTTGTCTTTGCAAGATTATTTCTTGCAAGTATATTTCTAGTGATGTGTCTAGTAATGTTTACAGTGATTAATCAGAATTTTCTGTTTTTAAAAACTAAAGCTTAGTTTTTCAAAAAGGCCCAATGAGTTCGGTATTCAAATCCCACTGAATTTGAGCACTCAACCCCCTTAGGCACTTTTGAAAATGGCAGCCTAAAAGCCTTTAGCTCATTAATTTTAATATATTGTTAATAATTTAAGGGTCAAATTTTATGAGGGGAACCACCACCACCATAGGTACATATATGAAAATTGCAATTATGATAAAGATTTTAATGCTAATACAGGTTACAGCACAGGTTATCGCTATACCTTTCCAACATATCTCTGGTTTCATTAAGTAATTTAATAGTAGCAACATCTCTTTCTGTAAGTCCACAGGCCTAGAAAAAGCAAACAAAACATCCAATTTAATAGGAACTCCATTAGCAACCGGAATACAGTTAGACTGCAAATATAATGGTGTGGTTTTGAAGTCACTGCTGCAGAACCAGGCTGGTAATACACATGACCTAGCGTTCATTTCAGATATTTAGTAAAATGGGAGTAAGTGACCCAGGAACCACTTGGTTCCAAACTGGTAGAGTGCACAGGGGGTGTGAAGTGCTTTACAGGGATCCCCTGGGTCAGAAATCTGTAGTTGACTGATGGTGGCATTTGAAATCCCTAACAAGAGCAAGTAATAGCCCGCTGGTTGTCGTCATCATTGCAAAATGTATATATAGATATTTATGGAGCTATATTGAAAACTATATTCGCAGTGTCTTGGAATTAAGGCAGGTCACCAGAAAGTGACATATCTCAGAAATGTTCCTTTCAGGCAAGAGGCAAGACACCTCTCGCCATGGCCATTTGCATTTTGTGTATTATATACCTACAAGCAAAACGAATCAGGTGTGGACTGAGAGCCTGCAAAATCTACAAGAACAAACAAACAAACAGCAGGGAAAGTGTCTGGTTTATGAATAAAGACAAAGGTATATCTCTTCCAGTATATCTTGGAGTGCAAGGAGACATACCGAATCCTTCACCTAGGAAACAAACTGACAGTGTTCTAGTCTCATGAAAAGTGTTGCAGCTAGCCTGTGCTACAAAGATTTTGGGTGAGCAATACTTTATTAGACATGAGAGTATCATCTTAATTAAGTCTAGGCACTAGAACATGTATTATGATTTTATTTTATATGTAACCATTTGTTTCCAGTACTACTGCTTGCTGCTACTTGAATCTCTATGCTTTGTGAAATAGACTTATACTGTAGAACCTCAGAGTTACAAACACCAGAGTTATTAACTGATCAGTCAACCACACACCTCATTTGGAACCGGAAGTATGCAATCAGGCAGCAGCAGAGACCAAAAAAAAAAAGGAAAGAAAAGCAAATACAGTATAGTACTGTATTAAACATACACTACTACAAAAATAAAGGGTAAATATAAAAAGATTTGACAAGGTAAGGAACCTGCTTCTGTGCTTGTTTAATTTAAATTAAGATGGTTAAAAGCAGAATTTTTCTGCATAGTAAAATGTCAAAGCTGTATTAAGTCAATGTTCAGTTGTAAACTTTTCAAAGGACAACCATAACATTTTGTTCAGAGTTACAACCTCCATTCTCAAGGTGTTCGTAACTCTGAGGTTCTACTGTACTTGAGTTCACTATAAAGATATCTAAGCGCTGTGTGTAAAACAGACTGGTGATCTGAGGTGGAAGTGGTAAACTGAAGTGTACCATTTCTTTGAAGGAAGCAATGGATTTGAACATACTGCGAGTGTCCAGTGGACCAGGGGCTGGACACTCCAGGGAGATGCTGGGAGATCTTCGGATTTGGGGTTTGCCAATCACTAATCTGTAGAGTGACAGTGAGACCAAGAGGGCAGTGCTTGTGTTATCAACGGCCAGTGAGGTTGGGGAGCTGACCCATGGCAAGCACAGACAAGGCTTCCTTGTGCTAAGGGTAGGTAGCCTCACAGTGAACATCCTATGAACGACCAAAAATAAGGATGTAAACGTAAGAGCAACAGGGAAAAGGGGGAGAAGTCAAACCAAAAATGTAATACAATAAAATCATTGTAACAAATGTTCAACTGGAAACCAAGTTTTAAATCGTGATCATCAAGTCTCTCTATAATTTCTGTGTGCACAGAAGCATTCACTAATTTTATCACTGCTGTTTCCTTTCAGAAAGTTTACTGGGAAACAGAGTAACTTAGCGAGATATTCTCTACTCCTTAGCCCTCTGAAGTTGAATAATTCAACACGTTTATGTTTAGTCATTTAACACGAGATGGGGAAAGCTTATTCCTTAAAAGTAGTTTTATATCAAGTTGAGAGCTGAATCTCCTCAGTGTGAGATGTGGATTACATATGTAACTATGATGTTGGTAAACTTCAGAAAGTTTGAAAAACTGTTTTAGTGAAACAACTGATTGCCACTGAAGTTTTTTTCTTCTCTCTAACCTTTGTTTCTCCATGCTGGAGGATGAAATTGAGATTAGAATAAAAAGCAAGTCTGTCTTAACTCTTCTAGTCTATTAATTACATTGCCTAGATTAAAGAAACCAAGACACGTGACTTAATGTGAAGTAACTGGCAAAAGCTCTCATTAAGGGTACAGTTACCATACTACAACAATAATGTGGTGCACAAAATAGAACAAAAATGATGCACATAAAATTAAACAAGTACCTGGGTGGCTAATGGGTTTTCTTCATCTGGCATCATGTAATGACACAACAGAGATCTAGATCCAATCTTATCTGAGTGGGACAAATCTTTATGCTGTTCTATCAACTTTCTGATTTCTTTAAGTTTCTGCTCCAACTCCAAAAGAGACAGAGTATGTTTAAGAGAAACACTGTGGAAATAAAGGACTAAAATGTTAATTGCAGAGTTGATAACGCACATTTCATTTATTTGCTTGTGACAAAATTACATTCAAACAACAACAATCACCATATTTAGATATTGATCAACCCAGAAATCTGTTGCAACAAGCTAAGCCTGCCAATGCACATTAATAGATAAATCAGGCATTTTCAGATACTATTTGCAAATCATAAAGTTTCCTCATTTTAATATTTTTATCCCTGACACACTATTTGGAAGCAACCACCATGGAAAAGATGGAAAAAACCAGTCACCTTTACCTTCCAAACACTTTCTGCACAGCTTGTTTAACTACAGTTATTAACTCAGTCAGACCTATGGGCAGAAAAAGGGTACCAAAAATTATTCAAGTCTCATTTGTTGAACTATTGCATACAATGGCATGATATAAAAATAGTAGTTTACAAGTGTCATACCATCTCCTAGAAGGTGTTGAATACTTGATAAATATTGCTGTTGGACTTCAGGGGGAGCTAGAGGTGTCTGTAAAATGAAAAAAAAACAATTTAATGATGTGCCAGCCGCTAGTATAGATTAATGCATGAGTCCTCCTCCTTTGCTTTCGTGCAGATTGTAGTCATTCTGGATGTGGATTTTCCTCTCCCAAGTCCTTCCAACACCATATCCCTCTAATATCATATATGGGCTTCCCCAACTCTGCCTCACTGGTGAGGCACCATCTTTCTTCCAGACCTCAGTAGTTTCACAGCATGGAACAGGGCAGGACAAAGACTTCCTCAAAGAAAAATTGGTAAGAAGAGCTAAAAATGTCTTCTGCAGCACATCCGTTTTTTAGCAGGTCATTGTGCAGAATTGCTCCTATGCCTTCCTCTCCCAGCCTTGTGCAGAATTGCTTCACACAAGCCCAAGCAAAAGATGGGAGCAGTCAATCTAATTTAGCAACCCCTGCCCCACTGGGGACTCTGAGGAACAGCAGGACTGCTCCTGTGTGTCCTAGGACACCCAAGAAGAGAACCTCCAGAGGAAATCAACTCAAAGAGGAGCTCACAAGCAGACATGCTGGAGGTAGGAGATGACAAGTCTCTCTAAGCCATTCCCCTTTCTCCAATAAAAAGGAGACCCTTTATTCAGGCTATGGCTTCTGCTTCCTTCCATCCTAAAGGATCCTTTTACCTGTCCTCCAAAAAGAGCTTTCTGCAGGCAAGCTCCCTGATTTTTTCCCTTCACTGTATTGTAGGGATGACTTCTCCATCCCTACTGGCAGGAAAAACCTCATCCCTCATTCACTCTTTCTTCAGATAGGAATTCTTCTGAAGAGGGGAAGCTAGAGTTGGAACCAGCCGGCTCTCCACCTCCCTGCTCCTCAGATAACCTCAGGAAAGTCACTCTCATGGAATGGGGTAACATCAACTCAAGTCTCACAAAAGCCTTAAAAGTCTCTGTGGTGAAACAAATTCTCAGGACATGAAGCAGAGGCCATCTGCTTTGCTCCAAAGCATCCTCTCAGACTGGATCCTGCCAATCCACTCCACTGCTCGGAAGATGGCAGAAACAGAAAGTGCTTCTTCCTCTACGCTTCCCTGCCCAAAAACCACCTCAGATTTGACCAGCTGGACCCTGACTTCCACCATATCTGGCCAGGGCCGGCTCCAGTGTTTTTGCTGCCCCAAGCGGCGGGGGGGATGCTGCGATCGGCGGCAGGTCTACTGCCGCCGCTTCATTCTTCTGCGGCAATTCGGCGGCAGGTCCTTCCCTCCAAGAGGGACTGAGGGACCCACTGCTAAATTGCGGTGAAAGAGCTGGATGTGCTGCCTCTCTCCAATGGCCGCCCCAAGCACCTGCTTGCTGTGCTGGTGCCTGGAGCCGGCCCTGTCTCTGGCTGCCTCACTGGAAAGTGGATACTCTTAAGCCCCCAGGCCTGTCTCAAGAGGCCACCATGTCCCTTCATGACTCCTCTAGAAAGGAAAGTGGAAGGAGCTGTTAACAATACAGAGGAGCACTCAGATAACTATTAATGCCCACATCTCACGCTTTTAAAGCAGCCATCCGGTAGCTCACTGAGATCTTATCTGACACCGTAGTTGGATCCATTTGTTCCTGCTGGTGACAGCCACAACACAGAAAAGAAAACCAGATCTGCTACCTTGCTAGCTGTTTTCCATGATCTAGAAACACCAGTAAGAACATCCAGCCAGGAAGCCTCAAGGGACAACTGGAGTCAGAAAACGTGACTAGACAGTCAGTGTTCTAATTAGCCAACCATAATTTTTCTTCAGTTGTGGGAGACTGTAACTTGGGGCAGCCTGCCTATATGCTGGGAGGAACTGGGCACGAAAATCCTGCATCTGGATTACTTACCACAGGCCGATTTGTCCATACTGATATTGCTATATCTCAGAAAATTAATAAGATAAGTGTATATTTACTTGGGTCTTTAATAACAAATAACCCTCTCAGTTTGGACCTGTGTTGCTCAGAAAGGGGGTTAGATAAGGTTATTAGTATTTTGTTCAGCCCAGTTTTAGGGGTTTCAAGCAACAGGACTATCACTACTTCCACTGAGAGACTATTCCATAGACTAATACCAGAAGAGTTCTCATAACCCCGCCCTCCCCCCAATTTCAGCCTAAATTTTCCTTTCCACAATTTCATCCCAATATTCCTGGTTATACCCTTTCATCTCTCACTGAATAATTTATTTCCATGAATAAATACTTACTGTGCCGTTTTTGCAGATTGCCGCATTATCCAAATAGATGTAACCACCAATAATGTTTAATTGGACTCGCAGAAGAACTACAAGCATGCACGTACTATACACAGCTACAATGCTTCTGGTAAAACCTTAAAGAGCATAAAGGAAATAATTTTAAAGTTATATCACTAGGAGGGCAAAGGGGAGCATTCTCCAGAGCTCAATAAGTATCAACTTTCATTTTTACAGTCATTTTTTCATGTCATTGCTTTTCTTAGATCACACACCCCTCAAAGAAAGTTCACAACCAAGATGATCACATGTCTAAATATTTACAGTAGTGATAGCTAAAATGCTTAATAAAATTCACAATCATTCACTGTAAAGCAACATGCTAAATTACACTATTAAAATAATTTGCTAAAAGAAAAGATACTGCCCGTTACCTGAACTATATGCCCTTCCAGCTGATCTGTTTTACTGGACTAATTAAAAATGCAAAATAGAGTGTTGTATTGAAAGTTCCATTCTTCATTAGGCCATGGAAACAGATTTAGAACACTATATTAGACTTCATCATGCAATTCAGACAAAGGCAGCATAACAAAGAGCCTGCTAACTACCTAAGGTAGGGGCTGATATTGCTTAAGAAAGGAAACAGGAACCAGCATTGGCACTGGAGAAGCCAGCCACTAGCAAGAGAGGATGTCTGAATGGAAGGGTAATGAGGCAACTAGGCAGTAAGTCTGCCTGAGTAGCAAGCAATATGAACATGAGAAGAAAAGGACTAGGAAACAGGGAAGGGAGGAGGAAGGGACCAGATGGACAAAGTAGCATATATCAGAGAGCTGTAGAAGAGAGAGAAACAGAACCAATGGGAGTGGAAGATGAAGCAAAGAGAAAAAAACAGAACACCACATAGTAGCTAGGAGTCAAGAAGGGGTATTCAACCTTGGTCCAATGGTATCTCACCGCACAACTATTCAGCTATGTATACTGTGACAAAGTTCCTCCTCTATCTTGGTGGGTCCTGCGCTTACTGGCAGATTTGCTCACCTCAGTGATCTTCCCCACAGTCTGGATCAACTCCTCCTGTGTCTGATCAGGAGTTGGGAGGTTTGGGGGGAATCCGGGCCCGCCCTCTACTCCGGGTTCCAGCCCAGGGCCCTGTGGATTGCAGCTGTCTATAGTGCCTCTTGTAACAGCTGCATGACAGCTACAACTCCCTGGGCTACTTCCCCATGGCCTCCTCCAAACACCTCTTTATCCTCACCACAGGACCTTCCTCCTGGTGTCTGATAACACTTGTACTCCGTAGTCCTTCAGCAGCACACCCTCTCACTCTCAGCTCCTTGTGCCTCTTGCTCCCAGCTCCTCACACGCACTTCCTCTCCTCTAGCTCCTCCCTCTCTCCCTCTCTGACTGGAGTGAGCTCCTTTTTAAACCCAGGTGCCCTATTAGCCTGCCTTGATTGGCTGCAGGTGTTCTAATCAGCCTGTCTGCCTTAAGTGGTTCTAGCAGGTTCCTGATTACTCCAGTGCAGCCCCTGCTCTAGTCACTCAGGGAACAGAAAACTACTCAGCCAGTGACCAGTATATTTGCCCTCTACCAGACTCCTGTATCCCACTGTCCTGGGTCTGTCACAATACACTATGGCATCCTTTCCTTTCCCTCTACCCCAAAACACATACACTGATGAAACAAGGAGCTCCGATGGTATGATTAGTTACTATGGAACTTGAGAAAAAAAAATCAACAGCAGATAGAACGCTCCTCTCAAGTCAGTGGAAAAGTTTTGCTACTTCGGGAGTATGCCATCATCGAATACCATAATTGGTTATGAGATTACCCAGTGCATAACCAAGGCCAGGTTTGCATTTGGAATGCTATCATATTGCCTATGGAGTGACAGAGACATCTAAGCTATATGTCTATTGGACAGTCATACTTAAAAAGCTTTTATATGATTGCAAGAAACAGGCAACATATTGCTGTCACATTATGTAACCTGATTAGTTTTATGTGCTCAGTCTTCAGTTTGTTTGCAGGATGAAATAGTGGGATGAGATTCCCAATACTGAAATCCTTAATCACTGTTTGATGTCTGGCACTGAAGGCATGCTCAGAAAAGTTCAGCTGCCCTGGTCTGGGTATTTTATTCGTAGGCCAACTCAATACACAAGGCCATACTTTATGATCAGCTAAAGCAAGGTATCCAGTTTAATGATGGAAAGTACAAATAATATAAAGATACACTAAAAAACCTGAAAACATGACAGATTGACCCAGCAACTGGGAAGCAACAGCCCATGTCAGAGCAAGGTGGCAGCAGTTTTGTCATGTTGTCATTAACTGCTTTAAAGCAAGGCACCTTAATATCTTATGTGAAAAATCTGAACACTATAGAGCAAGGATACAACAGCTTGCCCTGGTCATGGACAATCTTGTTTGTCCCATATGTAACTGTGTTTGCGATTCTCATATTGGTCTGACCTCACATATATGTGTTCACCTACAGCGTTTGCTGAATCCTCATATGTCAACAATGACATGAGACTCTGTCATAAGCCTGGGCTTCAGCAAAATCAACAGCTGATAATATGTACAACTGGCCAACATTTTAGGAGCAATGATGTATTTTTTTTGTTCGGGTTGTTATGCTGCGGCTATTGCAGTAGTTTCTGAGCACCTATTTTGGAGATTTTTCACAATGGTGCAGAAGACGTGGCATGCATATTTCTACATTGTTATTCCACTCTTCTCAGATTTTCATGAGGGTCTTACAGCCTTCCAAGACTCAGTGAGATACTTCAGCTTGGCCTCTGACCCTATGACTTTCCAAAGAGATACAAACTCTTATCCGTAGCACCTTTCTGTGATGGCTTCTACTGTATAATGTTGCTATGAAGTGTGGTAAAATAGTGACTATATAATCAACGTTTGCCAAAGCAACAGCAACCCACTCCCGTGCACTTAAATGGATATGTATATTCTAAAGGAGAAGAAAAAAGATTTTTTTTCAGGCTTATTATGCTACAATAATATGTACATAAAAATCTTTCATTTTGACTTACTTATTATCTTTAAATCCTCCCATATTTCTAACTTGTTTGGTGGCCTGTCGGGAAAGAAATAATGAAAAATATTAAAAACATTTACATTCAAAAAGATACTAGAAAGTATTAATGAAATGAAATGAAATAACAGTGCTGCAAGGCAAGTTTATATAACTACAATAATTATTGTAGTTAAGTTTGTGTCCACCATCATTTGTTTGTAGTTCAGGAAGAAGTGTGTCTATAATAAAGAACTACAAAATCCTAGAGGTTTTTCAGAACAACTTTCATGTACCAGATTAATTTTTTTGGCAATCTGGATTCTGTAGCTCTATTATCTGGTCTGAGTTTATAACCTTAGTGAGTCAGTATTTAAAGAGAAAACCCTGATGATACAGAAAGTGGTGTTGGTGACATGGGCCCAGATCCTATCATTTGTTTCACACATCCAGAGACTTAGGCCCGCCTGGAGCCCCACTGACTTAATGGGGCTCTGAGTGGGCACAGTGCAGTGCACTACAGAACCAGAGTCTCACTGGTCCTATTCCTTCTTCCAAGTCCAGCCACTGCCAAGTTTGGCTTTAGGGAGCACAGTTGATGATTTTTAAAGATGAAACTGAAGCTTGAAAGATGAAACTGATCAGCTTTTCATATTTCAGCAGACTTACTAAGGCATGGCACCATCTTAACACACTGAAATATCAGAGATGATGTATCCTCTGGGACATCTGTGGAAAAGAAAATGCCACCCCCGCTTTTTTTTTTTTTTTAACCAGGCATGTTATCTCCAATGTCTTGGCCAAATTTAAACCTTTTTATAAACTTAATTCTTCCTCATGTACCCATGCTTATCTTTAAGCACTGCGGATACAGAATGGCTGTTGCGTTTCACCCCAGAGATGACAGCATTTCAGTGCTGTGTGAAATGATCCCTGAAAATAATGTGGAAAGTATTTTGTAATTCCTTGCTGTGAAAAGTTACATAAATATCACTGTTTTTATGTAGGAAACAATGATCTACTCTTGAGTCAGGCTGCAAGAAATTCCAGTAAAATAATAAAATTTAAATTATCAATTTTGATCCCCAATTAACCGTTCTTCACGGGTCTGGCTCTCAACACTTTTGGGCATTTTTATCCTTTTAGAAGAAACACACAGAATTTGGTATTTATTTAAAATATTAATCAACTGCTCAGTTCTCTAGTAGAAATCATACAACAGACTGAATGAAATATAACAGGCTATCAAATCTATGACTTTGGTGGACAGATGGAGACACACATTAAGGAAGAGAGAGGAATACTATGGCATATGTTAACAGCAACTCACACTTTATTCTGTTTTGCAAAATATATCAACTATTTAAAAAACTACGTTTTAAAAAAATTGAGAGAAAGAAAATCCTACATAAAAAAACCCCCACACACTAGAGCATTCCTTTAAGCCAGCACATTACAGGGCTTGAAAATATACTTGTCTATTTGTATATAATGAGTACAAAACTTTCCATGCCAAATGGGATGGGGAAGAGGAACCAATGCCACCAACTCTTGCAGAATCTGTTTTCATCTAAATAGAAAAATTGTTTCTAGAGCTTGTGATTATAAAGATAATCTTTCAGTGGAAACTGATGTGGTTGTTTTAAGTTTCGGAAACGCCTCCAATATCAAGTGACAGAAGACTGAAAACTGACCAGTCATGTCAGTTTTCACTGTTGCTACTCAGAAGCCTGTGGGAGGCAGCAAAACTTACCAGGATCACATCAACTTTACTCTTATTTCTCTGGAAAGCCACAGTTAGCAGCAGAAGCAAGCACTGGAGTTGTTCACTAGGGAAGACACTGTAAAAGAGTAGCTTAGAGGATGGGAGGTGTTGAGCAAGGAATACAGCGGCAGACCACTTCTCTGGTCACAACGGCCAGGATTGTGCTGGTGTGAGAAAGGAGACCAAGATGGAAACAGAATACTCTTGCTCCTATCTGATATTTCTTCTTCTCAGAGTCAGTTTCCTAGGAAGACTGAAGAATTTCTTTCCACAACAATGCTAAAAAAAAAAAATTGTCCAGCTTTTCATATTTCAGCAGACTTACTAAGGCATGGCACAATCTTAACACACTGAAATATCAGAAAGATGATGTATCCTCTGGGACATCAAGAACTGAAATCTCCATTTCTGCTTCTTTACATGGCACAAGACAGTAGTGTTAGGAAACAGTGGTCTTTTCTATCTGCCTGCTGTGTATTCTCTTTCCCTCCTTCAGTCGAAATGACCACTTTGTGGACTAAAGAAGTTTGATCTATCTCCGCCAGAGGAGAAGGTTAGAAAGCATCCCTGAATCTCTGGGCAGAGCCCAAGAATATGTAGCTACTTGAAAAACTCTAGCTTTATACCCAACCCAGTCAAAAAAAAAAAAAACCACACAAAAACAAAACAAAACAACTTACAATCCTATATCCAAGCAAAATGAAATTCAATGCTTCCTCTGCACCAGTGAGCTAAATGGAAGCAATTGATCAGAATGTACCCTAACCTGCATCATGATCCCAAAAGATTATTCATGCTGGCAAGCTATTGTACAGAATTCCAGATGGTCTTAATATCTGTGACCTGGCTGCCCAGCTCTCTCCATAAGAGATTAGCCATTACATGTAACATCTGAATTCAGAAATTTAGATAAAAACAAAACTACCTTACTACCTGGCCTGCCCTTTCCCACATCCATTGCCACTGCATGAAGAAAACCAACTCCATTCACTACCGTCTCAGAGCTCACTTACATTTTGACCTGCAGGCTTATCAAAATAATCACCTATTAGATGAAACAGACCAATTTTGATTCATGAATACACTCTACAGTATGACTTCAGCTACTGTGCATCTTTGCCTTAAAGCAAAGGACACCCAGGGCAGTAGCCAAACTTGTTTTGCTGATTAGTTCAGGACATAAACCTGATTGATATGCATAATTAAGGGACTCTAATTTACTTAAAATTTTCTTCAATACATTTCCGTTTTAAAATCATAGTTTACTGTGACAAAATTACTGATTTAATGCGATGTATAAAATTAACACATCAGCACTGAAATAACGTAGAGTGTTTTTCACTGTTTTTTGGCAGCTAACAACTACAGTTAAGACTCTATTAGAACATCTACTATCAGTCAATTTCTTAGGGGCTGATAACCATTTTAAATAGCATTAAAAAATTAGCAATTTAATGTAACTAAATAAGACAACGACTGGTTAAGCAGTTCATTAAGGCTGAACTATTGAAAAAGCCTTTCCAGTTGCTTAAAAAAATAAATTAAGTTGCTGTGGTGAAATTTGGTAGCTACAATGCTTCCCTTGTAGCATTAATGTAAGTGACAGCATCTTCGGATAGTAATGAAGGGATTGGATAGGTCAGAATTGGGTATGTGCTATGTAGTTCTTCCCTTTCTAGGTCACTAGTTCCAATACACACCAGATCAGATGTAAAGAAGTCATTGCCACCTGATGGCTGTTTAATAGCCTAAATTCAATGGGTTGGGAATATCAGCCGCAAAACCCACCACCACAATTGGTAGAGGTATGTCCCTAAAACCGTGCATTACTCATTAGTGGAGAACATGCCCCCTACCTGTTCTACTTTAAATTCATTTCTAATAGCTCACTTCTTCCACAAGATTACAGCTGGAAAGCTATCATGCATACTTTTCACTTTTCATGCCTGACCTTGATAAAATTACAGAAATTTACAAATTCAGTGTAAGCAACTCATTGAAAAGACACACTGTCCTGTTTCACATGGGGCCTGTAAGCACTTCCTCAGCAGGAATTCCACATAAGTTCTTGAAGCTAGAGCTCTTAGACCAGTGGTTCCCAAACCTGTTCCGCTGCTCGTGCAGGGAAAGCCCCTGGCGGGTTGGGCCGGTTTGTTTACCTGCCGTGTCCACAGATTCGGCTGACTGTGGCTCCCAGTGGCCGCGGTTTGCTGCTCCAGGCCAATGGGAGCTGCTGGAAGCGGCGCAGGCCTAGGGACTTACTGGCTGCCACTTCCAGCGGCTCCCATTGGCCTGAAGCAGCGAACCGTGGCCAGTGGGAGCCGTGATTGGCCAAACCTGCGGACGCAGCAGGTAAATAAGCCGGCCCAGCCCCCAGGGGCTTTCTCTGCACAAGCGGCGGAATAAGTCTGGGAACCACTTCTTAGATTAAGTGCAGTAGGGCAAGCGTCTTTTCTTCTAATGTTGATGAAGTGCCATACACACGAAACTACATAATTAATAATCATTTTATTGTGATATACAAATACCATAATAGACTGTTGATTCAAGGGTCTAAGAGAATCAAAATCTCTCATGCTCTTTAAACTGCAAATGCATCACTTAAAGCCCAAATCAGGGAAAATTTGTTACTAAAAATCACTTTGCATAGTTTCTTAGACAATCTACAAAACATTCTTACCTATTTTTCAGTAAAGATGTGAGGCTTTCAGAATTCAACTGATGCATTAGGGCATCCTTCAGTGCTGGAAGCATTGACAGCACTATCATTAAAAGAAAATAAGTTGGTAAACAAAGAAAAACAGCCAGCCTAAGTGTGTCCACCCACCTCCCCTCCAATAGTTAAGAATATTTATTTTTGTTTCCTAATTTACAACACACCTGGTAGGCGTGTGAGACTGGAAGGAAGACAAGATACAAAGAAGGGGCTGAAAGTATACTACAGCATGACCATAAGATATAAGGTTTTCAATCATAGTTTAACAAAAGCAAACAATAATTCAATAAACCTTGTGGAAATCAAACTCGGTTGGCCACTACCCATCTGTTACCACTATTTTTAGAGGTTAAGGCAGGCCCTTTTCAGGTTACATCAAAAAAGAAACATTGCAGTCAAATTTACTTAGTCACTTTAACAGTATGTAAAATCAAAGGGATGGTTTGCTTCAGAAAAGCCCCTGCTTGTTCTGTTTACTGATTGGGAACTCCTATTTGCATAGGAAGAAACAAATTCTCATCAGCCCATCTAACCGCTCATATCAGAGCCTGCTCCGCTTGTCTAGTAACAGCCTTTACAACAGCTCCAGATAGAGTATTTCCTACTTCCTAGTGTCTGCATTTACCCTGTTTGTCAAGTGCATGGGTCTACAAACCTCAACTCCGGGCTAGTTCCCAAGTTGGCTACATTTTGTGCGAGGCTTAATTGGCTGGTCAAGTTAGACTTTTGTTCGAAGTCCTCCTTTTTCTCTCTCAGGTACTTAAATAGCCTACCGTACCGTAGTATCTGAGTGTCTCACAATCTTTAATGCATTTATCCTCACAATGCCCCGGGAGATGGGTAAGTGATATTATCCCTGTTTTAAAACGGGAAACTGAGTGACTTGCCCAAGATCCCAGAGGAAATAGGTAGTAGAGCACGGAACTGAACTCGGTTTTCCAAAATCTTAGGCTAGGACCCCAACCGCTGGGGCATCTTTCCTCTTTTTAGCTGATTCACAACTGAATACTGTACTACGACACACAAACTACCAAATACATAGTTCTTAGGGCTTAAATTATTATAATTTATGCTGCAGTAGAACTCAAAGTATACCAGGTACTTTACAGACATAAGAAAACAGTCACTGCCTCAAGGATTTATGTATCTGAAAGAAAAAAAACTGAAGGAAGATAATAGAACAGAACCCAACACAAACAAAGTGCTCAGGATGCCAACTTGCACACAAATTGTTAGTGCTACTCTTTCGTGTCATTATTTTTAACATACAAGTAGGAGATATCTAATGATTTGATATATAAAATCTTAAAACGTATATTGTAGCTGACCCAAAACTAAAATTTGTCTTTCTTCAGTGGAAAAGAAAACACTGAGCTTGTTTCCAAAGAGGAAGGATGCTGCATATATGCGAGATCTGTTTTATATTTAAAACAAGAAACACATAAAAGGGATATTGGGAGCCAACTTCCTTTTATCTTTGAAGATCTCAGCGCCAAATTCCTATCCTGTTAGGAGGAGGATAAAATGAAAGACAGACATACACAGTATATAATGATAATGCACATAGAAAGAAAAAAAAAAAAAGGCAAAAAACCTCAAAGATGGTACTTAGTTGTGGTGGATGAGCAGGATAAATAAAACCTAATTTCCTCTGTAAAGTGAACCCAGTACTATGATTCTGTTAAGTTAAAAGTCCAGACTGCTTCCCGAGCACCCTTGACATCCTCAATCACTTTCAACAACCCAAGGAGCTGTTATGCACTACAAAGAGTGAAAAAAAAAAATGCTGCTCCACCCCTGTGCTATATAAATAACCTTGAACCACTTGTGAATAAATAATTCCCCATCTCTAAACTATAGATTATGCTGTTTTACAAGAATAATCACCACCACCTTAGTGTTCCACCTTTTTACTGGTCTATCTTCAAAGTTAGGGAATTATTAAACTGCAAAGTTTCTTACTGGATGTACTAAAGGTTATCTGCCAAGTTAATTCTATGTAACTTATTGAGAGTTTGTTTATATTATTACTCTTGGTGGCTTGCTGTAAATCTACCCACCCCTTTAGTTTGGCGACCACTTTATTCTTGAATAAGATATTGCTTAGGGACTTTAGAGAATCTTGAACCTACAAAAACTGTAATCTAACTATATTATTATAGAGCCCAATAATACTATTTGAACTATGCCTTTATAAGACAATTATTCAACACTGATGCTTCTGAGTTCTAACTAGCTGCTGTGTTAATTTTCTCCTTCCATGTTGTTGGTTTAAATATATTGCATAAATCCCCAAAGGATTCTTCTCATCAGAAAAATGTATTTGCTTGCCTTACCTGTCATATTGCAGGTCCTCTGATTACTTTCAAAATGATACTGCCTTCGTGCTTGGGCAATATATTCAGCTGCTTCTCTTTCTTGGATTTCTTTAATTTTCCTCTGCCCGTATTTTCCCAGTAGGTAGACTCCTATAAAGATATATACATTTTTTAAACAACAAGTGACTTTACAAAATGTCATTAAGCTCCTCCTACTTCTGCCCCTTTGTTCTGTTTTACTACCGACCTCTCTATATATATTTAACATGAAAAAGCATATGATGTTGTGGTTAAGAATCTGGGTCTCAACTATTTTGGGTGGAATTTTTCCACAGTACTATTATAAGCTGGAACTTCAAGTTGAAAATAAAATGCCAGACATAATGCTTTGAATTTATAGAAGAAATCTTCCAAACAGAGATTCCTCACAATTTGACAATGGGGCTTTTGGTGCTACTGCAATATCAACAACAAATATTTAAAAAGACTGGAGAATGAAAAGCAGACACAAATGCAAGAGTGTGGTAGAACTAAAGGGTGAGTGAGAAAAGTTAAATGCATAAAACCCAAAGAAGGGGGAAAGAGAGAGATACAAAAGAAAATAAAATGGATAGCTCAGTTTTAGACAAAAATATTTTGTTTAGATATTCGTATGGGCCTGGTAGCAAAAAAAGTCAGAAATAAATTCCTCAGCATCTAAAAGTGTAGACGAGTCTCTAACTGGGAGGAAAATCACAATGGCTATCAACCGCTTGTGGGCCTGGTCAACACTAAAAAGTTAGGTAGACCTGGCTATGTTACTCAGGGTGTGAAAAATCCACGCTGCAGAGCGACACAGTTAAATCAACATAATCCCGGGTGTAGACAGTGCCAGTCAATGGATAAATTCTTCCATCAGCCTCGCTACTGCCTTTTGGGGAAGTGGATTACTTACACTGATGGGAAAACTCCTCCCATCACTATAGGGAGTGCATACATTGAAGAGCTACAGTAATGTCACTGTAGCATTTCAAGTGTAGGCAAGCCCTTACTGGCTTCAGGATTCTGCTATATACAACACACTGCAGGATCAGAGCCTAAGACACCCAGCCGCTGGGATCAAGAAGAAATCTCCCCTTACCTTATAATATGGTAGTATGGTACAATTGGCAGAGGACATTATACAGGCGTTCACTGTCCACTGAAACATCTAGCACTGACTAATGGCAAAGACAAGATTCCAGACTTCAGGGGTACTCCTGGACTGTTCTTGCTATGTTTCTATTAAAAAGTCTTTGAGCACTTGTTTCATGTCATGACATTGACAGATTTAAATAACTTTTCCCCAACTGATCAATAGTTAACGTTATTTTTATATTCACTGTACTTGAGCTTGGACATGAACACCACCTTAACTTTAGAATGCTGAAATTTCCTAGACCACCAGCCAAACTGATGTTTTGGAGGACATAAATGTATCCAAAGCATTCAGGTCTTTAATACACTGTTTTGGAGGTATGCAAGTCCTACCAGAGTACAATTTTTTTGTATTATCACCACTACTTCCATAAGCATCACTGCTATTTGACTACATACTGTGTTTTTCTACACTAATTCTCTTTATACAGCTCTTCTCATTGAAGAGAGAATCACATAACAGTACACAGAAGTTCAGATTTTGACTCAAAATTCCTCTTGATGCTACAGTGCACTTACAAAGCTGTAAATACAAATCTACACTTTTTTTCCAACTGAATCAAGATTCACAGACTACAAAGAAAATATCTGAAAGAGTAAGCAGGTTACTATTATAAACCCAAACAGTATTTAAATGTCACTCAAGGCTGAAAATCTTTAGTCAATCTAGCTATCTTTACAATAAAGATATGAGCCTGCCCCAGTGTACCCCACCATAATATTTCTGTGCCATGTCAGGGACAGAGATAGAGTTAGGGTGTAAGTTGGAGTCATTTTGTCAAGGGGTTCCTCAGACACAGGCTGCTCCTTCCCCCTGCCCCACCACTAAGAAGCTGATTTTAATATTCAAACTGCTCTACAATTGACCTGCGCATAGTGATTGTCTGTCCTTAAAATTGGTGTTTCACAAAAGGGGCTAGGATAGGTTTTAGGAAAGGGAAAACACCCACTGAGATAAGTGGGATACTTCACGTGTCTCAGAGCTATTATGTCATGCTGTATTCATCTCCACTTCAGTAATCCTCCTATATTGCAGATTCCCCTATCTCTACCCTATTCCTGAAGTGTGGAATATGAAGTATGAGGCTCCCATCTACTCCACCTTGCTCTCTCCAGCAGGAAGATGTGCTCCTCATAGCCCATAGGTTTTCATTTTATTTCCTTCCCATGGCCCTTACATTCCTACAGGTACAGGTCTGCTCAGCCCTAATCTTTAGATCTGATTCAGACCCGAGCCTACCTGGCCCAACCCTGAGAGGGCTGAGCCATTTGCCGACCTGACCCTGACCCATTCCCCCAAAACTGAGTCAGCCATCCCCTGTCCATAGGGTCAGTGCAGCAATGGATGCTTGCAACAGTGGCTGTGTAACTCCTGCTGTCTGCCACCACTTGCTGAACTGACTCCTCCACAGTCTCTCACTCTGCACTGCAGGCAGCTGGCAGGAGCAGGGCAGGCAGTCACTACTGTGCGAACCCCACCACACCCCCAGAAGGTCCAGTTTTTTCCCCAACTGACCCAGCCCCAACACTTGTAGTCAGGTCCGTTGGGTTACAGGGCTCTACTATGGGGGGAATAGAGGAGCCAGGAGGAAGGCAGAGCTGTTAGCCAAGTGGCTCTGAGATTCTCTCTTGGGATGAGGACCAGGTACAAGCAGCGATAGCTCTGAGATGCCCTCTGGGAGCAGGGCCTGCTAGATCCAGCTGTGTCAAAGCTGGCTCAGGTACAGCTATGCTTGCTGCAATCACACCTCCCAAGTGCAGTGTAGATATGCTGTTTGTGGCCCAATCTGTTTTGACGGATGATGTCTATCCTTCCAGATAAATATAAAGCACTGTGGGGACACAACACATGGGTACAGCAGAAGAAACTGTTAGTGTTCTTATATTTGACCACTTGCTGCCAGGTATTACCAGCCCTTAACCCTTGTATTAAGGACTCCATCTGGAATATCACTCACACTTACCTCTGCCCTGTACCGTACTGTTAGGTACACTACCAGACTAGCACAAATCCCCACAGCAGGAACAGATTATTGTGTGTAACTAAACTCTATATTTCCTGGTTTTCAGACATTTAAGTATAGGTGCAGTCAACATCCTGGTGGCATAAATGGCACTGCCTGTCAACTGGGTTAACTAAGTTTTGGGACAATGCATTTTTCATGACAGGCTAAAATGAGCACATGCGGTGTTTTTATCAGTGATGGCAAACGCGCATTTCAGCTAAATACATAGCTAACTTACTGAATTATTGCAATAGTTAGTACCTGTAAGGACGACACGAAACATGTAATGGCTTTCCAATGTTGAAGCATTAATTTTGTTAAGCTATCATAAAAAACTTAAATAATTCAAGGTATGTGTTGTACAGCCTAAAAATTTTGTTTATATGGTTGCCTCAGCTGATCCTCTTAGTTTCCCCACCAGCAACAGGGGGATTATGGACCTTGGTAACACTTTAGTAAAACTCAATCACTATGAAAATAAACATGGAACAGGAGGGAAATATTTTAAAATATGAGTTGCCTCACTGGCTACTGTGCCATCATCTTCTCCATATAACTGCAAAGAATAACTACCATGTAAAAGCCAGATCCATCTGCTGTGCTTTTTAAAAGCACAGGTTTTGCAGCCCAATATTATTCATAATTAATCAGTTTAAGTTATTTCCCCCCAAAAGTTATATAGGAACATGTACTTGTCTTATCCAAACCAGTCACAAGATTATATTTTTAAAACTACCTTTCAAGTTAATACTACAAAAGGTTTTAGGCCGCACCAATTACAAGGCGTAAGCTTCTCAAGAAAGCCTAGGACAAGGAGCGGAGAGGAGGCATTTCCACCCTACGTACGCAACGACGATTTCTCTGCGATGTTCCTGAAGCGGGCACGCAGGGGCTCCAGGCTGAGCCGAGCGGCCTGCCCGAAGAGGTGGCAGATTCCAGCCCCGGGGAGATCCCCCCAGTCCCTCGCAGGGGGCGCCGCGGGGGTGGGACTCATGTTTCCCGAGCTGGGCAGGGGCCTCTGCACTGCCCCGGGCGCCCTGATCTGACAGCGCCCCCGCCCCCAGGGCAGGGCCCTGAGACACACACGGGACACGGTTCTATGGGCGGGGAGGGGGGATTCCCGCTCCCGCCTCCTACGAGGGGATGGGGGGTGCGCGGGGCCGGGCGGGTCACTCACCGCCCAGGAAGGTGCCCAGGAAGAGACATTTCTTCTTGTGGCGCTTGAGGAAGCTCCACAGGGACGCCAGCATCCTGCCCCCAGCCCAGCCCGGCCGCCCCGCGCCCGGACCAGCCGAGAGAAGCTGCCTCAGCCCCGCGGGTGCCGCCGGGAGGGGCGGGCGGAGGCGGGCGCGCAGACACCGACACGCCCAGGCCACCTCCCCGCAGTGCCGCCGCCGCCCGGCTCCCCCGGAAACAGCAGCGCCGCGCGTCGCGTTCCGGGCCCGGCTGGCGGGGGATGGAGGCAGCGGCGGAGCGCTGGATGGACCGAGCCCTGCGCATGGTGAGTGCGGGGCCGCCCGGCGCAGGACATGGGGATAAAGTCTCCAGGGCGCAAAGGCTGGAGAGCGGCGTTGGTTGTTATTTGTAGCCCCCGGGCACCGAGGATCCTCCCGCCTCGTCCCCACCGTGCTTGGCACTGGACGGAGCCAGGATAGTCCCCGGGTCCCTGTCCCACGGAGCTTACAGTCTAGTCCAGGGGTAGGCAGCCTATGGCACAGGTACCGAAGGCAGCACACGAGCTGATTTTCAGTGGCACTCACTGCCTGGGTCCTGGCCACCAGTCCAGGAGGCTCTGCCATTTAATTTAATTTTAAATGAAGCTTCTTAAACATTTTAAAAACCTTATTTACTTTACATACAACAATAGTTTAGCTATACATTAGAGACATAGAAAGAGACCTTCTAAAACTGTTAAAATGTATTACTGGCATGCAAAACCTTAAATTAGAGTGAATAAATGAAAAACTCCTGAAAGGTTGCTGACCCCTGTTGTAGTCGGTACCTGTTAATTTCCCGACAAGCCCAGCGGGGGTTTGCGCTGACCTAGGAATCTCTGCAGGGAGAGCTGCACCCTCTTATAACTGAGTTAAAATAGAGAGGCAAGGGCAGGGCCGTCCTTAGGATTTATGGTGCCCTAGGTGAGATTATTGAACTGGTGCCCCTGTGCCTGTCTTGCTCTTAGCAACACAAACATAAGCTTAAACTATTGGAAAACTTGCCACATGCATGTTATTAAAACCAGTTTAACGTAGTTAAGCACACTGTAATGCTGAGGGACTAGCACTAAAGAAGTAGCACTATAGAAAACATTCTGATTTGACAGAATGTTGCAAATAATATAATTTTTTTAATTTGTCAACATTTTATTGGTAATTTATATGAAGAGATATTGAAACAAGGATTTGTTTTTAATTAAAAGCAATCTTTCTAGCTTTTTTGGGTGCAAAATCAGGAATAATGTCATCGTATGACAAAGACAAAGTGATCTCTTGTTCGATTGCAAGAACAGCAAGACCAGTCAAGTGTTCCTGACTCCTTGTAGAGCGGAGATAGTTTTTAATGAGCTTTAGTTTTGAGAAACTCCATTCTCCTGATGCTACTGTTACAGGAATTGTCAGTAGAATACAACTGGCAATGTACACATTAGGATATATGTCAACAAGTTTGCTGGTATGAGTAAACTGTACAATGTCCATCATCGATTTTGCATGTGGCAACATGGATGACGGTATACTCAATTCTTCAAACAGTTCAAGTCCATTTAAATCAAAATGATAGCCATGCTTCAGGAGGCTTTCTAGGTCAGGGGTCCCCAATGCGGTGCCCATGGGTGCCATGGCGCCCGCAGGGGCATCTCAGTGCACCTGCGTACTGGCTGGCGGACAAGCATCTGCTCAAATGCCAGCGAAATTCGGCGGCATTTTGGCAGCGATGCCTCAGGATGACGCTGCTTGCTGCCGATAAGCAGCGTCATCCAGAGGCGTCGCCGCTGAAATGCCTCCGAATTTCGGCGGCATTTTGGCGGATGCTTGTCCACTGCCACGGTCCTTTGTCTGGCGGGTGCCAGACAAAAAAGGTTGGGGACCACTGCGCTAGGTTCTTGCACTTTGTCATTAGTTGCTCTTGTTTTCCTATTTCCTTGAATTTAGTCCTGCTCAGCCCGCTACCAGCTGAGTGAATGGAACCCCAGGCCGACAGCGGGTTGAGTAGCTCAGCCTGCTGCCAGCCTGGGGTTCCTTGGGGCAGCCGCTCAGCCTGCCGCTGCATGTCATCAAAAATCAGCTCGCGTGCCACCTTTGGCACGTGTGCCATAGGTTGCCGACCCCTTCTCTACACATTAGTAAGGAGATGAGCATATTACAGTTGTTGGAAGGCTCTATTTAGCAGTAACAGGGCTATAGGAAAGTCAGTCAACATTTTTTGTTTGTCTGATGAAAACTGGCCCACTCCCTTCCCCATACCAAATAACAAATAATTGTCAACTTAATTTTCTGTTTTTGGCTAAGATATTGATTTTTTTAAAAAAGATATTGAAATTGAATTCAGGATTGTTAGCAAGCATTTTTGGAGACCAAATTTGTTAAATGACAATCTAAATGGAAACACAGTACTGCTTTCATGCTTGGCTCACCCCCCAGCCTGCTGGTCCAACAGCTGCAGTAGAGTAGGAGATAGGTGGAAAAGTGCAGGACCCCAAAATCCACCTCTTGGGGTGCAGAGTGGCAACAGCAGCAGCAAACCCTCATGTCCTATCACATGCCAATAGGCACCACCGCCAGCCCAACTGACCATGGTGAAGTTAGCACAGCATCTGATCTCAGGGATGGGGCACGCATGAAGCCACAGCAGCTCATCCTGCCCTATGCAGCTCCCCCCGGATGAGATGGATCACTGCCAGCCCGAGGGAGATAACGCTTCCCAGCTAGGGTGACCAGATCCAGATGTCCTGATTTTATAGGGCTAGTCCCGATAGTTGGGGCTTTGTCTTATATAGGTACCAATTACCACCACATAGGGTGACCAGACAGCAAGTGTGAAAAACCGGGACGGGGGTGGGGGAGAATAGGAGCCTATATAAGAAAAAGACCCAAAAATCTGGACTGTCCCTATAAAATCGGGACATCTGGTCACCCTACAGGTGAGTTCCTTCCCCCACACCTTCCCAGAGACCCCAGCAGCCAATCCTCTCCCTCAGACTGTGCTGCATTCATCTCTCTCTAGGACCCAACAGCCCTGCTCTTACATGCTCCACTGCTTCCCCTCTGTCCAGACTCCCAGCAGAGCGGTGCCCCCAGACCTAGTGGTGCCCTAGGCGGCTGCCTGTTCTGCCTATGGCTAAGGATGGCCCTGGGCAAGGGGTGTGTGTGCGCGAGGTCAGGTAATACCTTTCATTGGACCGGCTTCTGAGACAAGCTTTGGAGTAACGCTGAGCTCCTCTTCAGGTCTGGGTTAAAAGACACAGCTGGGGTTAAAGTGGTGCAGCTTTGTGCCTAGACTAGAGCAGGGGCACCAGGGTGGTGGGCTCCAGCACCCAGGGCTTGTCTTCCCTAGAGTTGGCTAACTTGAGTTAATTGGCCAATCCGTTCACTTGAGCCAAAATAGCTAGTGAAGACAGAGAGCTGGACGGCCCAGCATCACTCAGCTGTTTGTATCAGAGAGGCAGGTACCCCATGTAGCTAAAGCTGAAGGAGGAATGTAGGCTGGCAGATGTCTGAGTCCGGGCACTGTATTTAGTATGTTTACTCACAAAAGTGACCAAAAGTCAGCACCTCAAGTGTACCCCTCATCTAAGGGCACAGCTACACTAGAGAGTTCAGTGTGGGGCAGCTGCATGGGTACAGTCAAGGTCACCAATATCTAAAATGACCCTTACTGAGCTTACAAATCAGGATTTGGACATAAACTGCAAGCAAAGTGTCTGGACTAGGGAGGTGTTAGTTGCACCTTTCTGCAATAGGCTGGCCCTTAGATCCCAGCCACCATGACAGGGAACTGCCCCCTACCTCCAGTGAGTACTTCCGCTGTAGTTACCCCTCCAGCAGCCCCAACTGTAGCCCCCCTGCCCCCCCTTCCCCCCGCAAGCTCCCTTCCCCTCTGGCAGTGTCCTCTTTTAGGGAACCTGCAATATGGTAAACCTATACTGGAAATACAGAAAGAGCATCTGTGACAGAGTGTAACTTTGCCATCAAGTGTACAGTATATACAAATGCAAACAGCAATTAGGTTTTATTTTGTCTGCACTTTATCGTTAACATTTCCCCCTCCACCCCTAATTTTCTTGTGTGTCTTGCAGGCTAAAGAAGCATTGGAAAATGGGGAAGTTCCTGTTGGCTGCCTTATGGTCTACAACAATGAGATCCTAGGAAAGGGGAGGAATGAGGTGAATGAAACTAAGAATGTAAGTCACAGAAAAAGCCCTATCAAAAAGTACACACAATGTGCAATGGGAATTTCATCATTCACCTCAGTGGGGCCTGGATTTCCCCTTATATGTGCATATTTTGTTTTCTTTTCATATATATTTCACATTTCTAACTCTGCACACCTAACCCCCTTTTCAGTACATTAGCCATTCTTTTTTTTTTGCTATCACTTTTTGCATGTTTATTTTTCAGAGCATGGTCTAGTTATTTCAATGCTTTTGCTATCACCTGGGACATTTGTGTGCTTACTGACTGTAATTTATGTGAGTGATGAATTTCAGAAGTTTCCACTTATCTATTTATTAGTAATTCCTCTAGTTAGAGCTATTTATGACAAGAAATAAACAAGAATCAGAAAAGAAAGCTGATATACACAGATATAACATAGCTATACAAATACATATATTGTCCCTTTTATGTTGTACTGAATTCATATTTACAGTTAAAGCAGCACTCAAATTTTCTTTGACTACAGGACACTGAAGGTAATGTATTATAATGTAGACTACTGGTAATTTTTCTTTTTTTCTGTATATGTGTGGACGTAATAAATTATGCAGGAGAGCCTTGCTAATTCACACTAATGACTGGGAGACAGATGACAAATAATTGATTTTTTTAATTTAGCATTTAAGTGAACAAAACAAGGATATCACTTTGCAAAATGTACTTTGACAAGTGCAGTTGGGTTTTATTTACTTACAATAATACTTCATAGGATTGATGATAGAGTATTGTCTCAAAAGTTAGTTTCAGTAATATGAGACCTAACTCTAGTATTCTTCTATGAAAACTTCCCTGGGAAGAAAGACAATACCAGACTGCTAGTTTTGGTATGGAAGTTTTAGAATAGGCATTTTAGCAAAGTTCAGCTGTATTGTTTATACAAAATGTGTCAATAACAAAGACTTTTGCTATACTGAATTTCTGCTTTCAACATTTAGACCCAATACTTGCAATCAGATCTGTGAGGATGGATCCTAAGCCCCACAGAGCCCTATAGAAGTCAGTGGGGCTCTGTGCAGGTAGAAAGGTTTGCCCCCAAATGAATCTGATTGCAGATTCAGGTCCTCAATTTGTATTATGTCTCATCCAGTCCAAAAACAAAGTAAAAAAAAGAGGCTTATAAATTCAGTTTCAAAGAGATGGTAGTAAGTCTAATGACCCACTTCTATTTGTGGTGGATGATAATGCACAACCTTTTTGTAGCAGCTTTACTTCTCATCTCTAGTTCATGAAAATTAGAAGTGTAGTACATGTTAGGGAGTTCATTTTAAAATCAGTGTGAATACTTCTCCCACCACTGAAATACAGGCACCTTTTGGATGACCTAATCGATATTACACCATTATTTAGAAAATTAAGTGAAGAATACTAAATCCAAATTGGGAGAATTTACTGTTATAAGGCAGAATGTAACAGTAGAAACCGATCACAAAAAATCAGCAGTAGCACGCCTACTCTGACAGGAAAAATGGTGTAAAGGGAACTTTAGGCACCCAAGTTTCACATTTTTGTGGCTTGATTTTCAGAAGTGCTGAGCCACGCACCACTCACATTGAAGTAATTGGGAACTGAGGGTGCTCAGCACTTCTGTCTGGCCTTGTTCTTCAATGACTACAGGTGGTCTGGGTCTTGGATGAAAGATGGTGTTAGACTGACAGTGATTACTTACTAGAAAATATACAAGCAGGAAAAGACCAAAATGTCTTCAATATTTCTCTTCTTATTGTCTCACACAGTTTCTGGCATTAGTTGACTAGGTGCAAAGTGAACTGCTACGGGCACCTAACACCCCTTCTCCCTATTCCCAAACTAGTCATTTTTGAATAAAAATTTATTTTCTTAAATCTCTCCAAATTTTGCCAGCAACTGAAATCTCTAGTTATTCTGCATATTGTCACATATGCTGTCTTTCTGTTCCATGTGCCAGTAGCAATATATGTAAAACCAGTAAGGCAACCTCTTCTACCAGCCTTATCTTAAAATTCTTTATCATCAGGTTCCTCCTCCTTGCTAAGCTTGGGGATGGGAGGAAGGGCTGTATACATTACAGAATCTTTCATGTTGCTTAGTAGGAGCATGTATCTAGATTCAACCCTTCAAGATGTTAGGCTTGTCATTACTTGAATTTGTTGGGCAACAGTGCAACAAATATCTTTGTAAGTCATTCTTTTTAAACAACTGGGCAATAGGTACACAAGACCTAGCCAGCATTGTTTTCCCTCTGGCAGCTCCCATGCTTGCCTGATTGTTCTCAGTCTTTCCTCAGATAACCCTACTATTTCCTCTTTAATAATACATGTGGCCCTTCCCAGCAAGAACATTTTTTGGAATGTCTTTATGTGCAAACATACCCCTCCCACTAAACTGTTCTCCCTTTAAGATTCTTTGTTACTACATGTAGGCTTGTCCTCTCTATTTATCTCCTGTTTAGTCATGCCAGCATGTGTCTTTGCCCAGAGCATCTTGCAAGTACAGTATGTAATCACTGAAAAAGAAATATTGTTTCCACTCATAAATTACTAATGATGCCCTAAGATAAAATAGAACTACCAGCTTTAGCCCTGTCACTCTCACTTGTTGATTCTTGTGTAAGATTTAGATTGTTCGTTCTTCAGTGCAGGATACTTTTGGGCACTGTATTAATAGCATCCTAAGTTTCTTCCCTAATGACTTCACCTTCAGGTAATGTCTATTCTTCCAACACCTTTTATCACCCTTCCATAACAGTAATTATTTTCTTGTTCCATTGTTACTGTTTCTGTTTTTTTCCTTTATATAATAATTAATTAATATGTAGCACACAAATGCTATGCAAATAGTAAATTTTATATATTGGGCTTATAGGAGTTTATAAATGGACTCATATGATGTAATATGAAAGTGACTACATGTACAACTCATATAAAAATGACACATAGGTTTGTTTCAATATACCTGTTTACAAAGTCATATTTTAAGGCCATGTATTGTTCCACTAACATGGACTCAATCTTCATCTACATCCAGCTCATGGTGGGTCCTGTTGAGTTGGTGTGGGGGCAAGCAGAAGTGGCTCTATCTTCATGCCTCCTGTGATCTTCAGGGCATAATTTAGAGCAGTCAGACAGGGCTGCTCTAAATTACATTGATTATAATGGTTTCCCGGGAATCAGTCTGCTGGCCAGGGATTAATGGAGTGCAGTGAGCTCACTCCCAGGCACTCTTAATGCACACAGCCTTCATAGATTCTTAGAGTTCAAGGTCAGAAGGGATTGTTGTGTCAGACTAGATGATCATAGAGCATGAACTTTCCCCAAAATATTTCCAGAGCATAAATTTTAGGAAAACATCTAATCTCAATGTAAAAAATTGCCAGTGATGGAGGATCCACCATGACCTATGATCAATTGTTCCAATGGTTAATTACCCTCACTGTTAAAAATTTACACCTTATTTCCATTCTGAATTTGTCTAGCTTCAATCTCCAGCCATTGGATTGTGTTATACTTTTTTCAGCTAGACTGAAGAACCCATTATCAAATATTTGTTCCCTATGTAAGTATTTATAGACTGTAATCATGTCACTTGACAAACCTTAACAAACCTTCTCTTTGTTAAGCTAAATAAATTGAGCTCCTTGAGTCTGTCACAATGTTTTCTAATCCTTTAATCATTCTCATGGGTTTTATCTGAACCCCCTCTGATTTTTCAACATACTTCTTGAATTGGATCCTTCTGGATACCAGAACTGGACACAGTATTCCAGTAGCAGTCGTACCAGTGCCCAATACAGGGGGAAAATAACCTCTTTACTCCTACTGAAGATTCCCCTTTCTATGCTTCCATGGATTGCATTAGCCTTTTTGGCCCCAGTGTTGCACTGGGATCTTATGTTCAGCAGGTTACCCCCCAGAATCCCCAAATCATTTTTAGTGTCAACGTTCACCGAGGAATCCTCAGCTACCATATTAAGGCAATGTTAAGGTCACATTTCATCTCTAAGATTATGGGAATTACCTCTAAATATTGATTTAGATCCACATGTAGATTCTAAATGTGAATCTAAATATGAATGTACAATTATTAGTTTTAGCAACGTAAGATTTTAGTAGTAACCTATTTATCTGTATACATGGGCTCCATCACCTTAATATCCAAGCACATCACAATTAACAGTGAATGTAGCTTCATGGCATCGATATAAGGTATTCTCCCTATTTTACAGATTGAAAATAAAGTCACAGAGATGAAATGACTTGGCCAATGTCACACAGGAAGTGAATGGCAGAGCTGGGAGTTGAACTCAGATCTCCCACATTCCAGTTCAGTGCCTGGCACACACAAAAAATCCTTCTTTTCCTGAATAAGGATTTTAAAAAAATTATCTTGGTAATACTCATTCAAATAAATGATTCTCAAACTTGAAGAGCTACTTTGAAATCTAATGGAGTGACAGAGAGCCACAAAATAATCAGAACAATGTTGTTACATTATCTTATGATGTTTGTGTTGTAACTTTAGGTCAACAAAACTCTTGGTGACTTCTATATCATAATACAGACATTACAGTGCAATATCAGGATGGTTTTCTGGGATTGTTTTGTGGGTCTCTGCAACTCCATTAGATAGTTTCTGTATTCTGTTTGTGCTCATTATGTCACGCCCTTCACTGTGATACATGTGTCTCCTCCTCATTCCCATCCCACTTTCCCATCTTTCCGGGTTGCAAAGAGGTCACTCTGGTCTGTTTACTCAGCATTTTCCTTACATATGAAGCAGGATAGGGTGAGAGGTGTGCTTCTGAGTTGAGCCCTCTGCTTGTTCTGCCAAAGAGTAGGCAGAATAAGAGATCTGATCAAGCTTGTGGATTCCTTGAGAGTTGTACATAACTAAAATTTGAGGCTGAGTATCATAACTTCAAATCAATCTGTGCAAAATTGCACTCTGCGTTTACTCAATTCTTCAGCTGGGACCAGCCAAAAAAGAGCCCTTTCAAAGGAGCATTACATTGCCACTGTGATGGAAATGAAAATACCTGATTTTTAATAGACAAAGCGTAGCCCGCCCTGTTTTTATTAAAAAGAGATAATTTTATGGTGGTGTGTTCTCATTTCACTTGAGTGGATAAGGTGAATAAGGGTAATATGTTTAAAGTTGCAGATCAATGCAAGCCTTTTTTGTCTCCTTATAAATTCCAGGCTACTCGACATGCAGAAATGGTAGCAATCGATCAGGTCCTAGACTGGTGTCATCAACACGACAAGGATCCTGCAGAAGTGTTTGCACACACAGTGTTGTATGTAACTGTAGAGCCTTGTATTATGTGTGCAGCTGCCCTGCGCTTGATGAGTATCCTTTAGTTCTGATTCATGCTGGGAAACCATATGTCAGTATGTTACTTTCAAGTAAATCATTTGGTAATGAACCAATGGAGAAGAGCTTGATGTTGTCAAACAAAGGTTTATAGGGTACCAGCTTATCTGCTCAGAGAATGTGCCCATGCTACCGTTCCTGTACTGAAGGCCATATGACCAAGGATGAGAGATTTAAGGATAAGAGAAAGCAATTTGCAAACGTGGCATGTACATTGTTTTCTCTTAGGGGTGTGAAAGTAAATCTCAGAAAGAGCCTGTTACCGTATACAATTAGTTAATTCCACGCAAGTGTCCAGTTTTAGAAAATGTATCAAACTAGTAATATGTGGTTTCCAATGTGTCCCTTTTGGGATCTCTTCTCTCCCATCTCCTTCCAGCTGCAGAAGGCATGCTCTGTGCATTACTGAAAAGTAGTGCACAGGAGTGAGGGTTGAGTGCAGACTAATTTTATAAAAAAAAGTACAGGCACAATGTACTGAACTCAGATGGCCAGTAAAACCAGGATACTCTGCTTCATACCACTCTTTTCTTATTAACTTAGTTCCTTAACTCTTTCATATAAATCCCATTGGTTGTCTATGGCTGTCAGAATGAGCGATTTGGAGGTTGTGGCTCAGTTTTGAACATCTCCTCTGCTAACTTAACAGATACTGGCGAACCATTTCAGGTAAAACATCAAGATGTGTTCCTTCTTGTATTTAATGTTTAAAACAATGAATACAGTTACAGTTGGCGATGAGAAACTGAGATAGTGAGGCTGTAAAAGGGTTTCTGACATCAGCAAGAACATACTGATGGCATCACAACATAAGCACCTGCTTTTTAGGTTGACCACCTGCTGTTCAGTGATGGGAGAGAGAGGAAGCTTGTTTGTGAGAGTACAGTTTGAGAGTTTTGTACAGTTTTCTTCTGAAAGATTATTCTGATATTCAAGCTGAAAATGGCTCTCAGATATACCCAACTGTGTAAAGGAAAAGGCTATTTCTATCGTAAATGTTTTTTTCAAGGAATTGCAGTGGGATGAATGTGTACAAGTTAGCACTTTCCTATGTGGGTGTACTCTCTGCAATTAGTGGTGTTATTGAAAACATCCTAGCTCATTATTTTTCCTATCATTCCCATTCACATATTTGAGCCAGTTACAGTACATTTTGTGGGTGGGAGTGTTACTTTTGGAGGGCCATGGAGACCTCAGAATTTATTTCTAGGAATAAGATAATAGATGAGCTGCTTGATAGGAAACTAATTTACAAATACCCACATGCATGTTTCTTATATTCCCAAGGGTTAGTGTGATTTACAGAAGTAAACAAAGTACATTGCTAGTATGTGGAGGAGGGAAGGGTGGTTGCAGAAGAGTTATAAGAAAAACTCCTATGAAGGATGAGCAGGTCTGCGAACTACTATAATAAGCCTCAGACAAGGTCTTCATTCTGAAATTGAGGGCTTCTGATCACAGATAATTAGAGGTGTACTCTCAGTAAACAGAAGAGGCAGTACAAATTCTGTGCAATTGTGTGGCATCTTGGTTTTGAATGCTTTAATGAACATAGAGTTCTAATTTCAATAGTGCATTGCTGGTTATCGAGCTGAAGAAGCAGTGGACATGTTAAAAACCTTCTACAGACAAGAAAATCCAAATGGTAAGTTTCCTTTTTTTTGCAACTACT
Source organism: Gopherus flavomarginatus (assembly GCF_025201925.1). Lineage (NCBI taxonomy): Eukaryota > Metazoa > Chordata > Testudines > Testudinidae > Gopherus > Gopherus flavomarginatus. The sequence goes on from NC_066620.1 coordinate 107,776,630, forward strand.
TTAACCCTAATAATAAATTAAAAGAATTCTGGAACAGGCATTGTCATCTTTCACTTTCAATGTCTTTTTTCCTCCATCCTTACTGGCAGCACCGAAATCAAAAGTACGGAAAAAGGAATGCAATAAGTGATAGTCCTCTACTGATGGAAAACTGAAAGATAACAAAATAATGATTTGTGGAAAAGATCTCTTCAGTGTTCCCTTTGATACAGCATTTGGGTATGGAATGGAAACATTCATGAATGTCAAATGTGTTGATCTGTATGGTTTCACTAGTTGAACATTATCGGTTTCTGTCATTTTCTATGGTTAGTAGGTTGACTGATTTCTAATCACCAAACATAGCCTTTATGAAGAATATAATGTTTCTGTTTGGTGGGGAATATTTTGAATTATAGTTCAGACTGAACTTCTTTTCAGCCATATGGATTTAGCACTCCATTGGAGTAACTGCCATTCTGTACAGCACATGGATGAATATCTGTGTCCTTTTGTCTATGGAGCAGCTTCTTGCTGTTAGACAGCAGGTACTTGTAGAAACTAGATCAATCCAAAAGTGGATAAACAAGCCACTTAGAAAGTTACATTCATATACATACATATTGAATTAGAATACAGTTAAGAGTTACAAGAGGGTAACAAAAGGACAGTTAAGCAACTATGCTGATCTTGAAAATTGAGATCAGACCAATGTAGCAGTTCATTGTTTTCCACTGTAGATATACTGTAGGCCAAACTTTCAAAGAGTTTCTGAAAAGTCACATATGCAAAGGCAGATATTTATACAAAACTAAATGTGTGACTACTTGATTTGCATGAACAAATGGTGATTTGCTGCATAGTATTTGTACGTGAATTTTTGGAGGTTGCCATGAAAGTTTGTCCCTCTTACCCCTCTCTTCAATGTTAGTATATAGAAAAAGATTACAGTTAAGAATTAAATCCTCCAGTCAGTTGGACTCATTCTGAACTACTAAATCATGGCATTTGAAATGTGTAATCACAAATGTGAAAGCTAGGAAAGGAAAATGGCAGTAAGAAAAAGAGAACAAGATGCACGACAGTCTACCTTTTGGAGCATTTGTTATTTAAATGTCACTTACATATGCTTTTGCTTGGCCATGCTGTAATTCATAATCCAGAAGAGGGCCTTACTGTTCCACTAATGAATAAAAAGTATAGGTCTAAGTTGAATCCTTGATTATATTGCTTTTGGTGGATATTTTTCTTGAGGAAAAACATCTTGTGATTTAGTCAGTTGAAATGCAGAAATTTTGAGATGTCTTATTTTTTATTACAGAAGAGAGATTAGAATTCTATGGATACAAAAGTCAAAATCATGGTACAATTAAATATTTTCTACAATTAGAGTAACGTTGAAAAAGTAGAATTTTTTGTTTTTGATGGTAAAATAAAGTAACTCATTTGCCACCAGTTCCCCCAACACCCTGGAATTTATTTTCTTTATATAATTTTCTCAGTGTTTATAGTTTACTGATTGGAGGAAAAAGGAACTTAAAAAAAAAAGATTGTGCTGGGCTCCTATATGCTATTTTAAATATTGCTGTTATTTACAAGATTTTTAAATTATTCCTTTTGTTTACATTTTCAGTCTATTGTATTTCCTGACCCACTGGACCTCAGTTGCTGCTGGTCTGAGTCTTTTCTTTCCTATAACCAAATAAAATGTTACTACATTTGTAGATTCATCAGCATCGATAGAGATTATTTAGTGCTGAAAGGAGATACTGTCAGTTCCCTTCCTTCAGTAAGCAAGGGCTAGAAGGGACCCTGAAACAGGCTGCCTAAATATTGACAATTTAGATAACAGTTTTAATGCCTAGGAGGATCTCAGGGGACGGATATACCAGTGGTTAAGGCACTTGACTGGTGACTCAGATATGAGTTAAATTCCTGGCTTTAAGACAAGCTTCTTTGATTATTTTGAACAAGTCATTTTAAGGCCCAGATCCTCAAAAGGTATTTAGGTGTCTAATTCCCTTTGAAATCAGTGGGATTTAGGCACCTAAATACTTTTTCAGGATCTGGGCCTTACATGCTCTGCCCCCCCTTCTTCATCTGTAAAATGGATACCAGTACTTCCCTATCTCACTAGTGTGTTGAAAGGACAAATTAATTAATATTTGAAACAATTTAAGTATATAGATAATTGCTAATAGGAAAATTAAATACTTCTGAAGCCAACCCTGATTTTGCCATCCTTACTTATATTGAGGAATGCTTACTTGCATGAGGAGTAGTCACTGAAGTCAATGGGACTGTTCACATGAGTAATAATTCGAGAAGGACCAGGGTTGAAGAATCAAGCTGTTGGGGAGAAGGACTGCATAACGCACACAGTACAGCTGAAGGTGGTGGACACAGTGAAATTCTGTCTAGGACTTTTGAACTGAAACAAAAGATGGCAGGTATGATTCTTTAAAAGAAACCCATCTTAGGGAGAGGTTTTTCTTTCTCTAAAAATGTTAGGATATTGATCCTTATGACAGGCCAGATATATTGCTGGGTCATATTTCTGATAGCAGGGGTTGAGAAAGCCTTACCCAAACCACTAGGTTTTTCTAACCTGTCTAGCTCCTAGGACAAAGTTATACTGAAGTGAAAAAACCCAGACTAAATTTGGTGGTTTCTAAGTCTCTGATAGGGTTGATTATCTCTTCCAACAAGTAAAGCAGAAAAGAAAAAAAGGCCACAGTTACAGGCTCCTACAAATCTTTTCATCACTAACCCACCTGAAATCAGTGGGACCATTCATGTGCTTAAGTGTTTTCAGGATCAAGGCTTTAGCCTCTATTTGATAAAACACTTTTTGTATCATTAGAACTGATGCTAAATTGGCATGTTCCCCTGCCTCATGTTGGTCTTTTGGGGTCCCAAAATGGACTCTTGGGTATTGATGAATCCTTGATGAAGGATTTGAAAGGGAACCAATTTCTCTCCTCTGAAAAAGCAAAGTTAAGTTACAAAACCTATTTCCTTGTCATGGAAAATATTAATGCATTTTACTTTCTCTCTCCTGACTTGAAAAAATACATTGATAGATCAATTGATAAAGATACTCCTAACAGCTACATGCCCCCAAAGCCTGTTAGAAAATGTTGGCGTTGTTGTATTGTACTATGTTTATATTGGGTGCCTCAAGTCCTATTAACTGCTGTTGCGGCTGTAGGTGTTCAAGACATTTGAAAATTTTGTACGTAAATATGTGTCTGAGTGTTAGGCACCTGAGTTTGAGAAGTTTAACCTAATAGAGAAATCAAGCTATGTAAAAAATCTACAAGCTGTATAGTGTGTACATTTGAACTGGGACTTGACCCGCCTTTTAGTTTTTCTGTCACCTTAAACAAAAAAATTTTTCTAAAGGAAAGAGACCAAGGTATCAATATGGGAGCTCAATGGAAACCTTTGCTTGATGTTAAGCTGCAGTCAGAAAATCAAACGAACAGCATGAAGACCAGAATAGAGAATGATAATGGAAGTATGATGCTATTATAGCAAACAATGGTAGGGCCTGTGATGTTATGTGATTAAAATATGACCATATAGATCAGGGATCGGCAACCTTTGGCACGTGGCCCACCAAGGAAAGCCGCTGGCGGGCTGGGACGGTTTGTTTACCTGCAACATCTGTACGTTTGGCCAATCGCAGCTCCCACTGGCCGCGGTTCACTGTCCCAGGCCAATGGCGACCACATCCCTCTACTGCTTTAGCATCTCGGTTTGGATGCTCCCAGCATATAGATATGCACTGAATCTCTGTGTGATAAAAAGCCCTAGTTCAGCAACTTTGACTCCAGCAGCCTACTTATCACACCACAGCGACACTCTGGTCTCAACCAGCCTTAGTTACTACTAGCCGTGTGATCCCAACACACACCCTAGTCCTGAATTTCCCCAAAACTGTCTGCCCTGAAGGGTCTAGCTCTGGCCTGGAATATGTAGGCAAGTAATAAGGTCCGCTACTCTACACATAGCAGTTATTTTGCTTTAAGTGGTGTTAACAATCACTTTAATTCAAACACAGCACTGGATTGGTTTAGATTAAAAGTAAAATGAGTTTTTATTAACAAAAAGGATTTTAAGTGCATTTGTGCATAAGGGATAAAGTCAGAAATGGTAACAAGCAAATAAAAGTGAAAAACACTTTCTGGTGACTAAGACTTAAGAAAACGACAGTCTTCGTTCAAGGTAAGATTCTTATTATGCTTCCTCCAGCAAGATGGCTGATCACCCAGTCGGTAAGGATCTCCCACCAAGTCCAAAGTGCTTGGTTCTTTTGTCATCTTAGGTGAAAGGTAACTTGGGGTTCTGTGCCCCTCTCTTTTATAGTGCAATGAATTCTGAAATGTATCTTCCTCAACGTCCAGTGCCCCTGCTGTGAGGAAATGTGCCATGGAGAAGATTCCATGCAGGTTTCTTCCTTGCTGGTGCTTTCTACAATGCAAATTAATCTTTTCCTGCAGCCCCCGATATACCAGTGAATGGCCACTTGACTAGTTGCCAGTTGTCTGTGATTGTGCTTGGATGGAAGTGTCGACCTTTCCTTTGGAAAAAACCTGTTTACTCACTCCCCAATCTTGTCCCCAAACACATTTTAGTCCCATGTTTCCTTCACATTTCTACAGGCCTTTGGGCATTTACTATACCTGCACCACATAAGAATATTAATGATCAGGTTGTTAGGGTTTTCCAATAACATCTTACACAACAGCTAAGAGATACAGATTATGACATAAGTGAATTGGGCTACACTGAACTGGTCAGGCCAACAGAAACTCACCACCAGATACCTATGAGCCCCTTGTCACAATAAGTTACACAGATGAAGTTGTTATTTTAACAAGGGATCTAAGCCCTCATATTTTAGGGCATAAGCTGACCACTAACCGATGGCGGTTAAGAAGAAACTTCCTCTAAAGGGCATGTTATTCCATAACTGTCTATTACGAGTTTTTGCATACCTTTCTCTGAAGTGTCTGATACTGGTCACTCAGAGACAGGATATTAGATTGTCCATTGGGCTGTTCTAGTATAGTAATTCTGATGTCCCCAACAACCAGTCGAAACATTCTTTCATGAAAAATGTAATACAATTGATAGACTTTGCATCATGTTCTTACGATCTACAAACTCAGACTCTATCAGACTATCAGAAAGATAGGTTTCAGGTTCTCTGCCAGAGTATGTTGCTCTTACTTCCTTTGAAGTAGAATTCCAGGGGCAGAATCATGAAGAGATCCACAGATGACCTCAATTATTGGTGTGGAACCCAGGGAGAGAGGACATTATAGTCAAGACTTAAAACATATAATGATTTACTGGTCCATATCAGAACCTTGACCTCAGCTGGAAACAAATAAGAAATCATTGCTACCTTTGGAGCACGGACGTAATGTGTTCCATGGAGGAATCTTTGCAAAGTAAGCAGGTAGCTACAATGTGGCAAGCAGGTTTCATGTGTGGAGAGCATTACAGCAAACCAAGGTGGAGGTGACCAAGGCATGGAAAACTGGTAGTTTCCATATCCTGAAGAAATTATTACATCACCACCAGGGGCCCATCCAAAGCCTACTGTAGTCAATGAGAATCGTAGACTTCACTGGGTTTGAAGTGCATCCTTGGCGATCAATGCCATTTGGAAATCTCAATGCAATCTTATTAATTATGCAAATTATTTTCAAATGACTTTTGCTTCATTATTTCTATTTTTGTTTTTGTTTCTTACAGTCTGGCCAAGTGACATGAAAAGGTACAGAAAACAACCCACAGCTTGTATGATATAGAATTAATTTAAGTATTTTAAATGCAGGCTTCCTCACCTCCCCCAAAAATATGCTGCCGCATCAGACTTACTTTGGACGGTATCTTCTTCAGTTTAAATCACAGAGTTCTGTGACCTTATTTCAGCCATTGGTTTGCTTGTCCATAGATTTTGACATGAAAATCTGTTGAACCAGCTTGAAGGGCAAGAGCACAAAGCTACATGGCTCTGTCTGTGCTAAATGGATTGTGACTGGCAATGCAAAGATACAAAAAGTATGTCTTGTGACTGGCATGACAGGAGAAAGCATTAATTTAAATTACGATTTGGGGCTCTGAAAGGCTTATTGAGCCATTCCATTCTCATTATGAGTTCCTTCCACTATTTGAGATTAAGTGATACCTTTACATGACAGTTTTATTTAAATATGTACATTTATGGAGTTCTTCTATTAAGTCTTTGAAATGTCTGCAGGTCGTTTGCAGAGATGTATATGCAGCATGGCCCATAATTACCTTGGCAGGTTTAGAGCACCGATAAAAGATTGTATTTTTAAAAGTAAAGCCCTCAAACTTTCCCTGGGCTTGGCAAGAAACCTATTCCTCTGTTGTATTTGGAGCAAGATCTGGGGAGATAGCCTGCAGCCAGAAGCACCAGTAGAGGCAGTAACTGTTAAATCTTAAAAGAAAATGCTTTTGACACTAACAGAGGAAAGGAGAGAGGAAGACAATTAGTGCTAGAGTACAAGAAACAGATGTTTAATCATTTGCTTTGCCTTGTGGCTGCCAATATACAATCTTATAATTAAAATACACCTAGAAATGGGTCATTTTCTACTAATTCTCTAAGGTAGGCCTATATCTTTCTAAGGGGCTACCTCTGAAGTGAGGTTATTTGAATTTTTCAAAATTGTTCTAAACTAGTAGTCAAAAATGATGATTTTTTTCTTTAACTGAAAAATATTTTTTTTGCAGAAGTTTCTGATATGGCAGATGGCCTGTAGTGATCCAATAGGATGTAAAACTCTAGTTAGGTAGTCACTTGGCAATAAAACATGAATTAGCCTGTGTTTCCATAGAGACATTAAATGTTTTCAATGCTGTCTTACTTTTGTCTCTTTCAAAATATGCATGATTAAAAAATAAGAAAGAAGTAAGATGAAATAAAATAAAAAGCTTAGGACTCTGTGGACATGAAAGTTTAGAGCTGTTTGATTACTCTTGCTTTTCTTGGGTACGTCTACACTACGGGATAATTCCGATTTTACATAAACCGGTTTTGTAAAACAGATTGTGTAAAGTCGAGTGCACGCGGCCACACTAAGCACATTAATTCGGTGGTGTGCGTCCATGGTCCGAGGCTAGCGTCGATTTCCGGAGCATTGCACTGTGGGTAGCTATTCCGTAGCTATCCCATAGTTCCCACAGTCTCCTCTGCCCCTTAGAATTCTGGGTTGAGAGCCCAGTGGCTGATGGGGCAAAAATCATTGTTGTGGGTGGTTCTGGGTAAATGTCATCACTCATTCCTTCCTCCGGGAAAGCAACGGCAGACAATCATTTCACGCCCTTTTTCCCTGGATTGCCCTGGCAGACGCCATAACACGGCAACCATGGAGCCCGTTCAGCTTTTTTTTTTTTTTTTTTTTTTTTTTTTTTTAACAGTCACCGTATGTGTACTGGATGCCGCGGACAGAGGCGATACTCCAGCACTACACAGCAGCATTCATTTGCTTTTTCATGATAGCAGAGATGGTTACCAGTCGTTCTGTACCGTCTGCTGCCAGTGTAATTTGGCTATGAGATGACAGTTATCTGTCCTTCTGTGCTGTCTGCTGCTATCATGGGTGCCCCTGGCTGAGGTCGGCTGGGGGCGCAAAAGCAAAACTGGGAATGACTCCCTGAGTCAATCCCTCATTTATGGTTTCTAAAAATAGAGTCAGTCCTGCCTAGAATATGGGGTAAGTGTACTAGAGAACCAGTGTATCAGAGAGCACAGCCGCTCCATGTCAGATCCCGCAGAAATGATGAGCTACATGCCATTCGGAGACTGCTGGGGACTGTGGGATAGCTGGAGTCCTCAGTACCCCCTCCCTCCCTCCATGAGCATCCATTTGAGTCTCTGGCTTCCTGTTATGCTTGTCACGCAGCACTGTGTAGCCTGTAGATTTTAGCAGTTATCAAGCACGGGCTGATGGTGACGACGGATAGCAGTCATATTGTACCATCTGCCACCAGGAAGGGGAGAAGAGCGGATACTGCTCTTCACTGCTGCAGCATCGTGTCTACCACCAGCATTCAGTAGACATAGGGTGACATTGAAAAAAGTCAAGAAACGATTTCTTTCCCTTTTCTTTCATGTGGTGGGGGGAGAGAGTAAATTGACGAGCTGTACCCTGAACCACGCTGGACAATGTGTTTGAACCTACAGGCACTGGGAGCTCAGCCAAGAATGCAAATACTTTTCGGAGACTGCTGGGGACTGTGGGATAGCTGGAGTCCTCAGTACCCCCTCCCTCCCTCCATGAGCATCCATTTGAGTCTCTGGCTTCCTGTTATGCTTGTCACGCAGCACTGTGTAGCCTGTAGATTTTTTTTTTCAAACGCTTTGGCATTTCGTCTTCTGTAACGGAGCTCTGATAGAACAGATTTGTTTCCCCATACAGTGATCAGATCCAGTATCTCCCGTACGGTCCATGCTGGAGCTCTTTTTGGATTTGGGACCTGCATTGCCACCCGTGCTGATCAGAGCTCCACGCTGGGCAAACAGGAAATGAAAATCAAAATTTCGCGGGGCTTCTCCTGTTTACCTGGCCACTGCATCCGAGCTGAGATTGCTGTCCAGAGCGGTCACAGTGGTGCACTGTGGGATACCGCCCGGAGGCCAATACCGTCGATTTGCGGCCACACTAACCCTAATCCGATATGGTAATACTGATTTTAGCGCTACTCCTCTCGTTGGGGAGGAGTACAGAAATCGATTTAAAGAGCCCTTTATATCGATATAAAGGGCCTCGTTGTGTGGACGGGTACAGCGTTAAATCGGTTTAACGCTGCTAAAATCGGTTTAAACGCATAGTGTAGACCAGGCCTTAGGGATGTTATGTTTGTTAGCCTCATATAGCCTGAGGACAGAAGGAGTGAGTTTGTTGTTTTCTGGCTGAAGAGCAACACAGTGACTTCAGCTGTGAATGTGTCCGCCAGCTATTGTTATTGAGAGAGAGAGAGTGTATGTCCGCCAGCTAGTCTTATTTCTTTTAGACTGGGTGGGTGTCTGAGAGAGACAGAACGAGCCAACAACTCTTATTCCTTTTAGGGGTGTGTGTGTGTGTGTGTACATGTATGCACACCCACATGTAGGTGGTTGATGATGCTGTTGGGTAAAATAGGGGCAATTTCTGGAATTAAGGAATTGGTCAGATTGTAGTGATATGGGGTGAAATCCTGCTCCCTGTGAAGTCAATGACAAAACTGCCATTGTGATAGTTGGAGCCAAGATTTCACCTGCTGTTTTCCTATTTTAATATGGTTAAAAAATACATTTTGCTGTGAGGCTTTTGTAAGCTTATTTATAAGTGACTATCATGAAAAATTCACTCAGTGTCCACAGAACCCTATTTTCCACAGAACCCTATTTTCCACTTCTGTGAAAAAGCAGCCTTGAATTTTCAGATGCAGCCATTAGTTTGCATTATACTGTGACACGTTAGTATGCTCAGATACCATGTGTCATAGCACTCTCTCTCAAATCTGAACCTTAGAGTCCAGGAATGAGATACTAGCATGAATTTCCCTAAGCTTAATTACCATCTTAGATCTGATAGGCTGCCACCACCCAAAAATATAGTGTTTTGGGGCACTGTGACCTCCCCAACCTTCCCTGGAGACCCCAAGAAACCAGATCCCTTGGGTTCTTAAAACAAGGAGAAATTAACCATTCCCCCACCTTCCCCCTCTCAGAACTTCCCTCCCTGGACTATTCTGAGATACTGATCTAACCTCTTTAATCACCATACAGAGTAGCATCTCCCTTCCCTTCCACAAAGAGGCAAACAGATTCAAGGAAAACAGAGAGAGATTTTATCTCTCCCCCTCCCGTCTCCCCACTCGTCCTGGTGAGTTATCCCAATCCCCTGGGATAAAACAAGGGAAACAGAGAAAAAACAATCAATGAGGTTCTCTAAAAAGAAATCTTTTAATAAAAGAAAGGAAAAAGTAAAGAATTATCTCTGTAACTTCAAGATGTAACTATTACAGGGTCTTATAGCTTACAGACACCAGAAAGAGACTTTCCCACCAGTACCAATACAAATCAAAATATTCCCAGCAACTACACATATAAAAGTTAACCAGCCAGATCCACAAATGCAAATGGTGTAAAACAATTACAAAGCCCAAACCGCCTGTTTTACTTACTATATGAAAAGAAACTTAGAGAGCCTGTAGTAATGTCTGGTATTTCTCAGACCCTCCAAGAGAAGAACAAAGAACTCACACCCAAACTTCCCTCCGCCTGAATTTAAAAGTATCTTGTCTTCTGACTGGTCTTCTGGTCAGGTGTCCAGTTTCCTGCTTGTAACCCTTTACAGGTATAAGAGACATTAACCCTTAACACTCTGTTTATGACACCATGGTGATGGGAATTATATAAAAACCTCAACAGACAGACCAGGTGTAAACTGGTGTGGGCAGGGGGAGGGGCTAGATGTGGAGACTGAGGATTCATGGGAAATTTTTGCCCTAACTCCCAAATACAGACCGTCCTCCCTTGTTTCACCCAAGAATGCTTAGCAATGTCACCACAGTTGACAGATTTGCCATGTGGCCACTGGCTACTGGGGCATCACTTTAAGACAAGCTAATGCTATGGCTCCCCTTCCCAAAAGGCTGTCTTTCATAGGGTAACACAGAGAAGTCATTTCAGTATGCTGATAACATCCAGTTGTATGGCTCTCTTGTCTTGCTTGGATAGCATTGTGGTTCAGCACCTCAGCCACTGTTCAGTTCAGACAGGGCTGTGGATGAGAATGAGTTGGCTGAAGCTCAGCTCATCAGAAATGGAGGTGAGGATTGTGGGTTGGGGGAAGCTGCAGAAGAGATAGCAGAGATAATAGATCAACCTCTTTGCTTCACTCGTCACAAAAGTTCAGGACCTAGGGAGGGATTTTAGACTGCCAGCTGCTGTTAGAGGATCATACTGCAGCAGTAACTAAGGTGGCTTTTTACACTCTGTGCCTAGCCAGGATGTTGTGACTTTTATTTTTGGATGTGGATTTTGCTATTGCTAGCCATGCCTTTGCCACCTGCACTATGCTCCGTGGGGCTACCACTTAATACCCTTCAGAGACTGATGCCAGCGCAGAACACAGCAATTCACTTACTGAGCAGGGCATCTTGCTCGGAGCACATAACACTAGAATTCCAGGATCTCGGCTGGTTGCCTATCAGTCTCAGAGTGAAGTTTAAGGTATTCTGACCTATAGAGCCCTAAATGGCTTGGAACCTGCCTACCTGAGGGACCTCATCTCTCCTATGACATACTGCCATAGCTGTGATCAGCAGAGGCTCTCAAGTTTGATTTATCAGGGGCTGCAAGGGCCCCAGGACAGTAACTGGTCTCCCACCTTGGTCTAAACTTGCTCAAACTTCAGAACCTTCCAGGCACACTGCAAAAGCCACCCATTTGACACAGTTTGTTGGAAAAGATGAGGATATATCCCTTGGGAGAGAAGTGAAAGGGGCTTTTCTGTTTTGATTTACTGGCTGGTTGAGTTAGCTTGTTCCCCTTTTACAATTATTTAATGTTGCTGGATGGTCATCCTTTTGTAACTATAGTTAATTAGAAAACCTAGAGCTTTTTCTGAGAGTGTTTATTAGTACAGCTGAATAATAATTAATAAATAATGCTGTTCCAAGCATCACTAAATAACCAGAATATTTTACACAGAAGGAAGACATATGCTAAGCGCGTCTGTTCTCTGGTTCTTCCACTCCCTGACTTCTGTCCCTATGTATGATCCATCTGCCACATGGAATTTTTGTGCAGGTGCCATTAGCAACTACATAGATATTTGTGTGTGTCGGGATATCCCATGTGCCATCTTTTTCCTGCCTGCATTCATACTTCATGCATTTTTCTTTGATTTGCCTCTCCAAAGTCCCCATCAAATTAAGCAATGATAAGTGGAGAGGAGCACTTAGGTTGGAGTCATGTAATAGCCCTGCTCCTTGCTCTGCAAATGACCCATATGAGTCAGGCTGGTACAACAATTTGGTGTAAACTTTTTTCAAAAATGGATGAAGATGAATTTGGGCATCTGACATAATTTTCCTGCTAGGGAAGAGAAGAGTAGTTTTTATTTTATTTTATTTATATTAAGAAATTTTTCTTGCTTTTAAACATGGAATCAATCCATGTTCTTTGTGATCTACAGTGTTACACAAGCAAATGTCACTTTAATGTTGGATCAGAATTGTGTAGCTACCTTTGTGTTCTCTGGCTTCACTCATAAACTCAGGCTGACATCAGGCCAAGAATCCCCAGGCTCTGAAGGAGATGGACAGCTCCTAGGTGGCCAAACCTGTTCTTGTTAATCCTCTCCACAAAGACAGCTGCTTCTTCTTCAGTGCGATTCATTTGCTTATCCTCCACACTGCAGAGTCTACAGTTAATTTCCAATCTCTTTTGCAGAACTGCTGCTGTTGGCAATAGCAATCTGAAGGAATCACTCGCATGTGCACACATATGCACTTACTGAGTGTGCTCTGTAATATTTAAATCCATTGTGTAATGTGCTAACTTATCCAGTAAGGCATCTTCTACCTCCAGTGAAATCTTGAAGAGCCTTCACTCCCATTGACTTCAGGCCCTCAGCTTCATGCACAACAGAACCCCTAATTACTTCCACTTGAAGATACTTTAATAGCATTTCCATCTTGGGGAATGTCTAACAACTCATGAGTGGGCAACTGCAGCTTGAGAAATCTTTAGGTTTGAGGGATTTAAAAATATATATATTCTGCAGCCTTCAGTGTTGTACCTTGCCTGTACACCAGGGGTCAGCGGGAGATTGAATGTCAATAGATGTCTCAGAGCCTTACACAGTGAATTGACTCCTTGGCCTGTTCCCACCCCACCCATTCTTTACCTTAGCTTTGTGGCAGGGCTGTCTTTTAAGTACTTGTTTATCTCATTGTGTTGTGTTTTACTATCACTCCTATTTCAATAGTTTCCTTGTTCACAGTGGCATCTCTTAATGCAGGTATGGCACGTCTTTATTCTTACTGCTAAATTCCCTGTATCATAGACTAGATGTATAAATGAAAGCACTATGAAGTGTTTAGGACATTATTTCCTGTGCTTTTTGTTATGTACACATTTTAGGCCATCTTTGCAGTCTTCCCCAGTCATTTTTTCCAACCCTGATATTCTATGATTAGCTGGCACAGTTTTCAGCAGCCTTCAGGCTACATGAATCTCTGTTGTGAGACTAGTCCAGTGCTGAGTCAGCCAAGGATCAGGGTGCTGCAAAAGTAACTTAAAGCAATCTTTGCACTCATCCCATCTTGTCTAGTGCTCAGTACAGCCCATCAAGACTAAAGAATGTTTTCTCCCTCTTTTTCCTGTGCATTTCATTTCTGCCTCATGTTTGTTCTGTTTCTCTCAGTTGGAAACATGGTGAACCTGCACCATGTGACCAACAAGTGCTCCATGGATCAGAGGTGAGGAATCTCTGTCCTGTCTGATGTATTCCTAACACTTGCTTATTGGAGATCTTTTTTCCAATTACAAAAGAGGAGTAGTCCACAAGGAGTTGGAGACATTAACTCATGATTGATTTTACATTTTCCAAACTTTAAGGGAAAAATCTGAAGCCATGTGGTCCTATTAGTTTTTTAAAGCAAAACTCCCCATCAGAATCAAAATCAATAGAGATTTTTGATGCATCAGTTTTAACATAGGTTTTGGCCACTGGATAGGTGTATCCTTGCTTTAATCCTACTTTTTAAAAATCTGGATAGGAGCCCAAATTTCTCACTGGTTATCGTAATACTTTTGCTGGAATGAACTGATGATGATTCATGTCCATTCATCCAACGTCTTAAAAGTGTGGAAATAAGGGGAAAGAATTGTGTGTTCCTTTCAACCTTCACATTGCCTACAATGCTATCAATGACACTCACCACCCTTCCCTGCGGCTTTCATTCCCAGCTCCAACAGATACTCAAAAAGCAATATCTACTCCAACCTCATCAAACGTGGACTAACACAAACCATTCACAGTTACCTCATACACCCTTGTATCAATAGATCAGCACACCTGACTCACAGATTACATGAATTTGGGAAATTATTCTGCCTTAGCAGTGCTAAGGTCCCCACCAGCCTCGCATTCCATCGCTACCCATGTCCCATTTCTTTATGGTCAGGGGAGAAAAGATGGTCTTGCAATGCACATGGAAATTAATAAATTCAGGTCACTGTAGACCAAGGGGAAGACTTTCGAAAGGCTCATGTATCTAATGAAGAATACCCTGCCAGCAGCCCCTTGCTCTTATGCTAATGAGGCTTCAACTCAGGTGCCTCCAATACTGCAACTGTGGCAATAGAGCATGGGGAGATAAGTATTCTCTTGTCAAATGCTGTCTCCAGCATCTAAGGAAATAGCCCAGAGAGGCTGCTCTGCATCCTTCACACTGCATATTAGATTCACCAAGCATCATAACACCAGCTGAGCCGTCATCCCACCCGAGAAGGATGAGCAATAGCCTTCACAATGTTTGCAAGTCTTTGGGCCAACTTTTCTTTAAAAAAAAAAAACAAAAAACTTTGTTTATGTCATCTTAAGCTATTTACATATGAATTGCTGCTAATGAGGACTCGCACACTTGGCTTTCCAGCAGACTTGCAACAAGACAAAAATTAAGGATACTATTATAGTATGTAGTATGGCAAAGTAGTAGGCAGAGCACTAAATGGTTTTTGGGTAAACAAAGAAGTCAGCTGCTGTTTATGTGCGGGATGCAGACCAGTTAGGAGTTGTTGGGTTTTCTTTTTATGATTACTTGAGAATTTTAAAAATAGCAAATTAACAGGCCTATAGATTCTGTAGCAACTTTTCTGATTAATGTGAACCTCTAGATTAGATGCTAGATTATTCTCCATAAAAGGAACTGTTCTGGAATTTTCTGGATGTTATTTTAGTCTGTCTTTATATTCATACCAATCAGAGGATTTTGGCCTGTAATTTAATTATTGCAAATGGTCCATCATTGGGTTTTTTAGTGGGGAGAAAGGTAAGAAAAATCTAGACTGCAGTTAATACTGAAATGAAACCCTTTTCCTCTACATCTCTAAAAACATTTCAGTAGATTAGGAGCCAAATGAGACTGAAAGAGCTTATAAAATTCTATTAGAAAGTCATCTTCACCCAGAGCTTTTCCAGAGCCCGGAGATTTTATGGTTTCTTTTTATTTTTTCCTCGGCTATGGGACTACCTAACTGTGCTCTAATTTCCTGAGGAATTATAGGTATTTCCATTTTATTTAAGAGACCTTGAGTCTGTTCAGATGTGGCAACTGACTTAGATTAATTATGCAGGTTTTTAGAACTCGAGACATCACTGAGGTCCAGAGGTTTTGTAACTCATGCACCAGATGACCAAGCAGAGAGATAATATTACACACTGTGCTTTCTTTTTTCTTAAAATGCACTGCCAGCCGCTTCCTGGCCATTTCTCTGTGCTCATGGTTTCTCTGTCATAATAGGGAAAGACCACATCCACCATTTTGTCAGCAAAGGAATCTTTGCTTTCACTCCTCAAGTAAGTACAACTACAATGTAATTTTGTGTCTGGATTCCAGTGAGCAACAGAACACCCAGCTCAATATCAATTCCACATAGCCACTCCTATAGATTACTCAAGCTCCTTTGGTCAGTAATTTGAATTAATGAGGATGCATAGTGAGCTCTCACTGGAATTAAGAAGCTCTCACATATCATGTCAAGTATCAGAGGGGTAGCCGTGTTAGTCTGCAAAGAATCCTGTGGCACCTTATAGACTAAGTGGGTATTCACTCATGAAAGCTCATGCTCCAAAACGTCTGTTAGTCTATCAGGTGCCACAGGATTCTTTGCTGCTTTCACATATCATGGTGATTGATATGGTATAAGAGTACCCACTTTATCAGAAATTCAGTTGAATGGGGACAGATTGATGTATTACCTTACTCCATAATTCCCACTGACTGATTATAAAGTACTGTTCAATGCAATTAAGGGTATCAGTTTGGCCTATAGAAATATACTTACCAACTTCACAATGAAAGAATTGGGTGGGAAGTGGAAATTTTTGACAGAGGGAAAAACAGAGCAGAGAATGGATCAGAAAAATTCTAATAGAACAATAAATACAGTGAGCCAAAGTCATCCCTCATGTATTACTTCACTGAAGCCCAGATTATATTCCATATGCAGGCCACCTATTTGTGCCGGGTTAGCATTTGGAAAGGAAGATGGTTCTATTTCTAATACATTAGCCACAAGCTTCCACAAGTTTTGCTAACAACATGTTTGTAATGAATCATCATTGGGGGAAGAGGAGATTTATGGTCTGAGGAAGTCTGAGGAAAAAATAAATATTGTGCACTCAAACTAGTTGCAGAAATGAGCTATGCACTCAGGGGAATACAGGGGGGCTGAGGATTCTACTCCTCCCTACTAGCCCTTTTGAAGCTGCTCTGAAGCTACATCTGAAAGATAAGTGAGACGTAGTGGACATGGCCAGTTTCTGCTTCCCCTAGTATGTTGAAACAGTGGATCCATGCCAGGTGCAGACCCACTGGACATATCACTACTTTACCAGCTTAGAATCCCTCTGGCTTTGTGCTCCTACAGATACTGTCACTCCAGATCCACAAGGGTAGAGCGGAGTCACTTTGTTTCCAGGCCTTTGTGCTGATGTGTTTTGAGGCCTTGAGTGCCTATACAGGAAGGATTTGACCTTTGAACTCAAGTCTTGCATGAGCAAATGGAAACAAGTGATTCAAGGTCTATCATCTCCCCTTGTAAGCATACAATCACCTTTTAGATATTTGATTATTTTTCAGTAGGTCATGTCACTTTCTGAACAATTAAATATTTACTACCTGTAGATTACTAAGCAATTCAAAGAGAGACTACAATACAGCTCAACAGCAAGGGGTGACCAGACAAATCATTAATACCATTATATTAACTTGTGTAAAATTAGCTGACATGAAATCAATTCCATGTTCACTTGTTAAATTATGTTCCCCTTCAGTACATTTAATCTTAAAAAAAGAAAAAGGAGGAAAAGACAACTACAGTCCATAAATTATTTCTAAATAGTGTGCTATAGATTGATGGTAACTAGTACTCTCAATTCTGTATTTATATTAAAATAACTGTTTCATAGCATACATACGTATTATAGCAATTATACGAGCCGAAAATTTTTTTTGATGTAGATAATAAATTAATGCCTATTTTACCATTCATTAACATCTTATCTTTGCTAGGAAATGCCTTTTTTTATTCCACGCTTTATAATATACTGTAAGATTAATTCAACTACACAATATAACCATATAATTTAGCTATATAGACTTCTACCTAGAACCCTGACATAAGCAATGAAACAGAAGTCTAGGCTATAATACACTTAAATCAATAATAAACCACTCATTCTAACCAGAATTCCACAGAGAACAAAAATTTAACGTCAAAGTTAAATCTTCCTAGCTACTGACATTTATTTGGCTAGATTCAGTCCCCTGTGAAATGCCATTAACGTCAATGGATTTAAACCAGGAAGAATATAGGATAAAATTTTCAAAGGCACCTCAATGATTTAGGAGCCCAAGCCCTTGATCTATTCAGCATTAGGATTAATAAAGCCAGGAATGGTTTAAGAAATGGCCAATGGAATCGTTTTTCACTTCCATATTTCTGCTTTGAATCCAGACCATATTGTCAGTGACTGAAAGTTATTACCATCTGTTGGCTGTTCAGTGTCTCATGTGAAATGAGTTGGTGGTCTCATTCCCATCCCTAATTGACAAGAGACAACTTAAAAAAAAATCATCACGGTTGGCATTCATTGGTGTAGTTGTTGATAGTCTCACTAAAGAGGCCTGAATAAGTGGAGAATGAACTACCCTCTTACCTTTAGGCTATGTCTGCACATTAAGCTTGGGGTGTGATTCCCAGCTCATGTAGATGTACTTGCACTAACTCTTAATGAGCAGTGGTGAGCAACAACTCAGGCTAGCCACCCTGAGTACAACCCTGCCTGGAATTTGTGGGTATGTACTCGGCAGAGCTACCCCATGCCACTGCTTACTACTACCTGTGCTACAACAGTGGGGAGGGATAGCTCAGTGGTTTGAGCATTGGCCTGCTAAACCCCGGGTTGTGAGTTCAATCCTTGAGGGGGCCACTTAGGGATCTGGGGCAAAAATCAGTACTTGGTCCTGCTAGTGAAGGCAGGAGGCTGGACTCAATGACCTTTCAAGGTACCTTCCAGTTCTAAGAGATAGGTATATCTCCAATTATTAAAAATTAATTAAATTAAAGCTACACTACTACTGTTAGCATGCTAGCTCAATGACAGCTAGCATGAGTATGTCTAAGGGAGCTGACAATCTATGTGTCTAGCTGCCAGTGTAGATTTAGCCTTAGAAGTGGTGCATTCTGTGAAAAGCTTGCTGCACTGCTGCTAGCGCTACTGTTGATCAATAGAGAGGAAATCAGTCTCCCAAATAACTTGGGCCCAATCCTGCAGCCTTTATTCACGTGGAGTAAAGGCTGCAAGATAGAACCTAAACAATCAATACTGGAAACAAATTACTAGAGTGTAAGAAAAGGAAATGTTTGATATTTATTTGGAGCATAGCATGAGGCGCACATTTTCAAAGCCACACTCTGGCTGGTCAGAATCTCCCTATCAGCAGCCCACCACTTTGCCGTGGGGGAATTCTAGCCTCTGGATACTCAGGTGTTTTAAGCCTCTGGATTCTGAACAGACCCCAGGCACTGTCCTATGCTTGGGATTCCTAGGCACACTGTCAGAGTGACAACTCTATGTAGTGTCACCTCCTGACAGCTGCAATCACGCAGTCCAGCTACCCAGCCCCTGCTACCAATGCTGATCCAACGAATTCCTCTGTAGCTTAAATACCCTCTCTTCCAAAATCCCATTAAAGGTGTCAGCCTCCTGGATTATGGTTTAGTTCTCTCAAGGGGCATGTAGTAACTGTAGCATGTAACAGACAGACACTTTGCACAGAACCAAACACATTATTGCTCTTTACTTAATCACCCCAGAAATGCAGAGATTCATACAAAGAAAAACAAAAACAAACCCTGCACACATTTCCTCTCATTATATCTTGGGAGTCCTTTGGGATCTGTTCAGATAGGTAGGAAGCATTTGTCCCCTGGTTCATCCAGCTCCTGCAGCAGCTTCTCTCATCTTAAGATAGTGAAAAATGGCCAGCGAAAGAGGAGAAGCGGCATCCAGCACATCCCTCAGCCCACGTCGCTTCCCGCGGCTCCCATTGGCGTGGAGCAGTGAACCACGGCCAGTGGGAGCTGTGATTGGCCGAACCTGCGGACATGGCAGGTAAACAAATCGTCCTAGCCCGCCAGGGAGATAATAGGAAAACAAAGGTAAAGAACCCCAAATCCAAAATAGAGTCTGCAGTCTGGTAAAGATACATATAGAGAATTCATAATGTCACTTAGAATTCATAAATTGTACAGACAGTTTCCCTACATTGTTATAGGACCCTACACTGGAAAAGAATTACAGTATGGTAAGAAAATGCTTGACACTCTTTTAGAGCATTTCCAGAGCAACATTCTGGCTGGGCTTTTTTGATGATTCTGTACCTGTACACCAGCTCCTAGCATTGGCCTTATCAACAACAACTGCAACAACGTAAACCCAACCAACCAACCTATGCCCCTTATTCTAAATGGGGGGGATGAGAAAGTGAAGTAAGAGACAGAGATAATAAGGGCAGTCAGAGGGAGTTAGAGGAGAAAGGTGATTAGATTTAAACTATCCCCTGCCCTTTATCATTTATAATTCTAAATTCCAAACGATCAATATTCCAGTTTTGGAACCCGCTTACCATTTTCATATCATTCCCAGAGTGTATTAGGCACTTCCCAGACATAGAAATAGACAATGTCCCAGTCCTACTGAGTTTACTATTTAAATTATTAAACATATCCAAAGATGAATAAGCCAGAGCAGGAGGTGCATCAGTAGGCTACTGGTGAGTGAGGGCATTAGTCAAATGTAGCAGAGACATGTACCAATACCCTGATAATACATACATGGTTATTGTTTATTGCTATAGTACATAGGAAGGGAGTGGTTGAGTAGAACTCTGGGGTTCTCTTTCCACTTCTGCTATTGACTTTGTGCAAATAACACAATCATTCTGAGTCTCAGTTTATCCCTCTACAATGCAATGCACATGATAATACCTCACAAGGTTGTTGTGAGGCTTAACATTTGCAAAGCAATTCAGTGCCTTCCACTGAGATTCTCATTAAGTGTAAACTATCTCTAGGGAAAGGCAGCTGATAAAATAGATTCATATGTGCCATAATGAACCCGCAGAAAGGCTAAGTTTAGTTTAGAGATGGATGTGGAAAGATTAAATTCAGTCACTGATGGCAACATCATTTGGCTCCTGTAGGTGCACACGGCAGAAATATTCCATTTCCTCTGCTTAAGGGGACTGGCAAACAGAAACCCATTATGGAAGGTCTCCCTGCCCCCTGTCCCCATTTCTCTGCAAGGGAGAGGATAGTATGAGCAGCTCAGGGAGTGACAGGGATGTGGCCAACTAGGATAAGTGCAGCACAGATCCACTGCCCCCAAATATTGCACAATTTGTGGGTGCAGTAGCAACTACTGTCTCCATGCTACAGTATCAGCCACCGCCCCCTTGGTGATGCTGTTTTCCCCACCCCGTCCTTGCACAGGACACACAGCAGAGAGCCTCTTTACTCAGGAGAATTTGGCCTGGAGTGCCGAGTGCCGAGTGAAGGGCAGGAAGAAACATGACTTTTTTCCCCCAGTAGGAAGATCCTGGTTTATAATATACAGAGATATACCTACCTCATAGAGCTGGAAGGGACCTTGAAAGGTCATTGAGTCCAGTCCTCTGCCTTCACTAGCAGGACCAAGTACCAATTTTGCCCCAGACTTCTAAATGGCCCCCTCAAGGATTGAATTCACAAACCTGGGTTTAGCAGGCCAATGCTCAAACCACTGAGCTATCCCTCCCCCCGCACTAATATGGCTCACCTCTGGAGAGTCCATAGGGATAACGTGAGTTGTGCTTTGTTAGCAATTTGGTTAATGTGTAGAAATATAAGACTGGTGGCTTTATCTGTTTAATTGTTTGGTGCTGCCAAGAGCAACCATAAGCACAGTTCACTGGTGCATGAAGGGAGTAAAGAGTGACATTCACTACTCACTGTTACAATCCTCACATTGAAATACAAGGAGTGCAGCATCCTGGCTGGGGCAGTAAACCAGTTTCATGGTTATCTGAGTGACTCAATAATAATTGTTCTCCATATTAGGGTTTAAAACCTCCCTTCACTGAAAGAAATAGAGAAGAAAGAGGTGGGTTAACACTGAAACTTAATAGTCCATTTGTGCTTGTTCAATGTACCCCAGACTATATTGGGCAGTGTCCTTTGCCTCTATTTCTCACCTTGTGGTGTGAGAGTCTAAGGGCTTGTCTACACTGGCACTTTACAGAGCTGCAAAATTCTCGCTCAGGGGTGTGAAAAAACACATCCCTGAGCGCTGCAAGTTTCAGCACTGTAAAGTGCCAGTGTAGACAGTGTGTCAGTGCTGGGAGCTTGTGGTGGTGCTTTTTTTAGAGTGCTGGGAGAGCTCTCTCCCAGTGTTGCACCATGACCACACAAGCCATGTTAAAGCACTGCCATGGCAGCACTTTAACGTTGCCAGTGAAGATGTGCCCTAACAAACGAACGTCCCTTTAACACACCACTCCCCTCTCCCTCAACTGCACTCTGCTCACAGCTGCTGTCCTTGCCTAGCGAAGACCGAGAGTTCGGCTGTGCGGTTCATGTGAGTTCACCTCCCACCTGGGGGAAGAAACTTCAAGCAATGCCTCAGCTCTGCTGCCAATGCAACTGGCTCACAACCCTGAGTGACATATGTTGACTTAAGCTGTAGTGTAGCCACAGCTTTTGGTTGTTCATGTAAATAGAGTCTAGTCCTGAAGCCTTCCCCCTAGCCGTCAGGGGACAGCTCATTCAGGCCCTGTTTACATTTGTGATGCCCTCAGCTGAACTAGGGTAAATGATCTAGACCTAAGATGTGAC
The DNA here is from genome assembly GCF_025201925.1 of Gopherus flavomarginatus. NCBI lineage: Eukaryota > Metazoa > Chordata > Testudines > Testudinidae > Gopherus > Gopherus flavomarginatus. Next base: position 107,798,813 of record NC_066620.1, read on the forward strand.
TTTTTTAGTGTTTTGCCAGACACAAAAAAAGGATAATTTGATATGCTTTTAAAATCTTCTCTCCCCAGGTCCATTCTTGAGAATACAGTAGTTGAAACAGAGTTACAGTAGTGTAACTGAGATCTGATTTTGGCCCAACATTTGCATCAAGGAGTGGAGATAACATCCTTTGTCACAAAGATTTGCTTGGGAAGCTCATGGCAATTGCTAGGCTGCTGGTGTGCTGAGACCACAGCTTGTCATGCTGACCAATATTGTCTCTTGGTTTTCTTGTGTTCCCTTGTCTGTCTCGTCTCCATCTGTTGTCTCTTATGCTTAGGTTGTAAGCTCTTTGGGGCAGGGATTGTCTTTTTGTTTTGTTTGTACAGCACCTAAAACCATGGGGTCCTGGCTCATGACTGGGGCAGTGAGGCTCTACAGTAATACAAATAATAATAAATGTGTTAAATTAGCCTTTAAACCCTGCAGTGCCTGGCATAGGCCATCAATCTGAAGTGTAAAATAAGGACAAGATAGTGACTAAGGGGAGTCAATGAACATGGAGGGGTTTCCCAAACTGAGTAAGGTCATATCAGTATCTGTTTTATCATCATTATCAAGCAGGGGCTTTGCCCATTCTCCCTGCCCCTTCCTCATGCATTTACTTAACGAGAGGAATATTCAGGGCACAGCTCCCATGCATTGCACAGGACCTGGACCCAAGAGCTGAGTGGCGCTAGAGCAGTGGAATGAAATGAGGCCTTAGATCCCTTTACTGCCCTGATTAGCCACATTAGGGCTAGTCATAATATAGCGCTTAGGTTATATGCTTTTGGGGCAAGGGGATCCATCTGTATTTTAAAGCACCATGCACATTTATGGTGCTACCTTCGAGTCATAAATCATGAAAAAGCAATAAATATCTTTTTATAAATAAACCTGCTGCCAGCTTCTTTGCCCACCTCTCTCTTTCCTGGTCTAGAGAACAGCTCTGTTCAGGCAGCTCCGTGACTTCACCTAAGGTCTTGCACTTTCATCCTCGTCATCCTAATGAGGAATTTTTACCAGCTGGATCCCACTCCTACTGCAATCTCTGTAATGAGGACAAACACATGGGGACCTCACTCTCCGGCTCAGGGAGAGAATTTTATTTCATTCCTCAAATCACACCAAATTAAAGGGCTGGAGAGTGAGAGGTAACAAAGGTGGAGGAAACGGATTAATCCTTTGGTTTGGGCTATTTTTTATCTGCATAAGTGTTATTTGAGAGCACATGGATCTGATGTATGGCTAATATTGCTTTTGCTGGGAATTATCCACATTGTTCTATATTTTCATTCTGATTACTTGTTCTATTTTTTTTTTTTTGCTATATTTTAGTCACAGCTGGTTGGGTGGTTTTATGTTTCTTTTTATTTATTTATTTTTTGTGTTTGATTTCTTAACGTCAGAACACGGCAGAAGCGAAATTTTAAAAATACATATTCTAAATATGCACCATCCATTCTCTCCCTCAGGAATTTGATTGGCAGAAATCTGAAGGTAAAAGCAGAGCTTTTCAGTCATTCCTAAGTCCTTGATATGGAAATGGCCACCTACATTTTACAGCACAGTTTGTGCCATTATGTTGAAAGAGCCTGTGCATGCTGAAATACACCTGAAGGCCCATCCTCTTTTTGTTTTCTGCTTTAGGCCATCTGTTGAGAATGCACAGCACACTTTGTGTGCATGTACAGTTGTCTTCTGCACATGTCTCTCAGACATCTTTGTAAATTTACCTCCAGGAAATATAAATAGCAAACAAGAGTTCATAGACCTGGGTGCTGGTACCCATGTGCAGAGAAGGAGGCAGTTACTGGTGCTTGCTAAACACACTTTGCAGCAGATGGAAGTGGAAGTGTGTCTTTGGATATTAATAAGCAAATAGATATATTTCAAATATATCACCTTCGTTCCCTTTTGTTAAAAAGATTCGTGGGTATGCCAGACATTTAGCTTGTTGTATAATCCCATCTAAAAAGGGCCTTTTCAGCTTTCCATTTTCAATCTATGCAGACAGCTTACTTAGAAAGCCAATGTACTGGCACAGAGAAAAGTGACACACAGACAAAATTCTGTCCATGCGGCTTAAGGCAAATGGAAGACCTATCCCCTATTACTTATTATATTGAAATTTGTATTGCCATTTGAGGTCAAAATGGCTGTGTTTTTGTCCCAGAAGCCTTTGTTTATGACCTCTCAGAAAACAGACCATTTGTTAGGAACTGACAATGTATCTGTGACCAGAACAGTTGCTCTATCTGCACTAAAATAAGGAGAGGGCAAGTAGCCTGGCAATCATATATGATTTAAAGGTGTATGTCCTTTGTAATCTTTATTTATAAGTATTTTAACATTTTATAATTTTAGATGTACTTTTATTATAATACTTTTTTTTTTTTTTTTGCACATTGGCCCATGGCTAAATTGCTATTAATAAACTTCCCTTTGCTTTGTGGGTCTCTTCTGTAACATGTTGCATCAACTCTGCCTAACCAAAATGGCAGCTTTCCCTGCCCAGACTACTAAACAATTATAGGTTTTTTTACACAGAACATGAAATCAAAGACACATACCATAACAATTGCACCGATTCTGGGCTGTGTTCTCATCTCTTTACAGTGCTCTAGCAACATAGAAGGGCCAGAAAACAGCTGGATCTCATAATCCAGGAAGTCTCCCAGTACAGAGGCATTCCTCGAGTGCCATAGGCCACTGTGACAGTGCTATGCTTGCTGTCCTTTTAGATCCAGCACAGAGATAGGAGGGGGATCTCTTAGGAGAAGGAGGGGATGTGACCATATTGCTCTGTACTCTGGCAATTCTGGGCTGCCAAGCATTCCCTTTGGGACTATGTAAGCTAGATGAGCTCCTTGTGCTGTTCCAGCTCCTACTGGGGCTGGTACTAGAGGCTCTCAGTAACCCGTGAATCCAGGGGAATGCAAGGGTGACATAAAACTACCTTCACTCTTTGCCTTACTACTCGGCCAGGCCTTCTGGGAGGTATAGCTAGTGCCTAGGTTTATGCAGAGGCATTTTGGTCAGGGTCAGGGCCTCGGTGTATGCACAGGCACTTTGTTCATCCCTTGGATGCTCTGGACATACACTGGACACTGTGGCCTACTATGACACTGGCAGATCAGGTTCTAGCTCATGCCAAAGCTCCAGGTGCATTCACTTGTCTGTGAGTATAGATGGAAGTAATTGTTAAATGTATGAGAGGGTATTTGGTGTTTAAACATTGTGAAAACTAGTGGGATTTTACATGCATTGCTTTTACAGACGCTCCCCGACTTACGCAAACGTTCCATTCTGGAACACCTTGTGTAAGTCGAATTTTGCATAGGTCAGGAATGCATGTCCAGCAATTACGCAAAGGAAAAAAAAAAGCTTACAGAACTTTCGGAACTTTTTCCGTAAGTGCGGATTTCCGTAAGTCAGGTTTGTGTAACCCGGGGAGCATTTGTACTTAGCTGTATCCTGTAATAATGTAATAGCAAAATTTACATTGTAAATACCACTTTAACGAAATAACCAATCAGACAAGAAAGAAGCCTTGTGAAATGCAAATGACAAACTGTAACAGAAAAGTGCTAATTTCAAAGCAAGTAGTCAGTGTGTGATGATTGGGGTCAAAGCTCAAAATGCATTCTTCACTCTCCATCATCAAAGGAAAAGTTCATGTGGGTAGGGACCCTGTCAGCTTGTTTTCTGTGAGAAGAAGCTATAAGTATGGACTCATGGAAAGATCCTGCATCTCTGCACTGTTTGGATTCTAGCAGGGCAGAATAATTGAATGAGAAGACAGAGATCCCCAGAGTTATTCTGGGTAACCCTAACAGACTTCTGGGAAACTGGCAGATTACTACATCTCTATCACCATTTGGAATTACAAACTGTGACTCACATGTACATATATTTTGTTTGCTTTAACCCCTCAGTAACTCTCACTTCCTTTTCTTAGCTAATAAACCTTTAGTTAGTTTACTATAGAATTGGCTGCCAGCATTGTCTAAGATCTAGAGTACCAGCTGATCTGGGGTAAGTGACTGGTCTTTTGGGACTGGGCAGCAACCTGAAGCCATGTGATTTTTAGTTTAAGTGACCTTTTATCACAAAGTACAGCTGGCCTGGGTGGCAAGATAGACTGGAGAGTCTAAGGAGACTGTCTGTGACTCCATGGTAAGACAGACCCAACAAAGAAAGTAACAGAACACCACTAGCCGTCACCTTCAGCCCCCAACTAAAACCTCTCCAGTGCATCATCAAGGATCTACAACCTATCCTGAAGGACGAGCCATCACTCTCACAGATCTTGGGAGACAGGCCAGTCCTTGCTTACAGACAGCCCTCCAACCTGAAGCAAATTCTCACCAGCAACCACAGACCACACAACAAAAACACTAATCCAGGAACCTATCCTTGCAACAAAGCCTGTTGCGAACTCTGTCCACATATCTATTCAGGGGACACCATCATAGGACCTAATCACATTAGTCACACTATCAGAGGCTCGTTCACCTGCACATCTACCAATGTGATACATGCCATCATGTGCCAGCAACGTCCCTCTGCCATGTACATTGGCCAAACCGGACAGTCTCTGCATAAAAGAATAAATGGACACAAATCAGACGTCAAGAATTATAACATTCAAAAACCAGTCGGAGAACACTTCAATCTCCCTGGTCACTCGATTACAGACCTAAAAGTCACACTATTACAACAAAAAAACTTCAAAAACAGACTCCAACGAGAGACTGCTGAATTGGAATTAATTTGCAAAACGGACACCATTAAATTAGGCTTAAATAAAGACTGGGAGTGGATGGGTCATTACACAAAGTAAAACAATTTCCCCATGTTTATTCCCCCTCCGCACTGTTCCCTCACAACTTCTTGTCAACTGCTGCAAGTGGAGCATTTTCATTACCACTACAAAAAGTTTTTTTTCCTCTTCTGCTGCTAATAACTCACCTTAACTGATCACTCTTGTTAGAGCGTGTATGGTAACGCCCATTGTTTCATGTTCTCTGTGTGTGTGTGTGTATATATATATATATATATATATCTTCCTACTGTATTTTCCACTGCATGCATCCGATGAAGTGAGCTGTAGCCCACGAAAGCTTATGCTCAAATAAATTTGTTAGTCTCTAAGGTGCCGCAAGTACTCCTGTTCTTTTTGTGGATACAGACTAACACGGCTGCTACTCTGAAACATGGTAAGACTGGCATAGTGATCCAGGAGTTCACATTTGTTACTGGCTTGGTGAAATCTAATTACAGAACTCACCACCAGTTTGGGGCATCTGCCCCGTTCTCTGACAGTCTGCCCTGAGGTAGGCACTCAGTTGTGAGCCACTCCAGACACTGATACACCTAGTTCCAGAGTCACTAATTTTGGCTACCTACATTTGGCACTGATTTTCAGAGGTTTGGAGCCCTCACAACTCTAGCTGACTTCCATGGGACCTATAGGGGCTCAGCAGCTTTGAAAATCAGGCCCTGGAAGTCTGAAGTTGGATATCCAAAATTCATTAATACCTTGAAAAATATGGCCCAATATAACAAACATTTATTTCACAGTAAAAGTCCTCCTAACAATTAACTCAGCATTGTCCTACAATGAATTCAGAGCTCAGAAAAGCTGCCAAGCTCCTGGTGCCTAACTAAAGGTGAAGTCCTTTAGTAATCCATAGAACAGGAACAGCAAAGAGCAGCAGTGTTCATCTCCTTACCACCCTGACATGGAGGGACCACTAATAGGAGGAGGATTCAAGATTCCAAGGCAAGAAGGGACCATTGTGATCATCTAGTCTGACCTCTTGCATAGCACAGAACTTCCCCAAAACACAGGATAGTTAAACCCAGACTAAATCAGTCCTTGGTCTTTCCACTGAAACTACTAGCTGTGGTGGTGTTTGTGGTCTGTCCCAAATGCCAGTTTGCTAAGGAATACGCTGGTTTATAGTATACAAATAAAAAGAACACAACGAAATCCAGCTGTATTAACATTTGCTGGAAAAGATAATATTTATTCTATTTGTTTTGCTTCCAATATTTGAACAACAAATTGCCTGTTTTCCTGCACTTGGGGGAAAAAATCATACCCAGTGAGGCTTAGATGCACGCCTTTTCATTGTGCAGAGAAAGTTATTTTTTGGCTGTTACACTTGGTGTGTTTGGTGTTACTTATCGGAGAGAGAGCTGCCTCACGCTTGAGCATCCTGGCTGTTTCCTGTAAAATGGCAAAACACATACATTAAAACAAATGAGGAGAGAGAAAAAGTGAAACTCACTTCAAACATGTTTTCATATGAGATGATTTAGCTGCAGTCTGGAGGCAAATTATTGGCCTTGGAATAAGGCCTTAAAATCAACCACTTTGGGCTGTCACTAGGAAGCAGAGTGGACATACTGGTCCTTCTCATGAATTCTAGCAGCCAACCTGCTGATTCTTTACTTGGAATATGACCAATGATGCTACTGCTACTTTTATTTATTTGTTGTGCAGTGAAGATACAGCAGCTGAGGTAATCTTTTCCAATGATCCAATGTGTCTTGTGGAAAGCCAGTGCTGGAGGGAAGGTTTGATAATTGTGTTCTGTGACAAAAGTCAACTTGTTATAAGATGGACAATAAGAAGATGACAAACACCCTGGCTCAAGAGGTGAATTGGTTAAAAAAAGTGTCAGCATCCTCCAGTTACATTCAGTTTGCCAAAGCCACAGTGTTCCTCATTCACCACACCCATCTTTCCAGGACCTTCCCTTATTTTTCGGTCATGGGATGTCATGACATATGTTTTAAGAGCAAAGATTTAATTACCACAAGGAATGTAGCTCCCCAGCTCATAGGCCTTGCAAAACAATTTCTCCTGCAAGGAGTAGGTCCGGTCCTCCTCTTCTTCCCTCAGTTTAAGTGCCAGTGATTTGCATGCCCTTTCAAGCTCCAAATCTGTATCCCTGATACACTTCCTGGCCATACCTCATTAAATCCTTAAATTATGCACTGAGATCTGTTCTCTAGCTCCAGCACTTTCTAAGGAAAAGTTTTTCCTTGGCATCTTGTTTTGTCTCAGTTATTATGCAGCCTGGGATTGCTCCTTAAATCCAGTCTGAAGCCTCTGCCATCCAGGCGGCCAGTAACTGCAGGGTCAATTGAAGTCTCTCATAGCAGAGATCATGCTAGCCATATTCTCTGACATTTCTTTGAGCAGTGGAAATACCTGCTCCTGCCTCATGCCTGGCCACATGGCTAAAGATTCCATTCTTGGTGGTGTGTTTCTGCTCGTCTTGGCTTTTTCACTAGTTTTTGCATGGTCTCAGACCTCTGCCAATGTCTTGTTGCTAGCTTGGTAAGTTTAGATGCTGTTAGGTGCACTGGAGAGGCTTTGGGGACAAAGGTCATTACATTTTAAAAAATTCTTTCCTCTTCAGCACTGAGCAAGTGACACCACAGTATGAGTGAGGCACTTTTTCACAAGGAGTTACATAGCTACGGGTGATGGATACCATGGTATCTGACAATTATTTTCCATCACCCGTAGCTATGTAATTCCTTGTGAAAAAGTGTTGTGCTATCACAATGGCAGCGTACCATGGTGCGGTAACAATGGTATTTCAGGATGTTACTCCAAAGTGGAACCATGGTGGGAAGAAGCTTGTTTGGTTTTGAGCCTCATACCATGGTCCCTTCAACTTGGTTGCTCAGTTCCTACATCAGCCTATTGTGCTTAGGTGTTGCAGTTGATATGGCCTTCCATTGGAGGGCTTCAAATTGGTGGGTGGGGACTCATTCAGGCCCACGATACAGCCCTTTTGCACTAATCTAGCAGCATGAAGGAGCTGCACCGCTGGTGTAGGGGAAGCCTTAGCAGCTGTAGAGCCAGCTCAACTGGGTCTATGCATTCCCCTTCTAGCCCATTGTGGGGGTGTATTGGGGATGTGCCTGGGGAGAGGGGACTTTGGCAATCCCCAGCGAGGGTACTAGCCCTTTGAGGGGCATTACTAGCTAGCATTAAATAGAGCAGCCCTCAGTTAGAGTAGCCTACGGGCTGGTCTATTTTATGCAAAGCGTTGAAGCAACTCCCAGCAACTGAGGGCGTGTGGGGAGTGCAGATGTGGCATACAGTCTCTTTTTCCTTCCCCCTCCACCAAGTCTTGTGCTCAGATGGACTCAGGATTGGAGCCAGAGCATTTAACGTACTAAATAAGCTGCAGAAGCCACAGCACATTGGGGTGAGTTAAGGACATACTTTCCAGCCATAATTCTGAGTTTTCTAGCTTTTGTCAGCTTAAGCCAGATTCTTAATGTTATTTTAATGCAGTTGTTGTGTGTGTGAATAATATGCTCTTTATGCCAAACCACAAGCCCTGGAACTAATATCTCATGAAAATGCTGAGAGCCCAAAGCTAATAGCTGTTATGTAGCAAATGGGGTGATGGCTAAAAAGTTACAGACTGATGTTATTCCCACTGTGGAGGTAAAATTAAATGTGACCAGTGATTGGTGCTGGGTGCTATCAAATGTATGTGATCAGTGATTGGGGAGGAAATACCATATTATTAGCTTTAAACCAGATCATGCTATGGCCCATAATTCAAAAGCGTGTATAAAATGTGCCCCAAACCTTAGCTAGAGTATAGGGAATCAGAATTCAGGGAACCGGGGGGGGGGGGGGGGGAAGTTCCATCTGCTTGGCTTTTTAAGGAGGAGTTTAAAAAATATTCATTTAAAATAACACTCCACCCCCACTGATGGGTTAATACAGCTCATCGTCACCCATCACCATTGCTGCGGGCAATGATTCACTGGAGGAAGAACTCAGGATATGAAAAAGATGGATGGATCCTTTCGCCCAAGGTCAGTGGTTTTTGAGCAAGTCACGGAAGTGGTGAAGTCAGGCTCCCCAGCACACTACAGCCCCTGCCAGCTGGACAAGCAGCAGCAGTGGTGTCAGCTCAGGGGCAGGTGCTTGTTTGCCTTCCCAGCCAGCAAAAGTTTGTGGAGATGGAAACAGCAGCGAGTCATGAGAAGAGGGAGGGAGAAGGGTAAGGGACTGAGGTGAAGGGAAAAAAAAACCAAATTCAGTGTTCGTAAGTTTGTGTCGTGTTCATTCCAGTTTCAGAAATCAAGCCACGGGATGTCAGTGCAGCCTGTGAGAGTGCCAAGATTTCTGACAGGAATTACAATCTTTTCTCAAGAGCACATAAGAAGATTCCCTCCCCTCCCCCAAACATCTGATTTAGAAACCTCACATCGTGATGGGCAAAACAAAGAGAAGGCAGCCCATAGAAAGGGAGATGCTTATTTAGAAATAAGAAATGAAGTGGGGCCTGTAGACAGTGATTTTGGGTAAACACCTTCAATAGAACTTTTTAGAGTGTACTAATGGTACAGGTAAAACAAGGGCTGAAACTGTTCACAGTAATGAATGCAATCCTTAACAGATTTGGGGCACTAGCTGTGTCTATGACTTATTGCCTACAAAGGAAGAATCAGTGAGGAGAAAGGATACTCTCTAGAAACGAACTATTGATTATTTACTTGTAACACAAAAGGGATTAGCTTCTGCAGAGCAGAACTACTGATGTGGCATGTGCATTGTTTATTTTGCTCTAATCAGATTCACACCCCCTAACTCCCACTCTTAATAAAGCTTGTTTTACTACAGCTCCTGTGAGTTTATGCAGTTATTTGTGAATTTCAAGCATACCTTCCGAAAGAGGTGAAACACCTTTAACCTCAAGGGAAAGGCAGTGAAGGGAGAGTGTTTGGGACCACTGGGGATTCTATGGACTAAGGAGTCCTTTTGCAGTAATTGCACAGGAAATACCCAAATGATAAGAACCAATTTCAACAGGCTTAAGAGAAAAGAACCTTTCTGGAAACTGAAATTTCAGCTCTCAGTGCATCCTGGGACATGGTCTTCCCAGTTTGGGGACTGTCCTAGATAATCTGCAATAGAACATCATGACTGACATTAGTATCTGATTATGTTAATCAGAGAATGGACTCTGTTTTGTCCTTGCTCCCTACACAACCTTGAGACCATGGGGCAACCACACTGGCACAGCTGGATTCCAGATAGTTATTAAATGAGGTTATCTACAAATATGCAAGACCTAGCTACCTAAGTACACTGCTGCTCTGGCAGGGTTCTGATGTCTTCTGCCACAGAAAACAGGGAGGCCCATTAGATAAGCCCACGCTATTAAAAAAAGATATTACCCTATTCCCATATACTACAACATTGATCCATATTCCATGGATTTGCCTGCATTTTTATATGCAAGTTAAGAAAGAAATTTTTTTTATTTATTTTTACAGCCACTTATATTTTCTAGACCCTGAAGAACTTTGTGAACAAATGTCTTGGCCTGCTGTTTTTCTAGCCTCTTTGCTTAAAAAAAAAAAAAACACAAACAAAAAAACCCACACAGTATATGCAATAGTTGTGGCTTTTGAAATCAATCTGTCAAAGTCCTGTAGAACCAAATAAGGTGGGATGGAAGTAGAAAAAAGTTTGGAAGATCAGTGTTTGATGTTTGGATGGCTGAGTGCAGCATTCTGTGATAGTGCCCCTGCACACGTAAGTGCTTTGGAAGCTTGTATACTTTGTCCAGGCGTTGTCTTTGAAGTTTCACTACTAAGCCATGTCACTCAGAAGTTAACCTCTGTCTCTGCATCAGCCCAGTCATTACAGACATTAAAGTATGACTGTCCCAACCGGCCTTGTACAAAAGAGCAGCAAAATTATTAATTCAATGATAGTTCTATGTTAGGCAACAAAACTAAGTATGCACTTTAGAATTAGACCCTTTATGTCTAATTCTTCCATTTATTTAAGGGGTTTTCCTCAGAAAATGAGTGCTTTCCTGTAATACATACAGGAGTCAGATTTCTGTGGGGAGTACTTGGTTCTGAGATTCAGAAGATATTCTGCACCCAGCGATTTCTATGGGCCCCACACATACTTATGAGCTTGCCATCGTGAAAACATGCTTCTGATATATACAAATAGCTCCTACTATGACAGAGTTATCAGATGCACACACTGAGGATAAGACTCTCTCGAGTTTGGTCAGCTTCTTCCCAGTGAAAGATTATAATAATTTTCTGTTAATCTTACTATTCAGTAACTGGGTATTGTAGGATCAAACACACACGTAATAGGTATTGTTCATTCGCAACCCAGATCACCTAGGTGATTTGATACATGTATTTTTCCAAGGCCATCACTTACAGTAATGTCATTTGCCTTTTTCCATTTGCACGTGCATGCTTATTTATTTTTAGTGAATTCGGTGGCTAGGAAAGGTATTAGGTTGATTGTTTGCTGGCTACATAAAGGATTTTAATCTTTATGGTTATCAAACATGCCACTCATCCAGAAGGAGCCCCAAAATGCGTTGGAAACTTTGGATCAAATCCTGAGAGGAACTGAGTGCCTGCTGGGCATCTGCAACTCCCATTGCAGTAAGTGTGCGCCGCAGGCCCTCATCCTCTCTCAAGAATTGTCCCTTTATAGTGTATTACCTCCCTAGTAACTACATCAAAGGAAGGTTAAGGTTGCAAAGTCAAGCAATCACATGTTAAGGAATTAATTATCTTTGACACCTTAACTCAGCCCATTTGTGTGTACTCATAATTTTTTTTTTAAATTAACACGAGCAGGTATTATTCCCCCCCGCCCCACACACACACACGCAACCCCTGCTTCATTCAGTGTATTTCTTTTTAGTCTCCTCATTTAATGGGCAGGCCCAGGCAATATTTACTGCACACCATGCACAAAACCTGTACAGAATATTAGTTTCCTCCTGGATGTTTCTGTGGTACTCCCACCATAATATCTGAGAGATTCACAAATGTTCACAATACCCGTGACATTAAAGGGTATTATTATCCCCTTTTGACATATGGGTAAATGAAACACTGCCAAAGGCTATGCTCTATGGCCCATTTAAGAACTGCTTGTGATACAGAGGAAGGTCAAGGCTCTGATACTGTGACAAAGTCAAGCAAGGCCTCAAGAAATTCAGCATCCCACTGACAACTGGGAAAATCCTGCCCACAATCATTCAGTTTGGAGAAGCTGGGTTAAGATGGGTGCAGACACTGCAGGAAGCCATCAGAGAGCCCAGGCTGATGCCCAGAGATGAACCAGGAAGCAGAATGTCCTCCAACCTCCAGCTGGTGCGTGGACCTGTAGCCACTGTGGGAAGGTTTGCCGCTCGCACATCAGGCTCTTTTCCTATACTGTGGCTAAGTACCAATGACAGACTGACTGTTGTGCCTCCTTTCATCAGTCAAGATGTTGGATGGCCATATAACTGAAGCAGAGAACGACTAAGGCCAAACTTGTCAAAAAATGTCCACTAATTTTACTCCTGGGGGAATTCTGCACCAAAAAAATAAAAGATTCCCCTTCTTCTCTCCTCCTATCCGCCCTGGCTCCTGCCCCCTGCCCTTCTTATGGCTCCTGCAACTCCCGCCTTCGTACCCATCTCATTCACCACTCATCCTTTATATTCTTATCAATGGGCTTCTTTCTTCTCCAGTCTGCCTTGCACCACTACAGCGAGACATTGACAGCATGGAAGACACAGTTTTGCTGCTCTCGGTTCTTGTGCCTGGTGCCACAGCAGTCCCCAGCTGTCAGGAAGAGCAAGTTCAGGAAAGGTCCTGCTCAGCCCCAGGATGGAGATGCTCACTTGGCTCTGCAAGGATGGCACATGCTCAGTCTGCTCACATGTAGTAGACATGAGAAGATGGTGAATGTCTGGTGCAGATGAAATCTTTAGAGAATTTAGGGACCAAATTCTAGCAAGTCTCTACTGAGTGTGTGAACTGGGATTTTTCAAAGGCTCATAACTTGGCCACATTTGGGCAGATGGTCACAGGATCAGAAGGCAGCACAAGCCTAATGCCAGAGTGAAATTTAATGACTTTGCTCCATAGCATTGAGGTGCTAGAGCTTCTGAATGAAATGGTTAGACAATTTTTTTTTAAAACATGGGCAAAGTTATGTATTTTCCCCTCACCACGTTCTTGGAAACAACTGAATTATATCAATTTTACTTTAAACTATTTTTTTTTTAAAGTGCTGCTGGAGGCAAACAGCAGGCATGGAAAACGGTTAAAGACTGGCAAAGTTATAAGCATCTGAAAACAGAGTCTTACAACAGGAAATCTCGGGCAATCTTAATAATAGGTAGTGGTGCCAGTTCTTCCTATAACACAGGAATCAATCTTTTCTGCCACTGAAATGTAACCACCTCTGGTATGGAGCTGGCCTGTTGGTTTAATTACAAAAGCAATAGTACACCAAAGCTTAGGGCAGGAAATGAAGCGGAACATTATATTTAACAAAGATCATGCACAGTTAGAGAAGCAAGATATGAAGCAGCCTCTTCCCATCTTGGCATGCCTAGGCAATATTCCAACCTGGAGCATTCTGAGCACTAGATGGGGGGGATTGGTTAGCATACGTGGTAGTGCTCTGTGGCCACAACGTGATAGGACCTTTTGGTTGGGAGGAGTAACCCAGCCCTCAGTCCCTCTATGTGCCTACTGCCAATGATAGTAGGGCAAAGGAGAACACGTTGCTCCTTTATGAAGCAAACGTAAAAAAAGAGTTCTGGATCACCTAAGCCATTCAACCCGACACCAGCAAAATGATTTTTGGACAAGTGAGCCACAGCTGAATTGCTTGGGTCTTTGGGGCTTCCATAACAAGTTTGGAACTCAAAGGACACAGGGTAAGCTAGGAAAGAGCTAAATGCAGAATCCAATTAAATCTCTGTCTACAGAAGCATCTGCATCATAGGAGCCTGGGAAATTTTATTGGGGCTTATGAGGCCTAGGGCAGAAAATAATGTTGTGCCTATTCAAGGGAACAGATAAATATTGTTTAACATTTCCAAGAAGGTAAGTTCATAAATTAACATCCCTGATCATTGACTGGCTTGTTTGTTAACTTAATATTCAGTAAAGGGAGCAATTACCATGGCAACATTTGCATCTTATGACACATTGTGCTTCCTGACTGCATAATCTGCACAACACACACACACTGAACTTTGGTATTTGTGATAAAATTAAAGAGAAAGTGGATCTTGTGATTGACACATGTGTCTGCTTTTTTTTAATTGCTCCTTTTAAAAAAAATAAAAAATGTCCTCCCCTCTAGTCGTCTTCAAATTGTTTTTTCTCCATCCCACTGAAATGTTGAAAACAGCTCATGCCTCCCCCGGATCTTCAGATATATGTTCCTGACAGTAATCCTACGCTATGCAAATGTAAACTGCAAAGTGCAAGTTTTTTTTTTTAAATTAAGTACATCCAGCGGAGTCTAAATTGCGAGTAAAAGTGCTAAGGGGAACAATAATAAAAAAAATCTTCCAGTGCCTGTATAATTATAGTTCTGTTGAACAAAGCCTTACATCTTTTTGTTTTGGAGTTAATCTTAAATCTCCAGACATATGTGCCAACCATACAGACTATATTTAGGAGGGACAGTCCTTATTTTTAATTTGTCTTTCATTCTGAAAAAAAACTTTTAAGGTCCAATGTGTTTCAATGGAGTTAGTTGTATATCCCTATTTTTCCTCACGGATTGACCCTAATTATAGCATTTAAATGTTTATATTCAGGATAGAGGGCATGATCAATTAACCTCCTTGCGCCCGATATCTTTGACCCTCACTCATTAAAGTAATGTGGGACAGACCCCCTCCCCCCAAAAACTCTTGGATCCTTCTGTTTTGCTTCAGCTTTTTCCAGAATGAATGTTGAGCCTTTGACTACTTTTAAGCATGTGTAAAGGGTCCAATTTATAGTGGCCTCACTTCTCTTTGATGTCAATGGCAGTTGAATGTAGTTAGTGTCTTGCAGGATCTCCTCATTATCTGTATTTGGAGTTAGTGGCATGCCCTGATGCTTCACAGAATTATAATTATGCAGGCACTGGAAGACTTATTTCCCTTAGCATTTTTAATAAATATATTCAATGGAGTCTAAATTGTGAGTGTTAACTCTGGATATTCTTGTTATCCATATAAATGTCTAATTTTCTGACTCTTGCTAAGCTTCTCAAAGATACTGTGGCAATGAGTTCCATCGACTAATAATGCAATGTATTAAAGTATTCCGTTTATCAGTTTTGAGTTTGCCATCTTTCAGTATATAGTCTCTCACTCTGCTTAGTTTCTTTAGCATCTCTTGTGAGCAAGTTTGTCAAAATCCTTTTGAAAGTCTAACTAAATTACATCAAGTGGTTTCTCTTTGTCCACTAAAGTTGCTACGTTTTGTTTATATACCCTCTGGGCCTGCTGAATTGTTGCTTTTTACATTCTCTGTTTCTTCCACCATTATTTCTTTTGGCCTCTGAAATTTTTTTTAAGTGATAAAGGTGTACTACCAGAGTAGTTCTAGGGTAGGTATTTTCCCAACATCCTCTGTAGTGAAGATGTGCAGAGAAATTATTTAGCTTCTCAGTAGTAGCCTTACCTCTCTGGTAATCAGCAGACCTTCCATTCTTGAGGCATCATCCTAGACTCAGACTTTAAGGTCAGAAGAGACCATCATGATAATCTAGTCTGACCTTCTGCTCATTGCAGGCCACAGAACCTCAACCACCTTCTCTTCTAATAGACACCTAATCTCTTGCTGAGTTACTGAAGTCCTCAAAATCTTGATTTTAAAGACTTCAGTTACAGAGAACCCACAATTTACTCTAGTTTAAATCTGCAAGTGACCTGCAGAGGAAGGCAAAACCTGCCAGGGTCTCTGCCAGTCTGACCCAGGGGAAAATTCCTTCCCAGCCCCAAATATGGCCATCAGTTAGACTGAGCATGCGGGCAAAGCCACCAACCAGACACCAGGGGAAAAAATTCTTTAGCAACTCAGTTTTCCCTATCTAGTGTCCCATCACCAGCCATTGGGACTACTTTTTGCCAGTAGTCACAGATTGTCTACAATGGCATGTTCCAGATGAGGTCTCACCCATACCTTGTATAATGGTACTAACACTTCCCTCTCTCTACTGGAAAGGGAGCAGATGATGCAAGCATCTGGGTACAGACCTGGTCCTTATGCTGCTCTGCTGTGTACTGCAATTATGCCAGCAGAATGAATACTGAAGTGGTGTGGGAAAGTGTCCTACCATGGTGGAATAAATAAGGCAACTCTCCCCAGAAACCTTCTGCAAAGGATTGCAGAGTAATTCCATGAAAGTTTCCTAGAGCCCTTCATGGAGGATTCCGGGCTATCCCTGCGCACATAAGCAGTCTTTTCCAGGAACACTCTGTGTAGCTGGAGCAGCCACCAGAAAGCAGCCACCCACTTCACCTCATTTTTTTGTCCAGATTAAAACAAAATATAAGAGCATGTAACCTCTACAGTTACATTAGAAATGCATACTCACCAGAGGTGCCTTCCCTGGCATTACACTCTACCACCATGCTGTCCCGAGACCGTCTGGGCTTTGGGGTTACAAACAGCTCTCTTCGGGAGAATGGATCCCCTGCTCACCTGTCTCCCATTCTTCTTCTCCTCTTCCTGAATGTCTTCCTCATTGTTGCCCCTTACAATCTTTTCTTAGATGTCTATGTTTCTTCAGTGGGATTGGAACTGTGCCTGCACAGACTTCTCCCCACAGACCAGTAAGATCCACCACCTCCTGTGTACTCCAGGTTGGAGCACGTTTGGGGTGTTGAGTTGCCATGATCAGTTGGTCTGGCAAGCTCTCCACACTGATCAAACAGGAAATGAGAATTGAAAAGTTCCCAGGGCTTTAACAGAGAGGGGAGTGGTGGTGGTGGTGGGGGGCTGTTTCCTGTGCATCTGGTTGCTGTGCAACAGAGTTGAAAATGATCTCCAGAGCAGTCACACTGAAGCACTGTGGGACACCTCTTGAAGGCCAATTCAGTCAAGTTACATAACACTGCATCTACATTAGCTCTCTGTGACCCCATCAACACTGATGTAAGTGCTACACTTCTTGCAGAGGTAGAGTAATGAAGTTGGCATTACATGCAAGTTAGGTCAGCAGAAGGGACCTGTTAGTATAGACACATACATTATTAGGTCAACATAAGGCAGCTTCCGTTAAACTAAGTTTGTAGTGTAGACCAGGCAACAGAGTCTAAACACATTCTTCTAAGTTCAACACCCATCCTGAATGATATTAACATACAGGTCTGGTTTCCAGCTATGAATGTGTCAGTGCTTGACACCTACAATCTTGGCAAGCGCTGGCACCTGGTTTACCAGCATCACATTAGTATTAATGGAATTCTCATTTTAGGAACAGGAGGTAGATATGGAGCAAAAGATTCGGTGGAGGTTCTTTTGGCAGTGGCTTCTCACTCTTACAAGGCAGCAACATGCTTTAGTAAGGAGATCCCCACCATGCCTGCATGCAGACTGCATGGCGCTCACACAGATTTTCATAGCTGAGGAATCTCCCCATTCTGACTGGATGTTCCAGACCAAAACCACAAGCACTGAGTGGTGGGACTACATTGTCAGGCAGAACTGGGATGACCAGCAACCAGTGCCAGATTAAGGTATAAGCTAACTAAACTACAGCTTGGGCCTTGCAATATGAGGGGCCTCTAAAAAAGGAAAAAAACTGACTCCATTTCAAATTTTATCGAAAGTCGGTTGCTATACAAAATAGATATGGGAAAAAAGATTCTCTGTACCTTTTTCATTCAAATATGACAAAAATATACACATCTGGCTACATAAATACCCTTATCCTACCATAACCCTTCACTATTGTTTATTATTGACAGAAGGGTGGCCAAGCCTGAAAAATAAAGATACTTGTACTGTAGCAGTGTCCCTGGAAATTTCCACTACATGCATCTGATGAAGTGAGTATTCACCCATGAAAGCTCATGCTCCAAAATGTCTGTTAGTCTATAAGGTGCCACAGGAGTCTTTGCTGCTTGTACAGATCCAGACTAACATGGCTACCCCTCTGATACTAGTTAGTGCTGTGGTGATGGAGGTTTGCAAGGCAATTATAGCCTTGGTTCACCCGCAGAGGGTCAAGATTGGAAATGTCTCTGAAATAGAAGGCTTTCAGTGAATGGACTTCCCAAATTGTACCCATTAGCTGCCCTACCCTCCAACATGCACATGATTAAGTAAATTGGAAAGGATGCTACTCCATTGTTCTACAGGCTTTGGTCAACTACAGAGGGAGGTTCATGACCAACTTTATGGAATGAACAGCAGAACACATGATGCCAGGGCTGTAGAGTAAGATATCTGTGGCCATGGACTGCGTGCAGAGACCATAGCTAGTGAGAGACAGTGCAGTCTTGCCATGCACAGAATTCAGAGACAACAGTTATGATTGGCAGTTGGTTACCATTATGTTTTGGCAGAAAAATGGGAGAATCTGTCTCACCTTTTACAGTTTGAGGTAAACAACCCCACTGCACATGTGCAAACTTGAAAATAAACCTGTCTCTAGGCAGAGAGGGGAGTTCAATTTTCTGATCTGATGACTGCAGACAGGGAATGGATCAGAAAAATGAGTTCAATTTTCATTCCATTCTCAGAAAAATGAGTTCAATTTTCCTCAGACATCTGACTTGATGATCTGACCTGACTTGTACCTTACCCTTCTTTAATACCAAGGAAAAGTGGGTTATAGGACCACATCCACAAGAGCAGAGGCTCTGTGGGGTGGCCGGGAACCTTGTAGACAAGTGACCTGTTTGGTCAGCTATGTGATCAGTGGGATAAATGGTTGGGAAAGATAGACTCAGTCTTCCCAAACCTACCAATAAGAATAAAAAAGAGTTGCCTGGCAAAAGAAGATTCCCAGTGTCTAGGTGATGTTTTGGCAACTGTAGTATTTGCTCCAGAGCAAGTGGCTGCCAGTCAGGAACACTGTAAACAGCTAGAGGGAGAAAATGCTGCTTTGCAGGCTAGTGCTCTTAAAGATGCCCTAAAGATCAAGGAATTGGTGCAGAGTAACAGCTATTGCTGACAGACCAGAACCACTGGCTAGAACAGAGGCACACTACAGCACAGGCGGCTGTTGTTGTAGTGTTGGACACACAGGCACATGGTGCCATGGTTGATCGTGCTGGATGTAGGCTGGAAATATTGTTGCAGCAGCAACTGCAGGCAGCTCAAGCTGTTACTGTGGTACATGCTCATTGCCCTCAGGATCAGGGGATGAGAACCCTTATGACAACGATGATTTGTACTCCAGCCAGCGTAATCAGGATGATGGACAGTGGGTCATAGATCCATTGCTGCTTGTGGCTTGTCTCCTTACACTCCTTTAAAATAACACTTGGCCTTGTTTGATTCTGGAAGAGGTAACCTCACCATGGCCCCAGTAACCATATGCTGAATGGAGGTTGGACATGGGGAGGGAGAGAATGCTGAGACCGAAGTAATGTCCCAGACCATTACTAAACTGTACCCTGAGGAGATCAGGGCTATAAGTAAAGATCTGGGACCTTGCACAGAGGAAACAGCTGCCTCCTGGATTTTGGGTATAGAGCTGAGAAGCGATACAGGTGATACAGCACTGAATGAAGCCAGATGGATTAGATAGCAGCCTGGTGACTGACAGCAGCAACAAAACCTGTATTACATGGACAGGCTTGTGTGGGTCAGGGGTGGAACGGGCTGAAGTGGATTGCATGTTTCAGCTGCCCAGTTCAGCAGGATATGATGTGAGTACTCAAATAACAGGAGTAGCCATAGGACCCATGGCTGGAAGTCAAGCAAAAATACAGATAGATCCACCAGGTGCTATGTAAGTGTAAGAAGATCTCTAGGCTACCCACCTACCTAGGCTACCTACCCTAGCTCTGCCCCAGACTTTGGGTAACACCACACACTGTACCTAGTCAAGGAGAAAGAAGAGCGGGACCATAAAAGGAATAATCTCTCCAGGCCCTTGATGGTGTATTCTTGGTGGTAGTGGAATACTTGCTAACTCTTCCATTTTGGATGTAAAACCTCTCAGTACAACAACTCATATCTCAATCCCAATTAGGTTAAGGCTCACAGCCGATATCCCAACTGTCACTGAATATCTGGAAATAGTGACCATAATGTGGTGGAAAGAACATCTCAACAGCCCAACACTGTGGCATTTAATTTAAAGAAAAAGGGGAACTATGCAAAAATGAGGGGGTTAGTTAAACAAAAGTTAAAAGGTACAGTGACTAAAGTGAAATCCCTGCAAGCTGCATGGATGCTTTTTAAAGACACCATAATAGAGGCCCAACTTAAATGTATACCCCAAATTAAGAAAAACAGGAAAAGAGCCACCATGGCTTAACCACCATATAAAAGAAGCAGTGAGAAATAAAAAGGCACCTTTTAAAAAGCGCAAGTCAAATCCTAGTTAAGTAAATAGAAAGGAGCATAAATACTACCAAATTAAGTGTAAAAATATAATAAGAAAAGCCAGAGAGGAGTTTGAAGAACGGCTAGCCAAAAACTCAAAAGGTAATAACAAATTTTTTTTATTTTTTATTTTTTATTTTTTTTTTAAGTACGTCAGAAGCAGGAAGCCTGCTAAACAACCAGTGGGGCCCCTGGATGATTGAGATACAAAGGAGCACTTAAAGACAATAAAGGCATTGCGGAGAAACTAAACGAATTCTTTGCTTCAGTCTTCACGGCTGAGGATGTTAGGGAGATTCCCAAACCTGAGCCGGCTTTTGTAGGTGACAGGTCTAAGGAACTGTCACAGATTGAAGTGTCACTAGAGGAGGTTTTGGAATTAATTGATAAACATTAACAAGTCACCAGGACCAGATGGCATTCACCCAGGAGTTCTGAAAGAACTCAAATGTGAAGTTGTGGAACTATTAACTATGCTTTGTAACCTGTCCTTTAAATTGGCTTCTGTACCCAATGACTGGAAGATAGCTAATGTAACGCCAATATTTAAAAAAGGGCTCTAGAGGTGATCCCAGCAATTACAGACCGGTAAGTCTAACATCAGTACCATGCAAATTAGTTGAAATAATAAAGAATAAAATTGTCAGGCAAAAGTCAACATGATTTCTGTAAAGGGAAATTGTCTTACTAATCTATTAGAGTTCTTTGAAGGGGTCAAACAAACATGTTGACAAGGGGGAATCCAGTGACATAGTGTACTTAGATTTCCAGAAAGCCTTTGACAAGGTCCTTCACCAAAGGCTCTTACGTAAATTAAGTTGTCATGGGATAAAAGGGAAGGTCCTTTCATGGGTTGAGAACTGGTTAAAAAGACAGGGAACAAAGGGTAGGAATAAATGGTAAATTCTCAGAATGGAGAGGGGTAACTAGTGGTGTTCCTCAAAGGTCAGTCCTAGGACCAATCCTATTCAACTTATTCATAAATGATCTGGAGAAAGGGGTAAAAGTGAGGTGGCAAAGTTTGCAGATGATATTAAACTGCTCAAGATAGTGAAGACCAAAGCAGACTGTGAAGAACTTCAAAGAGATCTCACAAAACTAAGTGATTGGGCAACAAAATGAGAAATGAAATTTAATGAGTATAAATGTAAATTAATGCACACTGGAAAAAATAAGCCCAACTATACATACAATATGATGGGGGCTAATTTAGCTACAACGAATCAGGAAAAAGATCTTGGAGTCATTGTGGATAGTTCTCTGAAGACGTCCATGCAGTGTGCAGAGGCAGTCAAAAAAGCAAACATGATGTTAGGAATAATTTAAAAGGGGATAGAGAATAAGATGGAGAATATATTATTGCCCTTATGTAAAGGGATGGTACACCCATATCTTGAATACTGCGTACAGATGGTGTCCTCATCTCAAAAAAGATATACTGGCACTAGAAAAGGTTCAGAGAAGGGCAACTAAAATGATTAGGGGTTTGAAACAGGTCCCATATGAGGAGAGATTAAAGAGGCTAGGACTTTTCAGCTTGGAAGAGACTTAGGGGGGGATATGATAGAGGTATATAAAATCATGAGTGATGTGGAGAAAGTAGATAAGAAAAAGTTATATACTTATTCCCACAAGAACTAGGGGCCACTAAATGAAATTAATGGGCAGCAGGTTTAAAACAAATAAAAGGAAGTTCTTCTTCACACAGCGCACAGTCAACTTGTGGAACTCCTTGCCTGAGGAAGTTGTGAAGGCTAGGACTATAACAGCATTTAAAAGAGAACTGGATAAATTCATGGAGGTTAAGTCCATTAATGGCTATTAGCCAGGATGGGTAAGGAATGGTGTACCTAGCCTCTGTTTGTCAGAGGGTGGAGATGGATGGCAGGAGAGAGATCACCTGATCATTACCTGTTAGGTTCACTCCCTCTGGGACACCTGGCATTGGCCATGGTCAGTAGACAGGATACTGGGCTAGACGGACCTTTGGTCTGACCCAGTACGGCTGTTCTTATGAAAGAAGTCACTCATGTTATCATCAAGCAGGACCATATGCAGAAGAGTCTAGTTAATCCTGTTCACCGCCTGAAGAGAAAAGAATTGTTTCTGCAAAATGTGTCAGAGGCAAGCATTAAACCTGAGTAACAAATACATTATGCCACTGCTGACAGGATGGGACAATTGGTGGAGATACCAACAAAGCCTAACCATCAGAGAAGGAGCACTGTGGGAGATGTGTTAGGAACAGTGGGCAACATTTGAGTTATAACTCAGGTTAACTTTGCAGTAAAGACAAGCTCTCAGACTTATTGGTTCCTCACACAGCCATTTATCTCACTCCAGTGAGGCAAAGCATGTGTGAACCTAGCTTCAGTGGCTGGCTAAACTGCTTGCAGTCACTGGAGCTGCACAAAGCAGCTGAGGCAAGGCAGTGAATCTGGCCCATTATACACTATTATGTATAGATCTTCGGCAAGATGCTTTCTTTCATTAACACTTACTGTACTCTCTGTGACAGCACAGTTGCAAAACACCTTGCTTCACACTGTCTCACATTTCACAAACTGCATTTATAGCACAACGCGCCAATGCACATATTATAGTTTGTGTATTTAACCCAAATGCTAGATTTACCACAATCACTGTAACCTGATGCCTTGCAACAGCTTTGCTAGGATATGTGAGGTTGAGAAATCTTCAGGATGATTTGCTGTCTCACATTCTATTTTGTGGAACCTCACAACACCAATTAACGGGATATGATAGTGACTGAAGGACACTAGAATGTGCCTTTGAGCTCTCTCCATGCTGATCCATCTTGATATGATGGAGTGGAGAAGAAGAGCTTGTCATCAAAGTTGGGAAGAGTCTCAGTGCAAATTCAAAAAAGAAAGCCAAAGGAAAAGCAGAGACCTTATATGCCATTGTTCTGAACTGTCATTGAAGAGTCTGAGCCATCACTGGTCACCTCATGGCTTTGGCATGCATTGGCATCAGTGCAACTAGTGTTCCTCATGTCCAGAACAAAAGCCTCTTGCCAGCAAGCTGAACGTTGACATGACAAAGATCAAAAGGTCAACATTTTTTCTTTTGGCCTGCAGCCACTGCTAGGTTGTAGAGGAGGAGTGTAAGGGTGAGGGAAAAGATGTGACACACTGGGGTAAACATTTGACAATGTAACCCTCAAGTGTGAGGCAATGGGTGAGATGGAAAGACAGTAAAATGGGCTTCTACCTCCCAGGAGTTCAGACTTCATAGAATCAGAGGGTTGGAAGGGACCTCAGGAGGTCATCTAGTACAACCCCCTGTTCAAAGCAGGACCAATCCCCAGACAGCTCTTTACCCCAGTTCCCTAAATGGCCCCCTCAAGGATGGAACTCACAGCCCTGGGTTTAGCAGGCCAATGCTCAAACCACCAAGCTATTCCTGCTCCCACCAAAGCTTCACATTTGGGTGGCAAATAGCTGATGTGTGGCAATCTCAGTCAGGAGCAGTTCTGTTTTTTGCTGCCCCAAGCCTGGCAGTAAGGCAGCCTTCAGCAGCGTTTCTGCAGGAGGTCTGCCAGTCACATGGATTCAGCAGTGGTTCTGCAGGTGATCTACTGGCCCCATGTGTTTGGCGTATCAGCTGCTGAATTGCTGCTCAAACCACGGAACCAGCAGACCTCCCGCAGAACTGCCGCCAAAGACTCCCTGACTGCAGCCCTCATGACAACCAGTACGCTGCCCCTCCCATCCCATCTTGCTGCACTGGTGCCTGGAGCCACCGCTGCTCATAGTAATGTTTAAAGGCGTATGAATACTTAAATATCTGCTTATAGTACATACTTCCAGCTGCACACAGAAGTTAGGGATGAGATTTTTCAAAGCCAGTTAGAGGATTTAGTCACAGAACTCCCATTGAAAGTTGTGAGTTACGTGGCCCAAGTCTACTAGTCAGCCTTGAAAAATCTCAGTCTATTTCTCTATTACACAAGAGAAAAAACTATGTTAAAAGAACATTATTGGGTTGAAAAGTAAAGCACTTAAAATTTAGAAAAGGCCACATCTCCCCCAGCTCCCAGTCTCCTTGCCCAGTTAAGTCGCAGTCTCCCTGCTCGACTTCCAGTCCCAGTTTCCCTCCAACCCCATCAGCCTCCAGCCCCAGTCTTCCCACCACCCCCTGACTCCTTGTCCTAGTCTAGTCTCCCCGCCCCCCAAGTCCAGCTGTTATCCCCTCTGCATTCAATTAAGGTAGCTTCCTCCTCCATGCTGTCTAGGCACCAGTGAGGGCATGGAGAGTCAGGATCCTTGGTCTCAGTTCTGGTGGCCAGATCGACCTGGAACAATCTGAGCTGCAGCTCTGCTCCTCCCTCGCCCGCCCTACAGTGCTGGGCCAAGCCGCTGGCCCAAACCCACTGCTGGCCCCAGAGCTGCCCCTGGGGCATGGCAGGCCCAAGCTCAGGGCCACCAGCTGAAGCTGAGCAGTGACTGGCTTCAGATAGAGAGAGAGGGTGGGGTTTCAGGGCACAATATGGGCAGGGCCATGGCCTAGGTCAGTGAAGGCTTAGCCTGCCCTGGCCTATGATACCCACTGCCCATGTCTACAAGAATTATGAATCCTATTTTTGAAGGAAAAACACAACAATTTATATGTAGTTGTACTCTACACCTGGGTTTGTAGGCAGTAAAGATTTTGAAAGATAGGTCTTGTATTAAAGGCTGGAATTAAATTGCCCACTATTTCTGTGCTTTAAAGCCCATGACCCAAAGGAGTAGAAGAACTTTGAGATAATGGGGAACAACTGAGTTCAAACCTTGCCAGACTACTATGCATTTTCCAAATCAATTGGAAAATATTAATCTCCACTGCATGTATTGCTACTGGCACCCAAATTTGAAAATGTTTGGCCTAAATCCATATTTAATACGTAATTGGAGAGTGTACAGATTTCCAGATCCAACAGCAGACAATACTAGTTGTGTGTACTCAGCTCCTTTGAAAGTAAGGTCACTTTGATTTAGGTGACCATCTAAGGCATTTGACAGCTTTGATTTCTGTCAGCAACCATGATGGGGATAATCAGTCTTAGTGGCTGGAGTCAGGTGTCAGAGCCAGAATCAGGAGTCTAGAAGTGGGCTGGAGTAAGAACAAGGCTGGAGCAGGCTAGGTCTTGGGGAGGAGAGGGTTGCAAGCTCTGGAGTGACAATGAGTAAACTAAGCTGCTGGCCCTCCTGTGATCACACCCACACACCCACACACACACCCACCCCCTAGTGGATTGCCTGGAAAGTGTTAGGAAATCTAAGTATAGGTGGTCACTACCAACTCCCCCATTAGAATTTATTCTTAACACTAGTATGCAACACTGATAAATGCAATTATTAATGAGGGTTCCACAGCAAGGGACAAGTTATCTAGGTCTTCAAACAACCCCTGACCTCATCAGACAAGAGCTCCCCGCAGACCAGACACACCAACTCAAAGTGGAACCAGACCCTGCCAGAATGACACATGCAAAAACCTGCAGACATGTTTCCACTGCTACAATGATCAACACCCCATACAACACACTTTTTTAAGATCTATGGGGCCTACACATGCCTATCATAACATGTGATATACCTCATCCAGTTCACTAAATGCCTCAATAGCAACTATGTCTGTCTGGTTTCACCCACAATCACCATGCTCTTCAAATGAGCTCACATAAAAGAATTATAAGACAAAAATACCATACCACCCACAGACGAACACTTTTCACAGAGTGATCACTCTATCACTGACCTCTCAGGTCTTGTCCTCAAAGGAAACTTGCACAACACCTTCAAAAGATATGCCTGATGCTTAAAGTCATAGACTTGCTAGACATTAAAAACATGGTCTTAAAGACTTTGGATTTATAGTTTATTAAAACAATATGTAACCTACTAACCTCCCTTTTTTATCCCATGACAGTAGAAGGGTTAAGGGCCCGTAACAGGGTCAGCACCCGCCTCTTGGGCATGCCTCTTTTTCTCAGGCCAATAGTGCCTGCAAACAGTCTTTTCACCCGGGGGAGGGCGGAGAAACCACACACCTTTCATGGATGGCCCCCTTTCCTCTCAGTTAGGTGTGAGCCTGCTTTTCTTTTTTAGTCTTACATCAGGGTGGTACCTGCCTCTTGCAAGCACCCCCAGGCCACTGGTTCTCTCAGCGGTCTTCAGCAGCTCAGTCCTCCAGCCGAGCTGCATACACTATCTCAGGGTATACAGTCCAGAGTCCTTATCACAGCCCTGGTATGGGGCCATAGCTCTTAAGCATCTTCCCAGAGGCACTGCCTTCTAAAGGCACCTAGTTGGGGCCCATCTTGGTACCCTCAACTAGTGTCCTTTTCAGCAGCTCTCCCTGGGCTCAGTCTGCTACTAGTCCAGCAGGACTCATCTCGGTACCCTCATATGGTTTGGCCAGGATTTATGCTCAGTCCCCTGGGCTCAGCCTTCCTGCACTGACCTTCGATGGCTCTGTTGCTATTCTATCCAGCCAGGAAGCAGTTCTTTGGCACCTTTCCCTTGGCTCAGTTGGGTCTGGTGAGCTCTCTGCAGCAAGCTATCCATAGTCCTGGTGTTCATCTAACTAGCCAGGCACCCAGTCCTCCCTTGTCAAGCTCTGCACAGCAACTGAAGGTTCTACTCTGCTCTGCTGCTTGTCTTTTATCTGGCCCTTCTGGCCCCTTATTGGTTGCTCCAGCAGCCTCTCTGATTGGCTGCTTTTCTGCAGCCACTCTAGGCTGCCTGGAGGACCTCTCACTGCTCTATTCTGGAGCAGGGTGATGCAGGGCCTCAAAGTCTTCAGCAGGGGGCCTCCAGACCTAGTCCACCCTGCCACAGTGCCACTTCACCCTGAATGGTCCCTTAGAATATGTGTTAACTTCTTATGCTAAACAATCTGTTCCACATTGTAGTTAGTTGTGACACGGTGGGTGGCTTCCTCCCTACTCCTGGCTGAGAGTGGGAAGGTGAGAAGCCTGGGAGGCAGCTGGGCCCCGCCGAGGTGAGAGCCCTGACTCTCAGCCCTTCACAATGCCTCTCGTCAGTCAGCAGAAGCGCTCCTGGTGAGGAAATACACAGTCGACAGAAGAAGAGTACTATGGACATCAGTAATTACTGTGGTGACTATAAATTGACCTAACATAGGTCGATTTAAGATTATAGTGTAGATATGCCCTTAGTTTCCCAGACCTGAAGAAGAGCTCTGTGTAGCTTGAAAGCTTGTCTCTCTCACCAACAGAATTAGGTCCAATAAAAGATATTACCTCACCCACCTTATCTCTCTAAAATCCTGGGACCAACATGGCTAAAACAACACTGCAAATAGGCATGAGTATGTCAAGTGTGTGGTGGACATTTAAGTCAGATTTTCCCTGTTTTTGAAATTTAAAGGAACATTGTGAAAGTTTTAAGAGTTAAAACTTTTCCTATGGTATTTTAATATTCAGGGGCGGCTCCAGGCTCCAGCACGCCAAGTGCTTGCTTGGGGCGGCATGCTGCGGGGTGGGGCTCTGCCGGTCACTGGGAGGGCGGCAGGTGGCTCCGGTGGACCTCCCGCAGGCGTGCCTGTGGAGGGTCCGCTGATCCCGCGGCTTCAATGGACCTCCCGCAGGTGTGCCTGCGGAGGGTCCGCTGGCCCTGCAGCTTCAGTGGAGCATCCGCAGGCAAGCCTGTGGGAGGTCCACCGGAGCCGCGAGACCAGCGGACCCTCCGCAGGCACATCTGCGGGAGGTCCACCGGAGCCGTGAGATCGGCGACTGGCAGAGCGCCCCCCACTGTGTGCCGCCATGCTTGGGGCAGCGAAATGGCTAGAGCCGCCCCTGTTAATATTTAGTCCATCTATGTATTTTAAATAGATCCTGCTTTTTTAAACAACCAACCACTACACCCCAAAATCTCTGTTTAACCTCTCCCCCCTCCCAAAAAACCCATAACTCCTGAAATGTTTATCATACTGTATGTATACCAATTTGTTGATAGTAAAACACATTGCAACTTGCATGTCATGTTCTGCAGTTAAATCCAGAATGGACACACTAACAAATTTTAGTTCCAGATTAGGACTACTGTCGAGCCAACTCAACCCCCTGATACTGTCCTTCTCGTTAAATATATATTGAACACCTACAACACTTTACACCATCAGAGTGCTTTATAAACATTTAAGTAAATACATTTTAGTATATTTAAAAATTCAATATCATTATGAAGTGTGTGTGAGCTGGACATCAAGTTACTTGTATATTTGGAAGATTATTTTTTCGTAAGTATATTTTCCAGTTAAAAATAATTCTGTTCATTAATTTTAATCCCATACAGCTTTCTCCTGGCTGTAACATTTCCCATTTAATTGCCTGGCAGTCAATTGGAATCCAAAAGAACATAGACCATGGCGAATACTTAGAAACTAAGGCCCCAATACACTTAAGTGCCTTCCTGAATGGAGGTCCGAATGCATTCTCTCCAGTACACTATGTACTGCCACTTATCTGTTAAGAGCCCAGGGCGTGGCTACCCAGTTTCAGGACTTCAGCATATTATGTGGCAGTCAATTTTGTATTAGAAATGCCATCATCTACAGGTGACATAACAAAAACTAGACATAGATTATACAGTACATGCTGCATCTATCCATCTGGAATTCTTAGAAGCAGCATTCAGAAAGAGAAAACTGGGCATATTTTGTTCTTTATTTATGTGCTTTTGTATTTAAGAAAAGTTCCATCATATGCACATAGGTTCTAATTACAATTAGGGTTTGATTCAATTGAAATAATTAATATTAACATGGCCTACTTAAGGCAACTGTTATACGCTAGTACATTAATATATCATAGTTCAATTAGATTATTTCTTCAGGTAAGCTTGTGTAGTGGTCTTTTAATAGATCTTTGCAGTATACAGTACTCTGAAATATACAGGATTATTACATTTATCCACAGTAGGCCTATCTGCTTAACCTCTTTCTGAAAATGATACACAAATGGACCCATTATTCCTCTCACAATAAATGGAAATACATTTACACTGATGTAGATAATAATACACGTTGAGAATGTTGTGGAGATAATTAATATACATATCTCCATGGATATGATATGTACAAATATTGGAAAGAGGAGGATCAACACATATTTAATGTTTTAGCTAAAATCAATTCTCCTCTAAATAAAAGCATTGGGCACATGGTCCATATAAACTTTTTTCCAAGAGATTCCTTTTCCTGCCAGCATCTGTTCAAGCCAAAAAGTTTTCCATGGAGCAAAAAGCAAACTCTCCTTGTTGTATTCAATGCTCAGTCCATTTTAGGCTTTTCTTTTCCTTCTTCTATACCTGAAACAATATGGAGAACACCTTTTAAAACACCTGAGTGAATAAAAACTGATTATTTACTCAGAAACCTAATACATTAATCTTCTTCTTTGCTAGCAGCCTCTGTCATGTTACCTGACCTGCTGTGAAGGAAAAGAACATCTACACACCTGAAACCAGCAGTTGTCTGGTAACAACCTACCTAACCCTTTCCTTCCCCAAGATTCTTTTTAGAATCTTAATCTGAATCTATAGCAAACTCTGCCTCTGACTGCTTCAGGAGAATGAAGATAATTGTCTCCTGGGGCTCCAATTGCTTACATACAAACAAAACAGAGCAGATTTTATTATGGCTACCATTAGCTGAAGCTAAGCAGCTGACATTTTTTTAAAGTACATTTTCAAACTATTATTGCTAATTCCATTTAGGTTTCTTTTTCTTTCTTTCCATTGTCAGATTTAAAAAAAAAAATCATAAGTAGAAGTCATTCTTCCTGACAGTGCACAAAGAATCAATTACTGCTAATAGGTTTTTTTTTTTCTCATTAATGTCCATTCCTTTTAGTAATCTAGGTAGCATGAGCACAGTACATATACTCTTTAGAAGATTTGTCCTTGCTGCAGAACTGCTCTCTGTCATCTGTGTTGAAAGGCGGCTGGGTTGGGCAACAGGTTGTTTTCCTGGTGATGAAAAGTCAGCTCTTTCAGATGCTTGTTCCTGGGCAATTAATTTATTATTAGACTCTAGCAAAAATGTTGTTCTTTTGCCCATTTTGTTTCTTCTGACTAAACCTCCCTGCCCAATGTATCAAAGATAATCTGAAAATGTTTCTTTTGGCGGTTTCCTGGACTGTTGCAAATCGCAGAAGAAAGATTTCTCAGGATTAAAGGGCAATGGAAAGTCATTTTGAAAGCAGCAAAAGGGAAATCCGACCATAGATGATATTACCTACTAATGGAATATGTGCACAGATGTTAATTCTTCCCATGGGCCATTCTGAAAACGTACCTTTTAATACCCAGATAGGGGGTAGGAGGAAAGTATCTACAGAGGAGACTTTACTGAAAGAAGCCATAAGGAAACAAATGGCTCCAGACATTGCCAGCAATCTGAATACAATGGGCGTTGTATTTTTGGTTTGCCAGCAACCATGGGATAGCCATAGTCAAAGGTCTGAAAAACAAAACAAATGGGCTGGCTTCAAAAGAACCACTACTAGCCTAACAGTCTGCTCCAGAGCCAATCTCAGGTCCCTTGTGTCCTGTGCTGTGAGGAACTTACCCAGTGGTTTTAATTAGAGCATTGTATTTGTCTTTTAAAAAGAGTCTCTTTCCTTTCTTCTGAGGTATTCTACTGCAGATGGATCAATTAGTTTGGCAGGAATGCAGGTATCTTCAGCACTAAGAGAAGGCCTGTGGAAAGGGCAATTTTTTCCTTCCCTATCATGTCTGTGGGTTGGAAAAACTAACTTCAAAATCATTTAGTCAGTACTGGGTTTTTTTCTTAATGCACCTCCAGAGGAAAAGGATCACAGAAAAAATGAAACCTTCTTAAGTCAGATTGTTTTAATTTGAAGGCCCCTTTTAAAGGTTTGGTTTCCAAATATTTTTTGCTCCAAATCTTACATATAATTATTATTTTACAGTTTTTATGGTTGTCGTGTTCCGATCATACACTTTAAGTCTGATCTATATACCAAGCTTCATACATGGCCACACAGCAGGTGACTCATGCCATTTGCTGGCTTGCATGTCGCTGAACCAAAAGAATCTGGATCAGTGTCTTCTAACCAACTGGAGGAAAACTGAAGAGTAGCTAAAGGCCTTGCTGAGCCTATTGAGACTATGGCAACATTAACCTAAATTCTCCTGAGATGGGGAACCAAAGGAGCTAAAGTTTCTATTATACATAATATGAGGGAGATTTTCCTTGAGCTACTTGTTTGTGGGATTCAATAAGAACATGTGCTTCTTCATCATATTATTATTATATTTTATATTATATGGAATTTATACACAGTGAAGCCTTCTTCTTTTGGATAACCTTTCTTTAAAGGACCTTTCTTGCATTATCAGAAGAAGAGGTAAGTGGTTTAAATAGACATTAACATGAAATTGAATTACAGGTTCAGGACCAGCCATGAATGCAGTGCCAAATGACCAGAGGCTCTACAGTTAAAAAAGAGGTGCCGGATATCTGGAGTCTAATATTGAAAAGGGGCAAATGAGGCACACAGAAAAGCAGGTTTTGCACTTTCTAATTAGAAGTTTAGGGTGACATTCTGGCCCCACTGACGTTAATGACAAAATGCCCATTGACTTCAGTTTGGTGTTGTTCCAGCGGGATGATTATGGCCATCTGGGTTATGTGAGAGGGCACACCCTCACTGGCAGAGAGGAGTCTAAGGAGCTCTTCTGGGTTTAGCTAGCACTAATCAGGTGCACCTGTAGGGCTTGTGCTGTGTGAGGGAAGAAGCTTAAGGCTACAGGGACAGAGCAGCAACCAGGAACATAGCTGCACAGCTTACTGACCTTAAGACTGTATGAACCAGGAGTATTCCTAAAATCGGGGCTGGAGGCAGGCCATAACAAGACACTATACCTGCCGATAAGCCAAATTCCAAAGAGGTGACCAAAAAGACTGCCTAAGAGACTGATCACCTTTGTCTTTCTGCTTCCTTTTGGACTCTTGACTCCCTTGCTCAGGGAAATGAGAGGAAAAAGGATCTTTTTTGTTCGGAGAATTCTTTGTGTGCCACAAACAGGGGAAGAACTCTATAAGTAGCTCAAATCATGATCTACTGAGGACCTGGGATGGTAATTTTATAAATTTTTTCCCTCCCCTCCAAACCATCAAATAGAACAGTTATATAAAGAATCCACTAAGTTTTGTGCCTCTCATTTTATATGCCTAGTTGCAAGTGATTGGTAAATAGGCTAGTGATATTAATTCTGTAAAATTTTGCAGAATGGTTATCTGTGATCTCTTATTACTTGAGGACTATTTGATATGGACATATTTAATTTCATAGGACAAACTGATTTATAAATACATGAGTACCTTATGCTTGAAAATACCTTTTAAAAACAATCTTTCTCTTCCTAACCTCAAGCATAACAATAAGATCATTTCCATAGAATGGCACTTTATTCTAGCTAGATTTTACTGGTTCCTGAGCTAATAAAACAGAGTGGGTTGCAAATCTTTCAGGTAATTGCCAACAGCTCTTAAATTAGAAGTTATAAAAATGAATACATATTCATAGCTAATCTTGTTACCTGGGAGACATTTCATTCATTTGACATTTTTTAAGAGGAAGAAAGAAAAGTTACAATGAAATCTTGTCAGCTCCCCCCATGTTTAAATCCTAAAACTTCCATTAACATCAATGGAAACAGGATCAAGCCTCAAGAGAGGAATCCTATTGGTTAGTGCTCCTGAAAACAATACTTACATTTTTGTGTATCCCAAATGTAGTTATTCAGGACTTCTCCCAGCAAGTAGAAAATGTTAAGTACTAGGGTGACAGTTGCAAAGAAAATTATCTTGGCACCTGGGCTGATGTAATCCAGGAGAGGGTACACCCAGACCCCTGTTACTTGATGGATCCAGCACACCCTAAAACGGAATCAAAAGACCAGTGAATATATTGCTTATGTACTGGTTTTAAAGCAGCGCTGGCGACTGTGTCTAGTTACTTTAACCTACCAATGAGTCAATTTTTTCAAAGAACTGCAAGGTGCAATTGAATGTTTGATTTTTAGATCACCTGAGACGATGCCTCCTGGTACAGAGGTGGCACAATGAAACTGAAATAGTTTTACAAGAATACTGTTACTCCTTTTGACCTGAGTGGTTAAACCCTGAAGACTGGTTATCAGGTTGTTTCTATTAGAAGGAGAAATTGAGGCTGGACTGGGTATTTCTCTGATGCAATCCTCCTTATTTACAAAGAATGTACAAAGTCCTCTTTCCCTGAACACCGGAGGCATGAACCAACAGGAGACAGTTTCTTTGATTTCAGTTCCAAGCCTTTGAGTCAGCACTTTACCTGAAAACTCTCTTTTAGTTCTTGGTGTTTGGTGGTGAATGTTGATCTGTAAAATATGGCTTGTTGTATTGTATTTCTAAGATGGTGGGTTGTAATGTCAGAAAGGAACAGACAGTTTTAGCATATTCCCCCACAGTCACAAGACAAGTGATTGCAAATCAGTAAGGGTGAATGGTCTAACTGCAAAAGAATGGAGCAACCATCATGGGAGCATTCCTTAGATGGCTGGGCGGGCTGGCTGACTGGAGGTGGGAGGGAAAACAGTTGGAAGGAAAGAGAAGATGACACACTTAGACCCCTATAACAAAAGTTAGAGTGATATGATAACTGGGCTCAAGTGCACACAAGGACTGTGGGGCTCTGAGAAAAGGAGCCTTCCTGAAA
This sequence comes from Gopherus flavomarginatus, assembly GCF_025201925.1. Taxonomy (NCBI): domain Eukaryota; kingdom Metazoa; phylum Chordata; order Testudines; family Testudinidae; genus Gopherus; species Gopherus flavomarginatus. Next base: position 107,832,990 of record NC_066620.1, read on the forward strand.
GGGGAGAGAACCGACTGGTGGTAGGGGGAATCATACAGTGGAAAGCAATTGGAGATTAGGCAGGATCCCAACAATCTTTTGGCCTCCTAAAAGAATTTATGTTAGTTACAGGAACAGAAAAGAACTCAAGAGGGAAGCCCATCTAACTTTACTTCTAGGGAAGCATAGGTTTAGATGAGACTAAACCTTCACATACGCTTGTCATGGGGCACGTGCCCTTTCTGGGGAGTTAGAGCCCACCTTGCATGTTACTGCCTTATGAAGGCCTCCTTGGGGGTAGCTGCCCGCCCCAGGTGGCTGATTAGTAAATAATAAAGGTTACCCAAACTCAGTTAGGGATAGAAACTCCTGGGTGGAGAGGAGCTTGTATGAGTGCTGATCAGGGAGCCTAGAGGGTGAACTCTCCAGGGAACCCATCAAAATGGAGACTGTATAAGAGGTGCTCCTAGAGAGAGGATCCTCACAGACCCAGGGCTATAGTTGGCAGGCATCCAAGAGGGTCTGATCTCAACCAGGGGGTCTTCCAGATACTCTCTTTGGCAAGGATCACCTGCTGTCCCTGGTGAAGTGTTGCAGAGGATGGATCTCCCCAGATTCTTCTCTGAAGTTAGGGATCCTTCTCCAGTAGGGGCAAGATGCCTAACATCAAGGGCAAAGACTGGAATGGAGAGAGCCCCTGTAAAACAGCCTAGGTAGAGAAGACCACCAGACTCAGGTTGGGGACAGATGGACTAAGAATGACTGGGTCACCCAGCTGAGATGTGGCAGGTGAAAGTTTGGTTTTTGTGTAGGTTTTCTGTCAATAAATGAGACCCTCCACAAGGAGGTGTTCTTTAGCATTGAACAGTCTGCCAGGACTTGTTGATATGCTGGGTAAGAGCTCATCCACAACACCATGCCTGCCTGCAAGGGGGTGCCCTGGGTCAGCCTGGAACGATACGGCTGTTTGTTGTGGAATCCTTTTCTGTATTTCTCTGTTCCACTTGTTAATAAACCTACTTGTTTTAGAAAGGTCTTTGGGCACTACATCTCTGGTCATAGGTTCCTGAGGGAAAGAGATGCCAGTGTCCTTACTGGACCTACATGGTAATATGGGTTGGCATAGGTGGGGTATTGTACCCAGATCCCAGTCTAAGAGTGGGAGAACTGCAACATTCCACCCCAGACTAATAAGGGCATGAGGCTTAACCTCTGAGAGGGTTCACTTAGACACCAGAAAGGGAATGGAGGTGCAATTAGCTTTTGCAACTCTGAAAATTACTATTGTTATGCATGCTCACAACTACAATGACATGGTTGGTTCCCCAGCTGCCTCTGGAGATTCAGGCAGCAGCAACCAAGAGTTCTCTGTATCACTTTCTTTCAGCTCCAGACCTCACCACTGTCATCAATGCCTTTGTCACCTTGAGGAAGGATTATGGAAATGCCCTCTGGTGTCTTGGTAGAGTAGTGGTAGTGTTCTGACTGCGCATGGGAGGGCTCAGGGGTTCAAGTTCTGGGAAATCTTTTGCAGAAATTGTGGAAACTCTCACCTTTATATTCACTGGGTGAAATTCCATGGCCTGTGTTATGCATCAGGCCATACTAGATGATCACAGTGGACCTCTCCTTCCATCCCAAGTGCTCTCCCTTACCTTGGTCCTGTACCATATCCTCCTTCAGCTGCTGGTTACAGAAGCTTTATTATACAGTCAAATCCCAAATTACTAGAAACTTCATGTAGGAATTAAAATGTTGGCAGTAGGCTAATCTGTGAGATAACTGTGATTGGCTGCTGACCATAGTCCCCCTCCTGCCTCTCTGAAAGAGTCCACATATGAAAAAGTCCCTCCATACTTGTGGATAGCTTGTCTTCTACAGCTCTTGTACTGTGCCAGAATCAGAGGGGTAGTCGTGTTAGTCTGGATATGTAAAAGCAGCAAAGAGTCCTGTGGCACCTTATAGACTAACAGACGTATTGGAGCATGAGCTTTTGTGGGTGAATGCCCACTTCATCAGATGCACGTCAGATGCACTTCGTCAGATGCATGCTCCAATATGTCTGTTATATAAGGTGCCACAGGACTCTTTGCTGCTGTGCCAGAATGTACTTGTAAAAAGGTAAAAGTGCTAAAGACCCTAAATGACTAATAGGTCTTAGCTTGTCAGATAGCTGCTGGGGGTAAAGGAAGGGGAATGGTATGTCCTCTCCACTCTTGGCTGACTCAAAGCAGGGAAACCATGGAAATTACTGCTCCGAATTTTTTTTCACTTTTGTTTTGTGATCATTAGGTGAACTGTAAAACAAACCTTGAGGAAAAAGTCTTAAAAGACCTGTGCTTGGAGCTTTATTTCCCTTCCTTGGCTGGTGAAACTGCCCACCAGTTTACAGCACCTCTAGTGGAGGAATACTCAAAAGGGTCTTTGATCTACTGCTGTGCACTTGAATGATTGGTTCATGAACCAAGTGGAAGTGACATTTACTAGAATCAATTTATTTTGGACACCAAAAATATTGTCTAAATCCAACTGTGTCACTAAAGAATTCTTGAATGTTATCTATGGCTTGTTGAATGTAGCATCCTGGCTTATGTTCTGTAAGTTTTACTCTTTGCTGGCCAAAGTGGTATGCCCTTTAGTTATTAACACACATCATGATGGATTGCAAGTTATGCTTCCAGTTTAGCAGTCATGGGCTAGATCCACAAAGGTATTTAAGGAGCTCATCATTTAGGTGCCACAGACATTCTGAAAACCACCACTTAGCTACCATCTAATCTTGCAGAGGCCTAGATTTTCCCCAGTAGGTATATGCAAAGCTGCCTAAATCTTGATGCTGCCCCATGGCTAACAAATTGCTTGGAGCCCTAACTCACCCCTGAGCTCTGGCAGTCTTCTTCAATTAGGCACTCTCTTGCCTATCACACCTTTGGGGCTTGATCTCCTTGGTGTGCTCATAGCATGCCTATGGGAATTCCCTTCCTAGATGCTTAGCTCTCCCCATGCTTTGTATGGGGAGCCTGACATAACTCAGGGCTGAGGAGTCTACCAGGTGGCAGGGTGCTTAAGAGGTAGGTGTTGCAACGCTCAGCATTGCAATGCCTAAGTCCTTTTGTGGATCCAGCTTTGTAACTGTCCCTACAGCAACATGATCAGGTCACTAACAGGAACTAATATGACAAGAACAAGATAAAACAAGTGCTGCTTAAGAAACAAAGTTCAAAAGCACACCTGACTAGCCATCCTGACCTCACTGAAAATCAACCACACAACCCAGTTGTCTGTGCTGGAATTATTAACATTGTACTTCTTTCCACTGAGCAGTGACACAGCGAGTATTGCTGCATTGTCTATATTACAAATGTGAGTAGCAAAAGTAGGACTGCTGCCATGGAAACATTACCTGATGTCCTTTGTTAGTTTGTATTCAAGAAGGAATGAATTCACTAACTGAACACTGCACAATTAAGGGCTGATCAACTGTAGGCATAAATCTTCGATACAAGACTACTGATTATTAACTTTAATGAATGCCTTCGACACGGCAATTCTAGCAATCATTATTCTTGTTCAACCTCATTATTAGATAAGCACAGGGGAACATGCATTAAGACACACTTTGGATTGCAAAGCCAGAGCCAATTTAAGACCCTACTATTGTACAGGTTAAAAAAGTTGCTAGTTGAGATATAAATACAGTGTGTGTGGTGGTGGTGGTGGAGATTAAATTGACTTTGTCTACTGCAAAGTTAGTTGGTCCAGTTTTAGTTTAGTTTTAAGATACACCCATCGGTGCAACCTTCATTAAATGGTTTATATTCACGTATGCAATGTTTAATATTTTTATCTGCAAAAGTCCAGAAGGTTAGAACCTCTGATCTCCCTCTGATTCTGTGACAGCACATGTATCCTATCACACAGCTTTCTTTTTTTGAAGATGAATATCCCATAGGTCCCAAATAATGACATCCTGTCATTATTACTGAGTTCAGCTGGTTGAAAAGACATTTCTGAAGAAATTTCTTACAAAATATTTGTCATTACTTCAATGAAACATTTGAAATTTTTCAACCTGCTCACTAGCTAGTTTGAAAACAGGAAAAAAAATAGAAAAATGTAGCTCTTTTTCATATAAACATTTTTGGAGGGGGAGCAGCTCTGTTCTGGGATTCCAAAAAATTGAAGTTTACCTTTAAAAAAAAACAAAACCCAAAAAACTGCTACTATTGCAGTTAATCCTTTAGCTCCTTCCTGCCAAAATACTGAGTCTTCCTCGCTGCCATTTTTCTAGCTTGCATTAAAAAACAAGCTTGCTTGAGGAAGTAGAAGATGCATTGGAAAACTCTGGACCTCTATTACTTCTAGTGCTAACTGAGATAAACCAACTAAGCCTAAGCATGTGGTGTGTGACATTCTATACATATCTACCTGAAAAAAATTCTTGACATATTGAATGATGTGACTGTGCTTGTTTTAGATGTTACAGTGTGAGCTTGAAAGCTTATCTGTCTCACCAACAGAAGTTGGTCCAATAAAAGATATTCCCTCACCCCCCTTGTTTCTCTAATATCCTGGGACCAACACAGCAACAAGAACATTGCAGACTATGGAATGTCTCCCAGCGGAAGTGAGGGAGTTGTATCAGCTGAGTCATTCGAAACTGGAATGAATGAATCACTCAAGATTACAGTGTAGGGAACAACCCTGCACTTTCAGGGGCATGAACTCAGTGACCCATAGTAGGTCTGGTCTATTTCTGAGTTCTGTGATGCAGGGTAAATAGACTGACAGAAAGCTGCTAGACATTTTAGCCAGGAATGTATTTTTTTGCAAATTTGGTCCTTACTAATTTCTTCTTCCCTTTTCATGTTGGAAGAAAGTAGCGTGAACTTCAGTCTACGTGGGATTCAGAAATAAAGGTAGGCTGTAGTGAAGTATAAAATGACCAGCTCACTGAAGATGGAGATCACTACGATGGGAGGTGTGAGAGGCATGAGAACACGTGGGATGCCTAGGATAAGTGAATGTAAATTTAATTTTTCTCTTGCATATATCCAGCACTATTTGTCTTGATTTATTATCACACTACCAAACATCTAGGAACTTCCTTTTTTAAAAAATGCATACAATCATCACCCTATGCAAACGTCTCTTCCTCCACTTATCAAATTAACAGACCTCCCTAAAGCCAGCTGTAAGAAAATCCATGTTTTTCTAAATAAGTTTGATGGGACCTGCCTTGCCTGAATTGTTTTATTAAGTAGTGGAAAAAATGAACCCAAGTTCAGCCCTGGCACAGGTAGGGGCAACTCCCATTGTAGTGAATGTAGGAACAAGAATATTGATCAAGTGCTTTACTCCCAGATACCTATTCCCACATGACTAAAGCGCAGTCACGTCCTTGGGAGTGGCTCTTTGGCATCCAGTACATCTCAGCAGCAGAAGGAACACAAAGATCTTTTAACTATACCCCTTTGGCTTCATTTCTTCTGTGGCCACATATGGCTCAGACAGTAGTTGCCATGAGACCATGATTGCTACAATGAGCAAAACAATATCTTGCGATTTTATCTGCCTTGACAATCAAATACATAGACCCAGTGCCTGTGGGTTTTTTGTTTGCTTTGGGTAGTCAGAATGTGCTCAGAACAGTTTTCTAGCACTAATGAAAATAAAGTGTGATCCCATTATCAATAAAGCACATTATACCAAGGCCTTGATCCCAAAAGTCCATGTAAGGTGGGCAGTTAGGGCGACCAGACAGCAAGTGTGAAAAATTGGGACAGGGGGTGGGGGGTAATAGGAGCCTATATGAGAAAAAGACCCAAAAATCAAGACTGTCCCTATAAAATCAGGACATCTGGTCACCCTATGGGCAGTATGCAGTGCTAGACTATTGTCTTCTGATGCAAATCTGAGAGACTGCTGTATAGGGCCATGAGAAAAGTTAATTAAAAGCTAAGACTTGTCCTTGCACAGAGAGAGTGTGTGTCTCTGCAGTTTGTGTGCCTGCTCTAATCCTTTCATGAATGCAGGGGTGAAAGAGAAAATAAAGGGGTGATGGGTTGGGGGTGAGAGAAATGGGCTTCAGTGTAATCTCCAGCATACAACTTGGCTCTGATCCTTTCTGTTGCTACTTGTGGGTGGGGTTTTTTTTATACACTATAGAAGGAAAAAGCACCTCTATCAGCACCCTAGTACCTTTCCATAAATGAAACAGACACATGACAAATAGAAACACCTGCTTCCCCTTATCCTAAAACCAGAAAATAACTAATCCCAAACCTTTACTCCCAAACCTAAACCTAAACACTATTCCTAATGTGCCCCTTTCTCTCCATACAGCTGGCTCCAACGATGATCACTGTAGTGTGTCCAAAAGGTCAAAAGATCTGGACTAGGTCAGACCCACGCAAAGAGTACATTTAAAACCTGAGGACAAACCACCCTGGCACCAGCTTCCACCACATCTGCCTCTCCTGATCTCAAATATGGCAGGATGGCACAAGGAGAGAGACCATCTCTCAGGCAGGCAGGCTATGAGCTTTATAAGTCAAAAACAACCCCTTAAGCTCTAACTGGGAGTCCAGCCAAGTCCTGGGGCAATGGCAGTGTGTGCTCCCAGCAAGATACACTGCTTAATGAGCAGGCTGTTGCATTCTGCTCTAGTTTTATTTTCCAGGTCCAGCCTCAGATAGAATGCAATAAGTTTGAGGTGACACAGGCATGGATTGATAGTTGGATCCCACAGCCCATCTCCAAATGAAATCAATACAACCTCCTAGCAAGACAGATGAATACAAGCATTCATGGTTAGTGTTTGTATATGGTCACTTACCAACAGGTGGGGAATCCAGCACTACCTCAAGTTGGTAAGTTCTCGTTACGAAATGTGGGCGCACCCTTGCTAAAAGGGGCAGATATAATCCTTCTCATATTTTCTGGTTTCTCCTTCCACCCTGAGCCTACCATCATCACTTCAGTTCTGTTGGGCTTGAACTTAACCCAACGATCTTTGATCTATATTCCAGTCTCAGTCTACAGACTGGGTAGAACCTTCAATAGCACTGAACTGTCTGGGGAGATTCAGAGATATAAAACTAGGTGTTATCCGCAGGCTGACACACGACAGACCATGCTGCCTCACTAATCCTCCCACTGACCTTTATAGGCCATTAATGTGAGAGGAAACAAAATGCAGTTGTGCAGAACCCCACATGCATGTCCTCAGAGAGGAGAAGCAATTGCTCCAACTCCCTTTTGGGAATTCTCAGCAAGGAAGAAACGGCGTTAGCTGAGAGCAGCCCTATCCACTCTTGGTACAGTCTGTAGGAAAATCAATACTGGAGCGGAGAGTGTGCTTATAAAACTTACAGCTGACCCAAAGCTGGGAGGGATGGCAAGCATTTTGGAGGACAGGATTAGAATTCAAAATGACCTTGACAAAGGAGAGAATTTGGTCAGAAATCAACATGCCAAAAGTCAATAAAAACAAATGCAAAGTACTACACTTAGGAAGGAAAAAAATCAAATGCACAAGTACAAAAGGGGGAATAACTGGCAAGGCAGTAGTGCTGCTGAAGAGGATGTGAGGATTATAGTTGAGCACAAATGGAATATGAGCCACCAACGTGACACAGTTTTGAAAAAAAAGGCTAATATGCTGGTGTGTATTAATAGGTGTGTCCTATGTAAGACATGGCAGGTACTTGTCCTGCTCTATTTGACACTGGTGAGGTCTCAGCTGAAGTGCTATGTCCAGTTCTGGGTACCACACTCTAGGAAAGATGTAGACAAATTTGAAAGCGTGCAGATGAGAGCAATAAAATGATAAAAGATTTAGAAAACTTGACCTATGAGGAAAGGTTAAAAAAAATATAACCTGGGCATGTTTAGTCCTGAGACAGGAAAACTGAAGTGAGATTTGATAACAGCCTTGAAATATGTTAAGGGCTGCTCTAAAGAGGGGAGTGATCAATTGTTCTCCATGTCCACTAAAGGTAGGACAAGAAATAATCGGCTCAGTCTGCAGTAAGGGAGATTGAGGTTGGATATCAGGAAAAGTTTTCTAACTATAAGCATAGTTAAGTACTGGAATAGGCTTCCAAGGGAGGTTGTAGAATCCCTATCGCAGGAGGTTTTAAAGACCATGTTAGACAAATGCTTTTCAGGGGTAGTCTAGTTATACTTGGTCCTGCCTCAGGGCAGGAGACTGGACTAGACGCTCACTCAAGGTCCCTTGCACTCCTACACAGCTATGAATCACACCTAAATGATCAACAATGCTGAAGGGAGCTCATTGGGGAAAAAGGCAACAGTGTGGTATAATGGACAGCGCAAAAAACTGGAATGCAAGGAAACTGGGTTCAAGTCCCACCTGTACCACTGCTTTGCTGCATGACCTTGGGCAAGTCACTGTGCCTCAGTTTCCCTCAGCTGTAAAATGGTAATTATGATAGTGGTTTCTGTAAAGCATTTTGAGGTCTATGAATGAAAAACACCATAGCAGGGCTGAGTATTATTACGATAGCACTGAAATATGTAGACAGGAGTAACAAAGTGAATGGGTAGCAGTGTATATCTCTTAATGCAGAATCAGTTTCCCTTGTGTTCCCTGTCCTGTTCATCTCCTTTTACTTTGTGCTTCTAAATGCAGGATGCAGATACCTGTGCTGGGCAGGAGCAAGCTATACAGGGCTCTTAGCTGTTTTAAGAAATAAATTACCTAGTGCTTGGAATGAGAGGTGCATGCTGTGCAATAACAATTTCCGTCAGGATCTTTGCAAGTATAAATGTAATGAAAATAACTGATATGGAGGATGTGACTGTGTAGAAGCTGCAAGATACTGTATCACCTAGCACCTTGTGTCAGTGTCAATTTATGTATGCAACTCACTTGAGAAAAAAATAAACACATGTAAAACAATCTTTTCATACTGATTTTGTAACACTGCCTTAAAAAGCTCTTAAGACACTACTTGAATTTATTTCCACTTACACAAGTGGACTGCTTCAACTTTTCCATTCCTGTGGAATAATTTTCCATTGGCCTCATCTCATGATTTGCACAGATTCATAGACTCAGAGACCCAAAGGGACCATTTTGGAAAAAAGAAAGGTTGCCGTACTAAATAAGCCCATTAATTTATTAAGTCTGGTATCTTGCTGTTGTGTATTGTTCAGAGGAAAGTGAAAAAATAACCACAACACACCTAGCTAGTTGTGCATTTTTGCATGTAGGTGAAAAAAAGAATCCTTCCTTTTCTCTAGAGCAATCAGTTTATGCCCTGATGCATGAGATTTTTTTATCTTTATCTCACCAAGCACAACTACAAATATTATTAATAATAAAATTATCCTGATCCTTTTGAAATCCGGCCACAGAATTTGACTCTGATCACCTTGATTTTGGTTATTACATGATGACTCTGTGTGTGGTGGGTACCTATACCTGGGGATAATGTCCCCTTTTTCCTTGGCCCGAATATGGTCAGGGAGCATTGAAGAGGTAGCACTTTTCAGATCCTATGTTGCTTTCTAACTAGTGGCCCCCTTTGGCTGGTGGAAAAGGTAGTATTCCTGAGTTCTGGAAGGAGCTGTATCCCCAGTTCGCTTAGCCTATGGGAAGGCTGTTGTGAAGTAAAGTCTCAGAGGAAGGGAGTAGGAGGAGAGGTAAACGGCATCATAAAGGGCCTCAAGGGAAGGGGAGAGGGGAGAGAGAGAGTGTGTGCGCGTGTGGGTTGTGTGTGTGCGCGTGTGCACATGTATGTGAAGGGGGAGGGGAGGACAGACTTTTTAACCAAACAAGGATCTTGTATGTGTGTGTGGCGGGGGCAGAATGATTAAATAATTGCAGGGTTTAAAAAAAAAAAGTCCAATGGGTAAAGCTGCTTTGTCAGATAAGTCAGATATTTTTAATTGGAAAACTCCCCAAAGACCAAGTTTAGTGTTGCTTATGCTTTCTTTACTTAAAGATTTTCCCAAATATTTGCATTTGAAATAAATTACAGAATGTTTGGATTTCTGTAATTGATTCTAACACAAGAATTAGTGAACTAAAAGAAAAATGAAAAAAAAGCGTTATCTTTTCTGAAGGGGCTTAAAATGCTGTTGAAGGAAATCATTTGCCTATTCTCAATTTTTGTTTGATAGGACAAAAAACCCTAAGCAATAAAATCAGGGTCCAAGAAAAACATTTAGTTTGAAAAAAGATGGAAAAATGTAGCTTTGGAAAGATCAGTGCTTACATGGGATTGTTCAACAAATTCCTGTTGTGTGAGGTTTGGCATATACTTTCTAAAAATATCAGCATCTGGGGAAGCCAGACAAAGCCCAGGTCTTGGACCAAACTAGGCATGCAGTGTGAATCTGTTAGTGATTATATCCCTAATGAAATATGTGCCCAAATTTAGCAGTACAATCCCCCAATACAATATGAAAACACAGCATGTACGGTCCTTACCATAATATATAGCCAACAGAGAAGGTGCATACTGCAGCCAGTCCACAGCTCCTGCTGGGATACTGATGATGTGTTGTTCTCATCTCGATTAATATAAAGGGCAAAACTGTTGTATGCTAAGAAAAAAACAAAACGCAACAGGAGAAAACCAGGTGATACAAATGATTCTCACTGCATTTCAGCACTTGTTCTGCAACAGGAAACTTAATAGCAAAGACTTCTCACAGGGGAAAAAACAAAATTCAGAGGTAATCTCTTTATAGGGATGGAAAAAGACAAAACCATGAGCATATAAAGCCAATCAAATTTAAACCCTATTACTTAAATTGGCCTTTTTAATGCTTGATAGCTGAGGGGAATGTAGGAAAAAGTGAACAGAACGTACATTTTTGTTTTGCCTGAGGGTTGCAGTGAAGCATCATTTTGTGATTAAGGGACATGACCTGGAACTAGGGGAACTGGATTATACTCCCAGGTCTGCTCCACAATTGCTACATGACCTTTGCCACATCACTTAGGTCAGGGGCGGGCAAACTTTTTGGCCTGAGGGCTGCATCGGGTTTCCAAAATTATACGGAGGGCAGGATAGCGGAGGCTGTGCCTCCCCAAACAGGCAAGTGCGGCCCGGCCTCACCCCTGTCTGACCTACCCCTGCTTCTTGTCCCCTGATGCCCTTCTGGGACTCCTGCCCCATCTACGCCCCCCATACCCTGTCCCCTGACCGCCCCCGGAACTCCTGCCTCTGACTGCCCCCCCGCCACCCCATCCAACCCCTCCTCTCCTTCCTGACTGCCCCCTGGGGACTCCTGCCCCCATTCAACCCCCTTGTTCCCTGCCCGCTGACCACCTCGACCCCTATCCACACCCCTGTCCCTGACCACCACCTCAAACTCCCCTGCCTTCTATCCAACCCCCCTGCTCCTTGCCCCCTTACTGCGCTGCCTCGAGCACTGGTGGCTGGCAGCGCTACAGCCATGCTGCCCGGAGCACCAGGACAGCCTGCCGTGCTGCCCGGCTGGAGCCAGTCACTCTGCCGCGCAGCACAGAGCACCGCCCCAGCTCTGCAGCTGTGCTGCCCTAGGCACTTGCAGCCCTACCACCCAGAGCATTGCGTTGAGAGCATTGCACCGGCGGCGGAGCGAGCTGAGGCTGCAGGGGAGGGGCTGGGTGCTAGCTACCTGGGGCAGGAGCTCAGGGGCCAGGCAGGAGGGTTCTGTGGGCTGGATGCAGCCCACGGGCTGTAGTTTGCCCAGCTCTGACTCATGTCAAATGTGTCCACTATTTTCGGACACCCAACCCCAGACTCCAGTTGTCAGAGGCACAGAGCACTTAAACTCCAAGTGAATCAATGCAAGCTGAAAGTGTTTAGAACCCCTGAAGCAGACCTGATGTGTCTCAATTTGGGCATCCAAAAATAGGGGTAAAATTAGGGATAATTACCTTTCTTACAGAAGTGTCGTGAGTCTTAACTTGTTAATCTTGGTAACATTAATTGATATCCTCAGATAAAAGGCACTAAGGCCAGTGTTCTAACAATGCCTATACAGCACCTGCCCATGTTTAGAAGGGACAGTCTTTATTTTATCATTCCACCTTCTAGTTTTCCTGAACTGCACCTTCTAAAATGATCTCCTCATCCAATTAATATCAGCAGAGTGAAAAAGGGTGCCCTCCCCCTATCCCCAAGCTATACATAACTTGATGTATAGATTTCAAAATGTTAGCAGGTATGAAAATGTACAGAAATGAGGAGCAAATCCATCTTAAAATAAAGTTCTGGATTAAACTTTCATTTTTGAACATACAGCTCAGGCAGAAGTGATCCTATTGGTGACTCCAGCAGCACCCATTGCATTGCAGACCTGCGGTGGATCTGTACACCAGTCTCCCACTGAGTTGAAGGAGAGGTCTACAGGTGTCAGGATTGCAGGAGCAGTCTAAATCATAAACCAGTTTCAATCCTTTCTTGATACTGGCTCAGGAATAAGACAAGAATGTTGTTGCTTGTGGCCAAATTCTGCCAGCAGATGTGCATGTGCAGCCTTCATTTTATTGACCTCGACGAAAGCTGCAGATTGAGGGCTGAATTTGAAATTTAATAATTACACTGTGAATGCCTTAAAACATTAAAAAGTATTATGGTGGAAGGGACAAAGAAGCTAAAAATATCTTTGTGGGGATAACAGGCCTTAATGAGATAAAACAGAACAGCCTTTTGCAGACCTGCTCTTCTTTAACAACTTTAAAAAAAAGTATTTAGCTGGGAAAGACTAAGACAGTGGAAACTTCTCTGGCTCACAGATGTAACCTAATCTGGATTGGATAAGTGTTCTGATTTTCAATACACTAGTAATTAATGACTGGCATTTAGAGAATGTCAGGTGGATAATATAGCAGTGAGGGGAGCTTTCAATTTCTTCATCTTTTAACAGCTTGTCCCGCCCCCATCTCTTTAAACAATATAAATCACCACCAAGGGAATGCGTGTATGTTTTACACGTGGTCTATTATAGTTGCGCCCACTACTATCTTAAGGTCTATTAATGGTGCAAAACCTTCAGAGTGCACTGACGGGTTGGCAGCAAACCAACTCTGAAATATTCACTTGGAGGTTTGGGGTCTGCATGTGAAACCCTTTAGATTCTGGTAACCAGCTTTATATGCCTGGGCTAATGTAGTGCAGCCGAAGCTGTGTAAACAACTCCAGACCAGGCTCAATAATCTATTTAGGAACCAGAGGTCAGTAAATATGTTAGCCTCCAAAACCCCTTGAATCTGTGCAGGTTATCAGTTCTTTCTGATCTGTTCACCAAGTCTTAATTATCCATCATAAACCTGGTTTAATGTATTATTGTTGATTATTTGTATTATTGTAGCCCTAGGAGCCCCAGTCACGGACCAGGACCCCATTGTGGTAGATGATGTACAAATAAAACAAAAAGACAGTCCCTGCCCCCAAAGATCTTACAACCTAAGCCTAAAATGTGAGATAACAGGTGGATAGAGGCAGATGAGAGAGACCAAGGAAGCAACGAGACAATATCTGTCAGTACGCTAGGCTGTAGTGTCAACACACCAGCAGCCTAATTGTTGTCAAGTGTTTTTGTGGACCTCACAGCAAAGCAGAGTTTTAAGGAGGGATTTGAAGGTGGATCATGAGGAAGTTTTGTGGATGCTTATGGGAGCATCTCCCAAGCGTGAGGGGCAGCATGGGAGAAAGCACTTGCCCCATTTTGCCAGAGATTAATGTTTCTTTTGACACCAGGTAATAACAGTATGACACACAGGAAAGTTGAACGAACTGATCTTTAATTCTGAGCCCTAACTAAGAGACATGGGTTAGTATTACATCAGGTTAATAAGTATCACATGGCAGATGTCATTATCCCCCAGTTCCAGTGGCTACTGCTCCAGGTCTTCAGGATGGTCCTTAATTCTGAGGTACACAAATGAAAAAGGTCAGTGGAACTTCATTTTTTCCCTTGCACAGAGATGTATGGCGCTGCAGCTCCTCTGTGCCTTAGTCATCTCTCATTTTGACACCACTCTTTGGGCCGGTCTACACAGCAGGGAAAAACCCACGGCTGACCCATGCCAGCCAACTCAGGCTTACAGGGTTTGGGCTGCGGGGCTGTTTCATTACTTTGTAAACTTCCAGGCTCAGGCTGTACCCTGGGTTCTAGGACCCTGTGCAGCGGGAGGGTCCCAGAGATAAGGCTCCAGCTCGAGCCCAGAAGTCTACACAACAATGAAACAGCTCTGCAGCCTGAGCCCTGCAAGCCCTAGTTGGTAGGCATGGGCCAGACCCAGGTTTTTCTTTGCGGTGTAGATATACCCTTTGAAACTGTGCAATGACTCTCTCTCACTTTATACATCAAGTTAAATCTTGTGGCCCTCAGCTTTCCACATTTGTCTGCACCTCTGTCCCCACTTCTTCTTATTCCCCCTCTTGCTCTGCCACTCCCTGCTACCTTATTGCTCCATTTTGTATGCTTCTCCCACTTTTGGACTTTCTGCCATGCTGCCCCTCTCAGCTGTGACTCATTCTCACACCTTGTCAGACAGGCAATCATCCTGACCTTCATTAAAATCATTCTTTAAAACACGCTTCAGCTAAGCCTACCACCTCAGCTAGAAGTATTGTGATTCACACCTTAAAGTGCAGTGCCAACTACTCTGGACATTAATGTAGCTGTATTGTTTTGCACTTCTCTCTATTTCATTCTAGTAGAACCATGTCTATCACTGTGTTTTGTACAGCTCACAGCACTCTGTTGCCATTTAAACAAATAATAAGTCGCTAAACAGTTTGGCAAACTTTAGAAGGAATGCCCAGCTTCTGGGCTGAGAACTTGTGTCTATCAGCTTTCGATCCAATGCAAATTAAAATGATCAGACTGTAAACCTAACAAAAATAAAGAGTTTACCACAAAAATGATAGAATACCCTGAAGAGTGGTGTACCCTGAAAAATGGCTATGTAAAAAGTAATGGCACAATTTTACTCAACAGATCCATTTCTTTTGCATAAATAATAAATAAAAAGCTTTTTCTGCTTTTTTATCCCTGCTAACTCTGAAGAGCTGGCACTGCTCTCTGTGGGAGAGTGAACTACAGGTTTTATTCCATCTTGTGCATCAGAGTTCTCCCCTAAGGCCTGGTCTACACTTAAAATTGGATTGACCTAACTGTCATTCAGGACTGTGAAAAATTTCTCACCCTTAGAGCTATAGTTAGGTCAACCTAACCCCCTAGGTTGCTGGAAAAATTCTTCCGTTGACCTCTCAGAGAGATGGATTAATTACATCAGTGGAAAAACCCCTTTCATGTGTGTAGGAAGTGTCTACACTATGGCCTACAGCATCACAGCTGCTTCGACATAGTCTTGCCACGGCAGGGCTGCCCAGAGGTGGGGGGAGACAAGTGGGGCAATTTGCCCTGGGCCTCACAGGGGCCCCACGAGCTGCTCCGGGTTTTCGATGGCACTTCGGTGCAGTGGAAGACTTGGAGTGAGTGAAGTGCTGCCAAAGCCTCGGAGCACCGCCCGGTGAGTACAAGCACTGCAAGCGGTGGGGAAAAAAAAGCCACGATCGGCGGCACTTAGGCTGCTCTACCGCCGCCACTTCATTCTTCGGCGGCAATTCGCCAAGATCCGGCCCAGCCAGAATCCTCTGGGCGGCCCTGTGCCACTGTAGTGTAAAAATGCCCTAAGTTTCAATCACTTACATCCGTGCAAACCTACTGAAGGCAAAGAGGTTGCACAGGTGTCACTGAGCGTATAATTCAAAGAGAGTGGGATTGCACAGATGTAGCTAAGGGCAACTTGGCCTCCATGACCTTTACTCCTGGAAACAATGCAGAGAAAGCAAAACCTCAACTGTCAGAGCCCAGGCTGAGTGTGCAGGTCATCTTACACACAGAAATCACTGATGGATAATAAACACCAAACCTCCCAGCCTCACTGCCTTTTAAAAAGACTGATCTTTTAGCATGGCTGTGTGAGCACATAATGCAATAGTTTTCCCTGACAGCTGCAGGGTGGAGCAATTCCCCTAACCACTGTACTCGCTTCTGAAAGAGATGGAGCTATACTGAGACGTATGCTCAAAATGCACATTTATTACTGCCTTTTTAAAGGATATTTTAAAAAAATTCTCCCCATCCCCCCTCATGCGGTTTGGAGTGTGTGTATACATATGACCCGTGGAAATTTTAGACTGAAAAAATCATAATACAAATAGGCACATCTGTACTGTCAGCCCAGCAAATTTAGACTTGATGTACTATACTTTCCATTTTTAGTTATAAACCGCTACAGGTATTCAGAAGAAAAGGTTTTATGCAAATCACATACATTAAGAATGAGTCTGTAATAGACTTTTTAAAAAAAATTAAATGCTCCAGTGTTGAAAGCCTGATTACATTTTGCCTTCCCACCAGTAAGTACTGCTTTAACACTATTTTCATCAGTACCTTGCTTAGCTTCCCATCCCCTACCCAAAATTGTGTTTTAAAATGAATTTTAGGTAGTTTAAAAAAAGGTACTGGCTGAATTGTCAGACCTGTATATTAACATCTTCTTTCCTCAGGACAGGTAATGTAAAGTGGTAATGTAACCTTCCTCACTAATCTGATCCAATCCCAATCCTGACCTGAAATGATCACTTTGAATCATTCTAGGAGTGAGAAGTTGGTTCACTTCAACAGTCCATTTGTGCCTCTGAGATGCTCAGTAAGGGTGCGTAAGGGGTGACTGCCACTCAAGCAGCCCCTCGTGGCTGGAAGTCACTCCCCAGGCATCCTGCTTCACTTTCTCTCATTGGACTCCTTAAAACTCCAGATCACAATCCAGAGTTAGTTTAAACACTCCCCTTTCTTGGGTCCAATTTATTTAATCATCCTGACAAACAGTTCCTTCTGGCCTCAACCCCAGTTCAGCATCTCTCTCTCTCTCTCACCTCCCCCTTGGTAAGGGGTTCCCAAATCTCCTTCATAAAGAAGAATCTCAGTTCACCATCTCCCAGGCTTTACCTGGCTGCAGTTCAGCCTTCAGGCACTAACTTCCAAACTCCCTGGTCACAGGGTCTTTCTCCTGCCTTAGCAGGCTACTCCCAATCCTCCTCGCTGAGGCAACTCCCCTTGTCTCAGGTCTTTCATGCAGAAGCTTTTCCTGATTCCCTGCCATTTCTGACACAGCTTCTTGAGCCCCCCTACTTTGTGGGGGCTTTTATAGGGGAATCAGCTGTTTTCCATTAGGCCTCATCAAAGCAGTTAATTCAGCACAGGTGGGCTTGAGAGGTCCTTCAGTAAATCAAGGTTGGCTGACCCCAGGCCTCCAGCCCTTTAGGGTAAGCCACCCTGTTACAACCTCCCCTTAGAACCTTGCCCTCCCCAGGGAAAGTTCTACTTTTGGGGATACTCTTCCCCTGTCCCCGCGCCCCAAGGGTGGCCAGGTGCCATGCACCCTGACAAGGAACTTGAGCTACCTATGTTTCCCTTGTTTTTCCCAAGGCTCATTGTTTGGGTGCCCCACCTCCTTGCATGTGTTATTTGGGTTCTAACTTCATCCCACTGGAACACAGTTTGGGTTTCCAGTGTCTCCTGATCCCACATCTTCTTCCCAAGATTCCTCTCAGAGCCTTGCCCACCCTGATGCAAGCTTTCTGCCATACCTCGCAAGGGAGCTCACAAAACTGGGTGACTGGGCAACAAAAGGGCAGATGAAATTCAGTGTTGATAAATGCAAAGTAATGCACACTGGAAAACATAATCCCAACTATACATATAAAATGATGGGGTCTAAATTAGCTGTTACCACTCAAGAAAGAGATCTTGAAAACATTGTGGGTAGTTCTCGAAAACATCTACTCAATGTGCAGTAGCAGTCAAGAAAGCAAACAGAATGTTAGGAACCATTGGGAAAGGGATCAATAATAAGACAAAGTACAATGCTACTATATAAATCCATGATAAGACCACAATTTGAATACTGTGTGCAGTTCTGGTTGTCCCATCACAAAAAAGATACATTAGAATTGGAAAAGGTACCGAGAAGGGCAACAAAAATTCTTAAGAGTAGGAAACAGCTTCCATATGAGGAGAGATTAAAAGACTGGGAGATGACTAAGGAGGGGGGGGGCTATGATAGAGGTCTATAAAATTATGAATGGTGTGGAGAAAGTGCATAAGGAAGTGTTATTTACTCCTTCTCAGAACACAAGAGCCAGGGGTCATCCAATGAAATTATTAGGCAGCAGGTTTAAAACAAACAAAAGGAAGCACTTCTTCACACAATGCACAGTCAAACTGTGGAATTAGATAAATTCATGGAGGACAGGTCCATCAATGGCTATTAGCTGAAATGGTCAGGAATGCATCCCCATGCTCTGGGTGTCCCTAAGCCTCTGACTGCGAGAAGCTGGGAGTGGATGACAGGGGATAGATAACTTGATGATTGCCTGTTCTGTTCTTTCCCTCTGAAGCACCTGGCATTGGCCAAAGTTGGACGACAGGATACTGTGCTAGATGGACCATTGATCTGATCCAGTATGGCTGTTCTTATGTTCTTTCTTCCTTTGCCGCTTGTCAGTCTGCTTCTGAGATGCAAGCTCTCCAGCTCCCCATCCAGTTTGCTCAACATAATGAGTGAGTTCTCTCTCTTCTACAGTTGCCTGATGCACTCTGCCTAACTTGTCCAGCTGCCTCAGGGCCTGCTGCCTGACCTCCTCGATAACAGCTAGCTCCTGCCAATACTTCTCCCCTAAAGAGGTCAGGCTTTCTATATTCCCTCTGCACATCTTGGCAGCCGTAAGAGCTGCTCTCATTACTGCAACATTCACTTTTGCTGCAGCCTCAGTGGTCTCCCAAACACTAATCCGACCGTGCCTGTCATAACTTTCCTACTCAGATCTGAACTTTAGAGTTCAGAACCTGAGAAGCTAGCATGAAACCTCCAAACTTAATTACCAGCTTGGATCTGATATCGCTGCCACCAGCCAGAAAATTCCAGTGTCTGGCTCACTCTGGTCTCCCCAAAACCTTCCCTGGGGAACCCCAAGACTCAGATGCCCTGAGTCTCACCACAAAGGGAAATAACCCACTTCCCCTCCCCCTCTTTACCTCCTCCCAGATTTCCCCGCCCTGGGTACTCTAGGAGATTCCCTGCTTCAAGTCATTGAAACACCGCACCGAGAAATCAAATATTTCTCTCCCCTCACCCAGAGGTTATGCAAATTCAGGCTTAGTAAATCTAACACAAAGAGATTCTCTCTTCTCCCCTGTCTTCTTTCTCCCACCAATTCCCTGGTGAGCTGCAGACTCAATCCCCTTGAGCCCCCACTAAAAAAAATCCAACAGGTCTTAAAAAGAAAGCTTTATATAAAAAGAAAGAAAAAGATATAAAATTGGTCTCTGTATCAACGTGACAATATACAGGGTCAATGCTTAAAAGAAATAATGAATAAACAGCCTTATCCAAAAAGAATACAATTTAACACATTCCAGCAACTACACACATGTAAATACAAAAAAACAATATAAACCTATTGTCTTACTATCCTTGTACTTACAACTTGGAGACAGAAGATTAGAAAACTTGGAGATAGAGAGATCACTCTCAGAGCTGAGAGGATCACCGAACCGAGACAAAGAACAAAAGAACTCACACCCAAACTTCCGTCCACCCAGTTTTGAAAGTATTTTGTCTCCTGATTGGTCCTCTGGTCAGGTGTTGTTTGTTAACCCTTTGCAAGTGAAAGAGACATTAACCCTTAGCTATCTGTTTATGACAGTGCCACTCTCTGGGCATCTCTATGCTTTGATCACATTTCCTCATGGCTATTCTGGCTATCACTGTGGATATCACTGCTCCACTTGTTTTCCAGGGCTGACACACTGCTGTGAACATACCACAGACTGCTTCCCCCTTTAGCTCTCTCTCTTTGACACTCTCTTCGCCTGTTGGGCTTTTCCCTTCCCTTCCACCTCATTATCCAAGGTACAAACTCTTTTAATGTACCCGATCTCTCCATATCAAACACTTGGGCAGATGGTCCCTGCCCTCTCATTCTTCTGTTTCTTTCCTATTCATCCCCCACTAAAGTACTCATACTGCTTCTTGGGGCACTCAAATCTTCTGTGCCCCAGTCTTCCACACTGGAAACACACAGAGATCACTGTTTTGCAGGTGGCAGTGGTCTTCCTGCCAGCACTGCTGGGTCCCAAAGCCCACTGTGTGACCCATTGTGATTTCTGTCGCTGCTTCTGCAGAACTGTCTGCATCCACTGCTGCTGTTCAGCCAAGCAGCTTCTTCCATTTTGCTTTCTGCCGCTGCACTGTCACTTTCCTTGGTGGGAGGTGCTCTTGTCAATTCTGCCAACTACACCCGTTGTAACAGGGTAACTGCCACCCATGCACCCCCTTGTGGCCTGGGCTTGCTCTGCTTCAGTTTCCCACCTCAAAAAATCCAGATCACAATCTGAAGTTAGTTAAAACACTCCCTTTCTGAAGTCCAATTTATTTAACCTTCAGGCACACACTGGCCCTCTAGGACGCAACTCTGTCAGGGTTCTGAGGTGGGACTCAGGGATCGAGCAGCTTGAGGTCAGATTTCCAGGCCAAGATCAGTACCAGAGGTGAGTTGTGTCAAGGTTCTGGATCCAGAGCAAGTGTCAGAATTCTAGTCAGAGCCCAAGTCAATGCTGGGAGTTCAGGAAAGGAGAAGCAGAGTCAGTTGTGGCAGCTCACTAGGGATCTGCGTTGTTGCCTGGGTGCTTCCTGGTATGCCCCATGGACTTATATGGGGTCAAAAGATCAATTAGGAGCCTCAAAAGCAGCTGCTAACTGGATCCTTGGGAAGCATTTCCCATCTGTGTACATCCACTGCAGTTTGTGGATCACGGGAAGCAGCCAGGTTACAGCTGCCACCGAGTGGCCATGTGGAGGTGTCCATTGCTTAGTTTCTCTGCCAACCCAGGTTTGAGTCCCACTGATCTTTACGAAGCCTGGTTCAGAGTGTCTCTCTCTCCTCCTACTCAGCACTTGGTAGGGAGTCCCCAGCACTCCTTCCCAGAGCAGGATCTTAGATCACCAACTCGCAGGTGTCGCTTGGCTGGTGCTCAGCCTTCAGGCTCTGACTTCCAAACTCCCCTGGTGTCACAGTCTTCCTCCTGACTTAGAAGGTTACTCCCAATCCTCCTTGCCAAGGCAACTCCCCTGGTCTCCAAGCCTTCCCTGCGGAAGGCTCTCCTCAGTCTCTGCCACAGCTTCCCCCTTCCCTTTATTGGGAGAATCAACTGTCCATCAAGGCTATTAACACAACACAGGTGGGCTGGAACAGTTCCTCCAAAACTCAGTGTTGGCTGGCTCCAGGCCTCCAGCCCTTAATGGCAAACCACACTGTTACAGGGTGTAAGTTCTGATGGTGTTTCTTGTCATGTAGTCACCTGTTTACAAGGAAATGGCCTGAAACCAACATATGATTTCACATCAGTCACTAAAGAGCCATCAGAAGAGGATAATTTTTATTACTGACTCAGGCTAGATTCAGAACTAAAGATCTAAAGGTGAAAGATTATTTTAGTTCAGTGGAAATCCCATGAGCCATCTTGTCTTGTTAGCAAAAGGGTTTAATTATGACAGGTATATAGCAGAGTGTTAATAATTAGTACAAGTCAATAAAGTGATGAAAAAGGAAGTTTAATGGCTTTGATATCAGAAATAAATCTTTTGTCACAACAGACTGTGAGGTTCTGAAGTATTGGCTTCTCCACAGAATAATAAGCTTGAATGATTCTACAAAAATTAATGAGTAATGATGTTTCAGTCCTGTGAAAACAGTATGTAGGTATCCATGGATACTATACATAACTATGAAGAGCTGCAGTGCTTCATTAGCAATAAGTGATCCAGCAGGCCGACAGAAGTGTAGGAAACAGAACATTACAGAATATTGTGAGAGGCCAGCATTACATGCTGAGGTTCAGCATTACAGCATTACATGGTGTGGTAGTAGCCTGGTCTTGGCTTGCATTCCTGAACCTTCAGTACCCACCACATTTGGTCCCTCCTGAAACCTGACCCTCATCCTTCAGTCCCAGTTATCATATTATAGGCAGCATTTCTATATATGCAACAGACACTTTCATGCTTAATCAGAATACGTGCTTCTAAGACATTTCATTTTTGAAAATGAGACTGTTATGCAAATCATCAGGCCATAGCACATATTCTAGACTTACCATCTTGTGCTGTGATCCCATCAGATCCCACAAGATAAGCAATACTGAGCCAGGGCAGTGCTTGAATGGGAGACCTCTAAGCGTATGTCTTCGCTGCAGCTGGGAGCAAGCCTCTCAGCCCTGGTAGACAGACTCTCACTAGCGGGTCTCAAGCTATGATGCTAAAAATAGCAACATGGCGGTTCCAAACCAGGATCTTAAGCCCAGCTGGGCTCGAGAGCTCGAACTCCAGCCTGAACTGGAATATCCACATTGCTAGCGCAAGTCTGTTTACCCAGCCTAGGAGACTCACTGTCAGCTGCAGTGCAGCCATACCAGAGCTACCCTGAGCTGCTGCAGCAAATGTTTACTGTGATTCAACTGCTAGCACTCTTCCTTCTCAGCCAGTACTGAATAAGGCTCCAGAAGGGTACTAGTAAGGGACGTCAGAGGTGTTGTCTTTTGCATAAGAAACAAAACTGAGATCCTGACCACTTAGGGTCATTGAAGATACAACCTCTTGACACATTCTGTAAGGGCACGAGAACTCCTGGGGCGGGGTGAACTTCCCTTATGGGCATCCTATTGTCTATTCACAGTGTTTAATGCCTCCCTCTGAAGCATCTGGTACCGGTCAGAGACAGGATATTGGTGTGTGTGGGGCAATTCCTACATTCCTAACCTCAATGTCCTGACCAAATTCCAATAATATTCTGCTTTTCTAAATTCCTTTCAGCCATTTCAATCAGATATCGTATTATCCTTCACTTTCTGTTCTAAATTCTCACGTAGTTGTGTGCTGTTAAACAGCTGCTGCATTTCAGAGTGGGTGAAGCAATCCATGTCCCTCCCTTCCCTACTTCCCATGGGCATGTAAAACATTGTGAGATTAAAGGTGTTGCAGAAATGAAAAATATTATTAGCAAAATAACCTACATACTTTCCACTAAATTTAAAATCTCTGCCAGTGTGCTCACCTTAGCAACGGATAATGACATATCTAAAAATTGCCACAATAGCAGGCAGCCGCACTTGTAGCATAATAGCCCTCCTGTACTAATAAAGCCATCTCTGTGTTCTCTTCTGGGGTAAAATGGAGAACTAGATAGCTATCTTATAAAACAAGGGGCAGGATTTTTAAACTTTTGAGAGCTGAAACAGTTGACCAGGGAATATTTATGTGTCATTTGAAGGATGGCACTTTCCACCAAGACAGCATAATCCACACAGAGAACAGCAGGGTATCAGAACTGGGCATATAATAAATTGGAATCCTTGAGTGAGTCTGAAACCCTCCGAGACTGAGATCATCGGCAGCACTTTCCCTTTTACAAATGAGAAATTATTACTATTAACTGAGACACACTGATGCACAGGATGCACTCCAAGGCAGCCACAGACAGCTCATTAATTATTATTGTACGGTTTAAGAGAGGAAGAAGTATGATGTGATCTGAACAAAGACTCATACTATACAATGCCACAAGAGCTAGAGAAAACAACTTTCAATCAATATGAGAGTGCAATGCTCTTTGGGAAAAAAAATTTAACACTCTTGCATGTAAACCCCTCTCTTCCTCTTTTATATGGCTATATATACAGGATACCGTGCATCTGAATTAACTGGAATTGTATAGTAGGCCTCTCCATCCCTACCCATTGTTGGCGGCCTCATCCTCCTTATTACTGATAATACATAGTACATACCATACATTAAAATAGCAATAATGGTCCAGTCTCGCCATATTCCTGGGTGGATTAGTGGGAGTTATTTAGGTTTATTTATAGCTTTTCCATAATCTCAATCACTGCTGTATCTGAACACTTCAAAAATATTAATAAACTTATCCTCAAAATATTGCTAGAAGGAATGGAAAGGAAGTATTATTGTTCCCATTTTGCAGAAGAGGAACTGAGTCAGAGGGAGATTAAATGACTTGCCCAAAGTCACTCAGGAAATCTGGGGCAGAGCTGAGAACAGACCTCAAACCTGAGTTCTAGTCCAGTGCCTTAACCACAAGACCATTCTCTCTCATACAGAGGGGAGACAAGGTAACACAAAGTTGGCTAAAATTGTTTCCAGACACTAATGTTTGTAACTTTGGAACATTCTGGAATTCTGCATTCTCAGTTCCTTTGATCTACCTTCTGTCCTTGATCCTCCTCCATCAGTTTTCCCAGGCTGCTCTGATTACCTCCCTCAGAGCCATTCCACTCCCATCTTTCAGCTCCTGCTGCTTCAAGCTGCTCTCTTTCAGCTCCTGTTTTGTCAAGCCAAGTTACTCCTTCTCTGCTCTTCCCCCGCCATTAGCCGATGATGCATTATCTCTGTTTCTCTGTATCTTCCGCTTATCACAGCTCCTCTCTTTACATAATTTAGTATCTCCTCCAGGTATACATAGTACTCTATAATTGGACCACATGAAAATCTTTGTCACTAGCACTTGAAACAAGATTGTGTAGCAAAATTAGCAATTTTTATTTTAGTGCAATACACCCCCAAACCAAACAAAATTATGTGCCCCACAACAATTCTGTGCCATCAGTTGAAACTGCAGTGCCACATAATATAGTGATACAACAGTAGTATCCCCATTACCCTTTGTGTGATACAGGAAACAGTAAACCAAGCAAATCATTTACTCTACTTATTTCTCCAGTAACAGATCCTACTCCTTTGTTTCCTGAGACCATAAAGTACCCTGTGAACCAGAATTTAACTGTCCACTCCAGGTCAAAACATTAGCAGGAAAAAAACCAAACAAATCAACCACGAGCAGAGTTTCTGAATTTTGGCGAATGCCACTTGTTTATGAGTGCTATAATTATTATTTAATGAGTGTTATAATTCATGAATCTCTTGTCCAACTGATCTCAATTTTAGTAGAAATTTTATTTCATCCACATACCTAATCTTCCAGTTTTTAAATTGATATTCCTCTGTGATTTTCTGAGGGAGGGGAGCAAGTTGGATTTATAATATAAACTCAGTACAACCTTCACTATGGAGCAGCCAGAGCCTGTACCACACACAAATACTGGAACTACTGCAAACGGCTGCCAATTTTTTTTAAAGAACCATCCAGAGAAATATTTCCTTGTTTCTTCCAATTGCCCCCAAAATCACAGTCCCAGTGCATAGATACCGAATTATGTATACCATAAAGGTTTTACTGGCATGACTGTTGGATGGTCACTTTATGCACAAATGAGTGCCAATAGAATCTTTATACCACACTGCACCATCATGTTTTAATAGGCCACATTTCACAAAAAAAAAACCTTGTAGGTATATTTTAGAGATTATTTTAGAAAATGTTACTGATATGAAAAATAGCATTCCTTTCCCTGAAAAGCCAGGCTCTCTGAGTACCATGAATCCAATTGTACAAGTTTCTGATAGAGAGAAATATTACAATCAATACCTTTTATAAACCACTTACAATGACCTAAAATAGCTTATTTATACATGCATTATATTGTTTTAAAGTCCTTGCAATCTACCAGGGCTAGAACAAAGCTTTAGAAATTTGGGGAAGGATATTTCTGGCTTTACGAAGATGTAAAGCTCCTGCTTCTAGCTTGGAGATACTGGACTTTGAACCTGTGACTAGTCCAGGGCTGAACATGGCTTGTCCTGGGTCTCAGGCCAGTGTAATTTTGAGGCAGAAATTCCACATTTGGAAAAAGCAAGAAACATTTCTTTGGCAGTTTCATTTTTAAGTGGTGGCTAGAGTTGCCAGCCCTCCAGGATTGCCCTGGAGTCTCCAGGAATAAAAAATTAATCTTTAAGTAAAGATTATGTCATGTGATGAGATCTCCAGGAATACATCAACCAAAATTGACAAGTGGTGGCTGTTGAGAAATCTGAACACTTGGGAGTGGATAGTGAGGAGGTGGATTGTTCAGGTGAGGTACCCAATGATTCATAAATGTAATCATTCACACAGCTCTGCAATTTATCACATAGTTCAACAATTTATCTCAAGGCTACTGCCACTATATATATAATGTGTTTATACATTACACACTATAATAGACAATTTTACATGGGCCTATAAGCCCTTTCCCTCTGAAATTACAAAGAGAAACAGGCAAATATGAATCCAGTACCATCAATGCACACAGCCAGGGCTGCTGAGAGGGGGTTCAGGCCCCGGTGAAAAAATTTTTTTGGGTCCCCCAGCAAGGGTGGACCAGCTAAACAGGGCCGACTAAGCCGGGGAAGCTAGACCCCAGGCCCCCTTCCGGACTGCTAGGCCCCGGTAATTTGTACTGGCTTCTCCCCTGCACACAGCAACTCAATTTGTAATTTGTTTTGCATGATGTGTATGGTACTATACATTTTAAACTGCAAGTATTCCACTTTGAGAGCGAGCGAGCAATATGCTTTGTCATAAAATATAATATACATTTCCAACACATTCTGCACATTGTATTTCAAGCTTCTCCACTCCACAGACCCACTAGCTTGTGTTCTAAGTGCAATTATTGTAGATTATTTTAATTTGGCATTGTTTATGTTAAAAGAAATGTTATTTTGATTGATCAGCAAAAGTCTACAAGCTGCAGTAAAGGCAATTATGTCTGACATAGGGACATTATAGAAATCTATAACCTGAACCTTTAAAGCCTGACTTGAACCATCAAGTTTGACTTACGAGACCAGTTACAATACTGCTTCATGCAAAAAGCATTAGGTTAATGCTGGATCAAGCAGTTTTGCCAAACATGCACTGGCATAATTAATAAAAAATATTTCAGAAATAGGTTGCCTGCAAGAGGTTATTGATTTCCTGTCATGACATGTTTTCCTTATGAGGTGCTATGATGCTACGTATCTGAGATGTTTTGGCATGTATTTTTCAGTGACTAAGCCTTGATCTCTTCCTGGATTTCTGCCATTGGTGCATTGACATCTGAAACTACTCATGTTTGACAGCCTCATGCCTGAGCTATGTGGCTTCCAAGTTAGATGGGATTAGTATAGGAGACTTTCTGAATATTTCAAGTTTAATTGAAAGCAGATAAATACAAGGGTCTCAAGAGGGTGGCATACTTCTTACAAATGGCATCACATTAAATCATACACACGCTTAGAATGAGGAAAATTTCAGAGTTAATCAGTGTAGCATGCTCAAGAAATCAGTTGCCCTTGTTTTAATCTAGAAAAATGATTCTGATAATGACACATATTCCTAAACTATGAATTTGCTCCATGATTGTAAGTGGGTGTATGCCATGTACACATTGGTACACACATTTTCTGGGGAACAGCATTTTTTTATTGTGACTGGAAGGTGTTTTGCCTTTCATCCAAACTTTTATTAAGGCATTATTTGATTTCTTTTGTTAACCATTCCAGCTGATGATACCTAACACAAACTACTCATGAATGCAACCTTAAGGTTGTACAGTTACAATTAAAAATGTCAGAAAATATGAAAGATAAGGTTTCCATAACAGAATAGATTCAGCCACATTATATATATATATTGTAAGGAGAATATTTCCTGTTTTTCCTTGTTAAATGTGCAATTTAATATATTTTTGAGCATATTTATGTACTAGTAACTGAAAACCTGTGTCACACAGGTATAATTAGTAAATTCATGTGTGTAAAAGACTCAAAATTGTGGAGAATATAAAAATTGGACGGTAACAGACCACAGATCCAGTGAGGACTGTACACTGGTGATATTCTGAACAAAAAGAGCTCTCAGTCATTGTTGAAGCTCTTTCCAGCACTTCACACTGACTCAACAGATAGTATAGGCTGCAGAAGGATGTTTGGGGTTATTGTATGTACTGCACTGAGGGATTATGTGTATTTGGGGTTATTGTATATGCTTGTTGTGGTGTTGTGTGGGTGGCTGTGTTGATTTGTGTCTAGAAGAATTGTGCTGGGAGAATTGGTGTTGATCTGTGCTGGTGGCAGTTGGGTACCTGGGTATGGCCACTGGACCAAGTAATTCACCATCAGGGTAGTGTCCGTCATACAAACAATGAAATTGTTGCTTCCAAATTAGTTATAGAGTAAGGCTAATGATTGGTTGAGTTACTTCTGATATCACAATGGTCTAGAACTTTTGCCATGGCATAGATTCTGTACACTGCTGAAGTGTAATTCATAAAGTCAAAATTAACAAGAGTTTAAAAACTGGATGGTAACAAAGAGCAAATTCCAGTGACCACTGAACCTGGTAATAGTCTGAACAAAAAGACCTCTCAACCATGCTAGTAACTGCTTTCATCGCTTCACACTGACTCAACAGACATTTTAGGCTTTAGTGACACAGAGTAACATTAGTGGAATCTTATTATACAGATTTACTATATACTAGATAGGAAACATGCATGTATGTTTGGTATATGAAGCTTATCTTTTGCATTTCCTTTATTTTTTTAGCTTTTAACTGTGCTAATATAATGTTGCTTTAATGTAGATTATGAGCTTGATGCATTCTCTTGATGGAAGATGGACTGTTGGTCTCTGATGTCAGAAAGCCCACCTAACAGAACGGGTGCAATATGGGAAAACCCCTGCAATACAGTCCAAAAGGCTATGCAAAGAGGGGGGTTGTGGATTAAACCATTTTGCCATGTTACCTATAGCATTCACCATACTTTGCACTTCTATCATACCCTTCACCTCAGAATCTTGAAGCATTTCATAAACAATTTTCATAACAGCTTTGTGAAGTGGATAGGGACACTGAAGAACAGGGAGGTCTCATAAAGGCCATAGTTAGGTGTGCTAATCACTAGCCTATCTTCCCTTCCTGTTAGTGATTATGCTGTGTATTAATGTGCCTTGGAGATTATGGAAATACTGTGGGTGTGGGTGGCAACAGATTGTCCAATGTCTAGATAAATTTCAAATTGCTAGTTTACACCCCTGTTTTGTTGCTTTTAAAACAATCATAGTAACTACAATGTACACCCATGCCTTGTTTGATAAGTCTCATCCTTTTGTATCATCTCTTCTGCCTCGTGTACAGTACTTTTTATTTGGTTACTAACCTTCATATTAACTAGTCTGCGGACAGTGTATATCATATTATGAGGCAAGCTGGTTAGCTACCATTCCACTAACTTTTCAGATACTTAGTCCACTGAACAAACCAATGACCTACCTAAGTGTAGTTTTCTTCTCAGGTCTTTTCCAGCCCAAAGGAAACCTTTTAGCTCTGTACTCACGCATGAAATAAAGGTGGCAAATTTTATCTCTCACTATTATGATGGTTCAACAGCAGAACTGCTATACAAAAATTTTCAGCTGTATGCCAATCCTTAAATAATTTCTTTGTTTATGGAAAGGTGATGCCTTTACTTCCCATATTGAGTGTCTCATGACGGGCACAGAGGCACAGCTGGAGCCACTTACCACCAAAACCAAATCAGTATCCCAGGCAGATTGGACCATCAGTGATAGCCTCCTAATAATTCCTAATCGTGGCTGTACATTTTTATTAATACTTAAAAGGTTCTGTATAAACTTTTCATTTTTTACTCTGTTTTATGGAAATAATTAATCCTTTCATTGCCCCTGTGAAATAGGAAAATATTAACAATTCCATTTCACCAATGAGGAAACACACACAGAAAGGCACACACAACCTGCATAAAATCACAGAGGAAATCAATGTCTGAGCCTGGAGTGGAATGCAGAAATTCTTAGTTCCTCAGACTACCAGACCACATCTTTCTGCCTAATTTGATGAGGCTGAATTCCAAAGTCTCAGTGTGAGGTCAGCAACTAAGTAGGGGCTGAGAGCACTGACCTTATCTAACCATGGGAAAAGGAGGAGACAATTACATGTATAACATTCAGTAGTAGGTCCCAAATTAAAACAGATTATCTGAAATGTTGTAATTAAATGTGTGTGCATCTGCCTGTGTAAATGTCAGCATAGTCATGCAAGAGGAAATTCAAGAAGCCCAGAGAAATACTTTGGCCATTCCCTGAAAAATATATCCTTGCCCTGACTCCTTTGCTGATGAAAACCATCAAAGAGCAACTAAGACTTCAACTAACAGAATCCTCAGCGGCGGATGTAGATGGGGTCTATGGATTTGGTCCAGGAGTTAGCAGAATGCCCAGTGACCCACAAGGTTTGGATTCAAGGCTCCATGAGGCTTCTTTTGCCAGAGAATGCTATGGTCCACCTGGAGAAATAGCAGAAGGTAAACATTGGCAGGGTAGGGAGCCAGGATTGTTACAAGCATTTCTGGGAGAGAGCTATTGTACTGTCTCTGAACACCTCTTCCTGGCGAAGTCATCTGACAGGGTGGTAACAAGCATACATCAACAAAAGCTAGCAACTGCTGGAATTACAGACTCATCCTAATCAGCCTTCAAACTAGGTCATGGCATGGAGATGGGCCTAGCAGCACTAATGTGTGATCTTATTATTGGTATGGATAGAATACAAACTTCAAGGAAAAGTTTGTTTCTTATGAAAAGTCATTTCTTTAAAAAATAAGGGTTTGATGAAAAAAATTGAGAAAGTTTTGAAAGTTTGAAGGAAGGAAGAAAGAAAGAAAGAAGCCCAACAAAATTCTTAGACATTGTTCATTCCGTTGCATTCAGAGACAAAAAGGGATGGGAGGGGGGTTGGAATGGAAGGGAAGGGAGGAGAAAAACAGCATAGGGGGAGGGGAATGTGAAATTCCAAAATTTTGAAATTGCCAGTTTTGATGAAAAATGAGATAATAAATTTAAAATCCCAGCCCCCCACACTTTTAAAGAAAG
Organism: Gopherus flavomarginatus; assembly: GCF_025201925.1. NCBI lineage: Eukaryota > Metazoa > Chordata > Testudines > Testudinidae > Gopherus > Gopherus flavomarginatus. The sequence goes on from NC_066620.1 coordinate 107,863,903, forward strand.
TTTTCAGTTTTTTAAAAAACTATTTTTCATTGGAAAATAGATTTAAATGGAAAATGTTGACTAACTATATTTGTACCTTTCCAGTGCTGACAACTTTACAACCAAGAAAATCAGCCCCCCCAAGCCAGCCCATCCATGCTGCCTGGCTCATGCAGCCTGGGGCTCCGGCGGTGATTTAAAAGGGCCCGGGGCTCCGGCCTCTGCTGCAGTAGCGGCGGCCAGGAGCCCCAGGCCCTTTTAAATCTCCAGCTCCGGGGCAGCTGCTCCTTTTGCCCCACTCCCGTCGCCCCCCTCCATGAGCTAGGTTCTATTCAGTGTCTCCTGGGAGACTCAGCACAGAAGAGGCAGCCCAGGAGGAGAGGGGCAAAGACAGCTTTATGCTGCCTTTATGCTGCCCAGTTGGCCCTCAAGCTCTCTGTCTGTCCCATTTTTATATTAAAAAGAATCATTGCTGTTCCATTCTGAGCAGGTAGCAGAAGCTGCTGCACAGAACAGGAATCATTTAATTAAAAAAAAACAACTTGCACACACACAAGAAACCAACAGCTCTCATCTCACTATCTAACTTTAAAACTTTGCTGGAGCCTGTATAATTAATTTAAACAGATGAGCTTTTTTTTTTTAAATGCTGGTTACTCTGACAGACTGTGCAATGGAGCTGCAACAATTTCAAAGGCTTCCGCTCCCTGCACAGAACCGAGCAGCTGCAGAACAGTTCTTTGAAGAGGAAATGGCACCCAATGGGACAAGCAAGCAGCTCAGGGCTGAGCTCAATCAGCCCCAGAAGTCCTAGGGAGCGTCTGAGGACATCAAAAGAGGGAAGAACCAGGCTTAGAGAAATCTGAAGAATTAATTTGAAAGATTTTCCACCTTCCTGGAGCTTTCTTCAGTGCAAGCAGCAGTGACTGGAGGAAGGAGGCTTTTACAGATCACATGACATTTGACTGAGGCAGTCCTAACTATTGGGGCCTGGGAATTAAGGGTCCAGCTTGAGTTGTGGCAGGCTTCTCAGTCTGTGTATTAAAAATATAGATCTACATTTAAACAATAAGAGTACGTTGTTAAAAAGGGATTCCTGTATTTAAACGTGTCTTAGAGCTCGTCCTCACTGAGGAGGGGGAGGGTTTAAACCAAAGTGATTTGACACACATTTAACTAACAGTATGTATGTCATAAACAGATAGCTAAGGGTTAATGTTCTTTTACCTGTAAAGGGGTAACACCAGTAACCTGAAACACCTGACCAGAGGACCAATCAGGAAACAAGACTTTTTCAAATCTGGGTGGAGGGAAGTTTTGGGTGTGAGTTCTTTGTTCTTTGTCTTGTGTCTGTGCCCTCTCGGCTCTGAGAGTGATTTTTCTATCTCCTGCCTTTCTAATCTTCTGTTTCCAAGTTGTAAGTACAAAGATAGTAAGACAATAGGTTTATATTGTTTTTTTGTATTTACATGTGTGTAGTTGCTGGAGTGTTTTGAATTGTATTCTTTTTGGATAAGGCTGTTTATTCACTTTTTTTTCTTAAGCAATTGACCCTGTATATTTTCACCTTATACAGAGACTATTTTTAATGTATTTCTCCTTCTTTTTATAAAGCTTTCTTTTTAAGACCTGTTGGAGTTTTTCTTTAGTGGGGACTCCAGGGAATTGAGTCTGCAGCTCACCAGGGAATTGGTGGGAGGAAGAAGTCAGGGGGAAAATCTCTTTGTGTTAGATTTACTAAGCCTGACTTTGCATACCCTCTGGGTGAGGGGGGAAGAGAGATTAGCTCTCTCGGTACTTGTGTTTCCAGAACTGGAAACAGGGAGGGTGGAGTCCCTCTGTTTAGATTCACGGAGCTTGCTTCTGTATATCTCTTCAGGAACCCAGGGAGGGAACACCTGGAGGGGAGGAGGGGGAAGGGAAATGGTTTATTCCCCTTTGTTGTGAGACTCAAGGAATCTGAGTCTTGGGGTCCCTTGGGGTCCCTGGCTGGTGGCAGCGTTATCAGGTCCAAGCTGGTAACTAAGCTTGGAGGTTTTCATGCTAACACCCATATTTTGGACCCTAAGGTCCAGATCTGGGAAAAAATGTTATGACAATGTAAGGCACAGTAATAGCATGCACATGGGATGCTGTGCCATCTTTCAATTCACATCATTGTGTGCACATGGCAGTGGCTTGCCGCATATTAAGTGTGTGGCATTCTCAGAAGGTATCCCATTGGTCCTTTGCATCACTGCTCAGCAGCATGCATTCTGGGATTTTTCTTGCTCTGCCCAGCAGAAGCCAGCTGGGCTCAAAGTTTTTAAAAATCCCATGTTTCCACTGTATTGAACCCAGGCTTCATTTCCAGGCAGACTTTTTAGATTGTTGTGAGTCAGCATAGACTCAGGCATATTCTGCGCTATTCTGCTGGCAACCACAAGTACACAGAAGCTGTTTGGGTGTATTTCAGCTCTTAAAGCCAGATTAATTCAGCACTGAACTTCACCAGCTGCACCACCGAGTGGAAGATGTGGCAGCAGCAGCAGATTCAGTGGCATCAGAGGAAGTGGGACAAGAATGAAAAAGAGGAGGACATAGAGCAACTGATACTAGAGGAGCAATTCCTGGAACAGCTTCACACTGGACAGCACCGCTTTGGGCTTGCGAAACCAATGTGGATTGGTGGGAAAGAATTGGTCTGCTGACCCGGGATGGCCAGCAACAGAGAGAGAATTTCAGGATGGCGATGGCAACCTTTTTTGAGCTATATGCTGAGCTAACCTTGGATCTGCAGCAGTAGTGTATCAACATGCAGTGCCCCATATCCATGGAGAAGCGGGTCGCCATTGCCTTCTGGAAGCTGACAACACCCGAATACTACCAGCTGATAGCCACACAACTGGGGAGGTCAACCACTAGTGCAACTGTCTTGCAGGTGTGTGATGCCAAGGAAAAGGCACTGTTGTACTGGATTGTAAAGCTTGAAGTGCTCAGGAGATTGCTGATGGCTTTTGCTCACAAGGCAGTCCCAAACCGTATTAGAGCAATAATGACCCATATGCCTATTATTTGCCTCCTCTTCCCTAGGGCACAGAATTTATACACTGAAAGGGGTATTTCTCCATGTGTTCCAATATCATGGCAAGTTTACATATTAAATGCACGGTGGTCTGGAAGGGTCCATGCTGCTAAGCGCTTTTGGAACTTCACTCTATGGATCTTTATGGAGAAAGGATTGCTTGCCTCCAGGATCACTATGGACATTAATGGTGTGGAGATTGCTCTGGTTATCCAGGGAAACCTGACTAATCCTCTGGCTTTGCTGGTTAATAAAGCCATTCAAAGATTGCTTGGAGAGAAGGAGGGAACAGTTTAACTATCACCTCAGTAGTTGCAAAATGGTAGTGGAGTGTGCATCTGGCCGTCTGAAAGGAAGGTGGTGCTATTTGTGGAATAAGTTGGAAGCAGCAGGAAAAAATGTGCCAAAGATTTAGCAGCATGTTGTACTTTGCACAATATTTGTGAGACTAAGGGAGAAAGCATTAACAATGGGTGGGAGGCGGAGGTGCAGAGACTTGCTCAGTGGTTTGAGCAGCCAGCAAGGCATCCAATAGAAAACGGAAACAGCTGGGGCAACATTATTATGGAATGCCTATTCATTTTACTTTGAGGCTCAGGCCTGAAGCTGTGCAACTGAACTGCAGCTACTAAGCCATCAGGTGGACTAAGGGTGGGATGGATTGTGAGCAGTTCAGTATTGTTTCTGAGTGGTGGAAGTGCAGCATTGTGGGAATCCTCATTTTAGCTCATGTCTGTGCTTAGAATGCACTGATGACTCCTCATAAATTAATTTTAACAGGTTTTTATTATTAAATACTGTATTAAATTAGAGCACTAGTGAAACAAAAATTCACAGTGGTACAGTACAGTGGAGGGCAGAACAAAACCAGAGGAGGGGGATTCAAGCAACAGATATATGCCTTCCCTCTGCCACCTTTTGTTCGTGAGTCCTCTGTCGTTGAGTGGTGAGGCTTGAAGTTACCAGGGTTGTTAGATGGCTCAAAAGAGCTGGGCTCCCAGGTATGGCCTGGGGAATGGCCTCTAGGAGCATAGCTCCAGGGATGGAGAGGGGAGGAGTTGCAGATATTCCTAGTACCCTATATTGTCCAGGGCAGGGCTTCCAGGGCTCAAGGCCTCAGCCCCGCGAGAGGCACTGAGGCTGGGAGCTTCAGACCTGTGGGAGATGCCAAGGTTCAAGCCTTGAAATATTTACCAGAGCTCCACTCCAGCCAGCTCCAGCTGAATTTAAGCTCTGGTCCAGGAGCTACAGAACATGTGCTGCAGCAGAGCATTCTGGCTCTGTATTGCCTCTCTAGGGGTTGCCTTTGCATCTCGCTGTCTTTTCCAATACTGTACTGTCTTTTGCCAGGGCCACACTGTCCCTGGCTACTGCAACACAGACTTTGGCCAGTCCAAAGATCTCTCTGGAGCTCCATTTCTTTTTCCATCTGTGTCCTCAGGTGCTGTCTCCACCTTTCTGCTATTTTCATTTTTCCTAGGGACTCTGCAGTGGTGTCTGCAAACACTTCATCCTGAGTGTTCTGTTTTCCACCCCTCAGGTTAGCCAGCCACTGAGCTATTGATAATGGCCCTGCCCTTTAGGGTCTCTCCACTACCAGTGCTTTGGGGTTGGGAGTAGGAAAAACCCACAAGTGTTTATTGTTCATATTCCAAAGAGGCCATGATGGCATTTTTTGATACGCACTTCTGACTTTCCCTTTCTGAGATTCTTTCCAGTCTTGAGGAAACCTCAGAGTTGTTAAGTAGTGTATGCACAAGGAGGGTTGTACTGGGATTTTTGCAGGGGTGAAAGTAAGGCAGTACTGGCCGGTACGGTGTACCAGTAAAAAGTGGCTGCCAGTACCAGCCCGTACCCAGCTGACTTTAAAGTGCTGTCGTGGTAGTGCTTTAACATTGCTGCCCCTTCTGTGTCCCCCATCGGCGGCCCTGCCGGGTCCCTACCAGAAGAGCCGCTGATGGCAGGGCGCAAAAGGGCCAGAGACGCCAGAGTCCCAGGCCCTTTAAATTGCTGCTGGAGCCTTGGGTGGCGCGGGCTAGGCAGTGCGGATGGGCTGGCTGGGGGACACTGACCGCCCCTTCCACCTGAGGCCCCACCCCTTCTGGGGGCCAGAGCCAGCCCCTGTACGGGTAAATCTTTGGCTTCACTTTCACCCCTGGATTTTCATAAGTGTGGTATATGCAGTTTGGGTTTGCTGTTGTGCATTAAAAGCAAGGTGGAAGGGACATGTTGGGAACAGGGGCAGCTCCAGGCACCAGCATGCCAAGCGTGTGCCTGGGGCGGCAAGCCGTGGGGGACGCTCTGCTGGTTGCCGCAATGGTGGCAGGCAGGCTGCCTTCGGTGGCCTGCCTGCGGAGGGTCTGCTGGTCCCGCAGCTTTGGCAGACCTCCCACAGGCTGCCGCCGAATCCGCAGGACCGGGGACCTCCCGCAGGCAAGCCGCCAAAGACAGCCTGCCTGCCATGCTTGGGGTGGCAAAATACCTAGAGCCGCCCCTGGTTGGGAATTATGTTTCCAGTTTGGATTTTTGCTTATATGGTGTCGGAAGGATTAATGTGGGACATCTGGGGGTAAGCTGGAGAGTAATTCCCTCTACATCCCCTTTAGGCTGTCCTGACTCTTGATGACATTACACTGAGGTGGGTGACCTGGAGGCAGAGAATGGCCATATTCCAAAAGCCAAAGGGCAGACCAGAAAGACAGAGATATGCTGTGAAGTTATTCATTAGGATGTGGGAGTGCGGGAGTGGAAAGGTGTTGGGAGCTATACCAGCAGCTGTCCCCCATAATATCCAGACCAAAAATGGGTAATTTCTCAGCGTTAGCTTCTGCTTGATCTCCCTTGCAGACATGGAGAAAGAGTAGAGAAAAACAGACAGGGTTTTGCAATGACTGTCTGATGCATTCACTGTAAGAATGCAGACTACATGGGCTTGCAAACGGCCAATGGTCAGGGCTTTAGAATGAAACAGCGGCCGACTGCCCACCTGGAGCAGCCGTCATTTGAAAATGTGTACATGGGAGCCAAATGGACAGTGGAGGCCGAGTGAGGAAGAGAGGGAGGCAGGAGCTGGAGACTCGGAAAGATTCCTAACTCGCGTCTGCCTAAAATGGCTGCGGCCATGGGGCACCAGGAACAGAAGCTAGCATGCCCATATAGCACACTAATAAAGACAGGATCTTACATGCCAAAGTTTCCTTAAGAGGATCCCCCTGGTCCCAGATCCCTACTTTTGAACCAGTGACCCTCACTCCCGTTCTTGTTTTTTCATTTGTTGTTCCTGCCTAATCTTTTGATGCCTGCATCCAGTGGCTCCTCCCCTTAAGCTCGGGAGCAGTGGGGTAGGGGGGGCGTTAGATGTGGACAGGCCTGTGCCTGCCCCTCCCCAGAGCCTGCGTTTCTGTCTGGGAATTGGACTCGGCAGCTGCACAGCAGGAATTGGGCTTGCCATCTACCTGGCTGGCTTCAAGATCCTCAGGCCTGAAGAGATCCTGGCCTTCCAGAGAGAGCTCTTCACTGGCCTCCCCCTGCTCATCCTCCAGTGAGTCTTGCTGGTTGTCCTTGCAGAGGGTAGAGGGGGTAGAAAGAAAGAGAGCAGCAAGGTCCATGACCTTCCTGGGTTGGGAGGTTGTGTAATTGTGCAAAATCCTGTCCAGCTGATACACTTAAATCCAAGAGCAAGTGGGCAAATTTTGGCCCCATGTCAATTTTTAAAATGGGGGAGGGGGTATCCAGTCAACTTGACACTAGAGCAGTGCACTCAGTAAATAGAAGGTCATTAATGGCTGCCTGCAAAGCAGTGTAAGATTGCTGTTGCAGGACTGCCAAAGAAGTACACAGAAGCATTACTTGCACATAAACAATGGACTGAACAAACTCAATTCACAGCAAATGTAGTTAACTTGGAAAGAGGACTCTGGCGCTCCCAGTAAATACAGAATTAGTGTGCTATACTGAATTACGTTGTGTGTATGCAAGCACTTTCAAACCGCTTTAATTGGACATAATCTGGTTTAACCCTGCACCCCCCCGCCAGACAAGCTTAGTCAGAGATTATTTTCTAAAAATCATTAAACATAATCTGAGGCTTCAGTTCAGGATTTAGGCTGAACAGAGGCATTCACCATGAGAATTCCAATATCTCAAGTGCAGTAGTTTCCTTACCCACAGGTGAACATGGTCCCGGGGATGCTCTGGGAGACCTAGAACTTCAGGGCAAAATACCTTCCCAAACAACCCAAAATGCAAAGGGAGTGCACACACTGCAACATCCCTGGGGCTGGAGCAGCCTTCTCCCTGCAGCATGACCAGGCAGCTTTGTGGGCTAGTGCAAAGAGAAGAGGGTCCATGGTCCCATCTTCTCCCCACACACTGCGGGATAATTTGAATCAAAAGGGGAGAGTCCTTGTGCTCTCCCAGTATCAGCAGCTGTGATTGCCCTCGCCCTCATGTGATGTGTGCAAGGAGATGGGGAGGTTTCTTTCACCCTTCCTCCCCCTATACTCTTGGAGGAATTCTGCGCCACTGCGCATGCAAAATTTGTGGAGAAATTAATGGTTTTTGCGCAGAATTTCCTTTTCCTCCACAAAAATGGACTGTAGAGTTGCTGGCCGCCACAAGGGGCCGCTGGACCCAGCAGAGCACAGCTTGCAAGTAGAAGACAGCTTGCCAGGGGGCAGGAGTGGAGGAGGGAGCTGAAGGGTTCCCAGCAGCTGCAGTTCTCAGCATGCCCTGAAGGAAGGAGGGGTAGGAAACTCCATACAAGCCCAGGACCCAACATCAGTGTGTTTCTCCCTCTGGAGCTCTGGGAGAAGAGGGGGTATGAGTAACTGGGCAGGGGGGCCCGCAGCTGAAGTCTGGGGGGTGGGGATAAGGAGGTGCATGCGAGTGTCTGGACTGGGGGGAGGTGCAACAGGGTTCTGGTGGGGAGGGGGTGTGGGTGCCTGGCCCCCCTGCTTGTCTGTCAGGGGAGAGGGCAGAGAAACAGGAACTGGGTTGTCATAGCGGCTTCCTTAACTCTCTACTCCTGGAGGAATTTTTGGGTCTTTGTATTATTACAGACATACCTGCTGACAGGTATTTTGAAATAAATTACCAAAATAATAAAAACTTGTGTGATTATATAATGTTATTTTGACCAAAAAAATGCAGAATTTTGCAATATTGTGCACAGAATTTTTAATTTTTTTGGCACATAATTCCCCCAGAAGTACCCCTATCACATCCATACTATCCTTTTGAGTACAGGGCCAACCTGTCCCTTTATAAACCCTCCATTCCAGATGGAGGTCTGCATCCATTACTCACACTACTGTATGTATACTTCGTCTATACAGAAGTATTTAACTACGCTGCTTGCCTCAGTTCACTGAAGGGGTTTGTATGCTGATTGACAAATACTCATCCTGAAATTTGCACCCACTTTGATCTACGGTCTCCATAACACACCCATAACTACCTTTTCTATTTAACAGATTGCTAGCAAAATCAATAAATAAAAACCAACAAATCTTGTCATCGCTCCATGCACACACATACAAACTTGCAGAGCATAATACTGGTGACCTTCTGCCTAATTCTGTAACCCACAGAACTATCCGGCTCAACCCATAACCTTTATTTAATAAACCCAAACTGTTCCTTTAATTTAAAAATATAATTTTCAGTTGATTCAGTTTTTTTGTAGATTAAATTTATTCCAACATTTAACACCCCCCACTCAGGCCCAAAACATATATGGAATATTGGCTTAAGTGCACTGATCTATCCTAATTAGAGTACCAAATACCACCAAAGTCACAATACAAATAGCAGTTAATTTAGTGCAAGGCTCACAGAACAAAGATATTAAACTGAATGCATATTCTTTGGAAGTTGTGTGTTCCCTTTATTACTAATGTATAAATAGATACAATTTTAGTACACTCTGCTATGGCACATAATCAAAATGTTGTCTAGAAAAAGAACTGACACAACACATCCTGCCTCTGCTTTGTTGGATTGTCTAATTATACACCTATCACATCAAACCACTCCATCTTTGTCCTGTAACCAGCATTCTCTCTCTCCCCTTGTCAGTTTCATGCTAATCTTCTCTCCATAGTTATTAACTTTATTCTCCGTGTGTGTGTGCATGCGTGTGGGAGAGAAAGAGTGTGTAAGAGAGTGTGTAAGAGAGTGTGTGCTAATACCAATGACTTGAGCCAAACTGAATACAAATAGATACTATATACGTTTTCACAAACAGCTTTACCTTCACAATTCCCAGATGTATGGGGACCCATTTTTTTTTCTGGGATCATTCTGACTTTGACAGAACAATACTTTTTCTTGCAATGAACTATCCCAGCATAATTTTGCATTATAAATAGTTTTGCTTGGCAATTAACTTTATGTTACAATGTTGTGATGTCAGTCTTAGACGTGAATTGTGGCATAGCATTATTGCATTACGACAAATACTGTAATTTGGCTGAAGATCTTAATTGTAAACACTTTTACTATATTATTGACTTTTACGATTCCAGTCCTTGGCCTCACCTGAGCACAGAGTGCTTTACTGTGCTGTTGTATGCCGTGGAAAAATAGAACAAAGATGAGACCACTGGACTAATTTACACTTGAACTTTCTTCTCTGAGAGTGAAAAGTGTACTGATCTCCTGTGCCATCTCACTTCTTTTAATAATATTTTAAAAGGATGATGAGACCAAGTGCTGTAGAATGAAAACTCAGTGGGCAGTTGTTTATAGTTACAATGGCAAGATAAAAATGCAAACCAGAAAATAAATTCAAATGGCCTCAAACTTTTGAATGGAATGTACAAATTTTGTTTAATTAGGTCACTAAGCATATATTTTTGTACTTGGGGATGTTTTGCCTTTGGCAGTTCTCCTGTGGCAGCTAACCCATTTGAGATATTGGAGTTCTCACTGTGAATAACATGAAGTTAATCATTTCTGGGCTAGAAAAATCCAAGTACTAAAACACTCATCAAAAATTTGTCTTTGCTAATTGAGAGAGAGCACAATGCCATGGCTTATTGATTCTAGGTCAGATTTTCTGCTGTACCACAACAGAGAGGCAGTGCCATCAGGGAGCCAGTTACAGCTGTATGGCTCTGCCCAGCTCTGGCAGAGGTTAGAGCAGTCCATCCCTAACATATCCATGATGTGGCCCCTAAGCAGAGAGTGAGCTAGGAGGCTGACACCCAGTGGGACCTCCCCCATGCTGAGAGACAGTGTGGGGCAGGGAATCTAACCCTCAATCTCTGTAATGTTTTTTTTGAACAAAGATTTGAAAATCCTGTGCTGTGTCTGGACCAACACATTAAGAGTCTGACCGTGAATTAGAAAAGTAACTACAGCTTTTATTAAGAACTCAGTAGGACTGAGCTTAACAGAAACTGCCTATGCAGGTTTGAAAACCACTTCTAATTCTGACCAATCCTCTATCCAAAGCTGCCCAGAAGCAAATCAAGTTACAAACCTTGTATCATTCAAACAACTTCCTGAGGGCATGACAGCTACCTAGCAGCTTTTCAGAGCAGCTTAATCCTTTGTGGTGTCACATACATTGCCAAGTAATTCTGGAACTTCCTGGTTAAACAGAATATTATGAATTTGCAAGGACAGGTTTGTTATGCTTATATATTTTATTACCTTGATTGCATTTCTCATTAATAGACAGCAAGAAGGTTTCTTAGGGCATGGTTACACTTGCAGATGTAGAGTGCTGTGAGTTAAACCCGCCTTCGGAGAGCACAGTAGGGAAAGCACTGCCGTCTGTCCACGCTGGCAGCTTAAAGTGCACATTTGTGGCACTTGTGCCTCTCTCTCACTCACTCCCTCAAAGCAAACAGTAAATGTTTGCTTTTTCTTGGAGCTGATAAGCAGCCGGCCTCTCTGAAACGGAGCTTTCAAAGGGCATATCCACATTCCTGCAGCCGCTTTCACAATGACAAGAGTAACCACTTGACTTAAGGGGATTATGGGACGTTTCCGGAGGCTGATCACAGCGCAGTAACGCAACACCTCATTCACACTGGCACCACGGTGCTCCAGCAGGGGCACAGCAAACTTTATTCCTCTCGCCGAGGTGGAATACCAGCAGCGCTGTAGCTGCGGAGTCAAGAGTGCTCTACGTGCCTTGCCAGTGTGGATGGGCAGTGAGCTAGGGTGCCTGGGGCTGCTTTATTGTGCTGTAACTCGCAAGTGTAGCCAAGGCCTTAGTGAGAAGCAGTAGGTTAAAAAGTGGATACAGGTCTGGTTCTGGGTTACTGTATGGGAATGAACATAAAAAGGGAGGTTAAGGAAAAGTTTCTGGTTGGAGAATGCACCTGTTAACAAATAACATTCTTTACAATTTTATGCAATTTACAAAAGAGGAATAGTTGGTTACTTTGCTTGTGGAACTAGTAGAGTAGCACATTGTTTTCAATGACAGAGAGCCCTTCAACTCCACCCTTGTCAGGCCATTGTTACTCTTCTTGGGGGGAAAAGGGAACAAGATGTCAGGCTGTTCAAGGCTGAAACAGAGGCCTGTGTAACTGCCAATGATACTCATGAAAATTATATACAGACTTTCCCTCTTGAATAAGTGCTAATAACAATAGTTGAGGGAGGAACACTGTTATATATATATATATATATGGTCTGTTCTACACTATAGACCTATATCAGTATAACAACATCGCTCAGGGTGTGAAAAATCCACACCCCTGATCGACGTAGTTATACTGACCTAAGCCCCCATGTAGACAGCACTATGGTGGTGGGAGAGCTTCTCCCACCGATATAGCTACTGCCTCTTGGGGAGGTGAGTTATCTACACCAATGGGAGAGCTCTTCATTAAAGCACTACAGTGGTGCACTTGTGCTGATCCAGCATTTTAAGTGTAGACCTGCCCTAATTAAAAAAAAGCTACTGTAAAAGAACACCAAGGTTGCAGAGCCAAGCACTCAAAAGAATTGCCACCTTAATTATATCACCTTGTGCTGATACAAGTTTCTTAAACGTAGAAATTCCATCATGTGGAACCATTTTGATCCCCACATAGGTCATCTTCTGGGTTGGGATCTTTAGGTTTATAGGACTGTCCTCTGTCACTTGACCTAATGGAGTAACTGGTAGTAGTTGAAGGCTGTTACCTTCTATGTGGACCTGCCACTATAGGTGGATGGAGAAACACATTATCAGTGGGTTTCACCGCTATTTGCTGACAGCAAAGCAATATTGAGACTCAGGAATAATGGTTTCCATTCCATGTTCTGCAGGGAAGTGTTCTTGAGGGGGCACAGACCCTGCACCCAGTCCACCTCATGCAAGCTTGCCCCCTTCTGTCCATGGCCCCTCCAGCCTGTCCTCATCCTGTTCCAGTCTCCCACTGAGCTCCTTGTCCCAGTTATCATTCCTCCTGACCCTCTTGACTCCTTATCCCATTTGCAGTCTTCCTGTACTGCTCCCCTTCAGCTTCTTATCTCAGTTCCAGCTCTGCTCTCTCACCCTGGGGTGAACATCCCTGTCCTTCACCCTTGCCCGCTCATCTCCTCTAGCCCCTTGTCCCAGTCCCCTCCCTCATCTTCCCTTGCCCAGCCCAGCTCCTCATCCTTCCAGTGTGGCTGTCTCTTCTTTCTGCTCCAGGCTGGCTGGGCACCTGAGAGCACTGGAGAGCCAGTCTTCCCGCTCTCAGTACCTGCACATGGCACCATAATTACCTCCATCAGCCAGGAGGAGCACTTTCAGGGAAAGTCCTGGTCATCGTTTCCAGCAGGCCATAGCATGCTCAGATGCTATGTGGGGTTGGCACATGCCCAATCTAGTCAGCATATAGGAACTGTAAGGGGATGTAGTATACCCAGTAAAAACATAATCTTTGGAGAATTTATCTGCCAGACTGTAAGGGTTTGTCTACATTACCCGCATGATCGACGGGCAGAGATCGATCCAGCGGGGGTCAATTTATTGCATTTAGTCTAGACACGATAAATTGACTGCCGAGCGCTCTCCCATCGACTCTGATACTCCACCTGTGTGAGAGGCACAGGCGGAGTTGACAGGGAGTGTCAGCTGTCGGCTCACCTCAGTGAAGACACCATGGTGAGCAGATCTAAGTAAATCAATTTCAGCTACTTTATTCACGTAGCTGAAATTGCGTAACTTAGATTGATTTCTCCTCCCCCTGACCCCACCCAGTGTAGACCAGGCCTAAGTCTCTACTGTGTGAACTGAGATTTTTTAAAGGCTTGTTACTTGTTCAATGTTGGATAGATTTTCACCGGTGCAGCAAAAGGCACACCCCTGACATAGGGTATGTTCACAGTGTAATAAGAAAACCGACAGAACGGAGTCTCAGAGCCTGTGTCAATTGACTCAGGTTCATGGGACTTGGGCAGAGGGGTTGGCGCCTGAGTTTTGAAACCACGTTAGGGGAGTTGTGTCTCAAACTTCACTGTTACACTTCAATTTTTAGCCCCACAGCCCAAGCCCAAGTCAGCTGAACTGGACTGGCCATGGTATAGATGTACCCAGAAAGGCAACTCTGCCAAATGTCAAGTTCTTGCTCCAACTAATGATGATGCTAGAGCTTCTCGATGAAACACCTGTACGTTTGGTTTTTTTTAAGGAGGCTAACCTAGTTCTGAGAAATGGCTGATTTCTTTTTGCCCAAGTTTTTCCACAAAATTCAGCCTGAGGCAGATACCTGACACAGAAAAATTCAGCCTAAACTGTAAAAGTTTGGCATAGTTATAAGCAACTGAAAACAGAGTCTTATAATGCAAAGTGTCAGGCAACCTTAACTACAAGTGTCACTACCTGTGCCACCCTATAATATATATCAAATTTTATTTCTCACTTTGATTTCTTTTGCAACTCGTTCCCCTCCTCCTGCTGTATACTAGGTTTTTGTTGTTTTTTTTTGGGGGGGTGAGGTGTTTAAAATGGTAAGCTTTTCATAGCAGGGAACTTGTCTTTAAAGTTCCTGCCACACTTTTGGTGCTGTAGAAATAGATAAATAAATGACTCCTTCACCAGCACTACAGCGTTCAGGCCAAAAATAGGTACTGGAGGTAGATCTAGTGGGTATCACAGTTATACTGCAAAAGAGGAGCAATCTAATGCAAGCTAAAGTTAGGAGAGCAGATTCCCAATGCTATGGCAGGCCTCACCTTTCACTGCACTGTGCTGGAGTGGGACTACCAACCCTGTCAATGAGGTTGCAGCTATGAAGCAATACAAGAAAGGAATGGGAAGAGACAATGTGTGTTTTTTTTCTCCCCCCACACAGAGCTTGTATTTTCTGGATGGAGTGCCTCAGCTGTTCCTCTTCTGTGAGCCTCATCTGACCTCCTGGGATGTGTTTGTCTGATTTCTCAATAAAAATTATTTGCACCTGGATAGGGATGATTAGGGGTTGGCGGAGATACTAAACTGACAACAGGAGCTGGGAGAATCTTTGCCAGCCTTTATGTGTGCAACTGCTGAGTCAGTTCAACAGGCTCACATATCCCCAAACCTGGCCCCACATACACATGCAAATAACCATCAAAAAGGGAATCTTAATTTGGCTACATCCCAAATTTCACATTCCTCGTGGCTGAGCTATACCAGTTTTCCCATATGGCTTTGTCTTCCATGCCCTCATGGTGTACTGACAGTGAGGCAAAGCAGTTGCTTCTCTAAACATCCTGGAGTTGTTATGGGAGTGGATGAGAGTCAAATACAAGCCAGAGGAACAGCAAACAGACATGCCCGGGTCTGGATCTTTGACCTTCAGATTTCCCTTGCACCCATTAGAAACTGGGAGCCTGATCCTCAGCACTACTAAGTTCCTTTTGTGCCATTCCCCTAAACATTAAGTGGGCAGCTGAGGATACCGCCAGCATGAGGAAATCCACAGCTGGCATAAAGCCTGCTCTATACCAGCTCCTCCCACCCTGCTTCAGGGGGCACGTGATAGACAGTCAGGGTGCATCTGATCATCCTCGCTGACAAACACTACCCTTTCATGGGACATCCACGTCAGCACAAATTAGCATAAGATGTACCAGGGACTGGTTGGGCCTTCACTTAGCTTTGCTTCTCCCCTCCCCTCAGCTCGGTGTAGCGGAGGATTGAGCCACGGGAGAAGGAGAGTGGAAAGAGTGAGCAATTACAATGGTGTTATGTGGTCTGGCAATACTGGCCAGGACAAGTCCCTCCATTCTGTCAAGCAAAGGGACTACAACTCTGTCTGGCTCCTGTGCACATGGTAAGGGGAGTTTGCAAATTCTCCCAAGCATAACTATTCAAGGGCCTAAGATAGTTGTGCTAAATTGCGCAAGCCTATCCTCTGCCCCCACACATTCTTGATGTAGTTAAGTTAGCCACTCAGACAAACACAGTGAATCCTTCCTGAATTAAGGTTAGCAAAAAAAAAAACCAAAAAACAAAAAAACACAATTCTGCACCCACTCAGTATTTACAAAGGCTAATAATTTAGTCAAATCAAAACCAATTTCCTCATGAACAATGAAAGGCACTGCTTCTCAAAGAAGGTTATTTTCATGCCATATTTCACTTTTCAAACCCCAGACATTTTGACTGTACAGCTGATCAAACAAAGTTGCAGGATTTTTTTTTAATTTGGGAAGCATCTATTTCCGCCTCCCACCTAATGCTGTAAAAGCAGTGAAAACATTATGATTTATTTTTTTAAATAATACCTTTAGGCGGAGATCAACCCTGAAATATTTCAAGCCCAAATGGTGGAAGTTTAATGATAATTATGAGCAACTGAAAACAGATTAGAATAGAAACTATTATGCAACCTCAGCTGTAGTAGTCGCTGCTTCAGCTGCTATAATTATCCAAAAGAAATATCAAATTTGTGATACTTAATCATTTTCATATTTCATTTGGCTTGCTTAAGAACCAGCTATTCTCATCTAAATTTTAGTATCTTGTGAGTTAGGGCAAAAAATAAAAACTTGAGCAGATGGCTTGAGAATGACAAAATAAATGAGAGCCTACTGCTGTTAGAGGCTATATAGATGGAAAATTATGACTGCCAGGTTGGCTGAGCTTCAAACTTATCCTACAAACAGTGCAACTGGCTCAGGAAGGACTGGACAAGAGAGCAGAGTGGGTGTAAGTCACCGAAGAGCTAATAACTTACATCAATAGCTGGCTGACTCTGTGCTGGGCTCTCACACAGGCTCATGTAACAAGGACAACATAAACATCAAAGTTATGACCAGATAATGTCTCTGTAAAGCAAAGTTAAGTACACAAGAGGGAACAATAACAACAAATGTGCAGCACATGCAAAGCTAAAGTAAGGCTACATATGCAGGGGGCGCTGTTACGTTCAGGAACAGGACAGGAGTACAAAGTAGCATGAAGGTGTTTGTGCTGGCAAAGTGGAGGGTGGTCTACACTAGTAGCTCTTGGTAGGGAAGACAAAAAACTATGACCTGCAAAATGAATTCTGTTCTTAACATGTTGGTAACAGGCCCAGACTTTGTGTAAAAAATCATGGAAGCAGTGTGGATAGAGAGGGAAGAGTGGGGAAGGTTAGAATGTGCCCATTAAATTTCCTGCATTGGTTGGGAGACTCCCCTCCATTACTTCTGAGTGGCTACTTCATCCTACTCCTTGGGAGTAGTGCAGAGCTGTGGGGGAAGAACTCTAGGATGTGTCTCTATTAGTTAATCTCCTTCAGGTCTCTAACCACAGCGACCCCACCTAGAGCATAGAACCCAACCCACAATGCCATGGAAATATCCCCCCGAGCTGTCTCTTTTCTGAGCTGAAAAGTCCCAGTCTTTCTTAATGATTCCCAACATTCTGTTCACTTTTTGACTGGCGCTGCACATTGAGAGGGTGTTTTCAGAGAACTATCCACAATGACTCCAAGATCTCTTTTTTGAGTGGTAACAACTAATTTAGACCCCATCATTTTATATATATAGTTGGGATTATGTTTCCCAATGTGCATTACTTTGCATTTATCATCATTGACTTTCATCTGCTATTTTGTTGCCCAGTCACTCAGTTGTGAGAGATTTTTTTGTAGCTCTTCTCAGTTTGCCTGGGACTTAACTATCTTGAGTAGTTTTGTATCATCTGCAAATTTTGCCCCCTCACTGTTTACCCCTTTTTCCAGATAATTTATGAATATGTTGAATAGGACTGGGCCCAGTACAGACCCCTTGGTGACACCACTATTTACCTCTCTCCATTCTGAAAACTTACCATCTATTCCTACCCTTTGTTTCCTTTTAACCAGTGACCAATCCATGAGAAAACCTTCCCTCTTATCCAGGGGTGGGCAAACTTTTTGGCCTAAGGGCCACACTGGAAATTGTATGGCGGGTCACAAATGCTCACAAAATTGTGGTTGGGGTGCAGGAGGGGGTTCTGGGGTGGGGCTGGGGATGAGGAGTTCGGGGTGTAGGAGGGTGCTCTTGGCTGGGATCGAGAGGTTCGGAGGGCAGGAGGGGGATCAGGGCTGGGGCAGAGGGTTGGGGTGTAAGGAGAGGCTCAGGGGTGCAGGCTCTGAGTGGTGATTACCTCAAGCGTGGTGTGGCCAGAGCGGGGTTGAGCCGCGTGGTGCCCCCCCACAGTGCCCCAGCCGGAACGTTGGAGCAGGACCGAACTGCATGATGCGATCCCCGACCCAATGCCCTGGCCAGAGTGTCAGAGTGGGGCAGAGCCATTGGAGCGCTGGAGCAGGACCAAGCCACATGGTGCAGCTTGTGGGCCAGCTTAAAATGGCCCATGGGCCAGATCTGACCCACGGGCCATACTTTGCCCACCCCTGCTCTTATCCCATGACTGTAATTGCCGGGGTCACCTCTGGAGCCCTTTTTAAAAATTGGTGTCACATTAGCTATCATCCAGTCATTTGGTACAGAAGCTGATTTAAATGATAAGTTACAGATGACAGTTAGTAGTCCTGCAATTTTACATATAAGTTCCTTCAGAACTCTTGGGTGAATACCATCTGGTCCTAGTGACTTCTTATTGTGTAGTTGATTGATTTGTTCCAAAACCTCCTTTAATGACACCTCGATCTGGGACAGTTCTTCAGATTTGTCACCTAAAAAGAATGGCTCAGGTTTGGGAATCTCCCTCACATCCTCAGCTGTGAAGACAGATGCAAAGAATTCATTTAGTTTCTCCGCAATGGCCTTATTGTCCTTGAGTGCTCCTTTAGCACCTTGATTGTCCAGTGGCCCCACTGGTTGTTTAGCAGGCTTCCTGCTTCTGATGTACTTAATTGTTTTTTTTTTTTTGCTATTACTTTTTGAGTCTTTGGCTAGCTGTTTTTCAGATTCTTTTTTGGCCTTTCTAATTATATTTTTACACTTCATTTGTCATTAACATGCATTCTTATAAAAAGCCGTGTGGTAACATGTAACTGGGGACCATTACACTGTTCATAGGCTTTGAAGAGAATGCAAAGTGCAGATGCTGGCCTGTTTAGGCAGTCTTGCTTACCCGGGCTACCACACTGTAGGCAGGGAACTGTGCAACCTAGAAAAACCTTGATCATGAGAAAGAGGCACAAGTCTCTGTTCAGGAGAGGCGACGGCTGAGGAGTCAGTAGCCTAGAGTGGGTGCCCTTGGTGGATCATGAAGGGAGGAAATACAGGTGCAATTACTGTGTACTGTGACAATATCACCAAGGCTGACTTGGGAATCCAATGTGATTTAGCAACTAGAGATGGGTTGAACAAGTTTGGTTAAAATAAGAAATATCCCAAACCTGAACCATTATCCATCCCTCAAACAGAAACACAATCATTTTTTTTTTAAGGTTTGGAAAACTTCAGTAGTCTTTAGTGCATGTTTCACTGTAATTAAAACATAAATAAGAAGCAAATTAGCTTACACCTGACAGTGAGCCAGGTGATGATTTGTTTTTCTTAGAATTTTTTTTAGAAAGGGCATTTATAAGATTCCAGATATAGATTTGCTGCTCTGCATGTACAGTAAGTGGAACATTTGGTTGCACTGTGGTCATCTCAGTGCTATTAACCTGCAGTCTCATGATTCACTATTTATAACAGCACTCACTCTGTGAGGTATCAGATCACAGTCCTCATGAAAAGCAAAAGTTTGAAGTTATGAAAGTTGTGATCATTTTGTGGGAGGGGCTGGGGAAGGGGGAGAAGGGAGGGGAAGTACGTCATCCTAATGGGTAGAGTGATCAGATTTTCTGGACATCATTTCTAGGGCAAGCAGCCCAGGAGGTTGCCAAATCTACCAGGTCTAGAGATGACTAAAAACTCTTGTGGAGGGATGCAGGTTTGTCAAATGACAATGCTGAGCCTTGGGATATATTAAATAGGGTGACCAGCTGTCCAGCACTAAGGTAGGCTGCCTGCTTGTCATGGCAGTGGCACTGCGCTGCATGCGCCCTGGAAGCAGCCAGCAAGTCCAGGTCCTAGGAGGGGAGGGCGGGCAGGAGGCTCCATGTGCCGCTCCCACCCACAGGCACTGCCCCCCCAGCTCCCATTGGCCAGGAAGCCAGTGCTCAGGGCAGGGGCAGTGCGCGGAGCACCTAGGAGCTGGACCTGCTGGCTGCTTCCAGGGTGCAGTGCAGTGCCCAGGACAGGTAGGGACTAGCCTGCCTTAGGGCCACATCACTGCCAACCTGACTTTTAACAGCCCAGTCAGTGCTGACCAGAGCTGCCAGGGTCCCTTTTCGACCAGGTGTTCTGGTCAAAAACTGGACACCTGGTCACCCTATTTAATATATCCCAGGGTTTAGGATTATTGTTTGACAAACCTGCATCCCTCCATAAGAGCTTTTAGTCATCTCTAGACCTGGTAGAGTTGGCAGCCTCCTGGGCTGCTTGCCCTAAACTGATGTGCAGAAAATCTGATCACCCTACCCATTAGGATGACGTAGTTCCACTCCCTTCTCCCCCGTCCCTAACCTCTCCCACAAAATGATCAAAACTTTCATAACTTCAAACTTTTGCTTTTCATGAGGACTGTGATCTGATACCTCACAGAGTGAGTGCTGTTATAAATAGTGCCTCCTCAGTGGGGGAATATGACTTGGAACACAGCCTCTCCTGCTGATGTCGGTGGATGCAATTTGCCACACAATATGCTTGAGGGAAGGGAGACAGGTGTGAATGAAAGTTCGTTATCTACAGCTAGCAGTACCCTGTTGTATTTTGGGGAGCTGGTGATTCAAAACAGTGCCGCTCCCACTTACTTATGCAAATATATTATAAAGTACGAGCCAAATATTACTACTGTTCACCTTCATAAAACAAAAAGAAAAAGAAAAACTCAGATACAGAGACCTGGTACGGCAACTGGCATTGTAGCTGTGCACTCAAGCTCTACTCACTCAGTGGGTCGATCCACTTAAATCATCACAGCAAAGTCACTAAACTGTCTTTAGTACGCTAAAAGGCAGCATGTGTTTTGTTGGAAGAGGTACAACATGGTACCGTATATTGTGGACAATTAATTCATGTGATAAGATATTCTCCATGTCCTCACTCATCCCCACAAATTGTTGCCTTGGCCAATACATGTATAGAGTGGTTGCATGAGAGCAGGTGTTTGTTAATCTGAATGAAGGCAAGTCTCTATGCAGTCTCCTATCCATGCTCTCATCAAGATCTAGTCTCCCTCTACAGGGCTGGCTGAGACATCTAGAAAACTCTACATCTCCAGCCACACTTATTTTGTGACACCAATAGCACCAGCAGGACACTTGGGTTGTTTCTTTATAACCACGTACTCTATATCACAGCTAACCTACAAACCATTTATCATGGTTACAAGGCTAGCTACACCTCTGTCACCTTTCTGATTTCTCTGCACACAGCCCTTCAGGTCTTAGGCCTAATGGCTTTACCTATTCCGGGATGGAATTCCACAATTCTCCTAGTCTCAGACCAGTCCCTGGGCTACCATATCCTGATTATCCACCGTGCTTGCCCAGCAGGTCTGGTTATGTTTGAGTACCTGCAGTTCTTCCCTTCAGGTGACTGACCAGTGGCATAGAGGGATCAGATCTTCAAACAAAGTATTGTTTATTTTAATAGTAGGAACAAAACATTTGCGGGGGAAGGGGCGATTTTAAAATAAACAGCCTACACATGTCTGATGGTAACCTAGGCAGGCCTAACCATTTTAGATATCCCATTGGATGCCTATGTCAGTCTGGTTCCTCTGAATAAATCCTCCCTCTGGTGAGAGAGCCTTCCTTTTTAAACTTGCACAGTTCTGTGTGGGTCTTTTCCTATCCTGGCATTTTCTCTTAACAGCCCTCAAGTGTTTGTGGTGACAAAGTGTCTTATCTTGAGACTTTCTTTTCCCCTCCTGCTTGTTTTTCCCATACAGCCCCCTATCAAACTCAACCAATATAGCCATACAGTAACAGCCCAATAGTTAAGTCAACACATCATAGTAATAAATTACTACAGAGCAGCTCCAGATCTGCCACACCATCATTCTCTCATCTCCAAAAAGTCTTCATTCCACTGCCTCCTGCTGACTTTGCTGCCCATTGAATTTAATCCCACCGACTGATTGACATGTTGCTCATTTGATTTTTTAACTGACTCTCTAAGCCTTCTTTTGTCCTCCTTAATCATGCAGCCAGCCTTTTCCTCCATTACCAGTCTCACCTTTCGTTTTAACCACTCTCCACTCCACCCCGGCCAGCCTATTCTAGTCTCATGGCAAATCATCCACACATATCATTTTTAAAAACTTCTCAAACTTTAAAATGGAGAAACAACAAAGGATAGAGTTAGATGCATTATTTTCTAAAAAACAAAGCTCAAAACCTAGAGTCTCCTCCGGAGCCAGCACCACGCACCCCTTTCTGCACCCCAACCCCGTTTCCCAGCCCTGAGCCCCCCTCACACAAACACCTTCCCAGAACCCGCATCCCACAGCCCCTCCTGCACCCCAAGCCCCGGCCTGAGCCCCCTCTCACACCCCTGCCCCAGCCCTGAACACCCCCCCAAATGCCCTCCCTGAGCCTGCACCCTCTCCTGTACCCAACCCCCTCCCAGAGGCCACATCCCACACCCCTTCTTGCACCCCAACCCCATCCCAGTCCCCTCCCAGAACCTGCACCCTGCACCCCAACCCACTACCTGAGCCCCCACCCAGAGCCATCACCCTGCACCCCCTCCCATACCCCAACACCCTCCCTCAGCCCTAAGCCCCCTCCTGCTCCCAAATTCCCTCCCAGAGTCCACACCCTGAACCCACTCCTGCACCCCAACTCCCTGCCCCAGGCTCAGTCCAGAGTCTTTCCCACACCTCAACTTCCTGTCCCAGCCTGATGAAAGTGAGTGAGGGTGCGGGACAATGAGCGATGGAGGGAGGGGGAGTGGAGTGAGCAGGGCAGGGGTGTGGCCTCAGGGAAGGGGTGGGGCAAGGGTGTTTGGGTTTGTGATTACTGTTATTTCTACATTTTCTTTGGATTAGATCCTGGGTTGTACTTAAATTCAAAAAGTGAACTTGTGCTTAAAAAAGTTGGAGACCACTGAGCTAGAGCACCTTAGAACAGGATTGGTGGCTCTTAGTGTCTTGTTCTATAATCTCTTCAAAGACTATAGTTCTAAGTCACTTTCCAAAAATGCCTAAGTGAGCCAGGAGCCTAAATACTATTTTCAGTGATTTAGGCATAGGAGCCTAAGTCTAACTGATTTCACCTTAGGTCTGTACTTTATCCCAAACTCTGTTTCCTATCATCTCTGAGAAACTGATTGTGACACTATGCCTAATATTGTACATAGAGATATTGTTATAATATGAATATGGCATAATGAAGACATATTTTATGCAAGATTGGTCATGTGAGATATCACTGGAAAGGTTATGATTTACTGAATGTGATTATCCTATTTGTATGCCTGTATCATTTCTGTGTCTCAAGTTAGGAATATTAACTATGTATCAGTTACAAAAGTGTTTGCACCTGAGGAACGCCCACCAGCCAGAATGCAACCAGTCTGGGGGTATGGCTACACTTTCAGCTGTACAGCACTGGGAGTTAAAACTGTCTTCGTACAGCTGAATAGGGAAAGCACTGCAGTGTGGCCACACTGACAGCTACTAGCGCACTGTCATGACCACATTTGCAGCATCTGCAGCGGCACTGGGAGCGGTCCATTATGGGCAGCTATCCCAGCGTTCAAGTGGCTGGAACGTACTTTTCAAAAGGGGGGGTGGCGTGGAGTGTGACAGGGAGCGTGGGGGAGAGAGAGAGTGGATTTTTGGAGCTCACACTCTGTCAGCAGCTGCAAGTTCCGACCCTCTCCCCCACCCCTCTCTTACTCACTGAAAGCAAATAGCCTTCTTTGTTTTCTTCCTCACAGACCAGATAAGCAGCCTCCCCGAAACGGACCGCCCTTCCCTCCTGCATGCAAAGCTCATTCACAGCAAACAGGAGCTGTGTTTGTTTTTTTAGATAAGCAGCTCCAGGAGCCTTGAGTTCACAACAAAACAAACAGAGGCATCACAACAAAACAAAGAGAGTAATCTTCACTTAAAAGCATTATGGGAAGCTTCCAAAGGTCAGTTACAGCACAGTAAGATTATTCCCTGTTTACACTGGCACCCCAGAGCTGCAGCACCAGCGCTATTCTCTTTATTCCTCTCATCGAGGTGGAATACAAACAGCGCTGTAGCCAGGGAGATACAGCGCTGTATGTGCCTTGGCAGTGTGGACGGGGAGTAAGTTATAGCGCTGTAAACCCACCACCAGCGCTGTAACTCTCAAGTGTAGCCAAGGCTTGGCTGTTTAGTCAATGAACCATTAGGGAGAACAACAGGACTTTGAAAATGCTAATCTCCTACCTTCCTGGGATGCTGCTTTGACATGGCAGGGTCATGTGATCATGTCACCTGGTACTGGACCCCATCTTGTACTGCTAGTATTTTTCCACTAGTAGGGGTAGGGATCAAACTGGGAAACAAAGGATTCCAACCATATGTAAATCCTGAGTGAGTTAATCAGGGTCGGTTCTTCACTGAATCCCCGCCCAAGATGACTGCTGAAAACACATAAGACTGATCTGGGGAAAAAAGAACTGGACCCAGGCTGGAAAATGTGTCTGGACTGTGAAAGGAATATCTGGAGTTCTAAGCTGCAAGCAAGAGCAGTTTGTCTTCCAGAAACTCTACAACCTGCTTAACACAACATTTAGGGTGAGAAATTACTACTTGTAGCCAGTTTATTTAGTGTCTAAAACTTAGTTTGCGTGTTTGTTTTATTTGCTCGGTAATCTGCTTTGATCTGTTAGCTATCCCTTATAATCACTTAAAATCTATCCTTTGTAGTTAATAAACTTGCTTTTGTTTTCTCTAAACCAGTTTGTGCAATTCATAATTGGAAGGCAAAAAGCTGTGCATATCTTCCATCACACTGAGAGCGGGGGCGATTTTCATAAGCTTACACTGTACAGTTCTCTCTGCAGCACAAGACAATACAATTTGGGGTTCGCACCCCAGAGGTGTGGGTGCACTTGAGTCATGGGCAATCGCCTAGCTCAGGAGTTCTCAACCTTTTTTTTCTGAGCCTCCCTCCCACCCCCCGAACATGCAATACAAACTCCATGGCCCACCTGTGCCACAACAACTGTTTTTCTGCATATTAAAGCCGTGGCCAGCATTAAGAAGTAGCAAGCAGGGCAGTTGCTCAGGCTCCCACATCACAGAAGCTACCGCAAAGCTAAGTTGCTCAGGCTTCAGCTTCAGCCTTGGGTGGTGGAGCTCAGGATCCCGGGCTGCAGTCCCTTGCAGTGGGGCTTTGGCTTTCTGCCCTGGGCCCTAGAGAGACTAATGCCTGCCATGCTTGGCAGCTCCCTTGAAACCTGCCCGTGGGGCCCCGAACCCCTGGTTGAGAACCACTGTCCTAGCTGATTCTTCCCATGTAGAGCTGATTTCAGTGTCTGTGTCTTTCTGCAGCTGGGCATGTCCCTACCTGTGTGTGTGTGTTAGAGAGGCTTGAGGACCCGGCACAAAAGGACAGGGTGAGGGTACTCAGGCTAGTGTAACGGGTGGGCTCAGTGGGACTCCAGTACACCAGGTGGCACCCTGGAGTGGGGGGCAACCTGTTACACTGACATACACTTGTTTTGTTCCTATAGTTCCTATTCCTCTTCTGAGAACCACTGGCACTTGCCCTGACAAAAAGAACTTGGAAAAATATTATTTATTATTTGGAAGATGTGGGTTTCCTTCTACCCATACATAATTCTGGGTCTAAATGCCCCAATTTTTTCAACTCGTGCTCCTTATATTGAAAAGGGATACTTATTATTAAGTGATTGTTGTAGCTTGTCTCTCTTGCCAACAGAAGTTGGTGCAGTAAAAGATATTATCTCACCCAACTTGTCTCTCCATTATTAAGTGGAACAATTGAACAGAGAGCTATTTGCATTAGTACTCTAGCTAACATCCTGCAAATACATGATACATTGAGTCTTCATCTAAGAAACACAACCCATCGTGGTGTTTTTTTTTAATCTCTGCCAATTCATTGCAGGTGCTGATGAAGCTGAGAGGAGAGATTTCACTGCACTCCATCCCTAGGTTTGCCACTTCTGCAGTACAAAAACCAGGACATCCGGAATAAGTGTGAGCCCATACAACTGGCCAGCTGTCAGCTGAGCACCCCTACAGATTTCCTAGGACAACTACCTCAAAAAAGGGATGATCCTCAGAAAACCTGAACAGGTGGCAGCCCTCGCCATACCCGCCTTTCTCCCCAACTGACAGCATAAACATGGGGCAAGGATGCTGCCAATTCCTATGGGCAGCATGAGCAGGAGCAGTGTTTGATTCACCACCATCTCCTAACTATTCCTGCTGCCATCAGTCCCAACATTTCATACTACATCTATATTTTGTGTTTTTGTAACAGAAAACAGAACTTTTAAATGGGAGCTCTTAGTGTTAGATTTCTTTGGGGCAAAGGGTCAGTCCACTGTTCCTCCTCCTCACCAACCGCAAAATATTTTGGTGTCCATCTGTCTGCAATACCTACTTCTTCATCATCCTCTCAGAATCACTGTTTCAATGTTAAGGAATCCATCTTTTTATAATCACCATCACCAACAGCAACAGCAACAGCATTCTCTGTGGGGACTTGTACCTTGACCCTGTACAGGGCCGGCGCTTCCATTAGGCGACCCTAGGTGGTCGCCTAGGGTGCCAGGATTCGGGGGGCGGCATTTTGTGCACTCCCCACGGGGTGCACGGGAGCTTCTGGTTCTGCTCCTGTCACGCCGCCAAAGAAGGACCTTCTGCCGACGTGCCACAGAAAACAGCAGCAGGCAATTGAGCAGCTCAATGGCTGCCGCTCTTGCCTGCGGCATTTCAGCAGAGGGTCCTTCTTCGGCAGCGCGATGGGAGTGGAACCGGAAGCTCCCGTGTGCCCTATGGGGAGTGCACAAAATGCTGCCCTCTGAATTCTGCCTAGGGCGCCAGAAACCCTGGCGCCGCTCCTGACCCTGTAGTACCCAATCAGTGCCCAGCCCCAATTAGATTTGATATGTTAAAGGTAAGTGTGGGAAGAAATCCCTGAAGTTTGGAGGTAAAGCTGCCAAGTATGGAGATGACCAGTGCTGGCACACAGATATGGTACTTTAATAATAGCACATTTTGTTATAAGCTGCATCTCCGATTCTGCAGATGCTCATCATACTCTTGTGAATGTCTGGTAATGAAACAAGCATAGATCTATGACACAACACATTATGAGGCTGGATAATAAATAATAAATCAGTTCACTGGCAATAACTGAAGTATTTCCAGAAGACAGTAATATCAGGATGTGGGGAATGGATTTTAGGTTTTCTTCCATTAAAACTAAGAGGTACTTATGTCAGGACAACTAAGTTTCCAAACTAGTTATGAAATGTAATAAACATACTATTTAGTGCCAAAGTCAGAGATACTGAGGCAAGGATGATGAGAAAATGGTTCTTTTACCTGAATTTTTCTACATGGCTGAAATAATTCAGCTGAAATGTAGCCTCTCTGGCCTTACCTACACTTGTAAATTACAGTGTTAAAACATGGTAAGTAACACACGTAAAGCAATATAAGGTGAAATGCTTGGTACAGACAATGACTGTTGTGCTCCAAACACCATAGGGCTAACCACAACCAGATAACTACATGATAGTCCTTGTCACATTTAACATGTAAGCTACTATATTAGTTAACACATGCTCTAATATGGTATAATTTCCCAGTGTAGACAGACACCCCCACCCCCTGCTGAGCAGGGCTGACCTTGATAGTAGAAAAGATTCAGCGAGTTTGGAACAAAAGAAAAGTACTATGTGGTTTCCTGAATATTGTCTATCCCAACAAACAGCACTCAAGCTTTACATTCCACCTGGACAGACTTGGGGATACACAGCTGGAGCAAAAGGAAATGTAAAAAAAAATTTCTCCTCCACCATCTCTGGAAGTTCAGATAAAAATCCTGGTGATATGCAGGCACAGTTGGACAAAAGCTAATTTTGAGCAGTCTTAAGTTTAAACATCAGCAGTTACTGACAATCTTGCCTGATTCGAACACCTTCTTTTGTTTCATGGACCACCGTTGTTTCTTTTGTCAAATTAAGTGAAGTCCTGTACACTTTTTAAATGGTTCCGAGTTGAGTTAATATCCTCATCAAATATTTGACCTCTGACAGAAATCTGTGCTGGGCAGGCCTCATTTAAGACTAACGTTAGCCTATCATTGGCATTCTGGAGTATTGTGTCCAGTTCTGGGCACCGCATTTCAAGAAAGATGTGGAGAAACTGGAGAGGGTCCAGAGAAGAGCATCGAGAATGATTAAAGGTCTTGAGAACATGATCTATGAAGGAAGGCTGAAGGAATTGGTTTTGTTTAGTTTGGAAAAGAGAAGACTGAGAGGGGACATGATAGCAGTTTTCAGGTATCTAAAAGGGTGTCATCAGGAGGAGGGAGAAAACTTGTTCACCTTAGCCTCCAATGATAGAACAAGAAGCAATGGGCTTAAACTGCAGCAAGGGAGATTTAGGTTGGACATTAGGAAAAAGTTCCTAACTGTCAGGGTAGTTAAACCCTGGAATAGATTGCCTAGGGAAGTTGTGGAATCTCCATCTCTGGAGATATTTAAGAGTAGGTTAGATAAATGTCTATTAGGGATGGTCTAGACAGTATTTGGTCCTGCCATGAGGGCAGGGGACTGGACTCGATGACCTCTCGAGGTCCCTTCCAGTTCTAGAGTCTATGAGTCTATTCTCCTCTAGACAAAGTGGCAGAGCTACCACTTTTGGATTTCTCATTTAAGAACTCATTTCAAAATGCAGAGCACAGAGGTAGTGGGCTTTCTAAAACCTTCGTCATGCTATGCCCAGTTAATTTAAGCTCAAATCATACATTGTAGCAAGGTTCTGGATGTTCCTCCCCCTTATGAAGACTCATAGCTTGATTGTCAGAAGTGCAAGCACCCACAGCTCACACTGACTTTAATGAGATTTGAGGAACGACTGAAAACCAGGCCAAACTGTGTAGCCTTTCAGTGATGTGTAGAGCCTTCACTAGCCAAGGGTATGGCAATTCTTATGATCAGATTCTATTCTTGAGTCTCTATCATCTTGTTACAAGAGGCTGTGTGCCAAACAACTGAAAAATACCCAGTGGGGCCACACAAACACACTTCTTCAAATTGAGATTACAATTTTAGAAGCTGTAAGTGAATATTTATAGTAGGTCTTGGCAAAACTGAAAGGCCATATATGAAAAGAATTCAAAATAAAACATAAAAGTCTATGGCACTGATTTGTCTAAAGGAGAAATTTGCAAAAAGGCTCATCATTTCACAACAAATAAGGGGCCCTGAGGTCTAGGCAAAAACTTTTGAATTAAAGCAGAATACTTAACGTCTAAAACATTCAGCTTTTCAGATCTGACAGCTCGTATTTACCTTTGACTCTTTAACTGGAATTCATCAGATGGCCTCAGCAATTACCATGCAGTAATACAATAGTCAAATATTTTATTAATTAAAATAAGGATTTCAAGAAGTTGTCTCAGACTTACAATACAGGGAAGTGGGATTAATGCATCATACACCAGATTAGTAGCACAAATTGACCTTCAAATGCCTGCAAATAACTAGTGGATATTTCCCCATCTGCACACAAGCTTTCTGCTATCTTCTACACCAGTTCCTCCCACCACACCCAATGTAAAGGGAAGGAGAGGACATGTCAAGGGAGTTCCACGGGCAGGACCTGGGAGGGAAGAGGGTGTGGTGGAGTGAAGCTCCACTATAACTGATTCTCCACTGACATAAAGTCCAGTGGCTTATGTTGGGGCTGCCATAACTTGCACCAAAGCCATGAAGCTGTGAATCAGGAAACCACAACCACCCGCTGCCACCTCCATTAGTTCTGAGCTGGATCAGGGTATTGTGTTAAACTGAAAGGAGACATTAGAGGCTCAATTCTCCACTGCATCCAAGTGCTATTCAGAAGCAGTGGAGAGAGGAGGCTACTGGGAACCAATTGCAGATCCCTGATCCCGTGCTGCCTGGTCCCAGCATAAATTAAGAGCTGCTGATGTCACTGAGGAAAGATTCCTAAACTGTAATCTACATGAGAAAAGATCTACTGGTAGAGCAAAGTCAGTAGAGCTATACTGGCCAATCTTCCTAGTGTAGCTGCACTTTATACTAATTCCCTGGGCTAAATAAGCTATTCCAGCAAAGCCACTTTTATGCTAATAAAACTGCATCTACGTGAGGGCTTTTACTGAAGTGTAGTAAAAAATGCCACCCCTAACCAACATTGCTATGCCAGCAAAAGTTTCTAAGGTCACTTGTCCTAACTGACCCTGCACAAGTAGAAGATCAGCAAAGCAGAGCTGCACTTCACCATATCCCCTCCAAACCCATCCAGATACAAGCCCTACACCAGAGTTTGGAGACCAGCTGCTGTAGGAGGTGGTTAGGCCTCCATCTGGTTTTCAGCACCAGAGACAACTTCTGCAAAAGGAGAATTCTCTGCTGTCCTTTGCCATCCAGTTTCTGCTGTTCAAATGGTGCAAAGTGGGCAGAAACTGGATGTAGCAGACTGGAGAGTCCAGCTCTAATTCTCTTCCTTTATTCATGAGATGACAGAAGAACTCGGAAGACAAAGGAACTATAAATATGTGGTAGCCACACTTTCTGAGAATACTTCAGGGGAAGAGGCAGGAGAAGTTCTTGTTTTAGCCTCTCCTTCACATTCTCTTTTGCATCAAATGTAACAGAGGCTCTCCAAACTGCTGCTTGCATGCCGTCATGTTTCTTCAAAAACGTTCCTATAAGTTACAGTGGGTTCTGTCTGTTTTGATTTGATTGAATCTAAGACTGAGTCCCTTAATTTAAAGTATCAGAGGGGTAGCCGTGTTAGTCTGGATCTGTAAAAAGCAACAAAAAGAGTCCTGTGGCACCTTATAGACTAACAGATGTATTGGAGCATAAGATTTCGTGCGTGAATACCCACTTTGTCAGATGCATGTAAATTACTGATTTTGATAAAGATATAGAAGACCAGACCCTGGCCTCCACTGCAGCTATTCTGCACTGGTCTGCCCATGTAAAATGGTTGCAAAACTGACTTAGCTGGTACCGGGGAATCCTTCAGTGGCATATGGGAGGTTTAGCTGGTTTTACACCATGACTTCCTGCCTTCTACCCAAAATAGAGAAAGTGTTGGGCGTGTACAGTAGCCAAGTGAGGCATGAGACATGGCTGGGGAGCTGAGGTGACCCCCAGCTGCCATACAGCTCTGCTCCACTTGTCCAGGAGATAGTTTAAAGACCGTAACTATATTACAGTATATTGTAAAGTTGAGTTATTGGAAAACAATGCCAGACATGTAAAATTCCTGTTTTGGATCTGAAGATATGGAATTAGAATATTTTGATCAATTGATTACTTTTCAATATTATATACTGAATGTATTCATCTTCTCCAAATTTTAAAATAATTTTACTATCTTGATAAAGAATGAGCCACCTATGGCCATGTGTAATTTTATTTTAAGCAGATCTTCAATTGACCTTTTTGACTACTACTGATAGAGAAAAAAAGTTAGTTTTGCAATTTAAAAAAAATATATAAGGGAGAGGAAATCATATATGTCCGTACCTGGCCAGGGCTGCTCAATCATATGAGAAAAGTTTTTTAAAAAATCTCTGGTTAATCTCTTTCAATCAAAGCTTTAGTACTTTTTCTGACAAAATTCCGAAGTGGTATTGGAGATATATCTATTTGTTGGGCTTTTTAAAGTAGTGTAGGAGATCTAGCCCCAAGTGTTCCATTATATTAGGAGAATGTGTGGCTAAATCCTCCTGTGCTGGTCTGAACATTTTTTAAGTATGAAGATACTGTGACCTTTTTAAGGAAACAAAACAAAAGTAATAATGATGTGGCTGATGTTAATTTGAATGGCTGATGACGATGCTTTATCTAATTGCACATTTCCTCGATACAAAAAGTTTGGTTTCTGGAAGAAAAGTAGGTTGGCTATTTACTTCATTATTTCACCCTGGATCCTCGGTTTTAAGAGCAGATATATACACTGGCAATGTATACGTTTCAAAAGAAAATGTTCATTGATTTGTGGCAATGTTGCTCTTATTTAGCAATGAAACATTAGCTACAAACACAGTATAGACTTTTTTTCTATTTGTCATTTATATATAAAATCAGCGATCTTCACACAAAATATTTAGAGGGTTTCCATTTGATAAAATTACACTAAGTGAATTGTGATCTTATTTTTATTTTGTACATGCTTCCAGTTTGTCAATGATTTAATAAATAATTACCACTGATGTCTTAAAATATAAATTAAGCGCTTCAAATACTAAGTTATACCACTGAAAGCTGCCTCCTCCTCCTGAGGTTACATAAATATCTCAAGAATATAGCAGTGAAAGCATCGCCTGAAAAAATATGGCCAACTGATTTTAATTTTTATAAAATCGAAACAGGTTCAAGGGAACAGCATTCACAGGACTTTCATGTCACTTCTTCAGAGGCTTAGGAGGGAAGTGAGATGACCAATCTTTATAGGTTTCCTAAACAAATTCAAACAGGTGCTCTTTACTTTTCCACTTGGAGTGTGTGATATTTTGTGCCTGCCCTTATGAACACTTTGATCTGGATCAGTTAGGAAGAATCAAAGAATTTGCTTCCTTTGGGGCTCTGGACAGATGACAGCAGCACAATCTGCCCTGCTTAGTAGGGTGCACTCATCCACAACTCAGATTCACATCACTGTGATTAAGAAAGACATTTCAATATGTTAGTATTTTTTTTTTTAAAACCTCAACCCTTCGCCCCCAAATCCCTGTAGTCACCTCAGCTGTGTCATTCTGCTTGTTAGAGAGATGGAAAATGATATTACTTATTATTTTAACTAGCAGGGGAAAACAGTGACATGACAGCAATAGATATAAACGCAGTGGTAACTGTGACAAAATTTTATCACAAAACAGTTACCTTAAAAATAATTTGGCTCTGAAACACAAGAGCTAAATAACTGCTTGTTATTTCTGGAATTTCATAGCGAGGAAAAAATACTGAAATCTACATGTAGCAAACAAAGAACAAAGAATCTATGTGCCAGAAATACTGACAGCAGTACACTGCATTTCTTAAGTATGTAATGAGGTGTGATCTTATTTCTGGAGATATGTTATGCTATTTGATCTAACAATGACAATATACTATTGTTTAAAAGACAATGGAAGATAGTTACTTAGGAGTCGCTTGTGCAAAGAATCACACTGAGACAGCATATATACAGAAGAAAACCTATTATTTGGTATACTTTTTGTCCGCACAAGATTTTCTTTTTTATTGTCTGGGGACAATGTAGTAGGGTCAGAATTATTTCCTACCCATATATTTTTCAAACCAAGCAAGAAATAATATTAAAAATGACTTTTACTGATTGATACATTAACAGTACTCTGGGATGTTCCACTTTTAAGGTCTACACAGTGGTTTTAATGGATTAAGGACTGTTCCTCCACTCAAAAACTGACCCAAAGACAACAATGCCAGAAGCAACATTCTATCCATCTGAGATTAGACACTCAGGCATTTACTTTGAAAATATGAGATCAGCTTAACGAAAACAAATGTTTTGTTCTGCAGTGCAGGTTTTATTTAAACAGCAATGAACTCCCCCCATGTTAAATGCATCTACAAATACACACACAATTGACATTAGTCAGACCTAGATACCTCCTGTTTACATTATTCAGGACCTGACTACCTACTCATCTCTCCTATATTTCAAGAAGTGCAGCACAAGGAGTTGATGAAGCTCAGTTCTCATGGCACTCTGGAAAATGATTCAACTAAATGGTTTGGTGGATAGATCCAATTTTTTGCCTCATTGTCTGTGTTCAGACTCCAACCTTGTATGATATTTTGGAAAAAATTATCCTTTTCTGTACTGAGCAGAGTAAATATTTTGTCAGTTGTTAAGGATGAGCTAGAGAGTAAGACCCAACGATGTATCCAAATCCAGCAACAAGACTTGGAACTGCTTAAGAACTTTTTCCAGATTGTGACTTGTAATACACTTCAGAAGCCAGCCAGAAATACCAACCACTTGAACTATTAAAGAAAGGCTGAATGAACCCTTTTAAGAGCAGTGAAAATACATTTTCCACCCAGCTTTTAAAAAATTAATTAAATTAGCAAAGAAAGGGTGGGTGACAAACAGAAAATGTTTCCTTCCTTAAAGTGCTGGTTTTATGGTATCTTCTCAAGTGAAGAACAATTTCACCACACTTAAATCTCATCAGAGAGAAGAACCTTACTGAATTAAGCAAAAATTAAAAGTTTACTACTTATGTAAGGTTCAAAACCCAAACTACATACATAACAGACACAAGCATACATGTAAAATCTCCATCTCGTAAGGAAAGAGCAAGTTTTGTTGGGTATTTGAGTATCATAGCTTGTCAGTCAGGTTGTAATTGGCTGTAACTGGCAGCCCTACACTACAGAATATGCTTGTCCTCCAGCGAAGGGGCACTTAAACATTTTTTCCTACCTTTGAAAATATCAAAAAATTCAAAGAAATTCCTTCATATCTGATCCTTGGTGCCAAAAGCCCCACTAATAATTATAAGCTAGGGCCAAAGACATTACTGGAAGCTATATTGTGCCTTGCTATTCTACTGAAGTGCAAAAAAGTGAGGGGGAAGGGGTAAGAATCTCACTCCTACACAGTAGAGCTAGTCATGAATTTTCAAATGAAACTTCTTTTTTTTGAAGGAAAATATCAGTTAGTTGAGACCAAAGTTGTTCACAGGAATGCACCAGTTTCAACAAAATTTTCACTGGGAAAGGTTTCTTGAGTCAAGGATGGAATTTCTGTTCAAAACTAAAGAACTAAAGCTCCAATTTAGAGCAGGAACTTGAACCTCAGTCTCCCAGGTAAGTGCTCTAGCCCCAAGACTACAGCCTATTCTAGGATGGGTCTTTCTCAGTCTCTCCTGCTGAAGCTGCTCTACAACTAAATACTCATTAGGCCAGAGAGAGTAAGAGAGACTGACTCTATAGCCCAGTATTTAGGGCACCTTCCAGTCTGTAGAAGGGACTTGAGGCTCAGTCTACCACATCCAAAGAGAGTACCTTAGCCACTGATTTATTGGGTATTCTATGTGTGGGGAGGTCGCCCTCCCTCCTGTGAAAACTTAAGTCTCAGGTTCATCCCAATGCAGAACAGGAACATTTTTTTAGATGTTCAAGAGTTTCATGTGACAGGAAAACCATTTCCTACCCAGCACTACTACCGGGGCCGGATTAACCTTTTGTGGGCCCAGTGCCAAACATATTTGGGCACAGGGAGGTCAGTCTCCAGAGCGAGAGGCCAGCTGAGTGTAATGGGGCATGGCATGGCAGGGGCGGCCCCGCTCCACCAAGCCCAGTGAGAGGGCACTATTTACAGTCAGTTGCCAGATGCACTGCCCAGCCCTTTGCTGCCAGCATGCCCCTTCCCCTCGGGGGTGGCCCCATGCCATGCCACACAGCCCTTCCACCCAACACTTCCCTGACTCCATATGGCCTGAGCCTCCTCACATCCACTAAGTTCATCACCCTCTTCAAACCCTCCCCACAAATGCACAGTGCCCTGCACACCACCACCTGTGCCCAATGCCCCCCTGCCCACAGCCCCACCACAACTGCCCAGCACTCCACACAGAACCCCACTCCATAGTAGGGTGATCAGGGGTCCAGTTTTCAACCAGAACACCCGGTCGAAAAGGGATCCTGGCGGCTCTGGTCAGCATTGCTGACCAGGCTGTTGACTGTCCGGTTGGTGGCGCCACACAACGGGGCAGGCAGGCTCCCTGCCAGCCTCTGCGCTGCATGGCTCCCAGGAAGCAGCAGCATGTCCCTCCTCCGGCTCCTATGCACAGGGGCAGCCAGGGGACTCCTCATGCTGCCCCCACCCCAAGCTCCACCTCCACAGCTCCAATTGGCCAGGAATCATGGCCAATGGGAGCTGTGAGGGTGGCGCCTGCAGATGGGGAGGTGCGCAGAGCCACCTGGCTGTGCCATGGCTTACAAGCCAGAGGAGGCACACGCCACTGCTTCTGGGAGCTGCTTGAGGTAAGTGCGACAGGAGTCTGCACCCCTGAGCTACTCAACCCCCTGCCCCAGCCCAGAACCTCCTCCCGCTCTCCAAGCCCCTCAATCCGAGCCTGGAGTACCCTCCTACACCCCAAACTCCTCATTCCCAGCTCCATCCCAGAGCCTGCACCCCAACCAGAGCTCTTACACCCTGCCAGGCCTCAATCCCCTGTCCCAGCCCTGATCGCCTTCCTACACCCAAACCCCTCATTCCCAGCCTGCACCCCCAGCCAGAGCCCTCACACACACACGCCCTGCACCCCAACCCCCTGCCCTAGCCAAGAGCCCCCTCCCGCACTCCTAATGCCTCATTTCTGGCCCCACCCCAGAGCCCACACCCATAGCAGGAGCTCATACTGTACACACCCTGACCCCCTGATCCAGCTGGGTGAAAATGAGCAAGTGAGTGAGGTGGGGAGAGCAAGCGATAGAGGGATGGAGTGAGCAGGGGATCGGGGGCCTTGCAGAAGGGGTGGGACATGGGCGGGGCATCTGAGGAGGGGCAGGGCAGGGGGGGACAAGGGTGTTCCGTTTTATGCGAGTAGAAAGTTGGCCAGCCTACTCCTTAGTGTCCTCACACACACAGATCTTCCCCACCTCCTCACAACCTAGCTCCCTCCAGAGACCCACTCCCCCACATCCTGCCTTCTGACCGCACTCACCGGCCCTGCTGGGAGGTGACTGTGTCAGCTGGGCTGAGCCGGCAGTGCAGCCAGGGCTGGTCCCTTGGGAGGGGTGCGATCAGCCAGGCCAGGGCTGTCCCCGGCAGGCCCCCTTAGGACCCACTTGCCTGGAGAGGTCCATCCAAATCCCCTAGACTGCCATCCCTCCTGCCTGGCTGAGACTGACCAGGCTTCTGCACCAGCTCAGCTCTGGGGTGACAGGTGTGGCCCCACAGGTGGTGGAAAGCAGAGACTGCCTGGAGTCTGAAGTGCACTGGGGTCTGGCTGGGGGACAGAGAAGAGCCAGCTGGTGGGACCAGGGGGCAGAGAGGAGCCCTCGGCCAGTCGGTGGGCAGGCTGAGAGGAGCAAGTGGTGGTGATAGGGAGCCAGCAGGGTCTCAGTGCACAGTGCTAGTGCAGCAGGCTAGGGCCCCTTCTGGGCATGGACCCAGCTCCATGGAGTCCTGGCACTATTGTAAACTCAGCACTGACTACTATACAGAAACAGGGCACAAGCACCTTGTGCTCTGGAAAGCTCATGGATTTCTCTCTCTCTGTGGTGCAAGTCATTCTTTGCCATGCTCCCTTGCCCATGCAGCTAGCCAGGTGCACAGTGGGGTGTTTGCTGCAGTCCCTAAGAACAACGTAGCAGCAAGTACATGCCTTCTGTGCACTGGCATGCTGTGAGAGATATTCTACTTTGCTGAGTCATAGCTCCCATGGGATAAAATAAGACTTGACACCCTCAAGGTGGGGCTGTGCCATAAAGGACTACCAGGAAGGAAAGTGGCTTCAGGAATATAAGATCTTAGTTGCGTTGCAGCTAATCATTACAAGTGGTGATCAGTACAACTCAATTCCACTTAAGACATGGTTGATCGGTAACTACCTAAGCAGAGAAAGAAATGAAAACTAAGTGTCTAAATATAAGGAGATAATTGTGGAGCTCATCACATAATTATGAAAGTATCTTTGTGTTCATTTAAAAGGTATCTGTATTATGAGGGCTGTCCCAGTGGGGCTGGTCCTTTAAAGGGGGTTGGACCTGTGACAGGTCAGCAACTTCTCAGCTGCAACTGATCAGTGAGGGATCAGGTGATTACACAAGCTCAGCTGGGAATAGAGCTGCAGGGAGCAGGAAGGTTTCTATAGGTGATCCAGGGGGTGGGAGGGAAAAAGAACTGCAGGAAAGTGTTGGTTCGTGTACCTATTGTGTAAGTAGCTGTTGAGGATGTGAAAGATGAAAAGGGTGAGGAAAATGACAGGAAACAATGATGCCTCAATGGTAGCCATGTCAGAGGAAATTCCCCCCTCCACGCCTTCTGTTGGCAGCTGCACAAGAAGTCTGAGAAGTGAATACTTGACAGGTACAGCTCTACCTTGATATAACACTGTCCTTGAGAGCCAAAAAATCTTACCGTGTTATAGGTGAAACCGTGTTATATTGAACTTGCTTTGATCCACCGGAGTGCGCAGCCCCGCCCCCCTTCCGGAGTGCTGCTTTACCGCGTTATATCCGAATTCAAGTTATATCGAGTTAGCGGTGTAGTTACATTTAACAACTGATTCTGAAGCCTGAATTTTGAAGTGCAGCCTCAAAATGGAAGACATTGGTGACCCCTCCCCTCCATTCCCCTTTGCCAGGGACCCTGTTTGCCAGGGGGCAGACACATAGAGCTCAGAACCTCTTTAGGGCAGGGACTATGTTTTTGTTCTGTTTGTTGAATGCCTAGCACAATAGGATCCTGCTCCATGACTGGGGCTTCTATGCACTACTGTAAGCAAATAACAGAAAGGCTTTTAGAACCCTGTTATAGTCGTGCTGTCACTGTTAAGTGCTGCACATATAGTAATAGAATTTTGTTTGCATTTTATATAATTTAAAATAAAAAATAAAGGCTAATAATGTAGCATGTATTAACTGTATTGGTGTCTGATTTGATCATATCCTGCCAGCCACCCTTTTTGAATAGCAGAAAGGAATGACCTAATGGGCCATTGGTAGAGATACATCAGCCAGAATCTGTGTCTGGACTGATTTCAAGGCAGTAACACATCCTCTGATGGTCACCAATTTGTTGTAGGTTTAGCATTTTAAAATAAGTAAAAGAATGCCATGATTGTTTTCTTTTGCATTGCAATTTGATGTTCCTGTTCAAAATGTTCTGTGTAAATTAATTCTGTTTTGTGTGTGAATGAAGAATGTGTGGGTTAAAAAATGTGAAGGCCATTGCTGAACCAGATGGTCTAGGGAGGAATGGGAGACAGGAGGCTGCAACATGCCCCTATTGAAATGTCAGAGGAGGGCAGATTGATGATTCTAAAAATGAGACAGACACCTATAAATGGGGACAAAATAGCAGTAATCAAAACCAGCATGGAATAACTCCTTAAAAAAAAAAATAAAAAAACAAAATAAAAAATAAGAACAATTTGAAAAACAAGCACTCGTCAAACAATTGATTACAGCATGACGGTGCATAACTCATTGGTCCCAGTGAAGAAAAATCACTACATAAATAAGGTGCCTTGCCATGAAATTTTGGGTTCGTCCTGCCAAGACTTCCCCAGAGCATCATGTCGTGACCGACAGAACCCAGCTCCTCCCCACTAGATTGATCCAGACTGGTAACTATAACATCAACTGGTGGGACTGTGTGTGTGTGTGTGTGTGTAGTGTGACTGAATGCATATGCTAATTGTTGTACCTTCAATAAACATGGTGTATTGCCTTTTCCCCAGAAAAAAGATCCTGTGTGCTTCTTATAAGCATAACACACCCACCTCAGCAGTTGTCACTAAACAAATAATAAAAGGTAGGATATTTTTTCCACCTACATTTTACATTTTAATTTTTCCTTCATCCTTTAAAACAGAAGCATTAGCTCACAGTGTATCAGCACAAAGGAATTTGAATTACCATGGTCAGGAGGCATGCAGTATGTTCAATTTCTCTTTTAATTTTGTCAAAAATGTGAAGGAATTTCTCTTGCCCCTCCCCTACCTACAACAAGCACTTACAACATGATCATAGGTGTAAATCTTAACATCAACAACAGGCCCAAATCCTCTTTTTGTGTGGAATCTGTCTTGTCAAACAAAAATATCATCGAGCTCACGTGCCAATTTAGGCATGTGCTTCCAATTATTTTCTTCCAGTTCCTTATCTAAAATTGGAAGTTGTATTGGTGTATGAACAAAAATGTTCTCTCTCGTGGTTTATCTTCTCTTCTTGCTGGATCAAACAATAAAGTCATAAGGATATATTTATATATTTAAAAATTAGCCTCCATTTATATTTATTTTCTGATATAGCTGATTAAGGGCCAATCTTTAAAAAATGAGCAAAGCCCAAGTAAAATGCCTTGTTTAGCACCAAGATATGCTAAAAGCCAGTGGATCTGGAGGAAAATTTCTGTGCCAAAATGAGCTCCATGGGTGTCAGCATAACTGGGCTGTGGGCATGGGGTGAAGGGAGATTTATTTCCACTGGGTAAAGGGATAGCAGATGCGGCCTTGTGACCCCTTCTTATCCAGGGTCTAGCCCAAACTAATCTGAAGTGTGCACAAACCCATTAACCATATCTCCATTGGTAGGCAACATGCGCAATCTTTACTCCCAACATTTTCCTGAAAACCTTGGACATCACTTCCACAGCGTGCACATGTTCTCATAATTTGCTCAGCGAAATGCATCATTTCTGGGCATTTGACAATTAAGGATTTGGTCAAGTATGTTTAAAGTGCACAAACAAATGTCTACATGCTAGCAATTTCTAGGATTATTTTGCTATGGACACAGATCCACAGATAAATTCTACATTGTGCCTTAGGTAGCATGAAAGCCAACAAAGGGGGTGGCAAATAAGATGGAAAAGAAATCGCCTGCCTTATAGATTCACAGAAATGTAGGGCTGGAATGGACCTTGAGAGGTCATCAAGTCCAGTCCCCTGTGCTCAGACAGGACCCAGTAAACCTAAACCATTTGTGACAGGTGTTTGTCCAACCTGTTCTTAAAAACCTCCAATGATGGGGATCCCATAACCTCCCTTGGAAGCCTATTCCAGTGCTTTGTTACAACTATAGTTAGAAAGTTTTTCCTAATATCTAACCTAAATCTCTTTTGCTGCAGATTAAGCCCATTGCTTCTTGTCCTACCTTCAGTACACATGGAGAACAATTGATCACAGTCCTCTTTATAATAGCCCGTAACATATTTGAAGAGTATTATTAGGTCTCTGCTCAGTTTTATTTTCTCAAAACTAAACATGCCCAGTTTTTTTTAACTATTCCTCAGAAGTCAGGTTTTCTAAACCTTTTATCATTTTTATTATTCTCCTCTGGACTCTCTCCAGTCCATCCACACCTTTCCTAAAGCACGATGCCCAGCACTGGACACAGGACACCAGCTGAAGACTCACCAGTTCCAATTAGAGTAGGACAATTACCTCCGATGCCTTACATAAAATACTCCTGTTAATACACCCTAGAATGACAGCAACTTTGTTTACGACTTCATCACATTGTTGGCTCATATTTCATTTATGATCCTCTATAAAGCCCAGATCCTTTTAGCAGTACTACCACCTACCCAGTTATTCCCCATTTTGTAGTGCATCTGATTTTTCCTTCCTAAGCATACTTCTTTGCAGTTAACTTTATTGAATTTCATCTTGTTGAATTCATACCAATTCTCCAATTTGTCAAGGTCATTTAGAATTCTAATTCTGTCCTCCAAAGTGCTTGCAACCCTCCCACGTTGGTTTTATCTTTATAGGTATTGAAGTTAAGCTGACTGATCTATAGTACTGAGGGTCCGCTTTGTTCCTCCTTTTAAAGATAGGTACTATGTTTGTTCGTCTCCAGTCCTGTGGAACCTCACTCATCCTCCATGAGTTCTCAAAGATTGCTTCAGCTAGTTCTTTAAGTACCCTAGGATGAATTTCACCAGGCTCTGCTAACTTGGATATACGTAACTTATCTAAATGTTCTTTAATGTATTCTTTCTCTATTTTGGCTTGCATTTCCTTCCTCTTGTCAATATTAATGTGTTGAGTATCTGGTCACATTTTAGTGAAAACTGAAGTGAACTATGCTTAAACAACTCAGCCTTCTTGATGTCATCAGTTATTAGCTCTTCTTCCCCACTAAACAGAGAACCTACACTTTCCTTAATCTTTCTCTTGCTTCTAATGTATTTAAAGAACTTCTTATTGCTTTTCATGTCCCTTGATAGTTGTTTCTTATTTGGTCCCTAAATGGTTGTGCTATTCTTTTGTACTCCTGCTTAGCAATTCGTCTACGTTTC
Organism: Gopherus flavomarginatus; assembly: GCF_025201925.1. Taxonomy (NCBI): domain Eukaryota; kingdom Metazoa; phylum Chordata; order Testudines; family Testudinidae; genus Gopherus; species Gopherus flavomarginatus. The sequence continues at coordinate 107,905,587 of NC_066620.1, forward strand.
CACTTTTCGTAAGAGTCCTTTTTTATTTTCAAGTCATTAAAGAGCTCCTGTTTTGGTGCCATATTGTCACTGTATTATTCTTCCTCGCTCCCCCTCACATTGGGATAGTTTGCAATTGTGCCTTTAATATTGTCTCCTTCAAGAACTGATAGCTCTCCCGAACACCTTTTTCCCCGTAGATTTTCTTCCCATGGTACGTTGGCCTTAGAATCATGAAATCTATAATTTCATGATCAGTTTCTCACAAATTGCCTTCTAGCTTCAGATTCACTACCAATTCCTCCTTGCTGGTCAGAATCAAGCCTAAAACAGGTGTCCCCAAAGCATTCCAAGAACTTATTGGAAATTTTGTTTTGCCATATTACCTTTTCCACAGATCTCAGTGTAATTAAAGTCCCCCATTACTACCAGGTCTTTTGTTGCCTATGTGCTAATATTTCCAGTTCTTCCTGTTTATTCCCCATACTCTTTGCCTTATTAAACTATCACTAATTTAAAACAACGTTAGAAGATACTTTCAAACTCTGGTAATTTTTAATGGTATTTTTAAATTATTTTTTTCAATAAATAGATGAACATGCTGCTCAAAATAAGTAAGCCACCAGTGAAATCCTGGCTTCATTGAAGTCCCTGGCTAAACTCCCATTGTCTTCAAAGGGGACAGGATTTCACCATAGATACCAAATGAGAAACTATATCAATAGAAAACTAAATCTAATAATGTTCCTTGTTTGAGAAGATATGCTCTCAGCATGAAAGGGATAAAAGGATAAACATAGTCATTACATATTTTTCAGAGGCAGGAATCCATATTCATATATGTTTTATAAATTTCACCTAGTACTCCATACCATCCAGTGTAAACTATCACAATCCAGACAGACACACATTTATCTGAGAAAAACATTTTTAAAATTCGACCTATTTCACCAAGAGCCATCTAAAAGTAAGCTCTGAAAGGGAAGATCTTGCTTAACTTCATCAAAATGAATCGGAAGAAAACAGAGAGTGGGCTCTTCACCTGCACTCCAGCCTTTTCATGCTGACTAAAAAAGGCAGAGTGGCCCTACAAGCTCTGTAAACTGCCAGAGAAGGATTCCCCCAGCACAGACACCAGGGGAACAGCTATCAAGATACTCTTCCATAGACCTCCTCACAAGTCCTAATGTAGGGGGCATTCTAGGGCTGGAATGGCATCATGTAATACTCCTGGGATTTCAGACAGAGTTGCAACCCATAGGGCAGCCTGGAGAGGCTGCCATAAACTTACGCGGGGCCCTGGCCCTGTTCACCCTAGGGACCTCTTGGGTCTCTGGAGCAGCCCAGGAGTGAGGGTATAAAAGTGGCTTAGAGACACATTTGTCTCTCTCCCTGGGCTGCAAGTTATGTGCTGTCTCTCTTAGGCTCTGTCTATGCGGCAGCTAGGAGAGTGTTTCCTAGCGTGGGTAGACAGATGTGTGCTTGAACTTGCATGCTAAAAATAGCAGTGGGGTCAAAGTAGCGCTGTGAGTGGCATCAGCTAATTACCTAGGCACCGTCCTACCTGAACCTCATGCTATGTACTCAGGCGGCTCACCCAAGACAATGCCTGTGTCACTGCAGCTGCACTGCTGTTTTTAACATGCTGGCTGCGGCAGAGCTAGCACAAGTCTGTCTGTGTAAACATAGCCTTAGAGGCATAGTTCCTACAACTCATGGTTTAAATCAGTGGTTCTCAACCTTTTTCACACTATTTTTCACCCCAGGACCCATTTTCAGATCTAGTGAACAATCCCCTCCACCCTTTAACAATATGGGAAGGCAGGGTGGTTGTGACCCCTTGATACCTGTGCATGACCCTCAGGTCAAGAACTCACATTGTTTTTATCTATACGGTTACATGAAACTTGATATAAGCTATTTCATTGGGGAAGGGATAAAACTAAACAATAAGATAGTGGGGTTTTGTTTTTGTTTTTTTTTTGACTTTGCATCTGTGGCTTTTCTTTACCCTGATCTTCAGAACTCCCAACTTGAACAAAAACTCCATGGAGACAAACATTACAAACTCAATTAATTATATCTCCCTTTTCAGAAGTATAATTTAGGGTTGTTTCCAAAGTTATCTTGCACAGACTACTACAGCAACAAACATAAGACCATGCTGATCACAAGATCCTCCCATTGGCTTGTCTAATCTCATCTAGAGTATGGAAGGTTAATAAAAAAGTCTAAAGACTAAACACTAAAACTAGTGCCAAAATTAGTTTGACTCATTCATTCTTTCTAGAAGCTGATGCCTAGATAGCCAGTGTCCTCTGAGATTCTTGCTCCTGACTTCAAACAGATTTTATATTTGCCACTCATAATTCCAGTGGTCACTAAATTCCAGTTAAGATTTAAAACTCCTTAAGATACAATATATTACACTTCCTCTTCAAAATATGTAAGAAGTGCCATTTTAATATAAAAACTTTATTAACAGAACATAAATCAGCAGAGTGAAATGTGCGTGTGACTGAATGAAAGACAGACAGACAAACATTCTACTTCCGATTCAGCTCGTACTGAAAGTTTCTGGGTACGTAAGAACTTACAAACCCAAACCAGGGCCTTTTTTAAAAAAAAGCTAAAACAAAAATGTCCAAAGGTAACCAGAAGAAAAACTTCTGTTTAGCTGGAGTTAAGATTGTAATTCCATATCAGTAACTTAAGGGAAACACATAAAAGAACATTGAAATTGGGAGGCATTTAGAAAGCCATACGATTTTTGCTTAAGGTCAAACTAAAAAAACGGGAACGTATGAAAATACAGAGTTCTGTATTCCCTGCCTGTGTTCATTCAAAACAGACTAGTAAGGTGTGGTCTGTTGGCTGGCCACAAGATCTCTGCCTGCTCTGATCCAGTGATCCAAACCTTTTCTTAGGGGAGGTAGAGAGGCAATTGTCTTTATTCCTGTCAGTAGGTTGTGTAACGGGGTATACTGGCCCTTTAAAACTGAGCTGGGAAGTCTCTGGGGCAATATTACTCCTTTCTAGGTATAGCGTCTTAAAAAAAGACAGAACTGTGGGACAAAGGAACTGATTACCCTGAAAGAGGAAGTGGTCTCAGAGTGGCAGTTTGGGGTTTGGGAAGGTATCCAGGCCGCTGACTCTGTGTAAGGCTTGGGACCAGAGATTTGAGCGTGGGCAGGGCAAGACTCCTCTACAACTTAACCAGAACAAATCCGGGAAAATGAAATCCCAGGGTCTGCTGTAGACCTCTACAGAAAGGCATACTTGGAGAGGCTGCAAGACAGCAGCCTCTCCTTCCTAGTAACTTAGGAGAGTGTGGAGGGAACTGGAACTGCTGCTAGATCCTGAAGCAGGGAGAATGCTGCTTAATTTGCCTTTAGCTGCCAAACCTCTGGGGAGAGCCTCATAACCCACCAGGAACACTTGGCAGGAAGAAGCCCTGTGGGCAGGCCATTCTCTAACAATATTACAACAATTTTCAGTTTGTTTAGATTTTACCACAAGAGCTCTAGGGAGAGAAATCCCTCCAGTTAGAGGCAGTACTGCTTGTTTTTAAAATAGCTTAATAAGCAAGACCTCCAGGGAACACTGGTCTGTTACAGGCTGGAATAGCACACCCAGAGGGAATGGATTCCAAGGTTAATGCAGAATCAATGCCCCCAAATAGCCAACCCCTCATCCCAATGTAATGAGAAATCTGTACTCCTGCACAGGGTACATCTTCAAACTGAGACAATGTGAATCATGTGCCTACATCACTGTACCATACCAGACATAGAATCATAGGACTGGAAGGGACTTTGAGAGGTCATTTAGTCCAGTCCCCTACACTCATGGCAGGACTAAGTATTATCTAGGCCTGGGGTCGGCAATCTTTCAGAAGTGGTGTGCCGAGTCTTCATTTATTCACTCTAATTTAAGGTTTCGTGTTCCAGTAATACATTTTAACGTTTTTAGAAGGTCTCTTTCTATAAGTCTGTAATATATAACTAAACTATTGTTGTATGTAAAGTAAATAAGGTTTTAAAAATGTTTAAGAAGCTTCATTTAAAATTAAATTAAAATGCAGAGCCCCCCGGACCAGTGGCCAGGACCCAGGCAGTGTGAGTGCCACTGAAAATCAGCTCATGTGCCACCTTTGGCACCTGTGCCATAGGTTGCCTACCCCGATCTAGGCCATCCCTGACAGGTGTTTTTCTAACCTGCTCTTAAAAATCTCCAATGACAGAAATTCCACAACCTCCTTGTGTAACTTATTCCAGTGCTCAACTACCCTCACAGGAAGTTTTTCCTAATGTCCAACCTAAACCGCCCTTGAGGCAAATTAAGCCCATTGCTTCTTGTCCTATCTTCAGAGGTAAAGGAGAACAATTTTTCTCCCTCCTCTTTGTAACAACCTTTTATGTATTTGGAAACTGCTATCATGTCCCCTCTCAGTCTTCTCTTCTCTAGACTAAACAAATTTCCCTTTCCAATATACCCTCATAGGTCATGTTTTCTAGACCTTTAATCATTTTTGTTGTTCTTCTCTGGACTTTCTCTAATTTGTCCATGTTTCCTGAAAAGTGGCGCCCAGAACTGGACACAATACTCCAGTTGATCAGGGTGGAGCAGAGCGAAAGATTTACTTCTCATGTCTGTTTTACAACACGGCTGCTAATACAGCCCAGAATGATGTTTGCTTTTTTTGAAACACAGTGTTACACTATTCGCTCCTATTTAGCTTGTGATCCAGTATGACCCCAAGATCCCTTTCTGCAGTACTCCTTCCTAAGCAGTCATTTCCCATATGGAATACCCAACCGCTACTTATGTGCCACCTACACAATCAAACTATCCTCCAATGCATCCTCCACTGCAAGACTGCAATATTAACATCTCACAGATTTAAGGCCAGAGGGGACTTTTATGATCATCTAGTCTAACCTTCTACAAAACACAGGTCATAGAATTTCACCCAGTGATTCCTGTAGTTGCTGGAATTATGCTTCCTTACTACATATGTGAACACTATGGAGCACCATGCCATGTGGTTTAACTAAAGACTGCCCTCTACACCCCCATGTACACACATAAGACTTACCCTTTCTCCTCCTCACCTTTCCAACAGAGTTCCCTCAAACCAGCCATTGGAAATTTTACCAAGAGCTATAAGAATTTGCCAATGTCTTACACCTATCCAAGTTTTCAAACTTCCTCCTCTCAGAAATGGTTATTTTCTGATGTGGGGCTTCAACTAACTTCCTCCAAAATTTAAATCCAAATCTGTTAATTTACTTTGACTGGCTTATTCACCATCATCCCCTCCATTTTCCACCTTTCTTGCATGAGGAACTAACCGGAAGCTGTGGTGTGTATTAAAAAGTGTATGCATTTATGTAAATGAAATGGGGGGTGACAAAGGCTCCCAGGAAACTCAGTAACATACCAGCTGAATCCAGAAACCATTAGGAAAACCAAACACAAAATATTCTGTTTTGAATCAGTTAAATGTTGCACTGCATTTCCCTATTATGGCACATTGCTTTGTGGGATTTGCAGTGTGAGGTGGCTGATGCCCCTCATTCTCTCCTACAGGCTGAGCTCGCTGGATGGACTACAGTTTCTCCTATGGAGTGCAGTGTCCCCGCAAACTAAGTGGTGCGATGCATAACAGGAGCCAGTCCACGGCACAGAACGGGAACATCAGATCAGAACTATAACTCCCATAAGGCAAAAACAATGAGGAGTACTTGTGGCACCTTAGAGACTAACAAGGTGTGAGTAACAGTAGGGGGAAATTAGTTTTTAGTTTCTGTAGTGACCCATCCACTCCCAGTCTTTATTCAAACCTAATTTGATGGTGTCCAGTTTGCAAATTAATTCCAGTTCTGCAGTTTCTCATTGGAGTCTGTTTTTGAAGTTTTTTTTGTTGAAGAATTGTCACTTTTAAGTCTGTTATTGAGTGTCCAGGGAGGTTGAAGTGTTCTCTGACTGGTTTTTGAATGTTATAATTCTTGGCATCTGATTTGTGTCCATTTATTCTTTTGTGTATAGATTGTCTGGTTTGGCCGATGTACATGGCAGGGGGCATTGCTGGCTAATTTCCCCATACTAATTTCCCACTACTGTTACTCACACCTTCTTGTCAACTGTTTGAAATAAGCCACCCTGATTACCACTACAAAAGTGACTTTTTGTCCTGTTGATAATATCCCACTTTAATTGAATTGTCTCATTAGAACTGACCCCTCACTTGGTAAGGCAATTCCCATCTTTTCATGTACTGTTTTATATATATATATATATATATTCCTAATGTATTTTCCACTCCATGCATCTGATGAAGTAGGTTTTAGCCCACAAAAGCTTATGCCCAAATAAATTTGCTAGTCTCTAAGGTGCCACAAGTACTCCTCATTGTTTTTGCTGATACAGACTAACATAGCTACCACTCTGAAACCTGTTCCCATAAGGCAAACAATCACAACAGGGAAATGCAGTTTATTGTTAAACTGACTCAAAACTAAACATTTAGTTGTTTCCAAACTGAATTTTTTAAATTTTTTTTTCTCAGAACAAAGTCAGGGACAATGCATCAGACATGGCAAGAAAGGGCAAGTGAGGCGTATTGGTGCTATTACTTCTTTAACCTTCTAATCTGCCTTATCTAATATACAGACCTGAGTAAATTCATCTTAAAACAACTCGAAGTTGCTCAGCATGCCCAGAACAGCACAAGTAACTTGAGCAAAAAGACAGACCTCACTCCCTAGGGAAGTATGCTTTCCAAGCACAACTCATGTCACAGGACTGAGTTCACAATGTGTGAAAGCACTTGAGCAAAACTACAAAAAAGTATAACTCATATATTCACTTCACTTGGGACAATTAGTCCATAGAATCAGTGCACTGAAGAATTTAATCTAGGAAGAAGGATTGAAGAAACAAAATAGATACAGTTTGGCTAAGCAGTTATAAAAAAATATTGGAAAGGTGTCAAAATCAGGAACACAGAGAAATTTAGGACTACAGATGAGTACAGACAAGGAAAATCGGCTGAAATTAGGAAATGGTAAATTTAAGCTAAGCGTCACGACTAAAATTCCTGACAGCAAGTTTTCTTAGACTGTGGAACCGTTTGCAAGGAAAGTGATGGACGTCTTATCACTTAGGACTAGACTACAAGGAACAATCCTATCCTTGGCAGGAAAGGGACTAAATAAGCAGTAAGTCTATTCCATCTCTAGTTCTACAGCAGCACATAAAACTGTGCTGTCAGCCCCTATCTCCCATTTGCTGAATTTTCAGACATCTCTCTTTTTCCCAGGCTGCAGCACATGCCTGGAGGAGCTCGCTGTAAACACCACAAAACTCTTTCATTATTTACCTTCAAACTCTCCTTCTCCATGAGGCCTACAGAAAACTTGACAATGGCTAGGCTGCTTGTGGGCCAAGACCATTGTCTGTCATGCTGACCAAGGGGGTCTCATAGGTCTGGTCTACACTACACGTTTAAACCAAATTTAGCAGCGTTAAACCGATTTAACCCTGCACCCGTCCACACAACGAGGCTCTTTATATCGATATAAAGGGCTCTTTAAACTGGTTTCTGTACTCCTCCCCGACGAGAGGAGTAGCGCTGAAATCGGTATTGCCATGTCAGATTAGGGTTAGTGTGGCCGCAAATCGACAGTATTGGCCTCCGGGTGGTATCCTACAGTGCACCATTGTGACTGCTCTGGAAAGCAATCTGAACTCGGATGCACTGGCCAAGTAGACAGGAAAAGCCCCGCGAACTTTTGAATTGCATTTCCTGTTTGCCCAGCGTGGAGCTCTGATCATCACGGGTGGCTATGCAGTCCCAAATCCAAAAAGAGCTCCAGCATGGACCGTACGGGAGATACTGGATCTGATTGCTGTATGGGGAGACAAATCTGTTTTATCTGAGCTCCGTTACAGAAGACGAAATGCCAAAGCATTTGAAAAACATCTCCAGGCTATGATACAGAGTCCACAGCACAGTGCTGTGTGAAAAGCGTAACGGAAAGCCAAAGAATCAAATGGACGTTCATGGGGGGGGGGGGGACTGAGAACTCCAGCTATTCCACAGTCCCCACAGTCTCCGAAAAGCATTTGCATTCTTGGCTGAGCTCCCAATGCCTGTAGGGTTAAACACATTGTCCGGGGTGGTTCAGGGTATATCTCGTTAATTTACCCCCTCTCACCCCCCGTGAAAGAAAAGGAAAAAAAATCGTTTCTTGACTTTTTTCAATGTCACCCTACGTCTACTGCATGCTGCTGGTAGACGCGGTGCTGAGGCACTGAACAGCAACATCCTCTCCCCTCCCCTCCCCAGTGGCAGACGGTACAGTACAAAAGGACTGATAGCTGTCCTCATCAACCCATGAGTGCTCCTGGCTGTCCTCAGGTGAGGTCGGCCGGGGGCGCCTGGGTAAAAATAGGAATGATTCCTGGTCATTCCCAGCAGATGGTACAGAATGGCTGGTAACCATCCTCATCATAGCAACTGGGGGCTGAGTTCCATCAGCTCCCCCCTTTCCTGTGTAAAGAAAAGATTCTGTACTGCCTGGACTATCATAGCAGTTGGAGGCTGCCTCCCCCTCATTTTATCTCACTAAAAAGTCAGTGTTTCTTATTCCTGCATTCTTTTTTACTTCATCACACAAATGGGGGGACACTGCCACGGTAGCCCAGGAAGGTTCGGGGAGGAGGGAAGCAACAGGTGGGGTTGTTGCAGGGGCAACCCCGGGAATGGCATGTAGGTCATCATTTCTGCTGGATCTGACATGGAGCGGCTGTGCTCTCTGGTTCTCTGATACACTGGTTCTCTAGTACACTTGCCCCATATTCTAGGCAGGACTGACTATTTTTAGATAAAACATAAAGGAGGGAATGACCTGGGGAGACATTCTCATTTTTGTCTTTGTGCCCCCAGCCGACCTCAGCGAATGCCAGCCAGGAGCACCCATGACAGCAGCAGACGGTACAGAACGACTGATAACCGTCTCTGCTACCTTACAAAGGCAAATGAATGCTGCTGTGTACCACTGCAGTACTGCCTCTGTCAGCGGCATCCAGTACACATATGGTGACAGTGACCGAAGGCAAAACAGGCTCCATGGTTGCCATGCTATGGCGTCTGCCAGGGCAATCCAGGGAAAAAGGGCGCGAAATGATTGTCTGCTGTTGCTTTCACAGAGGAAGGAATGAGTGACGACATTTACCCAGAATAACCCGCGACACTGTTTTTGCACTATCATGCACTGGGATCTCAACCCAGAATTCCAATGGGCGGGGGAGACTGCGGGAACTATGGGATAGCTACCCACAGTGCAACGCTCCAGAAATCGACGCTAGCCTCAGTACATGGACGCACACCGCCGAATTATTGTGCTTTGTGTGGCCGCGTGCACTCGACTTTATACAATCTGTTTTACAAAACCGGTTTATGTAAAATTGGAATAATCCTATAGTGTAGACATACCCATAGTTTCCTTGTATTTCCCCATTTATCTGTATCCATCCGTTGTCTCTTGTCTTAGACTGTAAGCTCCTTGGAGTGGGGACTGTCTTTCTGCTCTGTGTTTCTACTGCGCCTAGCACAACAGGGTTCTGGCTCCACAACTACAGCAGCACAAACAATAAATCATAGATGATAATGTACTCAATGCAAAAGACTGGAAAAAAAGTACTCTGCTCACTAGTACTTATTCCAGTACAGGACACTGACATTTACAGGCCTGGTTAAGCTCTCGGTATAACGAACAAAAACCACAAATTTCTAGTCTTCATGGTTGTGGAGAATAGCTTGAAAAAAACGAACCCAATAGATTATGACACCAAGAGGCAAATAAAAAAAATCTCTACAAGTTATTATTTTTAACTCTGTCATGATGTTTGGGACTGGTGATGCTAATAAGAGTAATGGAGAACAGGAGCAGGATCTAAAAGAAAGATACCTAGCGTGTACTAATACCTGTATTATATACCCTGGGTTTATCTAGGCTTTCCACCAGGTGTGGGAGCCCAGATACAGGAATACTCTACTAATACGTGTGGCAGATGAGATGAATGCTTATGGTCAATCTTATAACATACCTCACATGGCTTTTACCTTACTATAGCAAAGTATGAACATTAAAACAGTCATAACATGTTGCCTTTTGTCTTTAAGTAGAAAATACATATGTGCCTATTTGGCTTTGATCACACTGGCTTTTTTATTTCAAAATGCTTTTGCTCAATGCATTGAGCAAGTTCAGTCATTTGAAGATGTATGTGATGGAATGATGAATAAGCTGTACCCTGGTGCCCTTGGTCATACAATAGAGAGAGGATTCCTGGTAGCACTGTACTCGGTGTAACTGGCTTTGGGGAGGAAAATTCCTTGAAAGCGGCACAACATTCAACAAAAGTAACAGAAAAAGAATGTGTAGGAGGAGAACAAATCAGTTAACAAATCTTTATTTCAGATACTGTAGATAAAATATAGCTAGCTAACTATACTACTACTATTAAAATGACACACTGATTGCCAAATTCAAATGTTCAAGTTGAAAATATTCCTCTTAATTTTGAACTTTACCGTCATCTTGAACCCTCTGGAGTTTAAAAAAGTCCCTGTGTGTTTTCAGCATGCACAGATGATACTCAGAAAAGCATGCTACTCTCATTGCTGTTTTAGGGGCAGTACCACGTCTAAAGAAACAGCATGGGCATTGCCCAGTGGAGACTTTCCAATAATCTTTATTCACAGGGGTTTATCATGGGTTATGAAAAAGGTGGCAGGACTTTCCTTGAGGAACACAAGGATGCTTGAGGAGCACATTGGAACATGTCAAGAATTCCCCCTGCAAGCACTTCAATGAAAAATATCTTTCAAGTGTAATTTTCTGTAGGTTTGCTGTTTCTTAGGAAGGTCAGGCTGTTTGACTATGTTGGGTCCATATTCATTTGCTTTGAACTTGTAGCTGGACTGTTAACAGTACTCCAACATGACTTCTAAACCAGGAGGCTAAGTTTAGCTAGCCAAGCATCCAAACAAGTAAATGGATTTAAGAAATATGAAGTGGATTCTATATATTATCATCCAATTCAGCTTTCAACATGTCTGAAAAAGAGAAAAGGTAGAGGGGATATATATAAAAGTTACTCACTGAGTGCTTTGCTTGTAGCAAGATTCCGGCTGCAGCCCAAACAGATAGTCTCTCTTATGGAGCCAGTAGGTTCCCAAAACTTAATAAAGAAGGAAGCAGCTGGGTCAGCATTCAAAATACCTTCCAAGACTTTGTGGACCAACACAAAAAGCTAATGAAGCTCCTGCTCCTTTCAAGCCCAGCACAGAACCAGAGTAAATGAGGGTCCATCAATTGAGTCTGAAGGGTTAAGGTGGGTTTTCTCCATGTGTTAACAACAGTTAATACAGTCCCTGACTCAGATCTAACCAGGTCATGCCAGCTCTCCTTGGGTAGCCAGGAGATAAGCTCACCAATTCCCTCCCAGCACTTCTTGTCAGCGAGGTTCGTACATTCATAAATAACATCAGAAGGGACCACTGTGAGCATCTAGTCTGATCTCCTCTGTAACACAGGCCATAGGACTTCCCAGATTTAATTCCTGTTTGGACTAGAACATAGCTTTTAGAAAAACCTCCCATCTTGATTTAAAATTTTCCAGAGATGGCAATTCTATCGCAACCCTTGGTTAGTTGTTCCAAGCAGGTTCAGCAATTGCCCTTGCTATGATCATAGCAGGAAGGAGAGGGATTTTATTGCACTCAGGCTCTCAACCCAGTGGCCTTCTCTTTGCACCTTTCTCTTATGTGACCCCCAGCAGGAATCTCTCTCCAGTCATCAAATCTGATAATTTAGCTGAGTTAGTCCTTACCCTTTTCCCATCTGTCGGCTGCTAACCCTTCCCTACACCCTCTGAGTGTGCAGTAGGTATGCCCTATCAGACTTATGTAAAATTAGAGTTACCAAAAGAAACTGGCCATTTGTTACTAAAAATGATAGTGTATCAGAGTCTTTATTCTTCCTCCCTCCTCATGTTGATATTTCACCTTGGACCTGTCCTATGAAATAAATAATAGCACCACCTCATTATGTTTTAATGTGTTGTAGTTCATATCTGAAAAGGTCAAAAACTAAAAATAATCTAACTAGGCCATCTATTCTACAACAGTTCTATTTAAAAGTGGTTGAGTATGTGTACGTGCACGTGAGCTGGTAACAGTGGGAGCCCAAACTCAAACTTGACTCTGTATGGCTGCAACTTCACTTGGATACTGACAGTTTACAACAATCTATGTTTTTGCAAAGTCATAATTTGCTGCCATGGAAAGAATTCCATTAGCAGAAAATAAATGCGTTGCCTCAAATCTTCAGGGAAAGAAATATTCCAGGAGGAGGAGAACTTTTTTTTTCCCTTGCAACTACAAGAAAGAAGCAGCCAGAAAAACAGAGAGGGGGAGGAGGGAATGGAGGTTGGGTACATGGTTTTGAGATGCTGACGTGGAAGATAAATAACCAAGGCTTGGGTAATAAAACTAAAACACTAATATTGTTCCTTCCAGCGCAAGGCCCAAATCTAGGTTTATCTCAGGGCAAATCTGATACAAAACCTCTTTGTAGAACTATCTTTTGATGAATATTCAAGTTGTTCTTAGAAGAATACAGGAAGGGAAAGGTTTGTAATCTGAAAAAGGAAACAACAGGAAGAAAATGAAATGAAATAACCGAGACACAGTTTTGAAATGGTAAAGGTTTCCCTTTTGAAAGTCATATTAGGACTGGTGAAAAGTGCCCGATTACTAGCCCAGGGGAATGAAGTATCCACAGAATAACGACAACATGAGCGGTGCTAGTATACAATCTGTCTCAACCATACACTGGAGGGATCACCTCTAGGCCTCAAGTGGTGTAAACTGTCATAGCTCCACTGCAGTCAATGGAGCTCTGACAATTACAGTAACTGAAGACCTACTCCTGTCAGTTTTTCCAACAATTTAATTCTTGGCCTCTCTGCTGAGACTTCCAACAGAGTTCCCAGTTAGTTTCCCTATGTCCTACCCTTCTCCTTTTTAGGCCCAATTCTGTGAAGTGCTTCTCAACATGAATTGAGGACACTCAGAGTTAGGACCATAGTTTGATTCATTAGACTGCAATACTATAGCCAGCTCAAAGCCTGCCCAAACCAGGCCTGAGATTTGGTAAGCAGGATTCATTGCCAAGTGTCAACCATCAGCTCAGCTGAAAGGGTCAACCAATATGTTATGCTTTGTTCCTTAATATCGTCATGCCAATGTAAGTTAGGAAGAGACACCTCATTATAAGGAAAAATCCACTCCAGACATTTACCTGGTGTTCTCCCACTACTACTATTAAAATTGTCATCAGTAGTGTGAAAGTATGAAATAAAGGTTAGAGAAAATGTTATTTATGCTAAGGAATCTGATCCCACATCTCAAAATTATTTTTCTTGCTGTCCTCATATTTTGTCCTGGGCCTACTGTACATCATATCCTGTATTTAGGTCCAGGAAGGATGAAGGCAATTAAAAGAGACATTTTTATTGCTAGTATAAACCCACACATACTTGTGCGTACACACACACACAGCCCCAATCAAAACTTTATTTTACAACCAGAGGGAAAGCTTCTTTTATTCCTCAGAAAATAAGTTTAATTTTTTATTGAGACAAGCTGAAGTAGTGATTTCGAGAGAATGCAACTGGAAAATTATTACACAGTTTTGCACATAGTTTTTTCTTTTTAAAGCATAATTCAGAAGATGCTAGGGGGAATTCTGAGGTGTAGGGAACCATCTTCATACTTTTTGGAATGTCACAAGTGGACAGTCCAAATTCTAGTCCACTGTAACAAAACTAAAGTAAGAGTTCTTCCAGCGACACACACTCTTCTCCCTTTCCAAATTCCTACTATTTTGGTAGTAAGGATATTTCCTATTTTACAGAAATTGAGTAAGGACATAAATCATGTTTAGAATCAAACAGCCCTAGTCTTGCAAGTTGATCCACACACACAGATGCATTGCATTCAGAGGGAACCCCACTATAGCCACAGTACTGTGAATTAGGCTGCAGGATCAGGCCTTTGTAACTACACTAATAGGCTCTCTAATTACAACTTTTTTAAAATTAAAGGTAAATAGATTTGCACACAATACAAATATCTTGAACAAGGGAGGGTTTTAGATATACAAGATAAGGGAACACCGTTGAACATAGACAATACTAGTTACAGTATTAAGTAAAAATCCATACTCTTGTATAAGGTATATCAATGATTTGTTTTCAATCACTTCATCCCACTTGGTCATTTTTCCAATCACTAGTTTACCTGTTAACATATGTGTTATATGTCTTTCAATTTCTCTTATTCTTGTTAAGCATATTTCTATAGTGAGTTTTTATTTCTGCAACCATAGAAATCAGGTACAACTACTATGCTCTTATTTTCCTCTTTAGTCTATTTCATTCTGCTAATTTTTAATGCCAAAGTTAATTGATCAGTAAAAACCACAGCAGCTGTGTGTGAACGAAAATGAGGGATGTTTATAGTTGTGAGAAGTCAGAAAAGGGAGGGGGAGGGGAAAATACCCTCATCACTTATAATTGATTAAAAATGACTGTCTCGTTCATACCCACAAATGAAACAACTCCAACTTCCCTGAGGTTCTAAATTTAACAGAAATTGAAAAAACTCCTGCAATTTTTATCTCAAGTTAAACGAAAAATCAAGGCGCTGACACGATACATTTTAGCACAGATCTATCATTCCGAACGAGAAATTTATTAATAGACTACACAGAACTCTGCAGCTTCTCCACTCCTCCCCAAACCATAGCCCTCCAGCAAGAGTACTACCAATGCATTCCCTCATAGGCATGGGTTACAACCAACACTCTTGTCCATTGTGAAGAGTGAAATCTGTAACTGGTATTTTAGTTGGGAAATCATCAGCTATTGTCTCAATTCTGCTGGCACAGCAGGTGAAAATCAGGAGCAGCTGTGCTTCTGGGTCGGACACTGTTTGCACTACCAGTAACTGCAGGGAGGGCAGGTTTAAAATCTGACTAATGTTCCATGAGAGCCTCCTGGCCAGGGGCTCATTGGGAGATTTGATAAATCAATGCATCTTTTGAGTCTCCTGGCCATGCTTCTTCCCCAGTTAGAGGCTATGCTGCTGACTCCCTGGAGAAGTGGGGTTTGCACTTGGCACCATTCCTCCTGATCATCTCCTCCCGCCAGATTTTCTGCTGAGAGCAGCCCTAAATTCAAGCTGGTTGAAATCAGCATATCCCAGGGCTAAATTAAGCTCGATGTCTTGCATGTGGAGAGTACACAAACAGAAATTAAGGAGTTCATTTTACATAAACAATAGAAAAATACAAAGCAAGAGAATGTACAGGGTGTAGATTTTTGATGTGTCAAGCTTCACTCCCTTTGCATGATACAGAACAAACTACCCTGCGAAGGACCAGAAAATAAAACAGACGTCACTTCTTTAGAAACACAACAACTTCTGAGAGAGTAGTATGTCTGTGCACATCGAGAGATATAGGCTAACGTCTATAAATAGCTCCAACCTGGCAGCACTGGAGCAGCAACGGAAGCCAGACTGAGGCAACAGCTGGCTTTGCTATGGAACTTTTAATCTAAATGCCATCCTACTTGTCCTCGGAGATGCACTGAAAATTGGTCTGGCTCATCAAAGCTTTATCATTCTTTTCAACATGGTTTCATCGGGCAATACTAGTAATTTTGCAATGTCATCTTTAAATATTACAGTATTTGGTCTTTATTTCAAGCCAATGCAGCAACCGATCAATACCCTGATTTCACTGTAAACTGACATGTCAAGTAACAGTATTTTAAAATGCAGTTTACATACACGTTCAATTAAATGCTGTTAGACGTGCAAAGTATGCTATGTCATGCTATGGAACAGTGTAGAAACAGTATAAAGAAACCTTGTATTGAAAGAAATCAGATCAAACAATCCCGTAGAAACAAAACACCAATCCACCGTCTTTAGATGCTATTTCTGTTATTTTTAATTGATTTACAGTGGTTATGCATTCAGGATGAATTTTACTACATCCCACTAAAAACAAACAAACAAACAAACAAACCTAAATCCTGAGTATATGGGCTTCAGCATTCTTGTAAAGTTGAATGCATTAATATTTGCAAAGTACTGAGATATTCTGAAGTGGAAATATTATTTATTATTCTATTAACTAAACTAATGTGCAGTTGGAAAATCTGGTGCAGTTAATTGTTTGCTTTCCATTAACCTGGAAAAAAATCTGGTGCACTTCACCTATGCTCATCATACTAGGGTGAGGTGGAGGGCAAGAAGCCAAGGAGCAGAGGGCTTAGGTAACTTTATACCACCTTTCCATCCCTCTGATAGTGGGGGGCAGATGGGAGAGAGTTTGTTCCCTAGTACAAATTAGAGTAACTTTAAGGATGTTCTAGGTTATGTTGGCAGTAACTGCTCCATAGATTCCAATCTGTTGGTCCAGGACTGCATTCCAGTTACATACCCCAACCCCAGCAGGCCCCTATGTTGGGCTGAGGTGGGGCAGGAACTGGTGATCCTATCCTGGGATTTCCCTACATCAGCAGAGTCCCTAGCTATCTATTTAAGTCAGTTCTCCCTCCAGTTTGTGCCACCAGACTGGCAGTAAAAGGACTGAGCAGGGATCTAGATCTGGCTAATTATTTTTATTGATATTCACCCGTAGTACAATTTTTCAGAGCACTATCTGAACACAGGAAGCAGAGAGAAAGGGCACTCTGACCACAAGATCTGCTATGCCCACCAGTGTAAATCAGAGACCATATTTTTTAATGCCAAAAGATATTAAAAGATTTCTTTTATTGTGAAACGTTCTAGAGTAATATCACTTGAAACTTGTAGGATTCTCTTTTCCCTCTGTTATAATACAGCGTTTACGGGATCTATAATACATAGGTGGTATGTTCTGTATATAATCCAGTTTGATAAAAACAGCTTTCAGGTTCACTGAGAGATGCTCTCCTTTTCACAGTAATACCCGCTAAGAGGCTGTATTATATTATGTTACATGGTAATGGTATTTCCAGAAAAAAAATGAATTACACATTAATAAAGCAATGAAAGTATGCAGGTAACCATGGCTACTGTTGTGGACTCAATAACATCTCTTATACAGCTGTTAACATTTGTATTATTGCCAATTAAGCTGCAGAGATCAGATTTGAAAAAGGGCTGGCAAACAGTAATTTCTCATCCGAAGGAAATAAATGCAGGCGTCTATATCAGATTACATTATTTTATGTCTTCTTAACAGGCACATCCTTCTTCCAACGTTCAAATTAATGCTGAGAAGTAATGAAAATATAACCCCTCCATGGCCATCAGTTATGTAACTTGTGTGTCAATAACATGTTTTACCCAAGCTACCTCTTATTTAAGTTATCTAAATAAAATTTCCTTTTCTGATGTCCCGACAAACTATGCATCTGTAACTGGACTTCCACAAAACCTCTTGAAGAGAGTCTCTTGAATACATGAAAGAGGCTTCTCAGTCCCTTTAAAAATGTGCTACCAAAATGCTAGTGTTTCTGTAACTGATCATAACATCTGCCCCTTCTACTTGGTGCCGCAACTAAGTGTCCTGGTCACCAAAAGTATTACTTCAAAGGAAGTCTGAAGGCAGCTGGGAAGAGGAAGAGGCAGCACTTTCCCCTTTGACACTGTTTACATTTCCAAACTGTTCTTTCTTATAGCACCTTTCTGTTTATGGGTCAGATTTTCTCCTCTCATAGCTCAAATAATCATAGAGGAGAGAGCATCCCTGGGGAATTTACCCTGCGTAAAAAAATGTACAAAAGAAAATTGTGCATTTGGGATATTTTGGAAGTAGCTGCTAAAACAAGTTGAAAGAGCAGCTAGAGGGCTATGTTAGGAACCCAAGAACAGCTTGCAAGGTGAGCCAGTGCCCCCTGAACAGATTCCAGTAACACCACTAAAACGAAGATAATGAAAAAGGCCAACTGTAAGCAGGGTGAGGAAGAACCTGGAGCAGCTGCCCCCCCAAGATTGAGTCTCTTGGTCTTCCCAACAGAATTGCCAAACTCTCTCTGAGTTTGAATCACATATGAATCTCTATCCTGCTTAGTTTGTGTTCCAGGCCTGCCTTGGAGAGGAAAAAAGATTTCTTGGTTAAGGCACTAGACTAGGACTGGATTTAATTCCAGCTTTGCCACAAACTCCCTGTACCACCTCATATAAGTCAATCTCTGTGCCTCAGTTCCTCATCTGTAAAACAGGGGTAATAATTCTTCCTTTCTCTCATCCTTAATCTGTTCTGTCCATTTAGATTGTAAGGTCTTTGAAGCAGAGTGTACATACAGTGCCCAGCAGAACGGGGCTCTGATTTAAGCTGGAGCATCTGGCTGCTACTCTAACATAAATTAATCAATAGTAATAATAATAATAATGTTTTAAAAAGTGATGCATGACCTTAGAAAGTTTTGGGTGCTTATGACATTCTGGTATTTAATCCAGACCTGTGAGGGGCTGTCACCACTTGCCCTGCAACTTGGGGTGCCTCACAACACTTGGCTGCTGTAGATCCCAACGTGGGCTCCTCACAAATAGCCAAGAAGCATGCAGGTCACACCCTGAGTGTCTGGGTATAGCCCTGCTCCAGCAGCTCTGGACCTCAGCAGCCTGTCAGCAAATACCAGCCACACTGGCTTCCAGCAGTCTTGGTCAGTACTTGCAGAATGACCTAAAAAACACACCCCATCCAGGATTCCTTCCCCCCCACCCAAAAAAACTTTGTGTTTTGCACTGTCCAGCCCTCTCCTGGATAGTCCAGATATATTAGGTCCATTGCCCCTCTCAGGGGATCAATATACAACTGTTGGCTACCTTAAATAGTGTTACCCAAACAATTCGCAACACTGGATTAATTTTGATTAAAGAATAAAACACATTTATTTACTCACAAAGAGACAGATTTTAAGTCAGTACAAGTAATGAAGCATTAAAGTCAGAAATGGTTACAAGAAAAATAAAGATAGAATGCTTTCTAAACTTAACAAGCTGGACTTGGTTCAATGAACTCCCTTACCACACGTTCCCAGTACCACTTGTGACCAAACTCTCAGGCCAGGATCTACTCCCAAAGTTCAATGGCTGTTTCTCTGTCGTCTTAGATGAAAAAAGAGAGGAGTTTTTGCCCCCTTACTCTCATAGTCTAGTCCCCCCATTTTTGTCTAGGTTACCCCTCAAAGCCAAATTTATTCAAACAGTAAAGGAGGCAACATGGTGTCTACTAGTGAAAGCTACTGTTTCTTCATGCTGTTTCTTCTCACATCTGTCTGCAAAAATGCAGATTTTTCTTGTCTCCTGTCTTCCCTCCCTCACTGTCTAAGGACCCTGTTTACACCTTATATGTAAACTGAGGTAAACCCCCATTCCTTTAAGACCTGCTTGACCAGTTCTGCCTAACTGGGGCTATGTGAGTTTGAACACGTGCAACCAACATCATTCGGGGCAATTTATAACTTTACATATATTGCTACATACATTTCACCATGATATTATTGACCAGAAAGTTATAATTTTCAAATGATACCTCACAAGGCATATTTGGTATGAAGATTATTACACTCGTATGTAAGGTATGAATACAGGGATGTATTCACCACAGTGCTGCTACCATGTGCTTTCTGGGGCACACTAGAGGCAGACAGAGAGCAGAGACCAAATAAAAAGACTCAAAAGCTCTGAGGAAATTAGTGCTTGTGAATTCAGGAAGGTAGGTAACACAAAATGAAGACTGCTAAACCATAGGGAAAATATATTTATGCTTCTTTAAGCTTTGCATAGGCAGGGAGGGTGGGAAGAAAAAAACAAACCTCTCTGCAAAGGATGACCCTGCATGATACACTTCACGGGAAATCAAATAAAACCAAAATTATACATGATGGCCTGGAATAAAGTAGGGGGCAATTTTTCAACATACACTGTACTTTAAACATTCTCATTTCCTTTTTGAGTTTTCTCCTCAGCAACATACAGGATATACGATTCTCAGTTCCATGTTCTCTGGCTCTTCCCAGCTGACTACCATCATCACTTCTTTATTTCAATATTTGGTTTCCTCCTTATTGATTCCTTTTTGTCTTGTACTGTATGAAACTTGCACCTTTATCACCTTTTCTCTTAACTTCTGACACACCTATTTCTTCCTCCATTCCTTTTTCCTCTTCTGCTTCATCTGCAGTTTCTCTGCCTTACATCTACCGAAATGTTCTCAACCTTATTTCCTGATTCAAAAATACACACATAAATACGCATTTGTACATACGTTTTTAAAAAGATTTTCAGCCAGCATGAATTATCCATGTTTGCTAATGGAAATCTCAATAAATTTTGTATTAAAGAAAATTCTCAGTATTATGTTTAAATAAAAGAAAATGGCTTACAGAAAATTGTTATTTTCCAGTTCTTAATTTTATAAAGTGGCTTAAAAATATCTGCCATGTTTGGTTCCTTTTCTAACTAGTTTTATGGAGATACGTATTTCACCCTTCCCATAAATAGTTCATAAAATTTTTCTACACTGCGTACTGTATTTGCAGAAGAAGCCACAAAAACATGTATGGCTTTGACTCAGCAGATTGGAACCCTGCATACAGGGTTTATGAAAAACTGGTAAAGTTCAAGATGATAAAATAAAACTCTTAAAGTCCTACTAAACAAATTAAATATTTTCCTCAGTTAAGGATGTAATTTGCATTTTAGTCCACCTCAGATAAGGGAGAAAAAATGGTTACTCGTCTTCTCGTAACTGTTGTTCTTCTGGGTGCACAGTCATCTGAAAGTTTTACCCCTAGCAGCACCCATTGGGTCAGGTGTGGAGCCCCATAGAGTGACGCCTTCATGGTGTTCAATATATGACCCAGCCAACCCAGCGCCGCCTCAGTTCCTTCTTGCCGGTTACTCTGACAGAGGTGAAGGTGGGTGGGTTTGCAATGGACATCTTGAAGAATAACAGTTACAAGAAGGTGAGTAACTCTTTTTTCTTCTCTGAGTGATTGTTCATATAGATTCCAGTTAGGTGACTCCCAAGCCTTTCCTAGATGGTGGGGTAGGAATGGAATCACTGACTGGAGCACCGCTCTGCTGGAAGCTGCATCCTCTCTGGCATGCCTGATGATGGTGTAATGAGAGGTGAACATATGTACCAAGGACCAAGTTACTGCCCTGCAGACTTCTTGTATCAGGACCTGGGCCAGGATCACCGCTGATGAGGCCTGTGGAGCGTGCTGTAAGAGCCGGGGCAGGTATTTTGGCCATCTCATAGCAAGTGTGGATGCATGACGTGATCCAGGAGGCTATTCTTTGAGATGAGACCGGGAGTCTTTTCATCCAGTCTGCCACTGCTATGAACAACTGGTTCAACTTCCTGAATGGCTTGGCGTGCTCGATGTAGAAGACTAGTGCTCGCCAAACATCCAGACTACAACCTCTGCTCAGGGCTACTGGCATGAGGCTTACAATAAAAAACAGGCAGGAAAATGTCCTGACTAGTGTGGAACTGTGGCACAATCTTAGGAAGAAAGGCTGAGTGAGGTCTGAGTTGCAGCTTATCCCTGTGGGAAACTGTATAAGGTGGGTCTGAGGTAAGGGCCTTTAACTCAGACATCCTCCTTGTGGACGTAATGGCGACCAGAAAAGCTACTCTCCACGGCAGATACAGAAGGGAGCAAGTTGCAAGCAGTTCAAATGGGGCCCCCATTAACCTGGAGAGGACCAGGTTAAGCTCCCACACAGGGACAGGCTGTCTGATCTGGGGATATAGCTGTTCCAGACCCTTAAGGAACCAACCAACCATAGGGTTGGCGAAGATAGAGCATCCAGATGCTCCTGGGTGGAAAGCTGAGATAGCAGTAAGATGTACCTTTTGGAGGACGCTGCTGGGCCTTGCTGTTTCAGGTGCAGAAGGTACTCTAAGATGAGAGATACGGGTGACTGAACAGGGGGTGTACAATGCTAGTCACACCAACAAGTAAATCTTTTCCACTTTGCCAGATATGTGGCTCTAGTAGAGGGCTCCCTGCTGCTGAGTAGGACCTCTGTTACTTGTTCTGAGCACAGAAGCTCCATGAGGTTCAGCCATGAAGCTAACATGCCGTGAGGTGGAGGGACTGCAGGTCGAGGTGATGAAGGCGACCGTGGTCCTGAGTGATCAGGTTGGGGAGGGGAGGCAAAGTGATCAGGGCAACTGCTGACAGCTCCAGGAGTGTGGTGTATTAATGTTGTTGAGGCCACGCTGGTGCCACCAGAATTATCTCTGCCTCATCCCTGCAGACCTTGAGCAGGACCTTGTGCACAAGAGGTAACGGGGGGACGTCGTAGAGGAGACAGCTTCCCTGGGGTAGCAGGAATCCATCTGTGTTTGAGCCTGGGCTGTGTTTCTGGAAGGAGCAGAACATTGGGCACTTTCTGTTGCTCTGGGTGGCGAACAGATTGACCTGGGGAAACCCCCACCTCTGGAAGATGGAGCGCCCACACCTCCTGGATAAGGAGTTGTTTGTGAGAAGTGGGACAGATGATTCAAGAATCTGGAATTGTGGCTGGTTCGCTATCCTCAGGCAAACCTTCAAAAGGCCTGCTTTGGACCTGCTGGGGCCGGGAAGGCTTGCGTCTGCCATTCCTGCCCCTTCTTCTATAAAAGTCCTGCCTTGGCCAAGAAAACAGGAACACTGCTGCTAAGGCTTGACATGTTTAGGTTGGGTTGCTGGGGTGAGCATACCCAAGGATTTCATGGTAGCCCTTGAGTCTTTTAGCCTATGCATTTGAGAGTCAGTCTGCTCTGCAAACAGACCTGCTCCATCAAAAGGCAGATCCTGCATGGTCTGTTGAACCTTGGCGATCATGGCGATACCGGAGGACAAGGTGCGTGACGCTGAGTCCACAGTACTCAGTGAGGCCTGTAAAGAGATCCATGCCACCATCTTGCCCTCCTCCACTATCACTCCAAACTTCTTGCTGGACTCAGTTGGCATTAGCTCCTTAAACTTGAGCATCGAGTTCCAGGAGCTGAAGCTGTATCTACTCAGAATTGCCTGCTGGTTGGCAATCCTGAATTGTAAACCCCTCGTGGAATACACTTTGTGCCCAAATAAATCTAGGCGACCTTGGACTTAGGCACTGGGGCTTGTTATCCCTACCTCTCCTTTTCATTTACTGCAGCCACCACCAATGAGCTAGGCTAGGGGTGTGTGAAGAGGTATTCGTACCCCTTAGATGGTACAAAATACTTTCCACACCCTTCGTGATGGGAGGGATGGAGGCTGGGGTCTGCCAAATGGTTTTAGCATTGACATGTATAGTCTTGATGAGGGATAGAGCCACCCAGGATGGGCCTTCCAGGACCAGGATGTTGACTATCGGGTCCTCTGATTCTATCCCCTCCTCGGCCTGAAGGCCCATATTTCACGCCACCCTGTGAAGGAGGTCCTGGTGGGCACAGCTGTCTATGGGGGATGGTCCAGAGATGGAGGTGCCTGCAACCGCCTCATCCAGGGAGGACGATTATGAGGCTAATGGGGGAACAGAGTCCTCCTAACACTCTTGGTCTCCAGGGGCCTTCTGTCCCATCTCTTTGTCAGGGCCATCCACAACTGGATCAGGCTCAGGAGCTGGGGTTGGTTCCACGGGAAATAGTGTGATCGGTACCCTTGGCACCCCTAGGGGTGAGGCAACTAGCTGATGCCTCTGGTACCTGTGGTTCAGATGCTGCCAAATGGAAACCTTTGGATTGGGCATATTACCAGGCCCAGGGTGCCCATGGGTCCAAAACGGCCACTGCGCTGGTCTCTGCCACTGCGCAGGCCATGGTCCTTCCCCCACCTTAGGCATTCCACAGCCTGACTGGTGCCAGTCCTGCTCTGAGTACCTAGACTCCGTCTCTGAGTCCAAAGACAGGGAGCAGGACTGCGATGGCCAGGGCAGTGCTGAGCAGAGCTGGACTGGGGAGCAGTGCTGAGATCGGGGCCTGCACGGGGATGCTGACTGGTGCCGGGATAATCAGTGCCAGGGGCGGGACCTGCTGCACGATGGCGATCGGTGCAATGATTGGTATCGCGACCTGGAGCTGTGTCGCGAGTCTAATTGGTGCCGGGACTCCATTGGCAGTGCTGAGGGATGAAGCATCGCCGGTTTGTCTCAAGACGTTGCCACATGTTGTGGTACCGGAGTCTTGGTTTGAAGGACCGGGCGCTGCGGTGCTGTCATGGCAATGAGGTCCCTCACGGTCTCTAAGGTGTTCAGGGTGTATGGCAATTCCACTTCCTCAATGACCTGGTTCAGGAAGTCCAATGGCACTGGACTCGACCGTCCCCCTTGCAGGGCCAAAGTCGACAGTGCTGGCTCCGAAGTCTTTGGCCCTGGGTGCTCCTCTCTGGGATGTGCCCCATCGGCCAGCTCCAAAGGAGTGGGTCTTGGAGTCGGAGATCCACTCCTCCTCTACTTCCGCCACTTCTGCGTTGGGGAATGGGACTGGTGCCAGGTTGATCCTGCCAGTTTTGGTGTCACCGCAGGTCTCTCTCCGAGTCCTTCTGCGTTGCCACTTCTATCACTGCCGCTGGGGTGCTGCGCACCGATGAGCTTGATGCCGGCTCTTGCTGCGCTGATGTAGGTTGCAGTCTAAGTGCTGCCTCCATACAGAACTGCTTGAAGTGAAAGTCTCACTCCCTTTTTGTTCTGGGGCAAAACCCTTTACAAATGCTCCACTTGTCATGCTTCCCCCAGACACTTAAAGCAAGCATTGTGGGGGTCACCCATTGGCATGAGCTTGCT
Organism: Gopherus flavomarginatus; assembly: GCF_025201925.1. Lineage (NCBI taxonomy): Eukaryota > Metazoa > Chordata > Testudines > Testudinidae > Gopherus > Gopherus flavomarginatus. The sequence continues at coordinate 107,930,476 of NC_066620.1, forward strand.
GCAGGACTTGCTGCAGGAACTTGCAGGGTTCAGACCCTTGGGATTTAGGCATACCCCGAATCTCAACAGGGAACGCAGTCAGGGTGAAGGGGAAGACCCTCCCCCCCACTCCCAACAGCTATCTGCTATAACAACCGAAAACACTAAAACTAAATTTAACAAGGCTAGGAATAACTGTAAACAAAACTAAACTGAAAACTAGGGAAAATGAGGAGAGCTTGCTAAGCAAGTCACCGTGGTTCCAACAACAGTCACTGGTGGTAAGAAGGAACTGAGGCGGTGCCAGGTTGGCAGGGTCATATATTGAGTGCCATGAAGGTGCCACTCCAGGGAGCTCCACAGCCAACCTGATGGGTGCTGTTAGGGGAAAAGCTTTCTGATGACAGTACACCCAGCGCACACACCTAATTGGAATCGATATGAGCAATCACTCAAAGAACTCCCATTCTGCACTCAGTCTAGCTTGCTGCCATCGTGCCCATTGACCAGGTCAATCAGAAGCATTTTATGAGATATTGGCAATGCTAACCTTAGTATAAAATCCATGGATAATTTGATCATTTTAAACATAGTTCATGTATATCCTACAGAAGACTGGATCACACCATTAGCTCATCAGTTCTGATATCCTGCCACGATCAGTGACCAATATTTGACACACATTACAAAAATAGCAATACTTTTGACTTTTATATTAGGTTTCATCTGAGGGTGTTACAGACATTAATTAAGACTCATAGCACCCCTGTTATGTAGATATGACAGTATTATTATCTCCATTTCACAGGCAGGCAAGCTTAGGCAAAAAAATGTTAAAGGGTTTGATCCTTCAAAATGCTGAGCATTCTCAATTCCCTCTGACTTCAATGGGAGTTCAGGGCGCTCAGCACCTAGCAGGTTCAAGCCTAATAACACTTTTCCAAGATCATCCAGTAATTCAGTGGCAGAGTCAAGAATAGATCCCAGGCCTCCTGGAGCTCAGTCCTGTCCTTTAATAGCCACATGATGATTTTTCAGACTTGGGAGCAGTGTGACAATAAAAGAACACAATAATGCTCCCAGACAGTTGTGCTATGCTGTACATTTACTTCCTTCCCTGCAGAAAGGAGTCTTGCGGGGAGCCTTTGTGCTGTTGGGAGGGGATGGACTTGAAACAGATTTTGCACCAGCAGCATTCAATTCTTCTCCTTCCTCTAGTCAGGCTGTATCCTCGCTCCCTCATGCTAGCTGGGCTGCTAGCTCTGTGGATTTAAATAATATTAATTAAACTCATTACATCATTTGTTCTGAACAAAAATATCTTATACAAGTGATATAATAAGTAGTAGTTGTAACAAGAATAGGATAAGGTATCAGCTTCTGGTCTGCCTTTTGCCATTTTTCTTATTTCCTCACTCATTTCATTGCATCAGGGGCAGGGCCAGCTCCAGGCACCAGCATTCCAAGCAGGTGCTTAGGGCAGCAATGTGCAAGGGGCAGCAGTCCCTGTTGTTTTGCCCCCAAGCAGTGCGCCGAATTGCTGCTGTGGATGGCAGGGGCAGTCCGTGTACGTTAGGGTGGCTTGCGTATTCCCGCGGCAGCGGCAATTCGGTGGCAGCTTCTATGTTTAGCTGTCCGCGGCGGCGCAGCTTCTGTCTTCTGTCTGAAGACAGAAGCTGCTGCCAAATTGCTGCCGCTGCGGAAACACGTGAGCCACCTTAACGGCACATAGACTGCCCCCACCATCCGCGGTGACAATTTGGCGCGCTGCTTGGGGCAGCAAAAACAGTAGAGCCGGCCCTGATCAAGGGGCTAAGATGGTCAGTCTAAAAGGCAGGCACACAGCATCTGCCAAAGTCATTCCTAATACCACTTTTTGAACTGTCCAGAAAGTGGTGTTGGCACTTTCCTCTCCCTTGTGCCTATCCCCGCCCCCCCATTTTAGGCCAATAGAAATGCAAATGGAAGTTATTATACATTTTACAGGGTGGGATTGGGTTATGGGGGACAAATGGAGCCCCTGCACTTAAGACAGGTCACAGCTGATGCTCACAGTCACCGTAGGCAAGACTAAGTCTCAAGGTCACTCCCAAATCCTTGATTTCTGCAGATCAGCAGGTAAGCAGCATTAGTGCTGTGGCACTAGTTCCATGTATTCATCATTTGGCTAGAGACTTTTTCTGCAGAAATGCTGCCTGTTCTCAAGTACAACTGCACATGAAAAGAGAGTAATTAGAAAACTAAAAAGGCAAAAAAGGGAACTTTTAAAAGGTGATGATTTATTACAAAGACAATGGCAGAAAATGATTTCTGATACTGCTTCCATGTGAAATAATGGCTCACTCCAGCAATGAGAAATAGGTAAAAATCTGGTCACTGAGTTGGTGCATATGTCTTCAATTGAAGGAAATACTATCTGCCAAACATAAACCAAGTAGATCATAGGTCTGTGGAAAAAAACAAAAAAAGACAAAAAAAACCACCACCACCACAACTCTAAGGGGGTGGAATCTAGTTGCTATAGCAGCAAATTAAACAAATAAATGAGATACCATGGAATGCTGCAAAATATTTGCGGGCTGATTTTGTCATTTGCCACATGTGTGAATATCAGAAGTCAAGTTTTAGCTTACTAAGCAGGGTTCAATACAGTGAGTACAATATAGCACAACTATACTTTTATAGCATGTATACATTTATTCTTTCCTGATTACATGCTAATGGGTGTCAGCTGATGAGCTCTAGCATACACAACACTGCATTTTGTTAAGAGTGGAAAAAAGTTACCATAAAAGCATTTTGTCCTCTAGCTATACAAAAGTATACCTGAAATACTATTAACTGAATGTATACCACATACACTACTTTTCTATAAGGATATTTCTACCTTTCCCTGTTCTTGTATGAACTGGTAAAAATATAAGCTTTTTTGTAGTGATTACATCCAAAGTGATTTGCTTCTGGGGTTTTTTAGACTATTTTCTCTATCGGCTGTTAAACTCTCAATCACTTATTCTCCAATTATTTTACAAACTTATTAAAACAGGCTGTTGTACATTACAAACAGTATATGCCATTTCCTCTCCAACCCAAGAAAAACTACATTTGAAATTTCCACTGCAATATAGTGTATTGTTCCTCTTGTGGATGAAAGGCACTATCTGAATATAAGCTATTATTAGTCATAATAGTGTATCATTTTCAATTTTGATCCTATTGTCTGCTTATGTTCTTTGGAAAAGGAGGAATACTTGAAATATGAATATAAAAGAGTCCTAGAAATCTCTGATGTCAGAGGACACAGAGAATAAGTTTGTTATTTTATCTGAGGAGGGAGAACAGATCCTCATCCATATGTACCTACAGGATGGTATAATCATTTTACCTTTATACAGTATTTTATATTTATTTCCTGAGAATCACAACAAGATAAAATGTGAACTAGCATCACAAAAATGCACCTGTTACAGAAAACTACTACACAGTTTAATCACTACAAAAGAATTGCACACGGTCACAAAAGATCATGTAGTCAGCTATTGAAATTGTGTTTTAAATAAACATTAAAAAAATAAAATCAACATTCCCAAGCCTTCTGCATTTGACTATGTACTATCAGAATTATGGACGTGCACTATTAGATTGTAAACCAGTTTCTGTCCTGTCCTGTGGTAGTACTGGTTTTAAAAATAGCAACCAAATTTTAGGGCCAAATCTCTGGTTCCAGAAAAGCTGTGCTCCGCATATAACTCAAAGAGAGAGGGAGTTTCTAAATCATCTTTCTGTTTGCCCAATCCTGTGGCTTTTCATTGGTCACTTGTGTGTATTGATCATGCTTGTGAAAATGTCGGCATGTGCAATTTTCTGAAAACATGGCTTTCAACATTTTAAAAAACAGCAAACTCAACAACATACATCTGAAGGCTAAACCAATATTAAAGCAGGAAGTTTACAAATTCTGGAATTAGACTTCCTTATCTCTGGTGTCACAAAGTGAGTCACTTTCCGTCATAATAGTGACTTGTAGCAAGTAGCTTATTTGACTTTTTTAATATGCAGCACAAACCATGTGTTGCAGCCAATATGCACAAATAAACTAAACTGGCTTCTTTCAAGAAGACATGATATTCTGAGAGTTAGCCAGGGAGCTGAGATAATGTATCACACTGATAGTTAAAGATACAGACAAAAAGAAACGGATACATAGAGATACTAACACCAGTCTATCGATACCACACAGATATGGTTTAAGCAGTCACAGATCTTGTATTAACATTAGGATAAATGTTATCAGGACTTGAGATTCGGGGGAAAAAACTGTCTTGTCACCATGCAAATATTAAATACACCTGCCCTATTAATATATTTACATGTCTAATAGTATCAGCAGCAAGTTGGCTCAAGTCTCACTAGCAGCATCATTACACTATCAACTTCCTCCCCCGTCCCTGTAATTAACAGAACTGTGGGATGTTTCCCAGAGGACATGCAATGAACAGTAAGACATATGAATTAAACATATTTTCCTTTCCCTCTTCTTTCCTTTTTTCTTCTATAATTCTCTCCCCCCCTTCAGTTCCTCTTTCACCATTTTGTCTCTCTCTCTTCCTGTTGTCTATACTGTTTTCTGCTCCCATTTTCATTCCCTTGTCTGTCATTTATTTATATTTTGTCACAAGCTGGAGCAACATCTGCTTTTTGTTTTGTGATCTGTCCCTGTTCCCCTAATCAGATGCACCTCCCCTGCCTGTCTTTCCATCATAGTCAGCTGTCCCTCCCTGACATCTCTCTCATTCTATTCTCATTGCTTCTCCCTTCCTTTCTTTCCCTTGGCGGTCACATTTCTTGCCTTCATCCCTGTTTCCTGCCAGAATGAGTTATGTTCCCGTGTGGGTAGTGATAGGTGGCTTGCACAAAAATGACCTGACATGGGGAGTTCAACTTAATACAAACTTTTAACTTGTAATAATACTTCTTTTCAGTGGGGATCAGATCTAGGAACATTCAACTGACATTAAGTAATCAAGTGCATTTTATGAGAGATTATGACATTTCAGGGTGCAAGCCAGACCAGTGAGACAGTGTGTCACCCTTGCCCTGCAACCTGGAGTGCCTCACAATGCTTTGGTGTTGTAGCTTCCAACCTGGGCTTCTCACAAACAGCATGCAGGTCAGACCTTGAGTGTCTGTGTATAGCTGTTGCCTACCAGCATACTCCAGTCATACTCTGGCTTTCACTAGCCTTGGTTACCATTTGCAGGGTGACTGAAGTCCCAATCCCAAATTTTCCCAAAACGTGTATTCTCCAGTGTCCTGGACAGTTCAGAGATTTTAGGTCTGTTGCCCCTCTAAGGGGATCAATATTCAACAGTCTGCTACTTTAAATGAAGTTACCCCACAGCCCAGTTGAACCAAAACACTGAATTAGTTTTGATTAAATAATAAAACTAGTTTATTTAACTACATGAAGATAGGTTTTAAGTGGGTACCAGTATAAGGCATCAAAGTCAGAAATGGTTACAAGAGAAATAAAGATAAAACACGTCCTAGTATTAAAACATAACTAACTAGACTAGGTTAAAAGTGAAGTCCCTTACCATATGTTCTCAATAACATTGCTGACCAAATTCCCAGGTCAGAATCTTCTTCCAAAATCCAATGGATGTTTCTTTTGTTGCCTTAGGTGAAAGAGAGAAAGATGGATAGAGAGAGAGAACTTGGTGTGTTCTTGTCCCTCACTTTTATAGCTCAGTCACCCTGTGAAATGCATTTTCCTGAGGGTTGCCCCTAGATAAAGTTCATTCCCACTGTAATGATGGAGACAAGGGAGTTGTTAGCGAAAGAGGTTCCATGCTGCTGTTTTGCTAAGATGCAAATCTGTTTGTTACTGCCTCCCTTCCCTTGTCGAAGGATGGTCACTTGATAGGTGATTGACCATCAGCTTTGGTGACACCTGGCTACAGGAGTCAGCTTGTCTATCATTTAAACAGTTAACCCATTAAAGGGAGAGGGGCCAGGGTTGCTCTTGGGGCTACTTGGCTGGCTGTTGGGCCGGGTTCAGCTGGCTGGCCAGCCAGTTAGGGCCGGGGCCGGTTGGCCGGCCAGCGTGGCTGGGGTCTGGTGTGGTGCAGCTGTGTTCCGAGGTCCAGCCAGTGTGGCTGAGGTCCAGCGTGTCACAGCCAGGTCTGTCCGGCAGGGCCAGGGTCCAGCCAGAGCAGCACGGGGTTAATAGTTAATGTTGGTTAACTAGTAAGCCTAATGCTTATCGGTTAACCGGTTAACATTTTACATCCCTAGTAGGGAGTGAATACAGGAGTGCATTCTGTCACAGAGACCTGTCATTGTTATACTGTAGTTTCTTTTGTAAGTCTTGGAGGAGGCTGTGTGTGTTTCTTGTAGACCACAAATGCAACTGGAAATGACTGATAATCAGGAGCATCCAACATGTATGTTCAGCAAGGAGCTCTATCTCAGACCTACATTACAATAAGTAATCTCACTTGGCAGGTGCATAGTATTGTTAAGACACAAATCCTAATTTTACAGAAAATGGCTTGTGCTTTTTTGTATTAGGTAAAGGGTCTTTTTTCAGAATGTCAGGGGATGTCACTCTCATAATCCAGTATTTTTTATCCAGGTGCCTCTCAGTTTCTGGATGCTATGCTGACACAAGTTTTGACATACATCCAGTTTCCAAGCACTCCATACAAGTAACAGAAAACCAAGATAAGTTTTTATGTTATTGCGGTTTTTCTTCCCAGTGTGTGTGGATAACTGATACCACTGTATTCATGTTCCAGTTGTGGGACTGGCAGATAATGAAGAGATATATCAGAAGATGTAGCATAACCACAGCATGAATATGCAAGAAGTGTTCAAAGCCAGGAAAGTTATTTTCAGTGTTCTAGTTAAATGTCCTGAGCCCACAAGTGATGTCTACTTATTCAGTATTCCATCATTTAGACAGCTGTTCAAGTGATGGATATTTATTCTGCGTGAAACATAGTTCATTAGTAAATTGTATACTTTCTGTGCTTTCTATTAGTAAACCCTTCAATTAATGTCATAGGCAAGTGTCTACACTCTGAAACATTAATTAAAGATCCCGTTTCTGAATCTTTATAATCAGACTCTGATGGTTTTTATAGATATTGTGATAGACCCAGGCCAGTTGGGTACATCAGAATAGCAGAAGGCAGATATATTGGCCACTGAATTAACAGTTTTCTGTTCCCCGACTAACCAGAGCAGGGGCTGCTCGAGGCTAATGAGAACACCTGACTCTAATTAACCTGCAAAGAGTCAGGTGATGCCATTAAGTTAATGTGACCACCTGACTCTAATTAAGGCCCTGCTGATACTATAAAAAGGGCTCACTCCAGTCAGGCAGAGGAAAGCCAGGGAGCCAGAGGAGAGGAAGTGCGTCTGAAGGTTACTGAAGACACCCTCAAATCATCGTTAAAGGAGCCCTAAGGTAAGGGTGAAGAAGGGAGAAGCAGGAGATCTGTGGGGAAGTGGCCCAGGGAAATGTAGCAATTCCGTTGCAGTGAAAGGTTGGCTGCCAACAGCTGCTATGATTAGGGTCCCTGGGCCGGAACCCGGAGTAGAGGGCGGGCCCAGGTTCCCCCCCAACCCACCACTACAGGAACATCTCCTGGGAGGGGAAGTCAGGCCCGTCAGGACAGGAGGCTAAACAGAGACTGTGGGAGTTCTCTCACCAACCTCCTTGCTGGCCTATGATGAAAAGGGCTCAGTAGACCGTAACCCTGGCCCCACAGAGAGAAGGGCTACGTGGAGGGTCACAGTGAGCCATTGAGGCTAGCATAAACCGCCTAGAAGTGCAGGACCCACGGGAGCAAGGTCAGAGCTCCGCCACAATATATATAAAAAGAGAGCTCAATTAAACTGAAGGATCCTTGAGATGCTTACCATGGATTTAGATATCAATCAAGCAGAGAGACTACAGTAAAATTCACTTCCAGCAAGCCTGTCAGATGTTAGCGGTTATGGGGGTGTTGAATTAAATGGCCCAAAAATGGGGTGTTCCTGTACAAGAAGCAGTATGAATTGTTAAATGTACTTTAGTCCACAGTCTTCTACTAGAGCCTGTCTGCAAAGGGTGCAGCATGCTAGTTAAAGACAATATGGATTAAACAAAAAAACATGGGTCATCTCCTTAGTTGTTCCTCACAAAGACTCAGTGAGCAACTGGTTTGATTCTGAGCTCCTGATGGAGTGACTAAGGAACTGTAGGTTTGTAAATAACTTTTACCTGATCTATACAGGCCAGGTCACTATGAGCTTTGATCTAAAGCATCTTTCATGTTGCTTCCCTATTTCTGCATTGGCCTGAATCATTCTTGAATCAAAAAGAAAACTGAGTATCAATGTTTTCTTCTGGCAATAGTCCTCTGCTTCTCCAAATTCACTAGATCTGTAAGATGTGTTTGTTACAAAAAGTAGTAACAGGACATATCAGAGCACTAGATCCATCCCACTCTTCAATTGTCTGAATCTTTAAATTTGAGCTGACAATAATGAAGAGGAGAGAGAATCTGTAAGAGAGGCTGGAAATGTATCATTTGGATATCCTTCCCTCCATAATTCATTTCCATGTCTCCTACATGTCCCTTTTGGGCATGTATGCTTTCATTTAAACCAAAGTGAGCTAAGAGGTCTTTCTAATAATCCTTTTGTTTTCAGTAAACATCATCAAAGAATAAGCAACATAAAAAAGGAAAATATCATATTAAAAACTACACTGGCACATAATCCATACAATAATTAACTTTCCAGCACCATAAAGGCAGCCGACATTTCCCACAAGATTCTCTCCTCTGTATTTTCATATTGAGATAGCTCATCATTTCTGATCTTTGAATCCATTAAACAGTTCAGTAATAAGTTTTACTACTCTGTGTTATCTTCCTTGCCACAAATTAAATTGATTCAAATATATATACACACGCACACACACGTAACCAAAAACATCCCAGATTCCTAGAAAATGTGTGTGTGTGTGTGTGTATATATATATTTAAACATTATTTTAAGAATCTGGGATGTTCTCAGTTAGAAATGAACAAGGATTCTTGTGCAAACCGTGTGATAACTTGGATAGATTTTATATGCAGACCTGCTCACGTGTTGCTGTGTAAGCGTAAAGGACTGCATTATAATAATTATTATTAGAGTGCATGTTGTACATGTGGTAGGCACTGAGTGTCATCAGCTCTAAATAAAGCCAATGAGAATTGAGGATACTTTACATCTCCTTACAACCTGTCAGGATGACTCAATGTTTGAGGGTATGTCTAAGCTAGAGCAGCATAGCTCATAGTTGTACTGTTACGGTGCCACAGTACAGAAGCGTCTTACATCAGTGAAAGCAGTATTTCCGTCAATGTACTTAATACAACCCTGCAAGAGGCAGCAAGAATTCTTCCATCGACATAGTTGCATCTATACTGGGAGTTAGGGTGACCTAAGTATGTCATACAGGGCATGACATTTTTCACAGTCCAGTTGCATTACTAGGTTGGTCTGATTTGAAAGTGTAGATCAGACCTAAGAGTTTGTTTTCACTGTAACTGAGCTTGAATTAGAACACTTGAATTACTCCACCTGAAGTAGCTCAAGTGAGAGTGGAACGAGAGTAAGGACACTGCAAAACAACAGTGGAGCTACATGGCATAATTGGATTAGCAGACTGATTGGATTAGCAAAGTGATTAGATTAGCATTTGATGCTTGTAACTTGAACTGCTGCATCCTCACTGCATTACTAGCTTAACCTACAGCAGCATTCAAGCTTTGCCCCTCTCATCCCTTCCAGGCCAGCCAGCTCTAGTTTAAAGGACCTAGCCAGATGTTAACTTGAGCTATATGTTTATGTGTGTGGATGGGAGTTGAGTTAGGGACAAACCTAGAGTTAAAACTCAAGCTAAGAATGTATGTCGTGAAGACAAGCCCTAGAAATATACAATATATATATATATGTGTCACTTCATCCATTGCTGACATGTAGCCACAATATGACATAAATTTTACCCAGGACCAATGACCCAACAGTTTAAAGTAACTAAAGCTTATTTTTTAATTAACAATACTTAAGATTACTGGAGATCAAGTCTGAAAGCGAGTTATTAGAAAGTGGACCCACAGAACTGAGCAATGACATAGTGAGAGTCATGAGGTTGAAGCACTTTTAAAACAATACGGCTCTTTGGTGATGTAAGAGAAAAAACACAAAGTATATCCAGAGCAAAGGACCCTACAGCAAAGACTTGAACAACAACTTGTCTGAGGAAGGGATTCAGTTTTAGAACTAATTTAACCAAACTAGCAAGGCTGTGTTCCGTCGTGCAGTCTGCTAAAATTACAAAACATTTGATAAATAGAGGAAATAAGCCCACCTGGTTAGCGATTTATAAACATGTATTGCTTGATGCAATCACACTGTTCTCAGATAATCTCTTCAGTATAAAATGAAGATATAGCCTGTGGTTTACACAACTATATACTCAACCTGAGTTATTTAGGGGTGGCATTCACTTCACTAAATGAAATAGGTCAAATCCTGGCCCACTAAAGTCAATGGCATTGACTTCAGTGAAATCACTATTTCATGTTAGTTCTTTGTTTTGTCTTACACAAATTTCTGTGTATAACAAAAATCATACATACTTTACTCAATCTAGGTACTCTGGCCTCTTTATCATAGTATGTGATGTAAGTATCAATATAAGGATTATTACTGTTTTAACATGAGCAAATCAAACACTGTACTAAATATGTCAAATAGCATGGATAACAGAGCTATTTCAGGCAACTGAACATGGTCCAATTACTATTTCTTCTTGTTTTAATTCACAGTGCCAGTTTAAAGAAACATTATATTGCCATTGTTTTCAATTGTTCTTAAAATTTATTTGTCCACTCCATGAACAGAAATTGGTCCAATAAAAGATATCTCACTTACCTTGTCTGCTCTTAAAAATATAGTTACTTTGAATTATATTTAAGTGTAAAGTGTCCTGAAATAGCTATTTTATTAAAAATAAATTCTTAAAAACAGGTTAATGTTAAGTGTGTTTCAGTGGAATCTAGCTAATATCTAACAACAGTTGATAACACTTCCCTTTAAAAAATTCTTCATCTTTTAAAAGCCAAACATTTGGACACAATGAATAGGTTCTCCAAGTTATTCATTCATCATTCTCTATCACTGCACTTCACTTCTGCCTATCCAGACGTAATTTTGTTCCTTTGCTCTGTTCTGCAATGGAAATACGCTGCTGGATATACACCGCTACCTCAGTATAACGCCACCTGATATAACACAAATTCAGATATAACATGGTAAAGCAGTGCTCCGGGAGGTGAGGGTGTGTGCGCGCACTCTGGTGGATCAAAGCAAGCTCAATATAACACGGTTTTACCTATAACGCGGTAAGATTTTTTGGCTCCCAAAGACAGCATTATATCGAGGTAGAGGTGTATATGATTTTATATATTGTTTATTAGATGTTTGTATTTGTTTTAAAGAAATACAGAGAAATACAGTTCCAAGTTACATTAAATTATGTCTGAATTCTATACAAGTTCTAGTGTGATGTGTTGGTGGAATAGAAGAATATTTGTTATGAGTGAGTGAACTAGCTGCTGTTAATCAGCATATGATGTTGTGGACTTATATAAGCATACAGTACTTAGCCTTGCAAGTTTATATGTATTAATTATATTCTGTACCATATAACACATCTAGATTTTCTTTGTAGAGAGTAAAGGTGTTATATATGTTTAGTGTTCTAGTAAATGAAAAATTTAAATCCCTTGATAGAATTATAATATTATAATCTTCTAGTAATTTGTTACTTTGATCACAGAAAATTTCAGGGACAACAATGAGGTTGGGTTGGTGACTGATGATTATTTAACAGTGGGATATTTATTGGCTGTTTCTGGTAAACATTAATTTCTAGACAGTCTAACATTTGTTTACTTGAAAGGGTGAAGAATTGTTGTTCAGAAACAGTGTTAGCTCGATTGCATTGTGTACACATGAAAATTGCTCTGTATGGCTGAGACACGCTGTAGCTGCAAATAACAGGAAAATGGAGGGGGGGAGGAGAGAGACAAAATATTGTAACCTAACACTTTGAGGCCCACACAGATCTACACAGAGCATTTCTTCCTGACCCAATGCACAGAGTAAGGACTCAGGCTTTCTTCAGACTGGTTCCAAAAATTCAAAAAAAAGAGCAAAAGAAATGATAGTGAAAGAGCAAACTATCCCTCACTCACGAAGTCTCTTTAAGCAGTATAGAAATACCATCGGTGCTGGAACTTGGAGTGCAGTAGCACTCCCAACACCCCCAGCTTGAAGTGGTAACAACAACCCAAATACATGGTTTCCACCTTCAGCATCCCCACTATAAAATTGTTCCAGCACCACTGACCAATACCACCAGTTTCCAGTCCCTCTGGCCTGGACTTGGACAGAGAAAACACTCCTCCTTCCTCTCAAGGCCTTCCCCAAGGTTTCAACTTCTATCCCTGCTTTAATAGGCTCTTACTTGACCCTTTTTCTGCCTATCCTGCTGTGCTGTTTATTTTATTATGAAGCTATTTGTTACATATTTTTCTAATTCTTCCCCATTGGGCCTGTCACCTCTCACCCCCACTCATCCATTAACCTCCCCCGCCCCCAAAAAAGCCTTAACAGTCTCAGCAAGACAAAGGGAAATGAAACAAATGGAGAGTCTGTAGGCCAAGCCAGTCAGGAAAATGTTTACAATTTGAAAGAGGGGTATATTTGCAAAACACTATTCCTATTCTGATATTTGATAATGTGGGGGTGGGGGGAGGAAACGAAATCTACTCTGGAATGAGAGGCTGCCCAAAATATGTCAGAGGGAATCAGTTTATTTTGGGGGAAGATACAAAGAGAATGAAAAATTATACTTATAAGAAGATGAAAACTCCAACGTCATCTTAGGCTCTGCTACCTCCGCTCCATAATAAATTATAGATGCATTTTATTGTTGTCAGAAGACATCAACAGGCCCTCCTTGAGTTACATGCAGTTATTTCTGTCTGGCCTAAAAACCCCAGGTAGGACTAGCATAAGATGAAGCAGTGATCAATTCCTGTTCCCTCTCTAGGGCTGCACCAAGGAAGAACCCCCAGCTTCCTCTAATTAGGATCTAAAATAAGAATATCCTCAAATATTTGGATATATGCCCATACTACTACTGACCATAATTAATCAGGGTTGATTCCCTATGTGGTTACCAAGGTAACCATAGATTTAATGATTGCTCCTGTTTAAAAAAACAACAACATATCCATAAATTTTCCCACTAAAAAGAATTTTTGCAAGTTGAAGGGTGGTTTGATAGGATGTTAACTGGGAGTTAATTAGAGTTGTCAGAATATTGTCAAAAACAACAACAAAAATGGCTTTTCGACCAAAACAATTTTTCGTATATGTGGAAAATTTTCATTTTGATTGAATCTTTCTCATCTTAAAACAAACCCCTGCCCCCAAACTGCAAATGGTTCAGTTTCATAGCATTTCCCAACCAGCTATAGTTGTTAACACTTGAGGCAGCTGTTGAGCATTGAGTACTGTGCCACTGGACTGAATGGGAGGCCAATAGAGAGCAGGAACTCATCAACTGCTCTCTATTGGACTTTCACTGACAGATTTAATTCCTTTGGGGTCCGAAATTCTATACGGGCTTTGGTTTATAAAGCACGGTTCCAATAAAGCAACTCTTGTCTTCAAAAGTTATCAAAATGTACTAAAAATTAGGAGAATAAACTTTAATTTGGATACAAAATAATGCCTCTAACTTTTGACTTTTCTAAACTATATTGCCATGACTACTGCCCTTTTCACCAAAAACACCTCCATGACACTTCCTAAAACCTCCCATGTCAAAACAATAGGCCTGCTCATAGACTCATAAATAAAGTGCTAATATACTGAGGGTACTTTAAGAGCAGAAGATATTTCTCTCCAGAGGAAAATCCCCCAAACCTCATATTCTGATAGGCACCTCATCAGAATGAATTAGAATGAAAGCTGGTGAATATAATGTGATGGGTAAAACATCAGATAAAGTTAGATTAAAAGATGGTGAAAAGCCCAACAGCAAGAAGTCTCCCTTGTGACCCAGTCAAAGTAACACTTGGATAAATAGAGACTGACAAGGCAAACAATTCCTTCACGCAAGATGTTCAAAAGTGCCTTCTACGATATTTTTAATTTTCAACTTTAAGTGTCCCAGATGTTTGCATGCAGTTCATTTCAGCAAATGCTACAATGTGCAAAGATTTTAAACAAAATCCCTCTTCACATGTTTCAGCAAAGCTACATTTCTTGAGAACAACATGGGCTTGAATTGCCCTTTAGGTTTGTGGTCTGGATGAAGAGACTTCCTGAATACACAGGGCCATACATTATCATCTGCTTCACAACGGAGGTCCATGAAAAAACATTGCAAGTGAGGCATTTTCAGTATGCAGAACATCACCTGTGAGGAATGTCCTCAGAGTTGGCTGATGCTGTGTGGAAAATATGAATTTATGTACAGGTTGGCAGCCTTTGTGAGTGCTTAGTGGATGACTTCAGAATTGACAGGGGGAGGTCTGAACAGACATGGGAAGATCCACCAGCAAGAGAGCATGTTACATCATATCATTCCCTCTAAAACTAGCATATAACATGGCAAAGTATCTGACAGAATTTACAGCTCTGTTTAGCAGTAGTGATTCCCAGGCTGCTCCCTATACATGCAGGGAAACAATAAATAACTACAGCCAGTTTGAGTATACCCCAGGAACATGAAACAATTAATCAAGATCAACATTTGTGAGCAGTTCTGATCTGCTCTGGCCATGTGGTGCATACTCCTTGAAGGATGACCTCTGCTGTAGCTAGATTAACAGTGCTAAATGGTTTGCTATGCTCTGATGCCAACAGAAAAGTATAATAAAATATCTTACACAGGCCCAGTCAGACAAGATGTGTGAAACAAGCATGAAATCTGTGAGCTCAGTATTGCATGTACTGCAGTAAGCGCTTGGTAACAAAGTGGGCTCTTAATCAAATGCTTTACCTCATCCACAAAATGCCACATTAGTTGAAGGCTGGCAAGAATATCCTACTGTTTCAGAGGCATATCACTGCCTCTGGCAAAGGGGCTGGGACAAAGATATGCTCCTTGTACTGTGGCAGATACACCATTTTTTCTCCAATAGCATTTTTAAAAAACCACACACGCGTCCACTAACGTAGGTTCTGCTACACAGTTTTGGCATACTTAGGCAGCTAGCACTTTTGTTTGTTTTTTAATCATACACAAGGGTACCGTATGGCCCACAGAAATTAATTTAATTTCTTGAACAAGCTTCTCTCACTTTCCAGCATTTTTGTTAAAACAGGTTTCATCACAAATTACAGTGATACAATCATACTGATTGCTTCAATGGGCCTAATAATCATACGCTTTGACCAGTAAGGGCAATATTCTCAGCTAGTATAAATCTGCATAATGCCATCAACTATGCTGATTTATACCAGTTCTGGCCTCCAGGTTCACTGACTTCTGTGTGGAGGTTCCAGGCAGATGCAAGAGTCCATTCTGAGTGTAGAATACAGGACTAAAGTATGTACAGATTTTATATTTGCTCAGCTTTCTTCCTTATCATGTGCTCTTTCATCGGAATTTTACAGACAGTACAAGACATGCATGAACCATTACATGGTGAAACCAGTCTCGTAACAGCTTTGGTTACACAAGAAAGTGCATGTGTTACTATACTCACCATTCCATGATTCAGCCAAGATGGTATAAAATTATCAAGAAGCTTTGGGTAAACCACTTCTCTGTCATAAATATAGAGGCTCCAAAACATTGTCACAACAAACTGAGGAGAGAAAGAAAAGACAATTTAAAAAATGCTTATGGTCAATTATCTCATTTCACTGCCCTTTTTCATTTTAGTTATCCATATCTCTACATCTACCTAAAGATCTACAGACAGACAGACATTATTGCTCATAAACCTAGTCTTCCTTTTTAATCAGTGTGGTCTAGAGTATTCTTTACATTCCCAAAAGTTATGATTTTTCTTTTCTGTTTTTGACATTTAGTCTGGAAAAATAACTTTTAGTTGCATACTTGAGGCCAAGTTACAATTGAGTACTATATTTTAGTAGTAGATGTGGTATATTAATAATGGTTTATTGCTAACAGCACAGAAAACAATGTGAAATCTGACAATATACAGCATATATCAACATAAGGAGTATTAAGTCTCTGTCCATATGGGGTGAAATTCAGCCTTGAATAGAAGGCCATCACTTCTTATATCCCAATTTGGCAACTAAATACATTAACCAAAAAATAAATTAACTCTTGAAGCGTTATTCACAGAATTTATGCACAGAGGTCCAAAAGGAAAAAAAAAAAAAAAAAGGTTTCCAACATCCTACTCACTTGTCCATATGAAACTCATCTTGGCTCTTGTCAAAGAGACAACTTACTAGATGCCCAAAAAGTGAGCATTCATTCTCCTCTCTCTTTCTCTCTCTCTAACCTGAGGAGGGAAGAACGAGTTTGAATAAAATAAAAACTCGCCTAAACCTTTAGCTAAAGCTTGCACAAAACCTTTTAACTTCTTTTGAAGTTCAAAAAAGCTGAGAACTTCTTTCCATAACATTTTTGATTTTGACCCACCTCTGCATTTTCTCTTTCTGTCCATGACTATGGAAGTAGAAATACTGAAAGGCTTTTCTCATAATATTTTTATCCTAATGGAAAGCATTAAGTATTAGAAGTCTGGAACTGCTAAATTTTTTGAGGTTTGCTCACCATTAATTTAGCTCCATTTCCTTTTTCTATTATTTAACAGTGCTGCCCCGATTCAGACTGTTCTGAACATGCCACTGTCAGCCATGGAGATTTCACTGTTGGCTCACACCACAAAAGTAGGTTATGCTTCCATTGAAACTTTGTCTATATTATGAACATCTTAAGATTTCCCTGCTTCTAAAATTTGTATTGTCCCTTCCTGAAAATGCAGTCTATCTAAAATAAAGTAAACATGATATAGAAATATTAGTGTTAGCTTAACTTAATAAAACCCTGAATGTTGGAAAGAAAACATAGCACTAAATTCTTTGTACATACACTATTTTCTTTTTAATTTGAGTTCAGTTCAAACCATGTTCACAGTCCTGTAGAGATAAAAGGGCTATCACTTGCTACAGAAAAAAATGACAACAGGTCCAGGAATCTTTCACTGATAAATTTCAGGAGAGATGAGAGGATCTCTGTGCAGAAGAGATTAGACCAACTTTAGCCCTACAGCAAGCAGGTGCAGCTCTCACTGAATCCAATGGGAATGTGTCCAATTGTGCTGGGTGAGGAATGGTTTTTGGGGAATAAGGAGTGGGAAAAAGGACTGTGGGGTTTGTGGGGGCAAGGGTGTTTCAAGGTCAGCAAATTATTAGTGGATGGGAATGGGATGAGCATAATTCACTTCATATGCTTCTAACTTTGAGAAGTTAGAATGTAGGTTACAGATTACCAGTGGTACCTAGTCCTAACCACAGATATGTACACTTAAGGAAGACAGACATTTGGATGATCTAGACTGGTAAATTGTTCCCTCACTGCACATACAATACATAGTTTCTTGGCTTCCAACACACTTTCCCATCTGTTATGATGGCTTTCGGTGCTCAAAATAAGTTTGGACCCTTCAACTTGTGTGCAGACGCCAGGAAAAAAATAGGTTATAATGGACAGCCTGCAAAATACTGAAAGTGTAAAGTGCTCTTCAAGAAGTCTCTCCTCTGTGCCAGTGTTATTGGCATCACAGAGCTTTCTACACATCTATTGACACTTAACTGCCAAAATATGAACAGTTGAACAATAGGAAATAAGGAAAAGTTTCCCAATTCTTTTGACTTCCTTGAAGTCATGTTGTATTGCAGTGGGTCACAGAGAATATATTAAGAACAACTGGGATATCAAAACACATGTAGCATGAAAACCAGGCTCAAAAGCACTCTGTATGGAGAAAATCCTACATCAAGCAGTGGCACCAAGGGTAAAGCCAAAACATATTAGAACGAATCCAGCTAAACTGGCAAACACTTGGGTCTGGCATTTTTTCATGGGGCAAACTAAAATGATAGGAAAATGAGGTAAAGGTAAGAAAAGAGACGAGGGACCATCTGTTTCTTAACCAAAGTCGGCCAATGGATGGAATTAGATCAACATAGCTGGTTGCAACCATCTGGAGCTACGGACGGTAAATGCTGCTTAGCAAAGCACCACTACAGGCAGACATAAGGAAAGACACAAAAAATAAAATATTACAGTTCTAACGTAAACCAACACAGAGAAGGACATTCAGACTCAGGGCTGCCACACTGACCTAAGTCTCTTTAATTGGAGGAATACTTCTCACATTGGTTGGTCAATGTCTCTAAGTGATTGACCCCAGCTTTTTTTTTCCCATGAATTAATATGGACAACAGAAAAATCTCAGTTCTAGGACACTTTACGTAGCTTCCTAGCCAACCTAGTGTCTTGCTTTGATTAATAAGCAATTGTTTGATAGTTCTAAATAGGTTTAAAATTCTCTTCAATATCAGAGAGTGTTTATATCGGTATTAGTGTAATTTAATTTGGGCTACACTCAGCTAGGTTTCATGTGGCTGATCAGTGAGGGGAAAGGGGACATGGGCTCCCCATTTACATGTATTGCAACTCCTGCTCAACTGGGGCAGCACAGCTAGTGATACTGAGTCACTTTTCCCCTCTCTCCCCCTAAGGAACAAATTCACTGGAATGGGGAAAGGAGGGACAGGGAGCAGGTGGAGTCATGGCTTGCCCCTGCTCATATACTGGCCAGCACAGTGGGCTGGCCACGCATGGGGGGCAGGAGAGTTTGAGGCATAGCAGTTTGTATGCTCTCTTGTATAGCTGAGGCAAAATGGCACAAGCCTCAGAAACCTCCTTCACTTTCCCTGCTGGGGATACCCCTGGCATGGGACCCCAGGAGGCAAAGAGCCATTGGAACTTACTTCTACACCTCCCTCCATGCAGCCCCTTGCACAGGGAATATCTCAGGAGCCAGGAGGGGCAGGATGGGAGTGGGAAGAAGCAGTGTCTAGACCACCATGCGCTTCAGCAATCCTCAGCTTCCATGTTATTCCTAGGATACTAAGGCCAACTGGTGCAAATCAGAGCTACTCCCAAATTTCTCTGCCTCAAGGTTGTAGCAAACAGCCAGGCAGCTATAATCAGCTCCCTGGGATGCTCTCTCTCTTTCCCCAACTCCGCTGCACAAAGCAGATGCTTACGTTGCAGAGAACCTGCATCTATGAGGGTGTCACTGTCACAGCTCAGAGCAATTGCACCTGCATTCCCTCTTTGTGGGCCAGCAAGGACAACCACACTCTAGGCTTCCAGTTCCTCTGCCACCACCTCTCTTGGACAGAGACCCAACTCTCTCTCCCTCCTGACCAGTTTTTTTTTTTTCTTCAGACTGCACAGTTTCCTACCTATACTGTGAGTTCCCCAACAATTCAGACTGCCTAAGCAGGCCTTCTTTTCTTTCTCCTCAGAGGTTATAAACAGTATAATTCCCTGAACCTGTAAGTTATCACAGAGTCCTTTTTAAACAAATACATTTATTCTTAAAGAAAGAGCGTTACAGAGAAAACATATTTAAAACAATAAGAGAACCTAAACACATGCTAATGAGCTTACCAGACCACCCCCAACTCCAACAAGGGTTCTCGCAGGTGATCAGCCCTTCAAACCCCACCAAGGGGTTTTTCTGTGGTTACAAGTCCATAACAGCTGTTAGCTCTGACATCCCCATGAAACTTAGAGTCTCTCCTTTATGCAACTCAGGGCTCTGATCTTTAGATTCTGGTAACAGGTGATCAGCAGACAATGGGTTTCCCCATAGGTAGGGTGACCAGATGTCCCACGTTTAAAGGGACAGTCCCGTTTTTTGGGACTTTTTCTTATATAGGCGCCTATTACCCCCTATCCCATCTGTTTTTTCACAGTTGCTATCTGGTAACCCTACCCTACCCCTTCAAATGATTGGGTCTGGAGGAGGGATTTTACTTCCTTCCAAGTATTTCCAAGGAAATCCACTCAGCTTTGTTTGTCGCAAAGGTTCCTTCTTGTCTGACACATTGTTTAAAATGGGCCTTTGAAGCTCAACACATTGGTCACATCTTCCCCCCTCTCCAAAGTGAAGTTACATATAATCCCACAATGATATGTACACTTTGCATTTTTAATACAATGGACTGCAAAGCTACTTAAACTTAATTCAGTAAGACTTCTCAGGGATATTGCAGGAAATTGCCATATTTGTCACAGTCACATGGCTGCATTTTAACCTGTGCTCCTTAAGCTTCCTGCCAACTTGAGTCTGCCACCTATTTTTGCGCAACAGTAAGAGATTACTTGTGGAGAAAGGAGCTGCACCACATGAGTAAGAATGGCAAAATCATGGCCTATGTTAATTCCTTCTCTCCCCTTCTACAGACAATACCACTCGGATAGTCAGTAGAAAGTTAAATAGCACATAAAATCCACAAGAAGGACACTTCTTTGCTACTCATTGTATTTTATGTACACTCTAGACAAGTGGGCACTTCAGTTTTTCAAGTGGGCCTTGGGTTCTCTTTGAGGAGTAACTGATTTGTAATATGCAACTCAATATCACTAAACAATACACAGCAGCAGCAAAAGTGTTACTAAGGCCCAAGAAACAATTTTCTTCTTCCACTTCAGAAAAACACATTAATCAATTTCCCCCTCAGCTTTAAAGCTTCAGAAACTAACACAGAAAGAACACAAAATACTACTGGGGGGGAAATTTTAAAGCATGAATCAGGAAACTTATTTCTCCTTTTGAGTCACCAAGGGCATTAGTAAAACAAAAGAAATTGAAGCAAAGACAAACTGACAGAGGGAGGCCAAAACTGTGTAATTTGCTGTTTATGTGCACATAAACAAAAAAACTACCATACAAATGAATAATGAACACAATAGAATTTTTTTTACTGTGTATTTTTGATTCTGAATAACCTGTACAATTAAGTTCCACTCATTTCCTGGGTGATTTCTAGGGAAAACTGGATGCTTTATCTGTTCCGTATGGACAAAAAGACCCTCTGGTGCTTTTTGCAAGAATAAAGATTTTCTCCTGTAACCTTGGGCAAAATTTCTTCTCCACACATTGTTGTACAGTTTGATGTAAGCTTTCTGGCTACCTCTCTGAGGTGGCTGTAGTAAAGTGGTGCTATATGTGTATGGCTTGTGAGGATCTTTGGAATCCTTCAGGACAAAAGGCACTATATAAATGCGAAATTTCATTATGGCAATCCCCAGCTGATGTAAACTAGCATAGCATTGACTTCCATGGAGCTACATCTATTTACACCAGGTTAACACTCAACCCAAACACATTTGATAAAGGCCTATCAAGAAAGTCGTGACGGGCAGGAACTGAGGAACTGGGAAGTCAGTGGGCCAGCCACCTCCTGTTCACCCCCTCATGGCCCAGGGTCACACTACAGGCAGCCTACCTCAGTTTCTCCTCTTGGACAGTTCAAATAAAACTTCATTTCAGGCATTTTCTTGGTCCTAAATACCACTCCTTAGAGTCTGGGTTTATAAATTGCAATAAAACACAAAATCTCAGATAAAGTCCATTTACAAGTCCACATAACACAAGGTTTCTCTTACTCCTCCTAGGCCTTCCTCCCTGAGGCCTTTGCAATCTCTTCCCTGCTTAGACTGGATCTTTGCCAGATGTCCTTGCCTGGGGCAAAGCCCTCATGTCAGGGTTTTCCTTGTAGGAGCCTTTCCTCATTCTCTGCAAACGCTGTCATAGCTTTTTGAGCTTTCCCTCTTCACTGCAGCCTCCCACTGCTTTTTACATGGAACTTCCTGATCCAACCCAGGTGTGTCTCTTTAGTAATCCGGGTCAGCTAGCTCCAGGCCCTTCAGCCAATAAGGGGTAAGCCATCCTGTTACAGGAAGGAATTTCCTACACAGGATAGAACTGCACAATTAGAGTTTTAAGTTTACATCTGGAGCATTTGGCATTGGCCACTTCTGATGGCAAAATATCAGACTAGGACATTGGTCTGTTCCAGTGCGGCAATTCTTGTCATTTATAGGCTATGGGGGGGGGGGGAGGCATTAGATGGGGACATCTGGTAAATATCTGCAGTAATTTTCTTAGACTTAGAAGACAGGGGAAGGGGATTTAAAACGTCCAGAAGACCTACAGATCTCTTCCATGCATGGCTTCTAAGACAGAATGACTACTAGTTAGGTTTGTGCAGGAGTGATCTTTTCAGTGTTCCTCCAGCAAATACTCAATAGGTTAATTGTGTGTATGGCTAAAATATATTTTTTTAAAAGCCAGCTATAGCATACCCAAAGATAAATGATAAACCTTTGAAAGTTTGACTACAATTATCGAAATGGGAAGGACTAGGGAAAAGGGTATTTTTATATACACAGGAAGAGGCAAAGCTCTTCAAAATATAAAAGCACAATTTTAATAATCTATAAATGCCTAGTCACCTGCTTCTTCTACTACATGAATTACAAGAAACAACGATATTGCCATATACAGTTTACATAAAACACTGAATTAGCCATAAAAACTTGGCAGACTTTGGGATCTGTGACAAACAGAAAACAAGAGGGATAAACTAAAAACATTGGTACAGATTCTGCCACACTTATGCCCTTATTCGCTTTGAGATGCATTCATATTCTCACAAAGGCTACTTCATACTGCTCTAGCAGTGTAATTTACTGCCTCTTTATACTGCTAGGTTGGTGAAAAATGAATTTAGGATAAATAGGAATGAGGTCTTTTGAGCAATACTTTAGTGTGCAAACAGTACCATTAATTTAATGGATCAGGTTCCTATACTCTTATTCACATTGAATAGTACCATAAGGTACTACTTAACTGAAGTAAACGTATCAGAATGTTGTCCAATGGGACTATTCATGAAATAAACTGCTACCCACCAGGAGTAAGAACGGCAAAATTGGGCCATTATTTTCTGGTTTCATTAAATAAAAACAGAAAATCCATCACTAAAAGTCCTATTAAAAAGGACAGCAAGGTAGTCAATGGTGGTTATTGGTTTCATCTAACAAGCTCGTGTGTATTTTTTTTTTTTTGATGCTCCTAAAACAGCTCCTGTTTCATTTGAGAAGCTGGAGAAATAAAGAACAAAACACAAAAGAGGCAAAGTTCTGCATATCTTCTGGCCATTGTTTCCATTGCTGCTGCTGTTGTGTTTTACTTGGGGTGGGGGAGGGAGGCGTTGGATTTGTTTTTTGTAGGGAGGGAGGAGGATGCTGACCAGGCTACCCAGATGGCTTAACTGTGATACTTATTTATTAGGAGGAACTATAAATAAAAAGTGTTTTGTTAGGGTTTTTTCCCCCTACACACATCGTTTGACCTGGGAGTGAAAAGCTGCTTTCTTGTCTATTTTTCAGAACAATCCATTTTGAAGACTTTAGAAAGTTGGAAACAGAGAGACAATTATTTAGAATAATTCTTAGAACTGCAGTTATTGCACTTTAAAACTTTCCAATTCTATCTTGAATAACTTACCCCAATATATGAATTATTTCACATAAAGAGCACAGAATGAGGCAAAATATTTATGTAACATTAATTTAAATGTGTAAGGCAACTGATAAGTTTTTAAGCATGACCACTCTGGTTTCAATCAGAAACCTAATTAGCATTTTATTCACATCTGTTTAATTTTCTATTTTGGGATTCCCACATGTCTCTAATATAAACCACTGAGAAGCCCTTAGAGAGTTGTTTATGCACTTGTCAAGGAAACCTGCTTTCCAACACTGCTTTCTGTAAGGAGGAAGCTGTTGAGAGAATAGAGGAAGTTAGGGAATTTTAATTTTTCTCTGCAGACACTCTGTTGTATAATAATTTTTCTACAGCCTCTGACATATAAAGACCTCATTGCATATTTTCTTATATATATATATATTGGCAGAACAATACTGGCATTAGACCTACGCTATGGTGGGCACACCCTTAAATCACACTGCATAGTATCTTATTCTACAAGTAGCCCCACTCAAGTGAATGTGCCAGAATCTGCCTCCCTATATTTTGCCATTCCTCTCCCTACTGGTTAACACCACTGTGAGTGGTAACCGATGAACAGGAGAAAGAGTCGGGTTTTAGGAGGGACCCTGGACTGGTGAGGGACCAGACATTCAGAACAGTAAAGTCTGAGGCTGGCTGCTAAGGCCACTGTTACATTCAGAGGCTCTACTGTTTGTCTCCCAGCAGCCAGGACAGAAAGGAACAAAATCTTTTTAGGCTTTCTTTATACAAAACTAAAAGCAAAAAATGCAGCAAAGACATTTTGTTCCCTATCTGGAGGTCACTTTTGGGGGGGAAAAAAAAAAAGACTATTTTTACAATATACTTCGCTAGTTATTTTCTCGTTTTCCTTTGACAATACACAACATTTGTGTGTGTATTTTAACCCTTAGGAAACTAGCTAGTTCCCATGTGTAAAGTGTATCCCCTAGGAACTGGTTAATTTAGAAAATGCTCATTTGCACATCTCATTTAGAGAGTGCTTACAATACTTGCTAGCTCCTCTTTCACAGATGGCAAAACAAGTAACTCTTGAAAGAAAAAAATAGATATCACTCAGAATGCTTAGAAACTGCTGCTATTGCCAACAGAAGTTGTAGCTAAGGTCTTCAAAGGAGGCCTCATATGGTCTTAAAAAGTTTCAGGGCAGGGAAGATGAGAGGAGGTACTGAAGTAGTACACAAAAGCCAGCAGTTTTAAAACAGAGGAGAGAGAAACACAGTATCACAAGTGGCATTGTGGATACTGAATAGCTGGGGAGAGAGCCAGAAAAAAGCAGGAGAATGTGTCTCTTGATGTGCGTAAAAGCTTATATTGTGGGTTTTTTCCCCAAAAAAGAATGTTGTGCTGTTCTTAAGTGGCATTTTTTTCTAGTAATAACTGTAGGAAAAGCATCTGTAATCAGTCACAGTCACAACTACTACATAACTCCCAATCTTCCTCAAAATATAGTTGTAAAAAAATGATATTTTGCAAGCCTGTTTATTTCCAGATATTTTTAAAAAATACATTAATTATTATTGTATGTTTCTTATGTGATAGAAGAAAAATTGCAGCAGTTAACCCAGTATAAATAGCAGCAGTTACCCTTAGCAGTGGCTAGTAAGTAAAGTAATTTAAGGCTACCAACTGGGTGTTTTGGGAACACCTGCACAATGCTGTACACGTGTTTTATATTTTAGAACCTTGCACAAGCATTGTGTATTTCTTCATGGACTGGACTCTAAAATATCACACCAAAGATTTTAACAAAGCCAAGCCAGCCGAAGTATATAAAATTCGATATTTTAAATTAGTGTATTAACTGTAAAGTTACAATAGATGCCTAGTTATTATACACAGTGTCAACAATGAGACCTCATACCGTTAGCTAAAAGCTCCATCTATACAAGAAGAAGAGTGGTTCACAAGGTTGCAACTAGAACTGGCAAACTTTCATGATGAAACAAAAAATGAGGCATAGTTTCCAGTTTCATTACAGCCTGTGTTTATTATAAGATTCACAAACCTTTTGCTAACCTGATCCAAGTTTTGGACAAACCTGGGCCAAATTGTAGTTTTGGGTGGAAAGCACTGGCAATCTGAGTTTTGTCATGCTTAAAGTGCCCAGTCCTGCTCCACCGTAGTCAATGGCAAAAGCCCCATTGATTTCAGTGCAGTAGAAGAGCAGTTTTACTCTGAAAAGTACTCAAACACCTTCTTACTCTGCTCCCTCTTAGGAACTTGTGCACCTTAATGACAAAAACATGTTTTTACTCCTGTTAGCTCTGAAGAGCCAATAAGGCTAACAGGGAAAGCACTAGATCAGGGGTCGGCAACCTTTCGGAAGTTGTGTGCAGAGTCTTCATTTATTCACTCTAATTTAAGGTTTCGCGTGCCAGTAATACATTTTAACGTTTTTAGAAGGTCTCTTTCTATAAGTCTATGATATATAACTAAACTATTGTATGTAAAGTAAATAAGGTTTTTAAAATGTGTAGGAAGCTTCATTTAAAATTAAACTAAAATGCAGAGCCCCCCGGACCAGTGGCCAGGACCCAGGCAGTATGAGTGCCACTGAAAATCAGCTCGTGTGCTGCCTTCGGCATGTGTGCCATAGGTTGCCTACCCCTGCATTAGATTCTATTATCTTTTGCATCATCAACAGAATTGCTTAGCAAACTCCAGTCAGTTATACTTGTGCAAACCCATGGAGGGCAGAACTTCTATCACTGATGATAATGTGTGATATAGAAAGAATCCAGCTCGACTCCCAAACAGTCTACATGCCAAGCCACCTCATACTTGGAAAGACTTACAGGATCAAGACCCTAATGCAGGGGTGGGCAAACTTTTTGGCCTGAGGGCCGCATTGGGGAATAGAAATTGTATGGTGGGCCATGAATGCTCACAAAATTGGGGTTGGTGTGTGTGTGTGGGGTGCTGGCTCTGGGATAGAGCTGGGGATGAGGAGTTTGATGTAGGAGGGTGCTCCGGGCTGGGATTGAGGGGTTTGGAGAGTGGGAGGGGGATCAGGGCTGGGACAGGGGGTTGGGGTGCAGGGAGAGGCTCAGGGGTGCAGGCTCCGAGTGGCGCAGGCTCTGAGTGGCGCTTACTTCAAGCAGCTCCCGGAAGCAGTGGCATGTCCCTTCTCCAGTTCCTATGTGCAGAGCAGCCCCTGACCTTCCGAGCGGGGCCACGCGGCTGCTTCCAGGAGTCACGTGGTATGGCCCCCGACCCTGTGCCCTGGAGCGGGGCCATGCTGTGCCTTCTGAGAGCCACGTGGTGCAGCCCCTGACCCTGCACCCCAGAGCGGGGCCATGCTGCGGCTTCCAGAAGCTGCGTGGTGTAACCCCCAGACCCTGCTCCCCCGCAGGAGCTGGCAGCCTGGCTTTAAACAGCTTGCAGGCCATAGTTTGCCCACCCCTGTCCTAATGTGTTAGTACATTTTATTTATATCATGAATCCAGATGCCTCAACAGTGGATTATTTTTTAAAAAATGAAATGAAAAAGTAACTGAAAGTTCTCTTCAGGATAACTAAATTGTGACAAAAGCGTGCTCCCATTTTCCCCTTTTTTCATAGTCATTTATCCTTTTGGCTAAGAATGTCAATTTTTACTGTCAGGAAACAATGAACAAGTTAAACGATGCACCTGCATGGAAGTGAAATTAACTGCTTAGCACCATACTTACAACTCCAATGGGAAAGGCTAAAACAGCCATCATCCAGTCGCGGAGGGAAATGAGCTTTTTTAACTGTCTTTCTTGTTCTTGGCTGTCACTTCCTTTGGTGAGAAGACTGGAGAGATCAGTCAATACGCAGATCCCAAAAAAGACAGCCTGGATAACCTGCACGGAAATAAAATCCAATTCTGAAGACTATAGATACACAAATCATCAGATGCAATAGAGATACAGATAAAGACTCTGATTCAGCCAAGCACTTAAGTGCGTTCTTAAAATTAAGAACATGTTTTTAAGTATTTCACTGAATCAGGACCCTAGAGATGGAGCATAGTGCTGGACAGTCAGCAAGGAAGTCCTCAAGTCAAATCTCAGCTCCGACAGTGACTCGTGTCACTTTGGGAAAGTCACTTAACCTCTCAATGTTACCAGTCCATAAAATGTGGATGATAGTATTTACTCAACAGGAGATTCCAGTATGAGGATTATTAGTTCATGTTTATACAGTGTTATGTAATAGCTAAGCATTATTACATTCAATGGGAAAAAATTACTTAGGCTCAGATCCTGCAAAGTATAATTAAATATGTGCACAAGTCTTGGCAGAATAGGGACCTTAGAAAACCCTATAAGGATGATAGTGGATATGAACTTGCAATATGGAAGAAAAAAAACAAAAACCAAAAAACTAGTGAGACAACAATATATTTCTGGACTCTATGATACCAGACAGAGGGAATTAATAAAAATACAAGATAAATGATTAAATGGTTGGAGGGACTGATTTACAAGTAAGGGGTCTGTTGTTAGGATTCAACAAGAAAAAATTATTTCTACCCCAAGAATCCTTCCCTCCATTTTTTCTCCACCTGGCTATCTTACCTGAGCTGTTTGGTGATGATGTTGCAGAAGGCTCAATTTTTTCACTACTGGCTGTAAATTGGCAAACAGGCCTTCAAATGCCCACTGAGCATCCTGTGTCATCACCACACTAAAGGAACAGCTTGTGTTCCTGCTGCTGCCACAGCTCCCTCTCCACATACTGTAGATGCACACATTTCTCTTAAAAACCAGTGTAGAACATAGATCAAGCAACATTCCAAAACATACACTGATGATGCCAGCCATGACACATGACAAGTTGTTACAGTTAGGAATTTTTTAAAAAGTTCTTTGGGAAAACTCTCCACTTCTATTTAAAACTCAAAAAAACTTTTTGATTCTAAAAATAAGATTTTGGGTCCCCGAAACCCCACGATGCTAATGCATTTTTTCTAATTTGCTTCTTTTAAACCAGCATTTATTCAAAAATAACCCCCCCACCAATCAGATGGCCTACTTATACTGAAAGATTATAAGCACTAAAAGTGTTTTACCTTGGCCAAATGATGACCAAAGAGATAGGCTAACCATCTACAATTTACTCAAGGGTATAAGTATCAACGAAGGAAAAGGTCCCGTTAACGGAGGTCTAGAGAAGTATAACTACAAATAACAAGATGAATCTGAGCGTAAGAAAATTTAGGCCAAGTGACAGGAAATATTACCTAACAGTGAAATCTATTAGACCATGGAATAGTCTCCCAGAGGAAGTGGTGGAAGCCTTATTGCTTGAGTCATTCAAAGTTAGATTGGACAAAACATTCAAGAATATACTGCAGGGACCAATATTGCACTGGCAGGGTTTGGATGAGTGACCTAATAGGTTGTTTGCAAATCTAACTATGACTTCCTGAAATGACATCTAGCTAAAGTAACATAGCCTGCAAGACCTACACTTTTGAAGGGAACTGAAATTGTATATTTCCTAATCAATCATAAACTGAGCTGCTTCTTTAAGTCATTCTGCTATGAGGACAAAGTTACATGGGAGAAATGTAATGCTATTATAGTGTATAGTGATGAATTTGTGAAAATACTGAAGGGAAGGAAGCTATCCATAAGTTGCAAAGTTGTGGTATGAGGGATAATGTATAACAACTAACAATGAAAACTACAGAAAAACATAAGTGGGGAGGGAAAATATATTTTCTGGCCGAGAGTTACTGAACAGAGCCAGGAATAAATTCTTTAGAGTTTAGGGAGGAAACTTCCCTAGCTCCCCCATACAAACAACACACATAGCTATAGCTACTCACTTTCTTCCCTACATACAATGCATAAGAAGTGCTATACTGACAACTGCCCTCTTGTCCAACATTGGGAATTTAACTGGGGACCTCCAGAGCTGAAAACATGAGTCTCTACAGCATGAATTAGCATGTCAATCTCTGTAGGTGGGGAATATAACCAATTAATATCCTCTGGGATCAAGCACAGGAGATGCATGACACATACGGACCAGTGGGTTACGCTATGAAACAAGTTTTAAGGGCCCTTCAGTGTAAATTCTCTATAGTAGTTTAGAAGTTACAAATACATAACAAAGGAGGCCATGATATTTCTTCCTAAACAATCTCCATTGAAATACCTTGATGTTATCACAGATTAAAGAAGACATTTTCAGAACAGATGCCAGCTTTCAAAAACCTGGCCATAATGCTAAGTGGAGCAACCACAAAACAGTAAAGGAAGAATAGGTTTTATTTTTCTGGAGATTCAATAAATTGTGAGAATCCACCAGAAACAGCCCTCTTAATCTAAATATTTCTGGCCATGCGTCACAGCAAGGGTTAAACAACCTGCAGAATAAATAACCCTCAAAAGACAACTGTGGAGATAATGTTTGTGTTTTTGTGTATTATATATGTATGAGTAGGGTCACAATTTAAATCAACAGTCCCTGTCTATTCTGTATTCTGATCATTCAGAGGTCAAAAGAACATCCTATCATTTAAATGAACTGTAAACACGGGATATCTCTGTATTCATCTCTCTTTGTAATGTATAGCAAATAATCTGTGAATGGTGGAGGAATAAGCAAATTGCCCTGCGTTAATTTGTGTAACTAATTACTGGTGATGTTTAGAAAGCAAAGGTCTATTGTTTACCCAGGACTGTGTGGTCAAGTGGATGCTAGAACACTGTATAAAAAGACCCTTGGGTCCTGATCCTGTTCATCTCAGATCTGCTTAAGATTCATCAGGGGAAGTTTGAGTCACAAGACTGAGGTCCCAGTTCTGCTGATACGCTTTGAATATGCTATTTGGACATTGGACCATAACCTATGAACTATATCTGAAAGAACTCTTTGCCATTACAAAGATCACCATCTATGCTATGAATCTGAACCTCAATTAATTGAACCTCAATTAATTGAACTCATGTCTGTATGTATACTGATCTTTTAACCGTATTCTCTCTCTTCGTATATATTATATATATAAATTTTAGTTTAGTTAACAAGAATTGGCTGCAAGATCTGAAACATTCATTACCTGGGAGGTAATGTGTCCAATCCTTTGGGATTGGTAAAACCTTTTCTTTTATATGATGAAATAAGATTTTCAGAAATCATCATATTTGACTTAGGTATCTGGGGGTACTATATCCCCAACCAAGGTACTATGGAGGCCTGAGGCTGGATCACTTTAAGGGAACTGTGCTGTTTGGACTTCTGAGTAACCAGTGAGGTAATAAAGATGCTGTTTTATGCCGCCTTGATAAATCTTATTGGAATATTCACTAGCTTTATGGGGATTGTCTGCCCCATTCTTTGCAGTTCATGCTAACTGAAGGAGCACAGCTGGCTCCCCACTAGGATCCCGGTCACAATTGCAAAATGCAGGCAAACTTTTTTTTTTTTTTAATTTGCAATTCTGGGTCTCATCCATGTAGAAAGAGATACTGGTAGCCTATGAACAAAGTTTGAAGAGAGCACATATTTACAAAAAGAAATAAATACAGGTCCATTACGTAGAACAATAATGCAGTAGTAATCAAGAAACAAAACTAAGGAACTGACATAATGAATGAAATCACCTTTCTACATTCCAGAAATAGCCCTGGTTATGCATAAGATTAACACGCCTTTTCATGTAATACTACCTCCCAGTTTACTTACAGGTAAGTTTCCAGTGCAAAAGGTGGCGAATGTATTCATGAGGGATTCATAATTATGTGGCTATAGTTCACTGTTCTGAGAATATAATTCATATCTCCAAACTTTTAGGTATTCCATCAGCAATTCCCAGATACTGTCAGTATCTGAACAAGTTGTCCCTTGAAGGCAGCCTTACATGAATTTATAATTACTCTCTCTTCTGAGACAAGCAGCCCGAAACAACACCACCAAATTTTAGCTCTACCAGCATGCAAAGACAAAAATTGCTGGTATCTATCTGTCCACATAAATTACACTTTTTATAGTTTGCCAAATCCATGGTCTGATTTTGTTTTGGGAAAAGAAAAACAGAGTATGATTTATTACCTCAGATTATCTGTTACACTCATCACCTCCTAGCACTGTTGTTTTTATTCTTTCAGGCTTTTGACATGATGGATCAGTAAAATAATCTGGTGTTGTAAATATATATTATGCTTGAGCAGTTGCATGGTAGTGTGATTTAAGACACATTGAAGTAATTTAGGCCAGACTATTTGTCTGTTTGGCTACTGTAAGTGTGATTGATTGGAATCAGTGTATTGGGACCATACTTGTTTTAGCATCTATATATACATGGGAATGTGAATTATAATAGCAACTCCCTCCAAAGTTCAAATATCCTGAGCACGTTCAAGTAAGTCATGGGTAATGAAGTGGTTTTGATATCAGGCTGCTCTGTGTTTACAGAAGGCATCCTAGGATGGCGATTGTTTGCTAGGGCTGTTACCACTCTTGGCTAACTCAAGCTATTGATCCTTCTTCTCCACAGCTACTGTCTCCTCCACTATTTCCCGTGTCCACATGATTGTTCCATTCTTCTCAGCTCATTTTCCATCTCTGTCCCTTTGATAACTTGGGGAGCAAACAAACTGGGGAATGCATGCTTGAGTGCTATATTGCAGGATGGTACTGAGACTACTAGAACCATGAACTACAGCACAGACAAATACATGGTGTTCTTGGACAATAAATATATGAAATTAAATAAAACTTAGAAAGAAAATGATGATGAAAATGTAAGCATGAACTCACAACATTTTATTTAAATATATGTCAAACAACAGTTCATTAGTACTAAATTTTTCAGGAGAAAGGCCTCTTCTGGTGTGTGCCCTAAAAGGGCCATATTGATTGAGTTGCTTTTCCACAACAAGGCCATTGGTCAGTGTTCAGTCGCCATGTTGATGGCATTGGTCATGCCAAAGCCCTTAACAGGGAGGACGGCATGAAGGTTGCCATTTTCCTCCCATTTGTCATCATCTTGGATGACAACTTGAGCATTGACCTTTGATGTTGGATTTTTCAATTTTCAAACAAAAGAAGAATACCATTCAACATATAATTAAGTAAACTTATAGGGATCCAAAAAGTTACAAAAAATATTGGAAATTACTTGGAGTCACCTTCCTCTAACCTGCAAGGAATGGGGAAGAAGCCTTGTTAATTAAGAGCCAAAGATGAAAGAGCAGCAGCATTCTAGCAATCTGCTGAGTAGTTAATGTTGCACTGTTAAAGCAGAGCCCATTTGGGGATGGGGGCCAATGCTCCTCCACACAGGTTGGAGGTCCCAAGAGGTGTTTTGGATTATTTATTATTTTTTATTTGTTTTCAGTAGGTCCCACAATGTGGCAGGTGCTTTTACAACACAAAGCAGTGTGATGTCTTGGGTCTCGAACCCAGGCCTGGCTTTTGGCATTTGACATCAGCTTTGATTCCTGGCTCTAACTCTGGCTTGATGCCTGGCTCTGGTAACTGGTAGTTGACTCTGCTGCTGACCCTTGGCTTTGTTTCCCAACCTGGATGCCTGCTCTGCCCACTAGACCTGACTGCTGCTCTACTAGGACATACCACCTACACTTGGTCCATAACACACAGTACCTTCCCTTAAAAGAGTGTGTGTGTGGGGGGGGAGGGCAAAGGAGACCTAAATGCCAAACCCATTTCTTTGTTTTAGAGTTTTTGTTGGAATGCTCAGAGACACCTCAATGCAAACACACACATGCACATTCCTATTTATTTAAATCCCAACAATAACTTTGAATTTATTTTTGCCTGTAGAGCTGGTAGAGAGATATGTATTGTGTTTATTTTTTATGGAAGGTGCACAAATGCTACAGTGATGGTCAGCCTTATAAAAATCTGTAACCTTGTCACTACCCTCATCTTATCCTGTGATTCCTCTCCTAGTCTATACACTGTAATGCACAAGTGTGGACAAGGCTCCCATAATAAGAATGTGACACACAGGATGCAGAAAGAGAAACTCAACTTTATTTCCTGGATTTAGTCACATCACATGAGACAGAGTGATAAGACAGTAATAATTCCACATTACTTGACACAGGTCACCATCCACTGGCTCCTTTCACCCTTTTCCTCCACCTTTTGCACAACTGTGCCAATCTGGCTCACTGAAATATAATGGGGTTCCCTCAGGGTAATTGAGAGCACGATTTTAATCCAATGAGACTGCAAAGAATCTGGCACGCAGTGCTCATGAATGAGAAGGAAAGAACCCAGATTGACACCCAGGCTTTGATTTTTAAAGGTATTTAGGGTGTTGCTCCACTCTGTGTCGCAAGGGCTACATGGCTTAGAAAGCTAAGTCCTTTCAAAAATTATTTAGGCACATAGGAGCTTAAGTCTCATTGAAAGTCAGTGAAACTTGGGCTCCTAAGTGCCTAAATCACTTCTGAAAATGGGGCTTTGCCATCTAAGTTATATAGCAGGGGTCGGCAACCTTTCAGAAGCAGTGTGCCGAGTCTTCATTTATTCACTCTAATTTAAGGTTTCGCGTGCCAGTCATACATTTTAATGTTTTTTAGAAGGTCTCTCTCTATAAGTCTATATATTATATAACTAAACTAGTGTAGTATTGTAAAATAAACAAGGTTTTCAAAATGTTTAAGAAGCTTCATTAAATTAAAATGTTGATCTTATGCTGCCGGACCGCTCAGCCCACTGCTGGTCTGGGGTTCTGTTCACCTAGGCCAGCAGTGGGCTGAGCGAGGCCTGCGGCCGGGACCCCAGCTGGCAAGGGTCTGCAGCCAGACCAGCAGTGGGCTGTGTGGGGCCAGCGGCTGAAACCCCAGACTGGCAGTGGACTGAGCAGCTCAGCCCACTGCCGCTCAGGGGTTCCATCCACTGGCTCCTGCCAGCCGGGATCCTGGCTGCCGGATCCACTCAGCCCGCTGCCA
Organism: Gopherus flavomarginatus; assembly: GCF_025201925.1. Taxonomy (NCBI): domain Eukaryota; kingdom Metazoa; phylum Chordata; order Testudines; family Testudinidae; genus Gopherus; species Gopherus flavomarginatus. The sequence continues at coordinate 107,965,094 of NC_066620.1, forward strand.
GTCTGGGGTCCCGCCCTCCCCACGTACAGTGGGTACCTAACTTCTCCCTGGTTCTGGCCCATTCTCTTCTTCTCTCTACACTGAGCTGAAGGTGGGAGTGCACTGAGCACAGGGCTGGGGGTGAAGGATCAGGCCAGGAGCTAGAATGAGGGAAAGTGCTCAGAGTTGGGGCAGGAGGTTTGGGTGTGGGGCACATACCTGGGCAGCTCCCATTTGGTGCGAGGGGTGCAGGTGGGAATGTGGAGGTGTGTGTGCAGGAGCTCCCGTTTGGTGCTCAGGGTGGGGATGTGGCGGGTGCATGGAGTGTTGGGGTCTGGGGATGTGGCAGGGTGCAAGAGTCAGGGCAGAGGGCTGGAGTCAGGCCTGGGGGCTGGGTATGTGGGGGAGTGCAGGTATCAGGGTTGGAGGGGCTGGGTATGTGTGGGAGTGCCAGAGGCAGGGCTACAGTTGTGCAGGGGGGGGAAATGAAGGAGTCAAGAAGAGGGCTGGGTGTGTATGAGGGAGGTACAGGAGGCTCAGGGCAGGGGTGGGGTGTGTGTGTTTCTGAGGGGGGGGGGTCAGGGCTCAGGGGAGAAGGCTGACTGACTGCCCCCCCCCAAGAACTCCCAACCCCCCTGCTCCTTGTCCCCTGACTACCCCCTCCTGGGACCCCTGCCCCCAACTGTCCCCCAGGACCCCACCCCCTAAGCCTCCCTATTCCTTGTACCCTGACTGGACCCTACCCCCTACCTGTCCCCTGACTGCCCCACCCTTATCCACACCCCCACCCCAGCCAGACCCCCAGGACTCCCATGCCTATCCAACCACTCCCCACCCCTTGACAGGATCCCCAGAACTCCCGACTCATCCAACCCCCTCAGCTCCTTGTCCCCTGACCACCCCGTCCAGAGACTCCCCAACCCTAACTGCCCTCCTTGCTCCTGGTCCCCTGACTGCCTTGACCCCTATCCACCCCCTGACAGACCCCGGGACTCCCATGCCCCATCCAACTCCCCCTGCTCCCTGACTGCCCCCTCCAGAGACCTCTCGCCCCTAATCACCCTGCCCGGGATCCCACCCCCATCCAACCCACCCTGCCCTCTGTCCTCTGACTGCCCCCACCCTTATCTAAACCCCCAGCCCTGAACCTCTAACCATGAAGCTCCCTGCAAAGCCAGACACGCTGCCCTGTGGGAGTATACAGCCCCGCCCCTCAGAGCACTGCGCGTGTGGTGGCAGGGCTCCAGGTGAGCGGGGAGCGTTTCTGCCTCGCCGCAATGCCTAACACTGCCCCGCGGGAGCGCGCAGCCCCAGCCCCCAGTGCGCTGCGTGCGCGGTGGCAGGACTCCAGGGGAGGAGCGAAGGCGAGGGAGGGGCAAGCAGCTTGCTGCGCTTGGCCCGGTGCTTCGGTCCGGGAGCGTGGACCCTGTGGCTTACCGTGCTGGGAGAGTGGGGCCATTTGCCCACCCAGTGTTCACGGCTTTGCTTCTGCTCCCTGCCCCTGCGGGGGGAGCGGAGGGCAGAGGAGAGCGGGCCAGGTTGGGCAGGATTTTTAATGGCATGCTGAAGTCCTGCAGGCCCCAACGTGCTATGAAAAATTAGCTCATGTGCCGTCTTTGGCATGCGTGCCATAGATTGCTGACATCTGTTATATAGGCTTCTCTCTCTTTAACCATGAAGCTATAGAGTCATTCTCATGCTCTGTGCTGCCTCCCTCTCTCTGGTTCTCTGTCTTAAAGAGTCACTTCGGCCAGAGAGAGACAGTACGAGCATGAGAATTACTCAAATGGCTCTATAGCATCTGATGGTCAGAGCACTCACCCAGGATGTGGGAAACACCAGGTCCAATCCAGTCTCCCTGCCCCAATTATTCGTTATTTATCATGACTACAACAACAACAACAACAACAACAACATCAACAGGAAAGACTGAGGGAGCTTCACATCAGATCATCCCATAGCCAACTGGTTGGAGCACTCTTTGGAGAGGTGGCAGATTGCAGTTCAAATCTCTTTGCCCCCTCACATGGGGCAGGCAGTTGAACCGGGGGTCTCCAAAACCCAGGTGGATTAGCCCTAACTACAAGGGTAAAAGCTCTGAGGGAAGTCCTTCTCCTCCCCACTTCCCCAACTGTTGTGTGTGAACTCACCCGAGGGGCCCAATCTGGAAAATGGCTTCCGAGCACGCCTGTTGGATCAGGCCCTGCATGAGCCTTAGGTGGCCAAATGCCTGTCTTTCCCAGGTTGTGAACTGCTCTGTGGCTTAGGCAGGAGATAGGCATCCACTTAAAATGAGGCAGCAATGCACATGTCCAGGGCAGAAATATAGGCGCTAAGGAAACTTTTACTGCAAAAAGTTAGATGCCAAGTGAGTTTTGGTGCCTACAGGATTTGGTGTGGGATGCTGGGGTTGTACATTGCAGTGTTGCTGAAACCAGGATCCAAATTCCTAAAATAAGGCGTTAGGTGCCTACTTTTGTGCATTCAGGCCTTAGTCGGAAACACTATTCTGCCTTACCAGAGTTCACTACCTCTCAAGAATCATGTTGGATATGTTATGACACACTTACCAGAGAGGCTGTGTAGTTGTACTAATGTAGTTTCAAAAGTAGTTTCCATAACATTGTTAATATTTTTTTCAAAACCATATAAGTTCTTTGATGCTATGGACAGGACTTGAGTTAGGTAAACTGTCAAAAATCCTTAGAAATCCAGTATTTTTGTGGGGGAGGGGGTTAATAATGCATTTAATATACTCATTCTCATCTGTAAATAAAACACAAGAAAAAAATTAATGCCCTAAAATTAATGTTAACTGATAAAAACCAATAGCTATGTAACTATTGAAAACCTGACATCAACGTGTTATGTCTCAGCTGTTTTACATAGATGGCATTTCCAGCATGATCTCAACATGACAGAAGTATATGCCATCTGGTTCAGAAGTGCTAACAGCCTGGAATCTTCTACTATGTAGCACATGAAGAGATGGAATGGACAAAATACAGTATATCACAGCAATATAAATAAGAATTTGACCAGATGCTGAGAATGAAGAGTACTACATATTCTGAAATCATTGCAATTATTTTTACTTGTATCACTCCCCCTAGACACACACATTCCAACCTCTCATCTTCAGAAAAACAGTTTTCTTGGGTGGGTTTTGCTTTTTTTGAGTTTAGATTTGTCTCCTTCTATTTTCTCCCACCTAATATATCTGAGGAAACATTAAATTCACTTGTAGAAGCATTTAAGAAACCACAATTCAATTTTCATCTTTATCTTTTTTATTTTAAGTAGCTTTGACTACATTCATTTTGTAATAATCCCCATTCCCCGCCTTGCTTTCTTGCACTAAACATACAAAAGCTGCCATTACTACCTACCATATCCTGTTTATAAAACAGTACAATTTAATTAAACTTATATCATCCAGTCAGCAAATGTTAAATATAGTTTATTCAGAGCGTATTTTGATATTATTAGATTACACTATTTATGTTTTTCTTTGCTAAAACTTAATCTTATTAGTATTATACTCTGCACAGAGTTATGCTATTATTTTGGCTTAAATGCTAATTTTACACATTTCAGGAGGATTGGTAGTGTCTCCTCAGCAGCGCTCAGCAATCAGCAGGAAAGGCAGCATGCTAGGCAGTGTTCGGAATAGATAGTTAAGTAGGGTAAAGAGTCTTGCATTGCAGCTGTCTGTACTAAACAGAGCTTCAGTATAAGGTTTCTGATAGCTGGAAAGTCCCTAAAACTTGACAAGTAAACTATTTATTTCCCAAAATAAATAAATTTGATTAAAGAGTAATCTTCCCAGACTGACTGGTAGGACCCATCCCCAACAGACACACAGAAAGTTCAATTTAAGTGTCCTAATGTTTTGGAAAGTTTTGCAACTGATCTGCTTTTTGACTATTTAAAAAACGCTGTCTAAAAGTCACTAGATGTAGATCATTTTGGTAGAGCAGACTTGAAAATAATTTTTTTTTAAAGTGAGGAGAATGATTAAATGTGTTGGTTTAAAAAAAATCAAAAAGGAAACAGCTACTTTTTAACTGGTGACTCATCAATCCTGGATGTGTCATTCATGTCGCATTCACAAATGACCAAGACTGATGAATCTCAGTAGTGTTGTGACAGTTCTGGAAACAGGAAAAGAAACATTGTCTTCCGAAAACCATTGTCCCCAAACTGGAAAAAAATAAAATGAAATATTTTCATCTGTCTCTTCACAGCACTGTAAAAACATGAATGAATCCTCACAACCATCCAGCCAAGTAGGTAAGTATTACTTTCCTCACCATGCAGTGCTCAGCACATCTGAAGCAGCAGAAGGGGCACATCAGTAACTTTACTCCCCCTTTCTTTCTACCCACAAAAGATGCTAGGACAAATTAAATCAGCCCTGGGGTTGCTCTGGTTGGCACCTGTAAATAGTGATTCAAATCTACCATAAGAGCAGTTGCTTCCCAAAGGCAACATTAAGTCCCTTGTACACAGCAGCAGAAGCCTAAAGGAAATTTATGAAGGATCTTTACAGCATGTTTAAAAAAAAAATCAAAAAAATTACATTTACTAACAGTAAAGGTATCTTGGTAATTAGACTTCAGTAAAGGACTCTGCTATTAAAACTTTCTTGAAAACAAAGGAGAGGAGACTAACAATTTTGGTATTAATTATAAAGGCATGCAGGTTAACAAAAGGCAGTTTAGCAATTTTCTGCTGTATTCAAATATGCTACTACTCTTACTAAACACTTAAAGTACTGGGCACAATACAGAGCTGTGATTGGAGAACATTTATGGATCTCCTTGAATTTAACAGTGAGTTCTCTTAAAGAAGTAGCGATGCCATTTTGTAATGCACTGAGTTACAACCTTAATTATTGGGTCATGAGCATGATTCCATAATGCCAATGTTCATTTTCACAGTAAATAAATAAAATGTTTGACAATCTAATTGCCTTCAATGTCCCTTCATTTATCTTACAAAGTTAACACTGGTGTTAACTTGTTTATTCTCCTAAAACTCAAACACACACATGGGAAATTAAAACTGAAATAAGGAAACTTAATCAGCCTTGCTAAATGTGACTATTTAAATGGCTAACCCTTTTCTAACATGTCTGATTCCAATATCTTTTGATATGACAGAATTGTTCTTTTCCTAACCTGTTTTTTTGCTTAATGTCGTCAAAATTACTGGATGTGATATTATTTCTGCTTTAGAAAAGTGATAGGAATCCTGAAAATATTGAGTTCAAAATCTGATTAGGATTGCATTTTTATAAAATTACTTTTTTTTGTCGAGATGTCAAATAGAACACAATTCTTAAACTCAATTATTTTTATCATTCATAAATATTCTGATTCCAAAGAAAATGAAATAATGGAATGGCATTGCATTGTAATCCAAACCTTTTAACTATTCACCCAGGCTAGAAAACTGGTGAAATACTTCAGTCTTACAATGTAGTTCCCAGCTATGGATCTCAAATGCTTTATAAAGGAACTTGGGTAACTATTGCCATTTTACACTGATGAAGCTAAAGCACAAAGAGATGAAGTGAGTTTCTCAAAGTTATACAGCAAATCAGTGGCAGACCCAGGTCTCCCAGTTCCCAGACAGTGCCCTATCCCTGGACCTATGCTGTCTCCTACACATATATTCTCTTATTTTATGCCTGATACATGTGGGCAGAGGTATCTTAGCCACACTGGGAAGCAATCCCAAATTTCTGATTGGTGGTGGAAATAGCACAGGCCTCTTCTACCCTTCCATATGCAACCTTGCTACAAAATTCTTCTCCTCTGCAGTTCTTGCTGTCTGAAATAGTCTTCCTGTATCTTCCAACATTATTTAATGTACTGACACTTTGCACTTGGCAGCTATCTGACCTCTCTGTTCCAAGCGTGACAACAAACTAAAATTAACAAGGTCTGAAATGTGGCAGCTTCAAACAGCATGCTAATTATACACTGCCCTTACCTTCTGTGCTCTTCCACCCTATTGCTCTGTTCTGATTCATAATAGCAAACATTTGGATTTCCAGCAGTGCTAACACTGCAGAGATCTTTATAATTTTACTTCACCTGATCTGCCTCTACTTTTATTTTCCAGTCAGTCCATAAAGCGCGTTGCAGCAGGGTGTATGAAAGATGCTACACAAAATTAAGCTATTTTGAATCAACTGGTACGTCTAAATTCATCCTGTCTTTATGCGGGTGAGAACTTTGGCGGACAAGCCAGAGATGGAAAATCTGCTCAGGTGAGGAGAGGTTACAGCATAAACTCCCTTTAGCAGGATTACTATAGGGAGTCAGTGTATCCCAGAAGTAAGCAAGCAAAGACAAATGGGAAGAAGCATGCATAAGATACCTGAGAGACATGTTGGTACTATGTACCAATCACCTAGGGTGACCAGATGTCCCTGATATTTGGGGCTATTTTTTATATGGGCTCCTATTACCCCCCACCTCCACCCCAATTTTTCACACTTGCTATCTGGTCACCCTATAATCACCTCTCCACTCTTTGCCACTGACTCAATTCTCAGTTCTTTCCTTCCTGCTTTTGGGTCAGGAACAGACACATACGGGAAGGGTGCACAAATGGCTTTAAGCCATCTTTGCAATTGCCATATTCTGGGGCAGTCGCCAATCTGCTCAGTCCGTGGTGTAAGTTTGAGCAGAGTTTATTTTGCTTCCCAGAGCCCCTATCAGAAGAGCTGTCATGCATTAGGCTCTGGACAAAGGCCACCTCTTCGCTCCCTACCCTGATGCCTGTTATGCTGGAGGTATGGGGGGACTCGTAGCAGGGGTGGCATAGAACCTTTTATGCAGGCTATAAGCGGCCTCAGGGAAGCCCACTCACTATTCTGGCAGCACAAAAGAACCTTCATGTACCTTGGGAATTGGGCTCACTGTCTGTACTCCCTTGGAGTAAATCTATTTTCCTCACTAGCAGCTTTAGTGGTATAGCAAGCAGGGTTGTCAACTTTAATGGCACAAAACCGAACACCCCTTCCCCGAGGCCCTGCCCCATCCCTTCTCCGAGGACCCACCCCCACTCACTCCATCCCTCCTCCCTCCGTCGCTTGCTCTCCTTCACACTCACTCACTTTCACCTGGCTAGGACAGGGGATTGGGGTGCAGGAGGGAGTAAGGGCTCTGGTTGGGGGTGAGGGCTCTGGGGTGGGGCTGGGGATAAGGGTTTTGGGGTGTGGGAGATGGCTCCAGGCTAAGGCAGGGGATTGGAGTGTGGGAAGGGGTGTGGGCTCTGGGCTGGGGCCAGAAATGAGGGGTTCAGGGTGCGGGAGGGGACTCTGGGCTGGGGCAGGGGGTTGACGTGTGAGAGGGGGCCCAGGGTGCTGGGTCCTGGTGGTGCTTACCACGGCTCCCAGGAGGTGTCTGTCAGGTTCCTGCAAACCCTAGGAGCATGAGCGGCCAACGAGGCACCGCACGTTGCCTTCGTGCCTGCAGGTGCCACCTCCGCAGCTCCCATTGGTCGTGGTTTCCGGCCAGTGGGAGCTGTGGAATCAGCACTGGAGGCAGAGGCAGCGTGCAGAACCTCCCTGGCCACCCAGGCACCTAGGGGCTGCAGGGATCTGGCAGCCACTTCTGGGAACTGCGCAGAGCTAGGGCAGGCAGGAAGCCGGCCTTAGCCTCAGCCTCCCACGGTACCACCAACCAGAGTTTTAATGGCCACCGACTGGAGCTACCAGGGTCCCTTTTCGACTGGGCATTCCGGTCAAAAACTGAAAGGCTGGCAACCCTAATAGCGAGAGGCAATTTACATCTCACTATGCCAAATTCCACGTATCTGGCCTATAGTTTAGATCTTATATGGCCTAGGAATTCATGTTTATAAGACTCCTTCGAGGCTAACCTAGATCTGTTTCTAAAGGGTTGAAGTTAACAAGATTCTTATCCTTTTCATGGGTTAATAAGCCAATAACTCATACAGTAAATCTAATATGGGCAGAACAACATCTTTTTGTAAGAACAAAACACTAAAATAAAACTACAGTCCAGAAAAGCCACACGCACTTCAAGTTAAAAGATCATAGCTTTCAATTTTATAGCCTTGTCTTTGAAATCATATTAGCTAACCAGTCTGAGGAAAATAGGAAATAAAGATTGCTTTGATCTATAAATGCCTGACATTCAGTCATAAAGTTCCCCAAGTGCAGAGAAATAATATGATGGCTGCTTCTGTAGCCGTAGGTAGGGATTTCTCATTGGGGAGAATAGCGGCTTTTATCCTACTACAGATGTGATACTCCTATCATAACCTTAGTCCCAGATTTGGACCTTAGCATCCAAAATATGGGGGTTAGCATGAAAACCTCCAAGCTTAGCTACCAGCTTGGACCTGGTACTTGCTGCCACCACCCAAAAAATTAGAGTGTTTTGGGGCACTCTGGTCCCCCTGAACAACCTTCCCTGGGGACCCCAAGACCCAAATCCCTTGAGTCTCACAACAAAGGGAAATAATCCTTTTTCCCTTCCCCCCTCCAGGTGCTTCTGGAGAGATACACAGACACAAGCTCTGTGAATCCAAACAGAGTGACTCCCCCTCTCCGTTCCCAGTCCTGGAAACCAAAAGCACTTTCCTCTTCACCCAGAGGGAATGCAAAATCAGGCTAGCAAATCCAACACACACAGATCTCCCCCGATTTCTTCCTCCCACCAATTCCCTGGTGAGTACAGACTCAATTTCCCTGAAATTTCCCAGAAAAGAAAACTCCAACAGGTCTTAAAAGAAAGCTTTATATAAAAAAAGAAAGAAAAAATACATACAAATGGTCTCTCTGTATTAAGGTGACAAAATACAGGGTCAATTGCCTAAAAGAATATTGACTAAACAGCCTTATTCAAAAAGAATACAAATCAAAGCACTCCAGCACTTATATTCATGCAAATACCAAAGAAAAGAAACCATATAACTTACTATCTGATCTCTTTGTCCTTACACTTAGAAACAGAAGACTAGAAAGCAGAAACTACTTCTCCAAAGCTCAGAGAAAGCAGGCAGACAGAAAACAGACTCAGACACAAACTTCCCTCCACCCAGATTTGAAAAAATCTGGTTTCCTGATTGGTCCTCTGGTCAGGTGCTTCAGGTGAAAGAGACATTAACCCTTAGCTATCTGTTTATGACACGCCCCCCAAATTGCAGACAGTGGGGAAGCTCACTGGCGGCGATTTCCTTTTAGAACTTGAAAATAAACAGATTACTACAACACATGCACCTTTACATATACTACTAAGTATATAACTAACAGACTTGTACAGTTTAAGAACACTTTTTAACTACTGAATTCTGGGAAACTCTCACGGGAGAGAGCATCAGCAACTTTGTTAGAAGCTCCTGTGATGTGTTGAATTTCAAAATCAAAATCTTGGAGAGCTAAACTCTAACGAAGAAGTTTCTTGTTGTTCCCCTTGGCAGTATGAAGCCACTGTAGTGCAGCATGGTCAGTTTGTAGTTGGAACCGCCGTCCCCAAACATATGGGCGTAGCTTTTCCAGGGCGTACACAATGGCATAGCATTCCTTTTCACTGACTGACCAGTGACTTTCCCTCTCAGACAGTTTCTTGCTGAGAAACACGACAGGATGGAAGTTGTGATCTGTTGCTTCCTGCATGAGCACTGCTCCTATACCACGCTCAGATGCATCCGTGGTTACTAGGAATGGTTTGTCAAAATCCGGGGCCCTGAGCACAGGGTCAGACATGAGCATCGCCTTAAGCTGGGTAAAGGCCTTTTGACACTCATCAGTCCACTTAACGGCATTTGGCTGGGTCTTTTTGGTCAGGTCGGTCAGTGGGGCAGCGATTTGGCTGTAGTGTGGTACAAATCGCCTGTAGTATCCGGCCAAGCCTAAGAAGGATTGGACCTGCTTCTTGGACCGTGGGACAGGCCACTTTTGGATAGCATCCACCTTGGCCTGTAGGGGTTTTATGGTTCCTCGACCCACCTGGTGCCCCAGGTAAGTCACTCTGTTTTGGCCTATTTGACACTTTTTGGCCTTAACAGTTAGTCCGGCCTGCCTGATGCGCTCAAAGACCTTTTCCAGGTGTAGTAGGTGTTCGGGCCAGGAGTCTGAAAAAATGGCCACATTATCGAGGTAGGCAACTGCAAATTCTCCCAGTCCTGCTAGTAGACCATCTATCAGCCTCTGGAAGGTGGCGGGTGCATTTCGAAGGCCGAAAGGAAGGACATTGAATTCATACACCCCCGCATGGGTGACGAATGCTGACCTCTCCTTGGCAGGTTCATCCAGCGGTACTTGCCAGTACCCCTTGGTTAAGTCTATTGTAGAGATGAACTGGGCACGTCCCAACTTCTCCAATAGCTCATCGGTACGTGGCATTGGATAGTTGTCCGGACGAGCTACAGCATTTAGCTTACGGTAGTCCACGCAAAAGCGTATTTCCCCATCTGGTTTGGGTACCAGAACCACTAGAGATGCCCATGCACTGGTAGATGGGCGGATTATACCCATCTGTAGCATGTTCTGGATCTCCCATTCTATAGCAGCTTGGGCATGAGGAGACACCCGGTAGGGTGGGGTTCTGATTGGGTGAGCATTACCTGTATCAATGGAGTGGTATGCCCGTTCAGTCCGTCCTGGGGTGGCTGAGAACAATGGGGCGAAGCTAGTGCACAGCTCCTTGATTTGTCGCCGCTGCAGACGTTCCAGGGTGGTTGAGAGGTTCACCTCTTCCACGCCACCGTCTTTTTTCCCGTCGTAGTAGACACCGTCAGGCCACTCAGCCTCATCTCCCTGGACTGTAAACTGACAAACCTGTAAGTCTCTGGAATAGAAAGGCTTGAGAGAATTAACATGGTACACTTTAGGCTTTAGTGAGGAATTGGGAAATGCTATGAGGTAGTTTACAGTTCCCAGGCGCTCTTGGACCGTGAATGGCCCTTCCCATGATGCTTCCATCTTATGGGCCTGTTGCGCCTTCAAGATCATAACCTAGTCTCCTACCTTGAAGGAACGTTTTATGGCATGTCTGTCATACCAGGCCTTTTGCTCTTCTTGAGCATCCTTTAGGTTCTCTCTAGCAAGGGCTAAAGAGTGTCGGAGGGTGCTTTGAAGGTTGCTTACAAAGTCCAGAATGTTAGTTCCTGGAGAAGGCGTAAACCCCTCCCATTGCTGCTTCACCAACTGTAATGGTCCCTTAACCTCGTGACCATACACAAGTTCAAATGGTGAAAACCCTAAACTGGGATGTGGTACAGCCCTGTAGGCAAACAGCAACTGCTGCAACACTAGGTCCCAATTATTGGAGAATTCGTTGATGAATTTTCATATCATGGCCCCCAAAGTTCCATTGAACCTTTCCACCAGGCCATTGGTTTGATGGTGGTACGGGGTGGCAACCAAGTGATTCACCCCATGAGTTTCCCACAGTTTTTCCATGGTCCCTGCCAGGAAATTAGACCCTGAATCTGTAAGGATGTCGGAGGGCCAACCTACCCTGGCAAAGATGTCTGTTAGGGCCAGGCACACAGTGTTAGCCCTGGTGTTGCCTAGAGCGACTGCTTCTGGCCATCGGGTAGCAAAGTCCACTAAAGTCAGTACGTACTGCTTTCCTCTGGGCATCTTTTTTGGGAAAGGGCCCAGAATATCCACAGCTAAAGCTTTCTTTTAAAAAAAAAAAAAATACATACAAATGGTCTCTCTGTATTAAGGTGACAAAATACAGGGTCAATTGCTTAAAAGAATATTGAATAAACAGCCTTATTCAAAAAGAATACAAATCAAAGCACTCCAGCACTTATATTCATGCAAATACCAAAGAAAAGAAACCATATAACTTACTATCTGATCTCTTTGTCCTTACACTTAGAAACAGAAGACTAGAAAGCAGAAACTACTTCTCCAAAGCTCAGAGAAAGCAGGCAGACAGACAAAGACTCAGACACAAACTTCCCTCCACCCAGAGTTGAAAAAATCCGGTTTCCTGATTGGTCCTCTGGTCAGGTGCTTCAGGTGAAAGAGACATTAACTCTTAGCTATCTGTTTATGACAACTCCTCATAAAAACACACACTTCATTTAAAGGAAAGACATGACTACAGCATAATAGTACCCCGGAAAACTTAACAGCAGAATAAATTAAAAACCTACAGAATGTTTTCGAATACACATAGTTGCAATATTTTTATTTTTAATGTATAAGTGACAAGAAACTTTTCAGGTAATTATTTAAAAAAAAAAAAAAGTGGCACAACCATATGGCCAAAATGAGTGATGTGTATTTTAACCTTAACTTTACTAATCTTGATAAAAGCTAATTCATTATGCCACTTATTTCCATACTGTAAATTCAATTAATTGGATAATTAAATGATCCATGGAAACCCCAAAATAACAATACTACTACTGTAGCATACATTTCAATCTCTTCATTTTTTTTTTCTTACAATGTAGGTTACCTTCTTCCAGTTCCCCAGGATAAGAATGTACAGGTGCAAGGAGCACTCATCTCCCTGAAACAGTGATTCAGGACATCAGAAAAGTCTAAGTGGACTTCTGAAAGGATTTCCCACATATCATTCTCAGTTCCTCTCCCTTTAAAGCACTTGCACGATTTGCACTCTCTCTGGTGCTAGTGTTGCTCTCAGGTAACACCAACCCTCTCCTACTCCTCCCTCAGAGAACCTGCCATCCAAAGAATAAAAAACTCTTCACCGGTAGAAGGATGGAGTAGGTGACCTAGTACTCTTCATCCATCTCTGATTTATAGGACTCTAAATGTTACAAATGCAGTGGGTTGATTTTACACTGAATTGTCATATACTGATCTAACCTATGGGCTTCATTGCAGATGGTTAAACAATTACTATGGACAGATTACATATTGTTAAAAACCAAAAATAAATTATCTAAAACCACATTGACATGCACAGATCTTTGATTTTCACAGCTTCCTCATTGCTCAGATCAGTAAAATATGTTGCTGGAAAACAATGCACAGAAGGAAAGAAATAAAAATAAACTTTTCAGTTTGAAATAATGCACTTAAGGTGAGAAGCTATGAAGCAAGTTAGTTAAAATTGCAGATAATTGTATGCATTTATTTATATGTACGATTGAATGAACAAAGAAGGCATTGATCTTAAACTCTAGATCCCTTTAATAATTATTTAAAAACATAACCATAAAGACAGAGGCCAGTAACATTGTGCTGACCATATACAATAATTGCAAGTCAAACCTTACGACAAGAAATCAATACACCACTAACTCAAAACTTCATCTTATATAATATTCCTCTTCTTAAAGGTCCCCATAAAAAAAGATGTCCTAGAGGTCAACAAATTCAAGCTATTTCAGACAAACAAAGAGAGTGGATTTCAAAGCTGCAGCAATATGAAATGGAAACAGTATCTGTCTCTCAAGTAGGAAGGTCCAAGACCATTTAAAACTTTATAAACCAAAACCTAACATCTTAAATTCAAAAAGGAAACCCAGAAGCAGACATTGTAGGTCATGGAAACACTAGTGTAATGTCTTCATGGCAAGACACACTTAACGAGCAGGCTGCTGCATTCTGCACGGGGTTCAGCTTCTAAATGGATTTAAGATAGAACCTAAGTCGAGAACATTGCATTAATCTATTCTCAAGGTGAAAAGGTGTACATTACCGTAGCAAGGTCTGCATCACAAAGAGGTCACAGGCAATCTTCTCGATAGACACAGGTGGAAAAAAAAAATCTCAACTACTGCAGAAGGTTCATCATCAAGTAACTGGAAATCTAACCAGATTCGCAATGTCCAAAGACAAGTAACAAATGGCAGTCGCCCTCAAACAGGGGAGCAGACATTTTGCCATATCATCTCATTGTTTTTTAACCTACCATCACTTCTGTTTCATCTAGCTTGAGTTCTCAACCTGTTCACAATCATGCATGCCCCAGTCTCAAGCAGACACTATGAACGACACTCAACTGCACCATCCAAGTTAGTGATGGAAACATAAAGAACAGTGCGATCATACTACTGAAGACAACCCATGCTTCCCCCATATCCTTCTTAAATAGCATCACATAGATGTTGGACAAGACGGGATCCCAAAGAACCTCACATGAAAGAGCCCTTGAGGAACCCGAGCTATAGCCCAGCAGCACACTCTAGGCCTGCTCTGAGAGAAAGGCAGAGCTAACAATATCAGCATGGATATTTGATCTCCAGCTATCAAAAGGACATCGCCATCCAAGAGAAATAATATATACTGTATTGTACCCAGCTCCATACTCAGACTGGCAACAGTACTAAGATATCTATATGCAATTAACAACAACAGGAAAACAGTCATCTGAAGAAGGCATATGGATTTGCTTCAGAAATTAACAGATACAATCATCTACGTTCAATCATCTGGATTGATAGGGTACAGGGAGCTCTATGGAGTGACTCCACACTAGTGAGACTACATACCAACCTGCAACTAACGCTAGTACACCACAGAATTTAACAGAAATGGTGTACATCTGCAAATCACACTAAGGCACAGATGCCATATTTGCAAGAGTGGTCTTTGACTTCAGGTGTCTTCAACCTTTGCGTGATGAACTTGAGATACCTTGGGCCCAATTTTCAAAAATGCTGACCACCTCTGAAGAATCTGGCCTTAAATCCTAGTCTCAAATTGGGCACCCAAAATTAATGGATATGTTTGAAAATGTTTGGCCAGAATTACTTATGCTTTTATTATGAGGGGGAAGTGGAGTACTATACTGTGGATGATAATCTGAGAAGGGAGCATGGTTCACAGATTTGCAGACTGTAGGCACATTTGTATTAGCATGCCTACTACATGGGAACAAAACAAGGATAATGAATCTATTGCATTTGTATATACAGTTACATATATTTCTGAAATTCATCCAGTGGTAACCTCATGAATTTTTTACCTGGTCTGCAATAAGTAAATCAAAATAGCATGACCTGTGAATTCTAAATAATTTCATGGGATCTTGGTTAACATTTGCAAATATATTTATTAAACTCTTTGACTGTAAAATGAAACCCAGTTGATTAAGAGAGGGTCATGTGAAAAGCCGTTTCACTGAAAAGCCATTTTTCATTCAAAAAAATTTCCAACCAGCTCTACTTGCCAGCCACTGATGGAGACAAGGCTACAATTGTTATGTGTATTATTTGCATTGCAGTAGCGCTTAAGACTCCAACAAGCCTCACTGTGGCAGGCACTGTATACACACATAATGAAAAGGATGCTTCCTGTTTCAAAGAGGAGTCATAAGGAATCTAAGGAATCATATTTTGAGATCTAAAATAAAGCAGTCTTAAGAAGTCTTTAAATCTAAAACATGTTTAGGAAAAAAAAGATATTGTAGTTGAAACATTTAAACTTTAAATTTACTTTCAATGCAGATTTTGGAACACATTACCACCAGGCTCTTCCACTTCATTTTTAAAATTTCAAAATTAAGCATTTGAAGTGAATGCCCAGGAAAGAAATCTGCAAAGACTGTAACCAGTGGGAAAAAAGCTTTTCCTCATAACTAGATACCTGGGGTGGAGTGAAAGACTTTTGCAAAAGTACTTAAAAATTAAGAATAAGAAATTACTAACAATCCTGAATCCAGACAAGGGATGGATGAAGGCTGCACACAATCCTACCTTATATAGCAATTCTGAGGTGGTACAATCAGCTTCTGCAAAATTTAATTTTTTAAAATAAAATTTCACTTCTAGTCTATTTAGTTGCAAAGAAACCTTCTGAATGTGAACCAATGCAGTTTTGACTTAGTAAGTTTGCAGACAATGACAAGAAACAACATCACATATTCTCAGCAGCAGCAGAGCTTCAACTAGTGCAGCTCAGGATACAGGAAGGCAAATGTGGATTTAAGCACTTTGCATTCCCACAATCATTGCTGTAACTAGAGCAGTCTTTAGGTTGCACTAAATTACATCAAGCTCCAACAAATCCCAAGGGACCAGAAATCACTGATATAAATCAGAGCTATAGATGCATCCTTTCCCTTGGCCATACCCCTTATGCCAGAGCTGAAAGGAGGGATGGTAGAGAGCTAGCTACATTATCTCTCTGTCCCCAGGGGTTTTCACTACAACACGTAGCCGTTAAGCCACATTTAAGACAGAGGTATAGAGCAGGAGTGGTGGGAAGCAGCCTTATTTGGGGCAGGATTTGACACAGTAACTCTGACATATGCAACATACCCAATTTGTACCAATAGCTTCATAACTCCAACATCTATTAATGAAAAAATAAATGTTAACAGAGTCAACTGTTCCAGTGCTCTTCTGTTTAGCAGAAACAACCAGCTGTTTGGAGATGGGGAATGAGCCCTGGCAATGCAGATAAAGCCTTGAATAAAATCTCCCTAATCTAATTCATAAATGAAGGGATATAAGAAAATACAGGTGGTCAACTGAGCATGAATCATCAGTTAGAATCAGATAGGAAGATCTGAGATCTTACAAAATGCACTCCTTTATAGTCTCAGGAAATTGAAAATGCAGGATAAAGCTGTTTCTATCTTTCTATTTTGTTGTATATGAATAACTACGATGGAAGTTGATGTTTAATATTGTATTACATATTTGCCCACAAGAACATAATACATTCTTTTAGAACTAGTCCCAACTAGATATGGATTGATATAACACCAAAGATGGAATACTGAAAAAACGATATGTGTTTTATGTGCAGATAAGAGATGATAAAATCCAAGGACATACTGTACCCAAATCCTTGAGAGGTTATGAATAAGAGTATCATGTGAAGTACATATCCAGAAAACAAGATGATCAACTATAAGATTACTAACAGGCAATATGTTGGGGTAGTTCTAATAGGCAATAACAGAAAGAAAAGGAGTTAGTGTGCTTGTATTAGAGTAAAATTGTGTCTTGGTTTTCATATAGAGAAATATTCTGTCCTTGCCAAACAAGCAGGGACTACGTTATCCCTTCTTAGCTATCAAGAACTGTAACATAAGTACTGCTAGAAGGACTTGGGGTGATTTCCATTGAACAACTAGATCTTAACTATACGAGGGTATTCCTATAGCTCACGTGTAGCACTTTGGCTTTAGCAGAGGAGGTCATAAGTTTAAATTCTACAAGAGGACTTGAGTGCATATGTGGTACCACCCCTGCAGTATTAACAGGTGTAAGCAATTCCTGCTCAGTATGGCACTCTGTTCCCCTCTACTGGTGGCAAGCCAACTAGAGGTTGATGAGCCTGCTACAGCGCTGGTTATAAGAGCTGGCTCTTTCAGTTCAGGCAGTAGTGGGTCATGCATTAAGAGCCAGAGGTCCCAGGTTTGACTCTGACTGATGACCCACTCAGAGATGTTGCTTTTACTGGTTGCTGCCTTGGTGACATACCAACCTTCTGCTTAAACTATTTATTCAATATCTGGCAAATTAAGTCAATAGATTTACACAGCTGCGGACCTGGCCCTATGATTATATAATGTACAGTCACTATATTTGGTTCATTACTCTGTTAATACCTTTGAAAATACTTTCCATACGAAAAACACTATAAAAATATTTTTTCTATACATCTCTCCTTTCCTATAACTGGAGATCACAGCAACTGCTGCAATGGCAACAAAAGACTAGCTAAGCTCAACTCTTCCATAAGTATCAGTACAAGCGATCTTTGTACATTCGAATTTGTATCCATTACCAGATGCTCAGGAGGAGCGAAGTCAAGTGGTTACTTGATAATCATCCAGTTGTCTGATTAATAGGTCAGTGTGTCCTCAGGAGGTCCCTGCATTTTTAAAAAGTTATGTATCAGTACTGCTTTGCAAATCTGATGATTTTGTTTGTCCAAACACAGCCAAAAAGCTGACCTTCCAAGGGTTCTGATGTGCTTGGTGTTGGCCAAAATCTGATTTTACCTCAGTGAGACCAAGAGCAAAGTTTACAGAAATATATTACATGTATATTTTTAAAATGTAGTTTGTTTTACAGTCCTGCTGTTTATCTGAAATATAAAAGTATCGCCTTCATTCAAGTATTCATTCTCTCCTTGTTCACATTCACGTTGTACTAAGAGTTATTCAGTGATATCTCTTTGAGGATATTTGATTCTGTACTTTTTGAAGCCTTGGTGGTAGAATCTGGCTAAAGCCGTCTCCATGATACTCTTATATCACACATTTATTCAAGTTTGTAACTGTAAGACTACTTCCAAGGGGAAATATAAAGTCAGTGGCTTGACTTAAGAAGCTCTATTAGTTTTTCAAGTGGTTAATGGTATAAGGGACTTAGATACACAAAGCAGGGACATATCACAGGACCTACACACAGACGAAGAGCGTATTATTTTCTAAAGTGGTATTAAAAATGTTAGAGCAACTCAAACTCATTCTATATTTGCATGTTATTTTTGAATTAGCAGTTTTGTGTCTCTGTGTCCCTAAAAGAACACTTCAATATACATCCTTTGAAAATCTCAACCAAAGAGCTTTTAAGTAAATGACAATTCTGAAACAGCTGCATTGTGGCTTGAAGTCACAACTCATGGTAAGGGAGGCATGGAGTCATCCTGCCGCATTGTGCTAAGGACAGGCACATTGCCTAAATAAGCACAGAGGGACCATGGTTTCTAAAGCATTGTTTGAGAGTGTGCAATGGGTACTTCCCCACCATTCCTGTGTAGAACTAGCTCTGCCGACCAATATAGAGAGGGAAGACCCCACACCCTCTTAGGGGAGACTAGCGCTTTTGGTGGCACTAGGCTTGTGCAGCCCTTGTCTTCAGGGAACTGCAAGAACAGCGACTGTTTTCTATCTCAGCACAATGACACCAGGGGATGGTAGATGGCAGGAGAGGAGAAGGTGGCTCCTTGCAGTCTCTTTCCTCTTCCTGTTGCTAATGCACTTGGGTAGGACTGGGCACAACCCCGCCCTCAATATGCACCTCTGTTAAATGTGTTCAAGAACATAATACACATCCGGTGTTGAAAACCAACTTGTACACTTACACAGCTGTAATCTCGGATCCACCCAGCTATTTTTGCTTTCGTTTGGGAATGTAACATGCTCTGGCAGGGATTTTCAAAATTACTCAGAGTAGGTTTAACTCTGCTCCCACTGAAGTCTGACTTCAATGCGTGCAAAATTAGGACAACTCTGAATGCTTTTGAAAAATTGCACATTCTGTAGTTAGACCTGATACCAAATTAACACATAAGTCCCATGTTAAGGGTTTACAGTTGCACAAGACCCATGACTGGATCTTCTGTACAAGAATGTATGTTTTTAACTCAGTCCAGGGGTGAAAATAACTCCAGACACTTACCGGTACAGGGCTGGGGCCAGTTTGGCCTCTGGAAGGGGTGGGGCCTGGGGTGGAAGGCCTGCGCCACCTGGGGCTCCAGTGGTGATTTAAAGGGCCCGGGGCTCCAGACGCTGCTGCTGTGGTAGCAGCAGCGGCGTGTGGAGCCCCGGGCCCTTTTAAATCACTGACCCCAGGACAGCTTCTCCCTCCCCTCCCCGTCGGCGGCCGATGGGGGACAAAAGGGGCAGAGACGTTAAAGAGCTGCAGAGCCCTTTAACGTCCCTGCCCCTTTTGCCTCCCCTGTTGGGGGCCCTGCTGATATAGACCCTACCAGCAGGGCCGCCAACAGGGGAGGCAAAAGGGGCAGAGACATTAAAGTGCTGCCGCGGCAGCGCTTTAATGTGGGCTGCGTACAGGCCAGTGCAGGTCCTTACCGGTACGCCATACTGGCTCACTTTCACTCCTGACTCAGTCCTTGATGTCCAGTTATTGTATAGCTGGTAAAATATGTGGACACTAATGCCACATTGAACATCCGAAGATAGCAATGTTTTGTAGAAATTATATCTCTTGATATATGTTATAGCAATATTTACATAGCCTTTTAATTACTAAGATTTACACTACAGATGGAATTTTCCAAGGAGCCTAAGGGAGCCTGGCCCCCAAATCCCATAGAGTTTCATGACAACACAAGGTAGCAGGCAGTAGAGAATCCAATATTAATTACTCCTTATTACACCACCCCATGAAGTAATAATAGTTACCATTATCCCAATTTCATAGATGCCCAAGCTGAGGCACAGAGCTTTAACTGGTTTTTCTGGAGTGACACATCAAGGGACAGAATCTGGAATAGATAACAGTACTTCTGATTTTACACTGACCACTGAACTATGCTTCTTTCAGTCAAAAGAAATTCAAAGAAGTTCTGCGCCCTAACTCCCTTACACTTCTTTGAAAAATATATAAACATATTTTTAAAATCACAACGGCTAGCTTTTCTTCTCAGCTTTAAAATAATAAATAGATGATAAAATATTTTAACTGCCTATCATGGTGGAGGAAACATTGTCCAGTAGATAGAGTGAAGAGTCAGGAGTACTGGTGTCTATTACAGACTTTAACCTTAATGTGGAAAATCAGGTATCCTCCTCTCTCAGCTGTCCATTGTAAAATGGTAATATACTAACACTACTAACTGGTACTTAATTCATGGGGTTGTATAATAAGGCTAAATCAATCATGTCTGAATTTCCATTGCTTTGCACCTTGTGTTGTCATTTATAATTGTACACAATGAGGGCAAGATACCTGTAAATCCGAATGGTACTGCAGTTTTTGCGTTCACTTTGAAGAGATGTAAATGGCAACACCAGGTATGAGCCAGAGGCCCTAAAACTTGAGGAAAGGTGCTACAGAAGTTGAAACATTAATAAAGCTAAATTCTCCAATAATTCTGAAGAGGCTAGGAGAACAACAAAACAATCCCCATTCTCCAAGTGAAATCCTCAAAAGCAAATCTGGAGTATTATTAAATTAAACTGTATAAACACCTAAAATTCTTTAGCTGCCATGATTGTTTACCACTAATTAAGCCGATAATTTTATCACACTCCATTTGCAGCAACATCTTCTGTTTGAAGTATTCTAAAGATGTTGTGTTTGTCCAATACAGAAACAAACACTTGTTAATTTTCCTTTTTTGATGGTTCTAACACTTTGAGCAAATCAATTCTTTTTAAAGCTCCAGGAAAATTAGCTTTGAGATATTTATTTAATATCCCAGTGTTGAAAATAGTGAGAACTGGAGATATTAAATGTTTGGTGACAGCTAACTGTGACTCTTTACAGAGCCAACGTTAGACTTGTTGGGGCCCAGGGCAGAAAGCCGAAGCCGCACCACATGGGGCTGAAGTCCAGGGCCCTGAGCCCCGCCACCCAAGGCTGAAGCTGAACTTAGCTTCACAGGGGCTCCTGTGACACGGGGCCCCAGGCAACTGCTCTGCCTGCTACCCCCTAACGCAGACTCTGGCTTTTATATGCAGAAAGCCAGCTGTTGTGGCATAGGTGGGTCATGGAGTTTTATAGCATGTTGATGGGGGGCTCAGAAATTAAAAGGTTGAGAGCCCATGCTATAAACCAGTATTAAAAAATAAAATAAATAAAATAAATCAGATTACATATAAATACCAACTCCGTTCGTTTTTAAAAGAATGATACCAGTAAATACAAGCACAGAGAGCACTTTAAACAGCTCATAAGAAAAAATGATCTGTAGAATTCTGCTGTACAAAGATTGTTTCCACCTGCTTTTCTCCATTTTTTCATGTCTGTTTACGTCCCACTGTTAATAATAGAATGTTTTAGGTGTACTTAGTACTTTGGAAACAGATAAGAAGCATGATTTGACTAAACACCTAGCAACCTACAAGGTACTCAGTAAAGTACTCAGAGTTCAGATTAAAATTAATTCAGGCCCAAATAAGAGAAAAGACTTTGGCATAGCTGAATCTTGAATCTAAGTCTTGCAAACTCTTCTCATGAGATTACGGATTAAAATGGCAGCAATTTCTCAAGATCAGATGAACATGGAAGATTTCTGAAATCCTATGAAAGTAGATATACAACTTTATCTGAAACCAAACTGTAAAACACATCTTCCAGTTTGGGTCTAACCCATCACTGTACAGGGGCTCATTCAGATCTGGAGAATGGATTCCAAGCCCCATACTAAAATTTTAAGAGCTTCTGTTTCAAGGTTTCAATTCTGTCCCTTGTCTTGTAACAACATACTTTTATTATCAAATATATGCACTTCTATGCAAATTTATCATATTCTAATTCTTGATGATGTAGACATACAACTTGGCATAAATTAATTTACAACATATGCCTTTTCTTCTAATTTTCTTTTCAGATCAATTTTCTTTAATAGAATCAAAGTCCTTTTTAGGCTGCATAACTGAGAGGGGAAGCAAAATTATTCAGAAAATATTAATTTCATGCTCTGGTATGGGAATGTGAAAGGATCTATTCATTAAAAAATACCCTTGGAAAACATTCTTGAAAGGAAAAAAATAAAACTATAAACCCTTGTACTTCAAACAGAAAAGTGTTAATTAACGAGATGGTTGAATATCACAAACACAAGACAAATTAAAAACAATAAAAAAAAACCGTAAGAGGCTCTGAATTAACATGATGCTTTTTCCACTTCACCATTCCTTTGCATTACTTTTGTTGTGCCCTATATCCTCCTACCCTGATAGATATGCTGTCTTTTTAGAACTTTGGGGCTAGGAACTTGTAATCACCACCCCCTGGAAAGTTCCTTGCATACTGTTGGCAGTATTAAAAACAATAACTGTAGTAAACTAGGGTCTCTAGCATGCAAACACTTACACACTTCAGTATTTGCAGGATTGGAGCCTAAAAAAAATAAATGTTGACAAATGTTAGTATGCATGAAATTCATAATCAAAAGCAACTACCATAGCAATATGTTCATCCCTACAGAATTCACATGCACACGCAACCCAGTTTTCAACAGGGAAACTTTATAAGATAAATATGAAATTATACATAAAAAGGAAAGGTGGGGTCCTATAACATCAGAAAGGCAAGGGTGAAGACAGAAGATTATTTTTTATAATGGGGACATCCATAAAACTACAGTGAATCCTTGCTAAACTGAATTTACACCAAGATGGACAGTTTGCCCAAAATGATGATGTAGTACCAGGCAACTGCCTGTAATACTTTCCCCGCAGTCTCTTTAATTAATTCACTAACCTTTTACAAAAAAATTTTTAATAAGGAAAGGGATAATGTTTTTCTAGAATAGTCAGTTGTCTGGTGTAGTGAGGCAGTAATGCATGGACATGAAATGTGTTCCTCATTTGCCTCTCCACTCAACTTTGAAGCTACATGAAGACTAACACAGTAAACAAGCCTCCTACTCAACACACTCCAAGTCATTCTTCCCACACACAGCTGCCACTATCATGCATATTTCAAAGATTCCATCTGGGCATGACAACTGTACCTTACTTCCCTGCAGCCAAAAGAAATACACATCCTACTCAAACATGCCTGGACAATACCATTCTATACACTTTCAAAAGAAACCTCCATTGACATTCTACAAGCCAGGTCCCGGGGGTGGAAGCCTTCCATGGCTGCTTTGTATATTTCTCAGATAAAGAATCTCTCTCTCAAAATGCACATAGCATGATAGAAATGACTATATGAAAGGTATTATTCATCACATCTCTAGCCCAACACATTTCAATATCTTTCCCACTGGGTCTGTGATTGCTTTAAATTATGCCTTTCTGCAGAGGGACGTTGTGAGGTTTCATTAGCTAATGTTTTCAAAGTGCTTTGAGATCTTAGGATGAAAGGCACAATAGAATTGCCAGACAGTCTTGTTCTTTAGTAATATGCTTTTATTGTTATAGTAATAGAATTTATTAATCTAATTTCAAACATAAATCAAGAACTCTCCACCTATGCTTACAGACAGATATATTCATCCACTTCTTGGACTATTTGGTACTAATTAGATGGCATTAAGATAAGCATTTACAAGGTAAAGGTTAAAGGCTATAGCTCACCAGTCAGCTAGCTCTCCTTAATGCCCACTAGTACTTCTCTTTTTGGAAACGTGGAATCGAGAGAAACTGCAGGAGCACTGCTCCAGTCCAACACAGCCTTTCTAGATTCTAGAGGGAAGCCTGGATCCCAGAATGAAATCTTTTGCCATCTGATGTTGTTGCTGTTTCTCTCATTTCATCAGTATTTCCAGCAAACTGAGATGTGGCCTCCATTTCTATAATCTGAGCATGAAGACACTAAGATTTTTTTCCTTTGGAATTTGTCATAGTAATTTGGAGTCATCCTGGCATTTTACATAGTGTGTTGGTACTCTGCTTAGTCATTTCAGCAATTTCCTGCAGTAAATCAGAAGAGGTTATATCAATAAAAGATGGAGCTGTTCTACGCTGAGTCTTGGAGATTGAGCCTCGCCTACTAGGCTGAAGAAGTCTTTTGCAAAGCTCACTTTACCTTGGGGCTTTCTGTAAAACCAAGGCTGCAGAGTTTGCAACCACAACATCCATGCAAAGTGTTCAATCCAAACCCAGCATACAAAAGCCATCTAGAAGTTGCAAACAAAAAAGGACAGAATGGAGATTGGCTAACCAAATGTTTACAATGCTGCTTTACCCACAAGACCTCTTTGGAGTATTTGCCATGGAGACAGAGGCAGATCCTCCCAATGCAAATAGGTTTCACCTAAGGCTGCTCTACACAGAGGTACATCAGCTGAGCCTCTTCTCTGGCACAGTACCTGGACTCTAATAAATCACACTCATTGGGCTCAAGACCCAAAACAGTCAAAATATCATATCTTAAGGTGAAAGAAGTTGTTCACAAATGGCCAATCTGTTCGGAAATTAAATATTTCCAAGGACTTCACTTTCTCACCTACCTTGTATCATACATATGCTCTGCATCTAGAACCTACCTAGTAATACAAAGGCTTATACTCACATGCTTTTTTGGGGGGTGGATAGTCATCTCATCGCTCTCCCTCATTTTGCTTTCAATATAAGATTCAATGTGTATAGGATTTACTTTACTATAGTTTGAATGATAGCGCAGACAGATTTCCTTTGACGATAATGGATATTATGGATCATTAGCACCTTGCAAGATCAGGATATTTCTATGAAAATGGCATTGTGCTTAGTAACAATAAGGCAAGGATGGTAAGGATTTAAAATATTTATTAATAACTAGAGCTGGTCAAAATATTTCCAATGGAACAGTTTTCTATCAGAAAATGTTGATTCAATCAAATCTACACATTTTGTGGGAACATACTGATTTCAATGAAATTTTCAAGTGGAAATTAACAAAACGTTTTGTTTCAATAAAGACAAAACATTTTGTTTTGATTTTATCATTTCAACATTTATATAGCACAGAGTCTGGAAGATATGCTTTAGTCAGACAAGTTGTTTTTAGCTCCATTCAGTAGTAACTGGATGAAATTTAATGGCTTGCAATATACAGGAGGCCATACCAGATGACTGAATGGCTCCTTCTGGCTTTAAACTCTATGAATCAAAGCAAAATATTTTGATAACGTCAAAATTATTTTGGAATATTTTGTTTTTTGAAAAATTCTGAGATTTCAACATTTTCTTCCAATTTGAGGGTTGCAGGGTGTGAGTGGTTCAGGATGTGGGAGGGAGCTCAGGGCTGGGGTTGGGGTGCAGGAGAGGGTCAGGGCACTGGGCTGCAAGTGCAAGCTCTGGGGTGGGGCCGGGGATAAGGGGTTTAGGGTACAGGAAGAGGTTTTGGGTTTGGGAGGGTTCAGGGCTGGGACAGGAGATTGGGGCATGGGGTTACCTCAGTTGGCTCCTGGTCAATGGCGCAGTAGGGGTGCTAAGGCAGGCTTCCTGCCTGTCCTGGCACCGTGGACTGCGCTGCGCCCTGGAAGCAGCCAGCAGCAGGTCCAGCTCCTAAGCAGAGGCACACAAGCATTCTGTATGGCTCTTGCCCACAGGCACACACACTCCCAGTTCCCATTGGCTGGTTTCTGGCCAATGGCAGCATGGAGCTGGTGCTCAGGGAGGGGGCAGCATGCGGAGCTTCATGGGAACCCCCACCTAGGAGATGGACTTGCTGCTGGCCACTTCCGGGGTGAGGCACAGTGTCAGAACAGGTAGGGACTACCCTGCCTTAGCTGGGCAGCACCGCTGATGGGACTTTTAATGGCCCGGTTGGCGGTGCTGACCAGAGCCACCGCGACCCAGTGCCTTATGTTCCACAACCCAGTACTGGGTCACAACCTGCAGTTTGAAAACCACATTGCTAAACCATAACTATGCTGTCTCGGCAAAGACATCCATCCATACACACACATTTAGTGCTTAAGTCTGTGTATCTATTAAAAAAGAACAGGAGAAGTCCCTTCAATTAATAATAATAATAAATAAACCAGGCTATGCTGTAAATTTTAAAACATTGTTGTTCCCTCAATTAATAATGTTGATGTCAGCCTTCATGATAGCAAGTATACAAGTAAAAGGAAACTCATTTTCCTTTTGAATTCAGTTCCAACTTCTAAACAGATTATTTTATGCCAGCTAGAATTCTATGAGCAACTGATCTTGGAACATTTTAATTATCCTTAACATTTGGCATAGTTTTGAACCCAATTGCTATTTCATAAAAATATAAATTATCATTAAAATCATTTGTCAGCATTTACTTGTATTTTCACTTCAAACAGACAAATGGGAGGAATCACAAACAACTGAAAATGTTTGAATAGTGATTGCTGATTGCCTTGTACTAGACGTTATTAAGATTCTCCAACTGTAACATCAATTATGTTCAGGGGCTGTCTTCAGTACAGACAACCCCACGTTTTTAAAAAATATAATAATAGTAATAATAATAAAACACAAGGCAGGCCATACAAAAATCACGATATTTAAAAAAATAATAAACTTTACATTTTTTATTTGCCTTCTGGTTCTCAGGCTTGTATGGTTCACATTTTTCAAGCTTTTTCTCTGCTACAATGAGGGCTAAAACTTACTTACAAAAAGAAAAGCTGAGATTCTCAGGTAACCAAATAAATATAGGAACTAGGACTTTAAGGAAAACATCACAGATTTCAACATTCACAATAAAATTGGAATTGATGGCAACACTCGCTGACTTCTTTCTTGTAATTAGTTAAGTGTGATTGCTTAAAAACAGATTCTGGTTCTGATTTATTTATTTATTTATTACTGGTGTAGCAAAGTATTTGTAGTCCTGGCAAGCAATGAGATAATAGGAACTTAAAATCATTTCATTCTAATTATCGTTTCCATTGTAGCATTTGAATTTTAAGATGATTCACAGGGTTATTAACTCTCATAATTTTATCCTAAGTCTCATAATTCATTTATATATGTGTGTGTGTGTGCATGCGCGTACACACACACTTTCTTGTAACGTGATTCCAGCTTTAATAATACAAATTTTCCCTTATGCAAAGTGGTATCACCAGCCATTATTCTCAGTGGAAGTTAAGCCAGTCAGCCCTCCGACAAGATAGCCAAAGTTTCCCTGCAGTCTCAATGAGGAAATGAGGCTACTTGTTTACAACAAGACAGAAGCCAGGCTGTCCTCAGGGAAGATGGCTGTAGCTTAGTCGTTAGAGGGATAGATAGCACGCTGTGAACAGATGGGGAATTGGGGGAAAGAGGCAGAATGAAGAGGTCAAGTGAAGGTGGAGACCAAGGGGTATATCAGGGGACAGGGGGAAAGACTGAGGGACTGCAGGGAATATGGAGGTTAGGAGAAAAGACGGGAGCAGAAGCATGTGGGGTGGAGAGCAGAGATTGGGGACAAGAATACAGGGTGCAGAAAGGAGACTGGGAGGTGTAAATAAAGTTGTGGTACAGGAGTTGGGACTTCAGAAGAATGTGCGGGGCAGAAGGAGACTAAATGGAATGGTGGAATTTAAGGACTAGGAGGGAAATCTCAAGAGTAGGAAGTTCCTGTGAAAATATGGGGTGAATATAGGAACAGATGTGAGAGAGGAGATTGGAAAGAAGAGAGAAGGATTGGGTGAGGCAGGGATCAGGGCTGGCCTTACCATGAGGAAAACTGAGGTGGTCACCTCAGGCGCCAGACTGTGGGGGGGACACTGCTAGGACCCAGAGTGTAGAAAATTGTGTCTGCTGCTGGTGTATATGTATTCTCCCTGCTCCAGATGCACAGAGATGGTGGAGTGCTGTGCTGGAGGAAGGAGGGCACAAGAGACATAAAAGGCAGGCGGGCGAAAAGGTGAGAGGGAATAACAGAAAGCAGCAGGAGCTGCAGGGACAGAGGAGGGACCTCTTATGTAGCTCTCTAGAACTCGCAGGTGCCTAGACTGATTAACACCAGCTTCTCAGGGAGCTTCCTGCTGCTTCCCTGAACCCACTTGAGGAGAACAGGCAGTCAACTGAAGTAGTAAGAGCCAGTTAGGTCCTTAAGACCCTGATATCTTCCCTCACTCAGGCCCTGCTACCAGCCTGCATATTTGTCCCCTTCAACTGAGTGTTGAGAGCCCCTATAGCTGGCATAGAACAGCAGTCATGAGTGAAAGAAGAAAACGCCCCGCTGGGGAAGCATTCAGAAAAAGAAAACAAGCAAAGGAAGCTTTTATATTTAAGTAGGCAGGAGCTCTCCTGAGATACATAAACACAAATGTTCATGGTTAGTCTTCTGGCCCCAGTGAGGATGAGAGTGGTGAGGAGATGCCTGATCTTCCAGTTAATCAGAGTGCAGGTGACCTGGCAGCTACTGCAGCATCCATATCTCCATCTCAAATGTATATAACCATGCACATTCCTGAAAAAGAGTGTAGATCAGAGAAGAGTGTGGTGGAGCACAAGAAACAGCTGCTGATGAGTTTAGTTCCTTCAGGCTAGATGATCCAGGACTGTGGACCCATTTGAGCAATAGCCTAAGGGACTTCCTTGTACTGCTTGGGCCACAGCAAGTGAAAAACTTCATGGTCCCCAAAGACAATGAAAATAGAAGTTTCCATCCAACACATTACTGGCGTGAAATCCCCAATGGTGACAAAGTGGAGAGGCCATGGCTTATGTACTCAAAAATCCAGAATGCTGCATACTGTTTTTGTTGCAAACTCTTCCAGTCTAATGTTCCAGCCACATTGAGTTGTACAGGAACAAAGGACTGGAAAAATCTGGCTAGAAATCTGGCATGCCATGAGAAAGCAGCAAATCACCAGAGAGCATTCCATAGGTGGAAAGAGCATGAGATGAGACAAAGGTTAAAGGCCACCATAGATGATCCGCATCAAGAGAAGACTGCATCAGAATCTTTTTACTAGCAAAATGTTCTGAAAAGGCTCATTGCCATTGTGAGAATGCTTGCTACCCAAAACCTAGCACTGCATGGCACTTCAGATCACCTGGAAGTGCCAAACAATGAAAACTTCCTTAAAATTGTGGAGCTGATGGCTGAATTTGATGCTGTACTCCAGGAGCATCTAAGAAGAGTCATCACCCAAGAAATGTACATACACCACTACCTTGGAAAAACAATTCAAAAAGAGATCATATAGTTACTGGCAACAAAAGTCAAAACAGAAGATTGTGGCAGATCCGAAGTCAGCAAGATATTACTCTGTTATTCTGGACTGCACACCTAACATCAGCCATCTGGAATAAATTGCTTTAATGGTATATTTTGTAACAACAACAGAACCTAGTGAAAATGTCCCTGCAATGGTGACTGTCAGAGAGCTCTTTCTAGAATTTATTGACATTGAGGAGAGGCTGAGGGAACTGGGATTGTTTAGTCTGCAGAAGAGAAGAATGAGGGGGGATTTGACAGCTGCTTTCAACTACCTGAAAGGGGGTTCCAAAGAGAATGGATCTAGACTGTTCTCAGTGGTAGCAGATGACAGAACAAGGAGTAATAGTCTCAAGTCGTAGGGGCAGGGTGGGGGGAGTTTTAGGTTGGATATTGGGAAAAACTTTTTCACTAGGAGGGTGGTGAAGCACTGGAACGGGATACCGAGAGAGGTGGTGGAATCTCCTTCCTTAGAGGTTTTTAAGGTCAGGGTTGACAAAGCCCTGGCTCGGATTATTTAATTGGGGATTGGTTCTACTTTGAGCAGGGAGTTGGATTAGATGACCTCCTGAGGTCCCTTCCAACCCTGATATTCTATGAAGATACTACAGGAGCTGATATGACAAATCTGCTTCTTAAAAAGCTGGAACTGCGATTGCTGACATAAGAAGTCAGGGCTACGATAATGGTGCCAACATGAGAGGAAAAAACAGAGGAGTGCAGACACGGATCCCAGAGTTAAACCCTCAAGCTTTTTTTGTTCCATGCAGTTCTCATTTATTGAACTTGGTGGTCAGTGATGCAGCATCAGCTTCTAGTGAGGCAGCTGAATTTTTTAATGTAATTCAAAGCATCTATGTATTTTTCTCTGCATCAACTCATCGATGGCAAATTTTGAAGCAACATCTGGGAACATCCCTCTGACACTGAAACTGCTGAGTGCCACATGATGGGAAAGTCAAGTGGAGGCGATAAAACCTATCAAACACCAAATTGGGAAGATAGATAATGCCATAGTTGCCATTATGGAGGATAATGCTACGACAGGAACTGTTCATGGGAGAACAGTGGCAGCGGAAAATGGAATCACCAGAAACATACATAACTTCAAATTTCTGTGTGGCTTAGTGTTGTGGCATGACATACTGTTTGAAATAAATGTTATAAGCAAGAGTCTCCAAGGTGCGGACCTTAATATATCTGGAGCAATGGAACAACTGGACAAAGCAAAGTCATACCTACAGTCTTACTGGCCAGGTGAGGGATTTCAAAATGTTCTGAAGAGTGCACAGAAGTTGGCAGAGGAACTTCACACTGAAGCTATTTTCCCACCCATTCAAGAAATAAAAAAAGAGTCACCACAGAAGAAGACATTTTGATTATGAGGCATGGGCTAATCCCATAAGAGACCCCAAACAACAATTCAAAGCTGAATTCTGTAAACAGGTGTTAGATTGTGCAATACAGTCAGCTGAAGAACATTTCATGCAGCTCAAGGAACACAGCAGTATATCTGGAATGTTGTATGATATTCCAAAACTCCTCACTATATCTAAAGAAGACCTACACCAGCAATGGAAGGCACTAGATATAGTGTTGACACATGATGACGTGCAATATTGAAGTGAGTGATTTCGGTGATGAACTGAAAGCCTTTTCAAGATACATTTCAGCAGAATCAACTCCATAGGCTGTTCTGGAATATATGTGCACAAATAAGATGATCACCCTCTTTCCAAATGCTTTTGTTGCTCTGCGCATACTTCTCACACTTCCTGCAACAGATGCCAGTGGAGAACGCAGCTTCTCCAAGCTGAAGTTAATAAAAACACATCTACGCTCCACAATGACACAGGAGAGGCTGGTCGGCCTTGCAACCATCTCAATAGAGCATGAGCTGGCCCAGACTGTGGACCTTCAGGAAGCAGTTCAAATCTTTGCAACCAAGAAGCAATGGAAAGCACCACTTTGATTATTCAAACAGATAGAAATACCAGTGTTTACTATGCAGACAAGAAAAGTTACATTTGCTGTTCAGGCGTCTGAAAGTTAAGTATTACTTAAAATTTTTGAATAAGGCATTTTAAGTTGTTCTCCTTTATTGGGGTAGGTAGCAGAGCAGTACCATGAGAGGAGTAGAACAGAAAGAAGGCAGAATTGAGACTTTCAAAGTTTTGGCCCAGGCGAGGGGGAATGGAGGCGTCATTTGTGCTCCCCGCCTCAGGTGCCAAAATGTTGTGGGCCGGCCCTGGTAGGGATGGAGATGGGGAAGGGACAGAGACAGGATAGTGATAAGGAGAGGGAATGGACAGGGATAAAATGGCAGCTTCTCCACCACTAGGGTAAAGAGAAGGTAAGTGGAACCCTCTTCCAGCCAGTTGGATGCTCGCATTTTGCATGTGCATTTCAAGTTGAATTTTGAACCCAAGATGCTCAGATACATGTTGGTGCTGTCTGGAGTGGCTCACAACCGTGACTGCCTACCTCAGGGCAGACTGTCCCCAAACTGTCTATAATTAGATTTCCCCAAGTCAGTGACAAATGTGAACTCCTGGATCACTATGCCAGTCTTATGGAGTCACAGGCAGTTCCCTTAGGCTCTCCAGTCTATCTTGCCACCCAGGACAGCTGGACATTGTGATAAAAGGTCACTAATAACAAAAATCGTATTACATTTAGGTTGCTCCCCAGTCCCAAGAGACCAGTCACTTACCCCAGATCAATGGGTACTCTGGATCTCACACCAAAGACAATGCTGGTAGCCAATTCAACAGTAAAGCAACTAAAGGTTTATTAGCTAAGAAAAGGAAATGAGCGTTACTGAGGGGCTAAAGCAGGTACAATATATGAGCAGGTGAGGAACAGTTTGTAATTCCAAACTGTGGCAGTGATGTAATAAACTGCCAGTTTTCCAAAAGTCTTTTCAGGGTACTCAGATTGTCTCTGGGGATCTGCACTTTGCATCTGGCACACTTCCCTATAAGAACCCAAAAAGTCCAGAGATGCAGGATCTGTCCTTGAATCCACCCTTACAGCTTCTTCTTGCAGAAAACAAGCTGACAGGGTCACTACCCATGTGGGCTTTCCATCTGATGACGGAGAGTGAGGAATGCATTTAGAGTCTTTGACCTCCGATCATCACACACCATGACCACATGCTTTGAAATTAGCACTTTTCCGTTAATCTTCATTTGCATGCCACAAGGCTTCTTTCTTGTTTAATGGGTTAGTTAGTTATGGGGCCATACACAATGTAAATATTCATTACTACATTATAACTAAGGCTGTGAGTCCATCACAGAGGTCACAGGTTTCATGACCTCTGTAATGGCTGGTATGGCCACTGCTGGGACAGAACCCCGGGCCAGCCACACCAGAGTAGCAGTGGTCCTGGAGCAGCAGCAGCAGTCCCAGGAGCTGCCCCTGAGGCCGTCGGAGCAGCGGACCCAGGGCCGTGGTGTCAGCCCCTGCCACCAGAGCAGGGGACAACTGTCAGCTGCCGGGGTCTCCTAGAGCAGCAGCACCCCGAGGCCCCCCCCCAGAGCAGCAGTGCCCTTTAGGTAGGGATCTTTATAGTAAAAGTCATGGGCGTGAATTTTTGTTTACTGCCTGTGACATGTCCATGACTTGTACTAACAATGCCCATGACTAAATCTTAGCCTTAATTATAACGGGATACAGATAACTGAAAACAACACAAGTAATATACCACTAGTTTTCATGAAGTTTCAACACCAAATCCACTCTTATACATTTAATAATCGTACACAAGTGAATTGGCCTGGGGCTCTGGCATGAACTGATACCTAGTCTGCCAGCATCACACCCTCTTCCATTTATTTTTTAAAATCTCATTTTTTTTAATCCACCCATGATTTGGGGGGCTCTAACTCAAGATTTCTGAATGAGAACAACAATACAGTGTCAGTGGCCTCTGTCTCAAACCACTAGAGTTACAAACTATAGCACACCCTACCAGAAAGCCTGAAATGCCATATTGCCAACAGAATACAACATTAATCCTTGAGAGAGGCCTCTGAAATCATGCTGGAATTTAAGTGTGTGCATGTGGGGGGATTTTATTGTTGAATATCTTGTAGTCATATGACAGGACAAGTAACAAATGCCAGTTTTCTACTGATATAGGAGCATTCTTTTCTAGCTGTGATAGGTCTTGAGCTAGCTGACCTTAAGGGTGTGTCTAGTCACTCAGGGCTTGGCTACACTAGAGAGTTGCAGCGCTGGTGAGGGGGTTACAGCGCTGCAACTTAGGATGTGGCCACACTTGCAAAGCACGGCCAGCGCTGCAACTCCCTGGTTGCAGCGCTGGCTGTACACCCGGTCGAGCCTCGGGTGTAGGGATTCCAGCGCTGGTGATCCAGCGCTGGTCAGCAAGTGTGGACGCCCACCAGCGCTTTTATTGACCTCCGGGGTATAAGGAGGTATCCCAGAATTCCTGTCCACAACAAACCGGAAGAAAGGGAGAGCTCGGAGTTCAGCCAAACTGCTTATTTAAAAAACAAACACAGCTCCTGTTTGCTGAGCGAGCTGAGGCAGGCAGGGGAATTACTTTGGAATGTTCACAGCTGTTTGCTTGAAGAGAGAAACAGCACTCTCACACGGCAGGGGGGGAGGGGGAAGTCCGTGTTCAGCAGTTGCTGATCTGGTCTGACGGGTATTTAGCAGTACATAATTTGCATTTAGTGAATGAGAGAGGAGTGGGGGAAGGGAGTTAGAACTTTTAAAATGATTGAAGGTAGGCACAGTCCTTAGAACTTGCAAGGCAGAGAGCTGAGAACAGTGTCAACTCCAAAAATCCATTCTGTCTGTCTCCTCAACGCTCCCTGTCACATTCCACCCCACCCCCTGCTTTTGAAAAGCACGTTGCAGCCACTTGAATGCTGGGATAGCTGCTCACAATGCACCACTCCCAACAGCGCTGCAAGTGCTGCAAATGTGGCCACACTGCAGCGCTGGTAGCTGTCAGTGTGGCCACACTGCAGCGCTGGCCCTACACAGCTGTACGAACACAGCTGTAACTACCAGCGCTGCAAAACTGTAAGTGTAGCCATACCTTTAGTCAAGGCGTGCTTTTTGACACTCATCCAAGACTTAAACGAAGACTTGGACCTCAGATCAGTGTAATTTTCTATCCCTGGTTCACTCAGTCAACTTTTATCCACCAAATATATGCCTAGTGTATTGGCATCAAGTAGTAATAGTTTAATTTATTACTGAAAAGTACTTGGATGCCACAGTGGTGTGCACAGGATAAAAGCCTATATCGAATACAACGTTTTTAAAATAACTCTTTTCCTGTTATGTGCCTAAGTAACAATCTGTTAAACAGTTATTAAAAGATGCATATATTGTATGCCACACCACCAAAAATTCCAGTCCTCTTTCAAACTCTTGAATGCCAAGTTTAAAAGTATATTGCTATGTGATAGTTCCACAAGATAAAGGTTTCCTTTGTGATTCATGCATTCCTAGGGTTCATTTCCTGAAATATATATATATGAATGTAACTAGTTGTGTCTACTGTGCATGCAAATTTCCAGTACTTGGAACACACTTATAACAAGAAAATTAAGGTCAAGCACATTTTCACAGCATGTAATTTTAATTTGTTTGTAAACGTAAATGAACAGCAAACAGGGACCTTTACATCTGCCAGTGCTTATGGTTTCTAACTAAGGGCAAAATTCTGCAGGCACCCTCCATTGTGTACACAGTTGCTAAGCAGCTCAAGTCACGTGAGGGGGAGAGTAGTGTGCGACTGGTAAGTGGAGGGGAGCCCCAGAGCCAGCGTTAAGCATAAGCAGACTAAGGCTATGGCTACACTACACAGCTTTTAGTGACATAGCTGTGCCACTAAAAGGCACACAGTGTAGCTGCTGTTTGTCAGCAGGAGAAAGCTCTCCTGCCAACAAAACACACACCCCACAAACGGCAGCGGCTTTGTCGGCAGGAGAGCGCTCCTGCTGACGAAGCGCCATTCACACCAGTACTTTTCATGGGTAAAACTTTTGTTTGTTTAACACCTCTGAAAAACAAAAGTTTTGCCGACTAAGTGCCAGTGTAGACATGCCCTAAGCAACTGCTTAGGGCCCTGAGCAGCTCAAGAGGGCCCTCTACTCACTTCTTATGATAAGAATTTACCTGTTTTAGTATTGGAGAGGGGGGAAATTCCTACTTAGGGCCCACAATGGGCTAGCACCAGCACTGGGAGCCACAGCTGGCTAATAGGTTACTTCTGCTTTGCAACATACTGGCCACTCCACATCTCCACTCTTTGTTTCTCCACACACGCCCCATACAGTCAATCAGCATCAGTACTGGCTCTAAACAGCAGCCTATTACAGCCTCTGACTGACCCCCATCCCAAAGTGATAATCTTTCCCCTCCTTTCACACCGATATCCTGTAGCAACCCTCTATCAATGCCCAATTAGGCAATAAACCTAACCCCCATTCCTCCCTTTTTCAACAAGTCTCCAATTCAGCATTTCCCACTTTCTCTCCTTTCTCCTGCTTCCTCTACGGAACCAGGCCCTTTTTTGGTGGGACGCTCATATTCCATTTACATCTACATGAGCTGGGGAATTAAAAGCCACATCTCCTCTACAAGGTAGGGTTCTATTCCTCTGTCCCAGGTCTTCACAGAGATTCTAGGCTGCACCAGAGAGCAGCATTTTGCTCTGTGTGTTGTCTGCAAAACTTTCATTCAGCTATCAAGTTATTAAGCATTTGCATTCATCCACCCAACAAAAAAGTATAACAGTATCAGAAAGTAGAGAATCCTTGTTTTAAAAACTTACCATATATACTCATTCATTAGCCCATTCATTTATAAGCCGACCCCCCAAGATGGTTAGGTAAAAACAGCAAAAACTGTATGACCCTTTCATTAGCCGACCCTATATTTCAGGGGTTGGCAAACGTGGACTCCTGGCTCATTAGCGTCAGCCACTAGCAGGCCTGAACGTTTTGTTTACCTGGAGCGTTCACAGGCACGGAGCCCCTCAGCTCCCAGTGTCCATGGTTTGCCATTCCCAGCCACTGGGAGCCACGGGAAGGGCCTGCAGATGCTCCAAGTAAACAAAATGTCCCGACCCACAAGCAGCTTACCCTAAGGGGCTGTGAGCCAAAGTTTTCCAACCCTTGCTATACTTTAAAAGCCGGCATCACAAGAAACACTCAAAAGTTTTGCTAGAATTATTTTAATGTAATCTAACGAAAAACCTGTTGTTGTTATAACAACAACTGAACAAATATGTATTCACCTTCAAAATTACAGTCGATATTTAAAATCAGTAAATGGATATTTAAAACAAGTAACTTAAAACAATATGAGACTTTAAAAAGTCTTAACACCCTTCAAAGTCTGAATCAGTTTCTGATTCACCAAACAGTTCATTAAACTTGGCTTCAGTCACAGCTCACCTGCATTGTCATCATAGATGTCAGCAGTGATGTCTTCAGACTCAGATTCCTTCTCATCATCGGCTTCTGTTGTGTCATCATCAAACGTGGCATCATCTTCTGACCCGTCAAGTGCATTCCTGATACAGCATTTCCTAAATGATTTTTCTATCATTTCCGAGGCAATAGACACCTAAGTGTCCTTGATCCACTGAGTGAACAGATTGATTTTGGCCTTCATAAGATTCGCGCCTTTTGTCAACTTCGCCATGCCTAAGCATGTCCATTGAGACCACATTGTCCATAGCCTGTCTTTAAAGGGTTTGTTTAGGCAGACATCAAGCGGTTGTAGAACTGAAGTTAAGCCTCCAGGTATTACAGCCAAAGTCGTTTTCACATTTTTGGCCACATTTTTCATCTCATCCATCTTGTGTGCCCTGAACATGTCCCAAACAAGCATAGCAGGTTTCTTGAAAAGTGCTCCTGGTCTCTTATTCCACAATTTTTCCAGCCATTCAGTAGTCCCACTTTCATCTGTCCATCCCTTTTTGTGTGCACGTACGATGACACCAGCAGGAAATTTCATGTTTTCAGGCAAGGTTTTTCTTTTAAAAATAACAACAGGAGGGAGCTTTAATTCATTTGTCAAACACAATAAAACCACCATAAAATTGATTTTTTCATGGTCAGTGGTTTTAACTAAAACTGTTTTTTCTCCAACACCAGTAACTGTTCTGTTGCTCGGGAGATCAAGTGTCATTGGCGTTTCATCCATATGTCCTATTTGTGACAGTTCAAATGAATATTCCTTTTGATATTTTATAATAAACCTTTGGAAAGATTTGATTTTTTCTTCCAGATCTCTCGGCAGCTTTTGCGCTATCTTTTTTGCTGATGAAGACAGAGATGATGACGGTTCATGAAGTGAGTACACTAACCCGCTGATGCGACAACTACTGATGGCTTTAGTGACTTGTATTTGTCGTCTTTCGACATTTGCAGAGCACGCAGACAAATTCCAGTTCTAGTGACAATGTACCCATTTTATCGACATTTAACACCACAATTATTGAGATCTTTCTCTAGCTCAGGAAATGAAGCGCACCTCTCTGGACATTTTTGCTTGCTTCTTGGCATGACTTTTAGTGTTGTTTTATTTTTTCGCCATTCTCTTACTTGCTTCTCATTGATACAGAATTCACGAGCAGCGGTGCAATTATTGTTTGCTTTAAGTTTGAACGCTGGATAAGCAGACCTTTTTCTTTTGATCTCACCGTTGTTCATTTTAAATACTAGTATGAAAACAGATTATTATTACTGCAGTTATAGATTTTGTAGGACTTTATATAGGAATGTCACCTGCTTTATCACTGTCAAATTATTGTTCTTTGTTTATTTCAAAGCAGCCCTGTAGATTGGCATGTCTGTGGGAATAACAGGTTATTTCAATTTTATTAGTGATTTCATCAATTCTGCACGTTATATTTTCATATTGGCTCAAGACTTATGAGGTCCATTGGTAGAAATGCATGAAGAGATCAAATTACACGGTAGCAGACTGATATCAGTGTTATAGTACTATCATTCATCGTATTTTTCTAATTGGCTTGTAGACATAGCATTTTGTGAATGCATGGGTCAAATGTCATGCAGATCTGCAGCACTGCCCTTTTAGTATTCCTTTCAAGCCAATCTAGTCCACTAAACAAAGCCTTTGCAACTTTAAAAGTCTGCAGTATTGACATCAATAAATGGGTCAGCAAACTTTGGCTCCCGCCTATCAGGGTAAGCCGCTGGTGGGATGTTTGTTTACTTGGAGCGTCTTTGGCATGGAGCCCCTCAGCTCCCATTGGCTGGGAACAGTGAACCGTGGCTATAGGGAGCCGAGGGGCTCCATGCCAAAGACACTCCAAGTAAACAATGTACTAGATATTCAATTCAATGATTCCATAGAGTTTAAAATCATCAAATTTTGGTGTAGACTCATTTATAAGCTGTCATCCAGTGAAAAGGAATGCTATGCCATCGTGTACGTCCTGGAAAAGCTACGCCAATACGTTTGGGGATGGCGGTTCCAGCTACAAACCGACCATGCTGCGCTAAAGTGGCTTCATACTGCCAAGGGAAACAACAAAAAACTGTTTCCATGGAGTTTAGCTCTCCAAGATTTTAATTTTGAAATTCAACACATTTCAGCAGCTTCTAACAAAGTAGTTGATGCACTCTCTCGTGAAAGTTTCCCAAAATCCACTGGTTAAAAATTGTCCTTAAAATGTAGAAAATCTTGTACTTTACATACTTAGTAGTATATATAAAGGTGCATGTGTTGTATTAATCTGTTTATTCTAAAGTTCTAGGAAGAAATCACTGCCAGTGAGGTTCCCCACTGTCTGCGGTTTGGGGGGCGTGTCATAAACAGATAGTTAAGGGTTAATGTCTCTTTTACCTGTAAAGGGTTACAAGCAGTGAACCTGGACCACCTGACCAGAGGACCAATCAGAAGACAAGATGCTTTCAAATCTTGGTGGAGGGAAGTCTTTGTTTTGTGTTGTTTGTTTGTCTGTTGTTCTCTCTGGGTTCTGAGAGTGACCAGAGGTACCTACAGGCTCTCTAATTTTCTGTTCAAGTAGTAAGTACAAGTAGAAAGGAGGTTTAGTCTTTTTGATTGTTTTCTTTATTTGCAAATGTGTATTTTGCTGGAAGGATTTTAATTTGTATTTGTGCTGGAGGGAAGGCTTCTCTCTAGTGTCTATAAGCTGAAAGACCCTGTAATATTTACCATCTTGATTACAGAGAAAACTTTTACTTTTTTCTTTCTTTTATTAAAAGCTTTTCTTTTTTAAGACTTAATTGATTTTTTCCCCTTGTTGAGGCTCAAGGAAATTGAGTCTGTACTCACCAGGGAATTGGTGGGAGAAAGGGAGAGAGAAGGGAGGGGAGAAGGTGGAATTCCTCTGTTTTAGATTCATGGAGCTTAAATCTGTATTACCTCTTGGGGAGCGGAAAAAAGGAGAGGGGAAGGTGCATTCCTCTCTGTTTTAAGATTCAAGGAGTTTGAAATCACAGTGATCTTCCAGGGTAACCCAGGGAGGGAAAGCCTGGGAGCGGCAACGGTGGGGAAAAGGGTTTTCTCTCCTTGTGTAAGATCCAGGGGGTCTGAGTCCTGGGGTCCTCTGGGAAGGTTTTGGGGGGACCACAGTGTACCAGGCACTGCAAGTCCTGGTTGGTGGCAGCACTACAAGATCTAAGTTGGTAATTAAGCTTAGGGGGATTCATGCTGGTACCCCATCTTTTGGACGCTAAGGTTCAGAGTGGGGGTTATACCATGATATAAGCTGACCCCTGCTCTTTGATGCGTCGCTTTTTTACCAAAAACATTCTGTTTATGAATGAGTATAAACAGTATATCTGACCAAGAACAGTTTAGGGACACATGCCACCTCTGCTCTGCATGTGTGGACTCAGTTAAGAAGAGCAGTAATAATAAATAATTTGTTATTTATATGGTGCCAATGCCAAAAGGCTTCTAGGTCCCTAATTATACACGTTAAGACACAATTACAAAAGAAAATAAAATTCACCAGCTAGGACATAAACAGCCAAATTAGAAAAATTTTCACCATACAAAAATATAAGTGGAGATTGTCAAAGCCATCTAAGACATCCAGACACCAAAATACCATTATAATTCAAACTAGTCCCTCTCCTAGGCTACCATGTAACCAGCTCAAATGATCTAAAAGGCATAAGCCAGGTGTTAAGGGTCATTTTCAGTTGACTTAATCTAACTCACCTGAGCTAACTCATTTGGGAAAACACAACTTTTTTGCCTATGTAGACGGAGTCTAAGCGTGCCTTGGTTTGCATGGTGATTTAGAGCACAATCCTGAATTCCTGAGGGAAACTCCTGTGCCTTGTCTTCACTAAGACACTTCAGACTTCTACCCACCAAAAGATGAAGTTCCACTTGCGCTACTACCATTTTAAAGCTATATTGTAGACAAGGTGCAGGTGTTGTAAGGTCTGTGACAACTAAGCCTGTTAGATAACTTGATGGTAAAAACACCTATAACTTGTCTGCATTATAGGTTCCACTAGCGATAGCACTGATGGAGCTACATGCTTTGTGAATTATGGGTTTGGGAAATTTATTGTATACATAAGTCATCGGTGAGGTGAGTCAATGGCATGTTTGGGTGTGCAGGGACTGTAGGCCCTGGAAGTCTCATCTTAAACACTACAAAGTAAAATTGTATGGGCCCGTTTACAAAACTAGGGTGGCATCAATCGGCCTTAGTGTAAATGAGAATCAGGCTGCGTGTGTTTTCAAGTATTTCAGATG
The DNA here is from genome assembly GCF_025201925.1 of Gopherus flavomarginatus. Taxonomy (NCBI): domain Eukaryota; kingdom Metazoa; phylum Chordata; order Testudines; family Testudinidae; genus Gopherus; species Gopherus flavomarginatus. The sequence continues at coordinate 108,006,323 of NC_066620.1, forward strand.
AGCCTAATTTGTTTCCTGCAAATAAATCCTCTAAATGCTGCAGGCATCCTCCATGATGCAGAAGAGAACCACGCAATGCAAACTATGGGGAAGGGAGAGTACCATATGGTGGGCAAACTGCTACTGGAGATCACCTATATACTTAATCTAACGAATAGGTTGGGAAGAAATTACCACACTTACAATTTGATGTTAAATCATTTAGAAGCATGCTTGGAAATTTTATCTTGATTCGATTTCTTCCTATCCAAAATGCCAGATATTTTGTTAATAGTTCTCAAAATGATCAGTTTCCATCTGAATTTTTTTTGGAGACACAAGGAAGCAAATCCACCCACTGAAGTTAGTTATGCTTTACGTAGGTGTGGTGAATTTCACCATTTTGAGCTGAAAAACCTTTGTTTATCTGATAATAGGAAAAAAAGAGCACAAAGCGACATCCCTTTGCAACGCTTTAAAGACTAATGATGACTTTGAACTTACTGAACTTTTTAAGAACTGGCTAAAAAAGATATATCCATTAAAATAAAAGCAGCTGAGTGGGGCATGATCTGGGGAAGCATTCGCTAGGAATGAAATTCACCCCTGGGCAGAAACCCAAACAAAAGCTTATGCTCCACTTACTCACTCAAAACAGGCCAACATGTTCAAGTCAGCTTTCCTTTCTTATAAGCCACAGATATATCTGGAATCAGAAGCACCGACTTCTCTGTTCAGGGGGTAGGGGGGCAAGACGCTCGACTCCTGCTCCACCCCTGGCCCCACCCCCACTCAACCCCTTCCCCCAAACTTCCACCCCGACTCTTCCCGCCTCCGCTCTGCCCTGCCTCTTCCTGTCCCCAACCCTGTCCCTCCCCACACACACCTCCTGAATGCTGCCAAAAAGCTGACCATAGGCAGGCGGGAGGCACTGGGGGGAGGGGAAGGTGCTGATTGGTGGGGATCCCAGGTGAGTGGGAGGGCTGGGGTGGAGGGGGAGGAGTTGATCCATGGGACTGTCTGTGGGTGCTGATCATCCACTATTTTTTTTCTGTGGGTGCTCCAGCCCCGGAGTGCCCATGGAGCTGGCACCTATGTTGAACTATAGTTAAAGAAAGAAGAGCAGTCCCCAGACTCACGTTTATTATAGAAGTAATTCAGATAAAAGGGATTTTATTGTATGTACAGCTCAGTAATTAAAGCATTCTAGTTTCAGGTACAAAAATTCATCCAATATGATGTGAATTCACCTACAATTCTATACATCTCACACTTTAGAATTCTGCTGAAAAAATATAAAGCTACCAATGATGCCGGTTTAGTTAGCATATAATTGTTGGAGTTGTACTGGATTACAACCCCCATCCTATCAAGAACCTCAGGAGGGTGAACACCTGCACCTGTGCAGAACCCTTTGTAAGATCAGGACTGAAATTAAAGCAGCCGAATTGAAAACATATCCAAAAGTCAATGTCTACATGTTGGAATATAGTATCTATGGTGATTAAATATGAAAAGTTGCATCACAAAAAGAAGGAAGACTTTGTGCAATGAAAGGAATTTGGGATATTTTATTAAATCTATCTCATTCAGACAAATACTTGGCATAATAGTATCTTGTGGATTTAAAACAGTTTCTCCGCATGTCCAGTACATAGTATTTAATCTGTTGCAATATGGTTTATTTTTACTGAACTGTTACTTTATTTTACTGTACTTTTTCTCCCTTTCTCCCCACCCCCAAACAAAAAAAAACCAAACAAAACCAAACCCTACATATGTATATTTTGGTGGGATTTCAATGTTTTGTTATTCTGGTTTCCTAAAGTTTTTTCTTTAATGATTTATATAATTTTGATATCATTTCATTGTTTTTTCAGTATATTTGTGTCTTTGTATATCCATTATACATACAATAATAAGTTAGTGAAGATTTAACCTACCTCTTATTTTTTATATCTGACTCTTACTTTTCATATCTTGACTGGATTTATGTGTTTGGTGTCTAATGATCAAGTTGCACTTCCTTTTTCAGGTTAAGCAATAAAATAAGCAATTGCATGTATTTTGTTTCTGATCTTGCAATTCTTTGCATGCATACAAATCACTCTATGGACAGACAGCCACAATGAAGTCAATGGCTTAGAGCAGTGTTTCCCAAACTTGAGACACCGCTTTGTGTAGGGAAAGCCCCTGGCGGGCCAGGCTGGTTTACCTACCTGCCACGTCCGCAGGTCTGGCCGATTGCAGCTCCCACTGGCCCTTGGGTATGTCCCTATGTCCCTCGGCCCACGCCGCTTCCCGCAGCTTCCACTGGCTGGGAGTCGCGATCGGCCGGACCTGTGGACGTGGCAGGTAAACAAACCAGCCTGGCCCGCCAGGGGCTTTCCCTACACAAGCAGCGTCCCAAGTTTGGGAAACACTGGCTTAGAGCCTTGTTTCATTTGTAATGAAAATAAAGTCCAGCAACTTTGTTTATCAGCTATCTTACTGAACAAGCTTTCTTTAACAGAGATAAACCAAGTCCACCGTCATAAAATTTGTCACTGGATTATACTTAAGTAGCCTCATGAATATACAATAAATATATTTAAAATGGCATATATATATATACACCTCAAACATTTTATTTTGGGAGTAAGTTCCAAAAAGGACAACATAATGATACAGAGATGCATCCAAAATTCCTTGATTCAAACAAGGCATATTTTATATTGTGCATAAAGTTAATTTTTCACATGCATATAATTGGGTAGTAATAATTTAGCTATGTATATCACTAAAAGAAACATATAAAAAATCCAGAGGGGACTGGAAATTTCTCAAGACACCATGGATGGAGTTTCTACTGCTTGACACTGTTCTGGCAACATTCCAGATTTCTCACCAAATTTAATAATGTAGCATTATTATATAATCATACCTATAACTTATGTAAGGTAAATTAGTGAAAGAATTCTAGTGCTATTAATTAAAGCCACTACCATGCCTATAAATAATATAGAAAACCTCAGATCCCGCCCCTGCAAAGAAAGAAAGTTCTATACATTAGAAATTTCATAATGGACATAATTTGTGAATTATTATGAAAATGACATGTTTATATATTAACGTCTAGTTGTAAAATAAAGCCATATTCATATAAAAATTTTAAAAGTAGCCTTGAAATAGTATTTACAAAAAGCTTTACAAAAAGTACCAAGGAATCATGACACAGAATAAGAAACACAAGAGTGATATTATTTTATTTTTATTATAGTGTCTAGGGTACTATTCAGAACTGTTTCTCTGACATGTTTACAACCTGAGAGGATGAAAGAAAGCTGTAAAACATACAGTTATTAAAAGGCTCACATATATATGTATTTCTCTCTCGCAAATGCATTAAACACCATTAAGAAATCTCACTTCATTATCCCGTAAAGAGCAATTCTGTGGTTTCCTGCTCTGTGAACTGACAAACAAATAATTGCTCCTGATTGTATTCTCAACAGCTACAGTAAGAACAGGATGATTGTGAAGCACTGTATTACCCCTTTATGGAAACGGTTGGAAGCTACAGCTGGAAGAGCCTGGGTGCAATCAAAGTGGCCCTGCCACACCCTAGAGCTGGATTATATGAAAGAGGAAGCTAAGCAAGGGTGGGGGGAAGGTAAGCCATAGTAGGTGGGGATTTTGCTCAGGCTGCAGGAGACTTAGGGTATGTCTCACTACCCGCCACATCAGCGAGCAGCAATCTTTCCAGCGGGGATCAATTTATCGTGTCTAGTCTCCTGTACTCCAGTGCCATGAGAGGCGCAGGCACAGTCGATAGGGGAGCAGCAGCAATTGACTCACCGCGATGAAGACATCATGGTAAGTCGATCTAAAGTACATCAACTTCAGCTACATTATTCACGTAGCTGAACTTGTGTAACTTAGATCAGTCCCTCCACCTAGTGTAGACCAGGGCTTGGTGTTAGAGATGTTAAGCTCAGGAGTTTTCAACCAGGTCCCTGAGGTAAGGACCTTAAGATCTGTTTGTTATAATTGCTCCTTTCCTGAAGCCTTATTAAAAGAGAACATGCTATTTTGTTAATGTATGTTGGCTTTTCTTGCCCAGGCTCTTCAAGTGAGTCTATTGCTGCTGTAATTGGGTGAAACTGAGGTGGGGCTCAACTGCAGCATTACATTGGGCTTGCAAGAGGGTGTGCAGGGACCTTTACAATGCTGTGTAAACATGCTGGTGACTCATCCTTAGGCAGAACAAATAATAATTCACACTTTTATGTGATGCCTTTCATCTCAAACTACCCTGTCTCTCTCAACAAGTCACTTGACAAAGGTGGGTAAATATTAGTATGCCAATTTTATAGATTATAAAACCAGAAGAAGCCCTTGTGATAATCTAGTCTGAAATCCTGTATAAAACAGGCTATAGAACTTCCCTGAATTAATTTCTGTTGGAATTAGAATATATCTTTTTAAAACACAACCAATCTTGATTTAAAACTTAACAGTAATGGAGAATCCACCACAATCCTTGGTAAACTATTCCAAGGATAAATGACTTTCACCATTAAAAATGGGTTTCAGAGCAGCAGCCGTTAATCTGTATCAGCAAAAAGAACAGGAGTACTTGTGGCACCTTAGAGACTAACAAATTTATTTGAGCATAAGCTTTCATAGGCTACAGCCCACTTCTTCAAATGCATACAATGGAACAGATAGTAAGGAAATATATATACACCTCTACCCCAATATAACGTAACCTGATATAACACGAATTCGGATATAACGCGGTAAAGCAGCGCTCGGGGGGAGGGGCTGTGCACTCCGGTGGATCAAAGCAAGTTCGATATAACACAGTTTCACTTATAACGCGGTAAGATTTTTTGGCTCCCGAGGACAGTGTTATACTGAGGTAGAGGTGTACATACAGAACATGAAAAGGTGGAAGTAGCCATATCAACTCTAACAGGCTAATTAATAAAGATGAGCTATTATCAGCAGGAGAAAAAAACTTTTGTAGTGATAATCAAGATGGCCCATTCAGACAGTTGACAAGAGGTGTGAGGATACTTAACATGGGGAAAGAGATTCAATCTGTGTAATGACTCAGCCACTCTCAGGGTATGTCTACATCTACAATTTTGCAGCGCTGGTTGTTACAGCTGTATTAGTACAGCTGTATAGGGCCAGCGCTGCAGAGTGGCCACACTTACAGCAACCAGCGCTGCAAGTGGTGTTAGATGTGGCCACACTGCAGCGCTGTTGGGCGGCTTCAAGGGGGGTTCGGGGAACGCGAGAGCAAACCGCGGGAAAGCAGGTCTCCTTCCCCAGTTTGCTCCAGTGTTCCCCGAACCCCCGAGCAAGCAGGTCTCCTTCCCCGCGGTTTGCTCTCGCGTTCCCCGAACCCCCAAGCAAGCAGATCTCCTTCCCCGCGGTTTGCTCTCGCGTTCCCCGAACCCTCGAGCAAGCAGATCTCCTTCCCCGCGGTTTGCTCTCGTGTTCCCCGAACCCTCGAGCAAGCAGATCTCCTTCCCCGCGGTTTGCTCTCGCGTTCCCCGAACCCTGCTGCAAACGGCGGGGAAGGAGACCTGCTTGCTCGGGGGTTCGGGGAACGCGAGAGCAAACCGGGGAAGGAGACCTGCTTCCCCGCGGTTTGCTCTCGCGTTCCCCGAACCCCCGTGCAAGCAGGTCTCCTTCCCAGCGGTTTGCTCTCGCGTTCCCCGAACCCCCGAGCAAGCAGATCTCCTTCCCCGCCGTTTGCTCTCGCGTTCCCCGAACCCCCCTGCAAACAGCGGGGAAGGAGACCTGCTTGCTCGGGGGTGCGGGGAAGGAGACCTGCTTGCACGGGGGTGCGGGGAACGCGAGAGCAAACCGGGGAAGGAGACCTGCTTCCCCGCGGTTTGCTCTCGCGTTCCCCAAACCCCCCTGCAAACCGCTGGGAAGGAGACCCGCTTGGGGGGGGATTCGGAGAACACCGGAGCAAACCGCGTGGAAGGAGACCTGCTTGATTACCAGAGAGGCTTCCTCAGGTATGCTGGGATACCTGCTTAGTCCACGGAGGTCAAGAAAAGCGCTGGTAAGTGTCTACACTTGATTACCAGCGCTAGATCACCAGCGCTGGATCCTCTACACCCGAGACAAAACAGGAGTACGGCCAGCGCTGCAAACAGGGAGTTGCAGCGCTGGTGATGCCCTGCAGATGTGTACACCTCCTAAGTTGCAGCGCTGTAACCCCCTCACCAGCGCTGCAACTTTGTGATGTAGACAAGCCCTGTGTCTCTATTCAAGCCCTGTCACTCAGTAACAGACTTAAAGGTGGCAATTTTGCACCAGAAGAGCTTCAAAACCAGACTCCAAGGAGAAACTGCTGAACTTGAATTAATATGCAAACTATAAACCATTAAATTAGGTGCTTTTTCTCTTTAAGAAAGGCACTCACTCTCCGTCCCTGAGTCTTCAGAGCTCAGACCACAGCAGCTCCAAGTCCTGAGCCAGGCTGTCCCCTCTCCCCTGCTCTGTGGAGATGGGGTAAAGGGTGTGGGAAGGGGGACACCTTGACATCAGCCCCCTCTCACCTTCCTGCACAGCCAGCAGGAGGGTCCCTGGAGCAGCTGCAGGAGCAACATGGGTGCAAAGCAGCGGGTGGAGGGCACCTGAACACATGCTGCCTGATGACTCTGCGCGCTCTGCTAATAAACTGCGCAATACTTAAATCTCTTGTGGGCGGCCACCCAGCTGTGCAGCTTACATGGAACACAGCTGTGGACACAAGAACTGGATACAGTATTCCAGTCGCAGTTGCACCAGTGCCAAATACAGATAATATAAACTCCCTATTCAAAATTCCTGTTTACACATCTAAGGGTCACTTTAGCATTTTGTGGCCACAACTTTGTGCTGGGAGCTCATATTCAACTGATTATCTACCAGAATCCCCAAGTTTTTCAGATACTGCTTGTTAGGATAGAGGCCCCGTCCTGTAAGTATGGCCCCCATTCTTATTACTAGATGGGTAGCTTTACATCTGGCAGTATTAAAATGATTATTTTTTTGCTTCTGCCCATCTTATCAAGCAATCCAGATCACACAAATCTGTGATCTGTCATCTTCATTGTTTATGATTCCCCAATCTTTGTGTCATCTGCAAACTTCATAGTGATGATTTTTTTCTTCTTCAAGGTCACCTGATAAAAAATGTTGAATGCCACAGGGCCAAGAACCAATCCCTCTCCATTCAGAAACACACCTGCTCAGTGCTTCCCCATTTACAATTATGTTTTGAGACCTGTCAGCCAGTCTGAATCCACTCAATGTGTGCCATGTTTTTTATACTGTTCTAGTCCAGGGGTTCTCAAACTTCATTGCACCATTGCTCCCTTCTGACAACAAAAATTACTACATGACACCAGAATGGGGGGGCCAAGCCTGAGCCCACCCGAGCCCTATCCCCAGGTGTTGGGGGCCGAAGTCAAACCCAAGGGCTTCAATCCTAGGTAGGGGACCTGTAAGCTGAGCCCCAATGCCCAGGGCTGAAGCCCTTGGCCTTCAGCTTCAGCCCTGGGTGGTGGGGCTCGGGCTTTGGCCCCAGGCCCCAAGAAGTCTAAACAAGCCATGGAAACACCATTAAAGTTTGAGAACCACTGTTGTCTATTTTAATCAAAATATCATGTGGTGCCAAGTTAAATTCCATATAGAAGTCAATGGTAAAAATGGTTGATGTAATATACTTAATCAACCAAACTTTAATCTCATCAAGTTTGTTTGACAAGATGTTTTCCAAACCCATGTTGATTCGTATTAATTATACTACCCTCCTTTAATTCTTTATTAATCAAGTGCCATATCAGCCATTCCATTATTTTGCCCATGATTAAAGTCAGGCTGACAGGCCTATAATTACCCAGGTCATCTCATTTATCCTTTTGATATATTGGCACAACATTAGTTTTCTTCCAGTCTTCTGGAACTTCCTCAGTGTTCAAAGAGTTATTAAAAACATTAAAATGGTAAAGCTAGATCCCCACCTAGTTCTTTTAAAACTCTTGGGTGCAAGTTATCCAGATGTGCTGATTTTAAAATGTATAACTTTAGTAGCTGCTGTTTAACATCGCCCTGAATTACTATTGGAACAAAAAGTATTTCATCATCTGATACGACTACATCATCTGTTTTTTCCCAAATGCAGAATAAAAATATTTCTGAACACTTCTTTCTTTTCTGCTCTATTAAGGACAGTTCTATCATTCCCACCTAGTAATGGATTGCTAGGATTATTTTTGTGCCTAATGTTCTTAAAAACAACAACAACAACAACAACAAGCAAACCCCAAACACCTGCTTCTTAACAACATAAGAACGGTCATACTAGGTCAGACCAATGGTCCATCTAGTCCAGTATCCTGTCTTCTGACAGTGTACAGTGCCATATTCTTCAGAGGAATGAAAAGAATAGGGCAATTTCAAGTGATCTACCCCACTGTTCACTCCCAGCTTCTGGCAGTTGGAGGTTAGGGACACCCACAGCATGAAGTTGTATCCCTGACCATTCTGGCTAATAGACATTGATGGATCTATCTTCCATGAACTTAGCCAATTCTTTTTTTTTTTAACCCGGTTATACTTTTGGCCTTCACAATATACCCTGGCAATGAGTTCCACGGGCTGATTGTGCATTGTGTGAAGAAGAACATCCTTTTGTTTGTTTTAAACCTGTTGCCTATTAATTTCACTGGGTAAACGCTGGTTCTTGTGTTAAGTGAAGGGGTAAATAACATTTCCCTATTCACTTTCTCAATACCATTCATGATTTTACAGAACTCTGTGATATCCATGATTACTCCAAGACCCTTCTTTTGTGGTAAAAACCACATGGTCACTTCCCCATGTGTTTATCTACGTGTCTGATATTTTTGTTCTTCACTATAGTGTCAACCAATCTATCTAACACTGAAGGTAGGCTTACCTGTCTGTAATTGCCAGCATTACCTCTGAAGCCTTTTTTAAAAACCTGTGTTACAGCAGCTACTCTCCAGTCATCTGGTACAGAGGCTGATTTAAGTGCTAGGCTACTTACCACACATACTTAATAGTTCTGCAGTTTCACATTTGAGTACCTCCAGAACACTTGGGCGAACAACACTTGGTCCTAATTTATCAATTTGTTCCAAAACCTCCTCTATTGACAGTTAGGGACAGTTCCGCAGATTTGTCTCCTAAAAAGAATGGCTCACGTGTGGGGATCTCCCCGACAGGCTCTGCAGTGAAGACTTATGCAAAGAATTCATTTAGCTTATTCACAATGGCCTTGTCTTCTATGAGGGCTCCCTTAGCACCTCAATCGTTCAGTGGCCCCACTGACTGACAGGCTTCCTGCTTCTGATGTAATTAAAAAATATGCTGTTAGTTTTTGTTTCTTTAGCTAGTTGCTCTTCAAAGTCTCTTAGCCCTTCTAGTTATACTTTTACACTTAACTTGCCAAATTTTATGCTCCTTTCTATCCTCCTCAGTAAGATTTGACTTCCAATTTTTAAAAGGAAGTATTTTTGCCTCTAACCACCTCTTTTACTCTGGTTAGCCCTGGTGGCATTTTTTTGTCCTTTTCCTGTTTGGTTTTTTTGGTGAGTGGGGGAGTATACATTTAGTTTGAGCCTCTCTTTTGGCAATTTGCAGGCTTTTCATCCTTGTGACTGTTCTGTTTAACTAGCTTCCTCATTTTTGTGTAGTCCCCCCTTTTTAAGTTAAATTCTACTGTAATGGGTTTCTTTGGTATTTTCCCCTCTACTAGGAAGTTACATTTAATTACATTATGGTTCTATTATCAAGTGGTTCAACTATATTCGTCTCTTGGACCAGATCCTGTGCTCCACATAAGACGAAATCAAGAACTGCCTCTCCCCTTGTGGGTTCCAGGAAAAGACACTCCAAGAAGCAGTCATTTAAGGTGTCCCTGCATCCCTCCTGAGGTGACACATACCCTATCAATATGAGAGTAGCTGAAATCCCCCCATTATTATTGCATTTTCTGCATTTCCAGCACCTCTAATCTCTCTGGCTATTTCACAATCACTGTCACCATCCTGATCAACTGTTTGGTATTATTTTCCTACTGCTATACTCTTATTACTCAAGCATGGAATTTCTGTCCACAGAGGTTCTATTGTACAGTTTGGTGCATTTAAGATTTTTACTGTATTTGACATACTGAACCCCCAACAACATGATCTACGCTGTCATTTCCATATATTTTGTACCCTGATACTATTATCCCATGGATTTATCTTCATTCCACCAAGCTTTTGCAATGCCTATTATATCAATGTCATTTAACGTCAGGAACTCTAGTTCACCCATCTTAGTATTTAGACTTCTAGCATTTACAGCTAAGCACTTGTACATTTTATCAATATTCAATTTCTGGCCTTGATGAGTTGTATTTAAATAGGACTTTTACATTTGATTCTTCCTCACAAGCTCCTACCTGTACTTCACCAACTTCTCTCCTATCTTCTTTACTGGGATATAGAGCTCCTCCTTTAATAAATTAATCTCTAATGGATAAACTGCGGGCTCCTCCGAACCTGTTGTCTTTCCCCCACCCATTAGTGTAAAAAATCATTTTTATTTGTACATGCCAGCAGTCTGGTTCCATTTTGGTTTAAGTGGAGCCTATCCTTCCTGAGCAGGCTCCTTAGGGTGACCAGACAGCAAGTGTGAAAAATCAGGGTGGGGGTTAATAGAAGCCTATATAAGAAAAAGCCCAAAATATTGGGACTGTCCCTATAAAATTGGGACATCTGGTCACCCTAAGGCTCCTCCTCTTCCAAAAGGTTCCCTAGTTACTGATAAACCTAAAATCCACCTCCCTACACCATCATCTCATGCACGTATTGAAACCCTGCAATTCTACCAGTCTTCCTGGAAGGAGCATCCCAACCATGGGATTGTTTCCCTCTGCTCCTGCATGATGTTTTCCTTCCCTGACACTTTCATCCTCCTCAGCAGCAGAAAGGCTATCAGGCTGGGGTTGTGGTCCCTCTGTTGGGTCCCTGAAAGTCTCCTCTTTGTACCTCTACATCTCCCTTAGCTCCTCCAGTTCAGCCACTCGGGCCTCAAGAGCCCATACTGTGTGTCTGAAGCCATGAGCTTCTTGCACTGCATGCATACATATACCAACTGTCCAAGAGGCAGGTAAACATATGCACTGCATTCAGTCACTATTAAATTGGATAGTCCCCCTCTCTGCCTCCCTTTGCTACTGGACTTCTTGTCCTCAACTCTGCTGGCCACTGATTTCTCCCTATGCCCCTTTGTACAATTCCTTGCTTCCCATATATATATTCATTATCATCAACTTCCACTTTCTTTCATTTTTATATTGTTTTGTTTTGTTTTAAATAGCTGCCTTCTCTTTCCCAGCTGGTTTGGCTCCTAATTATTTTCAGCTTTGTGAAATTGGCCCTTTTAAATGGTTGGGTATTAGTTGTTTGGACTTTACTCTCTTTGCACATTACAAATGTGATCAAGTCATGATTACTTATGCCTAAGCTATCATTATGATATAGTTCTGGGCTCAATTCTCTTCAACTGTCCAGAGAAATCTCTCATGCTGGATGCAACACTTTTTTGAGTTAGGAAACTTTCATCCACAACATTTAGAAATTCCAAAGATGTTTTAGTACTGTCTAATGAGATCTCCAGCATATTTCACTCAGATTTAAGTCCTCCATGATCATGCAAGTTTTTTCCCTACACATTATAGATAGGAGCTTAATGAGCCAGTCATTCTGTTCACTAGTGTGATTCGGTGGTCTTGTTTGTTACACAGGCTGCTAGCAGGGGTGTATAGGCAATTAAAGAAAGGGAAAGGGAAGCACAAAGATGAAATTCACCGCAGAGAAGGGGAGCTAAGCAAGGGGCTACACGCTTAAGCCCCATTTAAATAATGAATAGTGGTTTGCCTGGGTCTGCCACATTGTAGTGAAGTTCACTCATCGAGTGAGTTATGAAACTTGCTCAAATTCAGATATCAAGTCAATAGCAGTTAGGAACAAACTAGAAGGCACATACAGTTCCAGTCCTGTCCTCTAAACCGTAGCACCCCCTCTTAAAAAAATAATTTAAATCTTTTAAATTCTATTCTGGTGGCTTATTTAAATTAGACCAAAAGAAATTCAAAAACATCCTCTGAAAGCAAATAAACATTTTTATTGCCTCTGGCAAGGATGTGCCTGAGAATACAGATCCAAATCATGCCAGCAATGGGGAAGAACAAAACTCCATTAGGATAGTTTCAAATCACTTCAACAGCAACATTGTTTCAACAGAAATCTAGACTGTCCCATATATTTGATGAAGCAGACAATGGTAAAAGTGCCAGATGCAGGGTTTGGAAAGATCACAGGAACATAAATTTGCCACCGCCACACAGGATCAGATACCTGGCCTGGCTAATTAGTCCAACAGGAGCTAATACAACAGAGATTGGCAACCTTTGGCATGCAAGGGCGGCAGGAAGCGATGCGGGCTGAGGGATGTGCTGGCTGCTCTTCCTGCAGCCCCCATTGGCCTGGAGCGGCGAACCGCGGCCAGTGGGAGCCGCGATCGGCCGAATCTGCGGATGCGACAGGTAAACAGGTAAGCCAGCCAACCAGGGTGCTTACCCTGGCGGGCCACATGCCAAAGGTTGCTGAGCCCTATAACACAACAGGATGCTTTACTATATAGATCATTGTTGTTGTTTCTTGTAGTGCCCACAGTGTTTTAAATGTTTTGCAGGTAAAAGAAGGTACAGATATGACACCGAAAACCTTACACTTGAATGGAACAACAAAACAAAGAAAAAACTATAGAACCAATGGGTGCAATGTTACACTCTGGGATGGGCATGGGGGAGAGAATCAGTTCTTTCCTAACTCCAGTTACCCTCAATCATGGGTTATGAATATACTTGTTAGCACATTAGACATTATTCAGGACCATGTTGTTAATGAATCATAGTTATCTTTCTAGACTTTTGAAAATCTAGTCCCACTTTTGGTCTCAATTACCATGACCAACGTTAGACTTACTTTACCATCAGATATGTGCACTATTCTCAATGTATAAATTGTGGCAATACTGTATCTTGTTTAATCCTAACTGTGGTCTATAGCTGAAGGGGTGAAGATTTGATATGCAGTTGCATGATGAAAATTAGGAGTAATTTAGACCAGGACACATTTTACTAACTTAAATTTAACTGTAAGATAATTTTCTCATAACTTTCACACAAACCCAAATCCTCTTCCTTCTGCACACACTCTCCCTCATCCCAGTACCCAGAATCTACATACTTTTGCCTCATCTCCCCCACAGTTGTAGAGTGCCCTTTGTCCATAACGGGTGGCCAGAAGACACTAAGAAATCTTACCTTTGCAATAACGAAAAATCTGTTTTAAAAGAACTGGGAAAAGGGATCCCTCAAACATACATAAAATTAATCTGTGATTCTGCAGCATGATTTTCAATTATTCATACTACGAACAAACCACATTGCAAAATTTTCAGGCACTTATTAAGATAGAAGTATCAAAATGACAACTATTCATAACAAATGGCCAATCTCCACTTCCTACTATGCACTCAAACACCATTTCCAATTTAACAAAGCATTTCCAATTAATTTAACTCTGAAAGTCTAAACTGAGTGGAAGAGTGCAGATACCAAGACAAGAAATTTTACACATCCTATCATGTTTGCTCTTAAAAGTATGCCATCTGAACCATCTTCACCATTTCACTGCAGGTAACTTAGTGAGGCCTAATTAAGTTTGTGGGGTTGAAAAGCAGGGAAAATGTTGTAGCTATAAAGAAGTTTTCACCGGGAATATGGCATATTTACTTTGAACGGCATCTACCTTTACATGCCGAGAAGAGAAATTAAAGCAGAGGTGGTTACTTGCAGCAGCAGTGGTAAGCATAACTGGTATATTGTCAAAATGCACCTTCAATATTGCTCCACGAACTAGGTAAACCTTCCATTGCCGCAAGTTAAAAATTCAAGGCCAGGAAAGATTAAGAATTCATATCTAAGGAAATATTTGGGAATGGACGTCCAAATTTTATACTTGTTGGTAGGCAAAACAGAAAAATATAGATTATATAAATGGATATATCATGGTGAACAGTTCGAAAGATCATGCAGTAGACATCCATCCTCTAACCAAATGACACAAAACAAACAAACATTAATTTTGATGGCAACTGACCACCTCTCTGGGGCTTCACAGTCCATGAATTTCCCCAAAAGCTCAGCTTTTTATAAGCAGGGAACGAGCTGGAAATCTACTGCAAGGATAGAGTACAAATTAATGAACAGACAGTAGGAATGTTTTGGCTATTTAGTTTTTGCTTCAAATTCCTTTCAGCTATCGAATAGTATCATTTAATCCAAAACCATATTAAGTGCAGATACTAATAACTGGGTTAGAGGAAGCATTATGGCCAGCTATAGTCAGTTGCCTAATTTCTCCAGGTTGCAGACTGATGCTGAGACTCTTGAGCCGATTGAGAAGGAATGCCTCACGAAAGTCTGGACACGCAAAAAATGTTGAAATTTCTTGTTCAGATTAGATTCCTAACTTCACTTCTGACTGACTGCAAACCTCTCATACACCTCATAAACAGAAAGTGCTTGCACTGTGTGCCAGAGAGATGTCAAAGACACATTTTATCATCGTTGAGGTACAATCTGCAAAGAGAGTACATGCTTGCCAAGATTCTGTTGACGATATTTTGTCTAGACATTTTCTGAATGTGACTGATGCAGGGACGCTGCAAATAGTTGAGGAAATTGAAACTTACAAAAGAGCTCTGCAAACCTTAAAGCCACCATATAATATAGTGCAAGCATGCCGGAAGACATCCAAACTCTCCTCCTGGAGAAGAGTAGCCTCATTGGCTCTGATAGCATCTTATTTCCTGAAGTCAGGGAAGGTAACCAGCAGAAATGAAGAAATGTATCTTTATATGAGACACCATTAGGCCCCTTGGACATTACTAAATGTCATCAACAAGTAAAGAGGTGCCTGGTGGCTAGGAATTGGGAGACAAATCCAAGTGATTCAATTTCTTGAACCACTCAAACCAACAGTCAGGGACACATATCCTATTTAAGAAACCATTAATATTTCTCTGCTGTTAGACTTGGAAAGTGGGCCATAGAGGGTGACCCTTATGAGCTAAGGGACAGAAGTATGTGGCTGTAGTTGACTACTTTACTAGATATTTTAAAACCACACATTTACCTGATGCTCTTCGATCATGTCATGTTTAGATGAAAGAATGTGTCTGCACGGTGGGGAAGTCCACTTGAACTTGTTATAGTGGGCCATAATTTGTTGGGGAATAATTGTTATTTACTGACAAATAATACTTTTGCTACATTAAAAATAGCCTTCACCCACCTAAAGATGGTCCTGTGGTTAGAGCACTAGCCTAAGACTTGGAAGATGTGGGTTTAATTCCTTATTCTGCCACAGACTACCTGTGTGACCTTAGGTTAGGCACTTAGCCTCTCTATGCCTCTATTTCCCATCTGTAAAATGGGGATAATAATACTCTACCTCTCAGAAGTGTTGTGAGGATGAATACATTAAAGACTATGAAGTGCTTTGATAGTTACTGATGAAAAGATGTAAGAGGTAGGTATTATTTGTTGTTATTATTTTTATTAGGCCAAGGATTAGATAATAATGGTAAGGCTAAGAGAGCCAGGTAAAGGGTGAAGCAAATCCAGAAACAAGACTGTCAGTTTTTAGCTTTAGTCAATTACGGTCTGATCCAACTGCTATTAATGTAAATGGAAAGACTCCTGTTTGACTTCAGCGGGAGTTGGATTAGGCCCTTATTAATTCATGTCACTGAGTGCAGCCCAGCATCGCAGAGGGAAAAATCTAGAACAAGTCAAATAGGATAACAGAAGAGCAAAATATGCATATAAATTTCACTTTGACAAAAGGAATGCTGTTAAGACACTTCCTGAGTTGTATCCTGGTGTCTTGAGAGCAAACTTGGATAGTGATACAGGTTATATAACATACATGACAAACTTCTAGGTTTTACACAGCTATGACCAAGGTAAGTAAATTCTGGAAGAACAGAACATGTTTGCAGCTCATCCTAGATCCAAGAAATGGCTTTCTACAACTTATCACTCTAGAGTCAGTCTTACCCAGAGACTTAGATGGTAAGTTCTTTAGAAGGATCCTTCTTCTGTTTGTACTCACCCTAGCACAATAGGGTCCTGGTCCATGATTAGACCTTCTAGTCACCACAGTAATACAAATAAATAATAAATAATAAGGACAATTCTGCTTCTGCTCTAGAGGAATTATAGACAGAAGCAGCAATGCAGCCAGACTTGCCACATTGAGATCATTAGATAGCATCATCAATAATTGATTCCTTTCTAAATGCTGTGATCAAAACTTACAGAGAATACCTGAACATTGGAGAAACTCTTATATCAATGCCAGATGGGGCAAAATAATCTCCACTGTACTTCATACTTTGTTGAATACTGTCTTAAGTTAATTGCAAATAGTTTAAGAAATAGCATTGCCAACAACTCAAAGTTTAAAGGAATTGTGTGGGGGAGACACATAATTCAAATATCCTGGTTTAAATTCTACTGAGAATTCCTGATCTTATAAGTGTAAACTATTTTTTCAACAATACCATACTACATAGCTTGAAAGTTTAGATGTTAATTTAACATTACATAAGCTCTAGCTTAATTTTAAAATATTAACATTTTAAACAATATAAGCTTGTTATCTCTTCAATAGGAAAAGACCAAAACAAAAACAGGTCTGCATTTGTAAAGTACAATGAAAAATTAACATATGTAAAAATAGATCTTCTTCGATATAGACAATTGTTTGGGCCGAGCCCACACCTACCTACTGTCAAAACTAAGAATAAGTTTAGCCACCTCATGCACTGCAAACACCTGTAACTGGCACATGGCCTTAAACACAAAAATTCTCTTCTTTAGATAGAAGAATGGAATAAATGCTCCTACCCAACCAGAAAAATCTAGATCCTGATTAATCAGTGTAACAGTGTTACAAAATCTTGCATCTGGCACCTTGACCCCAGCAAATCACATAGATTTTAGGGTCTAAATTAAAAATTCTACCATCTAAAAGACACACATTATCAGCAGCTGGTGCAGTAAAAGTAGATACGCTTGTGCTCTATTTAGTTGGGAGAATTTGAGTTTGAGCCCAAAAATTAATGGCATTGTACTGGTACAGATTTCTGCTGTGCTCTTGTATCGGGGTCTAGACTTTTATGGTGGCCTGGTAGTGGTATAATGTCTTGTCTAATTCTATCATCTCATTTCTGGATTCAGCAGGGAAATTACTGGGTCCAGGTGCTGCATATGAGGCTTGCCATTGTATTGTACCTGGCTACATCAGGATCTGTTTTTTCCCCCTGCTGGACTAGGTGCATCAACATCTATCTGTTTAGGCAGTATGATTATGGAGTTCAGGGATACAATTTTTGAAGTCAGCATGGTTGAAGTGCTGGATATGGGTTTTCCTAGTGGTCTTATGCCATGATAGTAAGGTCTGGATCTTTGCGCTGAACTTCAAGGAGAAACCTGTCTAACCCAACAGGTGCACTGGTGGGTTTGGAGGCAAAAACTGGCTGAATCTGGTTACCAAATGTGTGGTTTGTGGCACTTTTACCTCACCTGTGTTAGGCTCAAGATTATTCTAGTGGGCCAGGCATGGCAAGTCATGTTCCTATTTTGATAGTATGTTTTGTGGTTTGGGGGCCAGCATTATAATCTCCTATATTTTGTTTTAGGAAAACTATGTTTAACATTTCTGTTGACACAAACATGGCTGCTGTGGCCCGTTTCAATAAAAACAACAAACAGGCTACAGGAGTTTGTTTTTTTTTAAATCCATCCGGTATTGTTGCTGCTTTATTGCTTGATTAGCTCTTTTCAGTGTCACCCATTTAATGAGTCACAAAAGGCCAAGTTCTTTTTTTCCTACACACAAGGTCGCCTAATTATGATGTTCTCATGGGGGAAGTGAGACTAGGGAGACTCATGCACAAGGGCGCTGAAACGCCTGTGCTCGAACATTACAGCCTGGCCAGCGACTCTCCTGCCAGAGCTCCCAGAGACACATTCACGCCACTTATCAAGTGCACACACAGGAGGAAGCAGCTTAGGCTGGGACGCACCCGCAGGCTGGGGGCGAAGGTGAGGGCAACTTACCAGGTCTATGAATGTCAGAAATTTCCAGCTCCCTCCATAGGTCTGATGCGCTGGCATGTCAATGGCGTTGTAAGCGCACAGGATGGAGAAGTAGGAGAGGAGGATGGCGACTCTCAACACCTGGCAGGGCACGAGCGCCATGTCGCCGCTTTGCAAGCGGGGCCTGCAAACTGCAAGACAGCGGCGGCGCGCTTCCCGCGCGGCGGCGCGCCGCGTTCTGCCCGGGGAGGACGCGCGAGCGAGCGCGCGCCTGGGTCTCCCCTAGTTCTGTGCGCGGGGGACGCGCCCGGCCCCGGGGAGAGCGGGCTCAGCCGGAGCCCCTCAGGCTACAGGGTGCTTCCCGGAGCAAAGGTGGGCGGGGAGAGGAGGAGATGTTGGAGGAGGGGTTACCATGACAATCTACTAAACCTGCCCTCAGCTGCTGCTGCTGCTTCAGCGGAGAGACCCCTGCAGCAGGTGACCCCCTCCACCTCTGGGGCTGTGTGAGTGTGGCTTGTTGTGTATTCGTCTTGTCAGCGCTACAAAAAACGAGCATGGGGTGACATGCAGAAATAAACATGGGCAGGGTCATTATCCTCTAAAGCCTTGCATTTTCACCCGCGCTGCCCCTGCACTTACGTGACCCCGGCTGACTACAGAGTCTGAGCACCTGTTCACAAACGCTGGCATACACCCATGCATACACCTGAGCACACGTGCACAGGCTTACATGAAATAGAGAAACTTGCTAGCGTGCATGCACATATCCTCACACTCGTGCATGCACAAGCATGTGTGTGTACATATGCACAAGCATTTGTGTGTACATATACACGCACTTGTGCACACATGCTCAAAGATACACAAGTGAACAAATGAATACACATTTTGATATGTTCACACACAAACATGCTCCCACACAGCTTGCTCTCACATCTACACATAAGAGTGGATGAGTGTGAATATGGATGATATACCCTGTGTCCATGTAAAATAAATAAACATATTTTTAAATGCATGGTTGCATGCATTGCTTTTGGTCTTACGGAATGGTGATTATGAACCTCTTAGAAATGTATATTTATTTTTCTTATCTACAGATCAAATTTTAAAATATTAAATCATAATAAAATGGTGTTTTACATATTTGCTTTTAGGACAATTGTAGTTCCATGCAGGCAATATTGCCTGAATGTTTTAAAGATTGCTTAGTTTGTTTTAGTCTAGGAGATTAGAGCACAATAGATGTATATATGTGATTCAATGATGTAAAGAACCAATGACACTAGTTTTGTTTTTAAACGTAAGTCATTGTTTTATTAAATATTTGGATCTCCTTCAGCGAGAAGAATATAAATTACATACATTCCCAGTTTGCCTTCCAGTAAGTGCTGTTGGATATCAGTTGCATCAGACTGTGGGCAGCAGATATTTTTTAAGAGGTCAGATGACTAAGTTTTAGCCAACCAAATATGGGGTCAATTTATGAAAAGACAACATAGGCATTTCCTGTGGTCCATTTAAAACAGGTGTCCACTCCAAATAGTCTGTGAGTCACAGGGTACTTCTGTAGTGGGGGGCTTGAGAGAAAGCAATGGGTAAATAATATTTTGTTCATAGTCCTGTTGCAGAGAATTGGAGTTGAACAGATGGACAAAAGATTAAACCTGCTAAAAATATAAATGTGCTCTAAGTGCCTGATTGTGCTGCTGAAGTCAATACTCTTCAACTATCCCCCGATACAAGGATGGTGTCTGCCAAGGGGGTTCATTGGTGGGTTTTTAAGTGGCAGAGGAGCCCAATTCATGCCCTGCAGATTTTCCCACAGAAGTGAAAGGTGTAATCTTGGAGGAGACATAGTTGTCAGCTGGACTGTTGTGCCCTTTCTCTCCTCCTTTGTTGCTTCTCTGTCTCATGAGCATGTCTGTTCTCCTCAAAGTGAACTGTGGCTTGGCACATGGTGTAGTGACACTGTGTTCTGTTCTTCGCCGAGTCCTCCCTGTTTGTTGGGTTGATGCCTCCCTTTTTAAGGTGTACTTTCTATATGTCTTTGAAGCACTTAATACTAGCTTTACCATTGATTTCAATTATTTCAGGATCAAGCCTTAAATATCCCTTATGTAAATGTAATGCAGCATTGAATAACAGTCCCACACTTGTACTGTAGAGTAAGTAAGCTGTAGCTTTTAGGACCATTGCTGTATAGCAAGTAATCTTTTTTTTTAAAAAATGAGACCTCCAGATCCTAAATGTTTACTACCAGTAAGTAGACTTTCCACCTATGTGTCTATAAACCAAATTCTTGAATGAATGAAAGAAGTGTTAACAGCGTGCTCTCTGTAAGCTCCTCAGAGCAGGGATCCTGCCTCCATCTGTGTATTTTATTGCACCAAGCATTGTAACTATACTTTAAAAAAAAACTCATAGTATTTTTATGATATATGATAATGATGAGTTCTAAAAAAATGGCCTTGTGTGGATTTATTTATTTTAACACTGTCACCGGGTAAGCTAGACTTTTAGGGGGTTTGAGACCCAGCTCCAACCTGTGCCTTGGTTTCCCCCTCCCCACTCACATGCTTTGAGAGGGGTCAGGTTATTGCAGTCTAAAAAGGAGGCTGCTATAAAAGCGGCATCTTTCCCTCTCTACAGGGAAGACTAGGGTTGAGACAATATCTGGGCCATGCTGGTCCAGAGAGGAGGTGGAATGACCTGGGAAAGAGATGGATGTTCAGGAGGAAAAGGCCTATGAAGAGGCAGGACGTAAAAAGACCCTGGGACAGGAGAATTAAGAGAATGACAATGCCTGGGGTAATAGTGTGAGTTGAAGGTTTAGTATTGGGAACAGTCTTTGCTTAGGGACCACAGGAACTTCTGGAGAGGGTAGGAGAAAACACTTTTCAACTCCTGTGTCAGCAATGAGGAGTCCAGTCCAGGGCAGACCCTAATGAAGAAAGGACTAGAGGCTGAGCTGAAGTTGGGCAGGCAGGGGTGGACAAAGAAAAGACTACTGAGGCTGGGGCAGGGACAAAGAGGTTTTTGTATTTGGACTTCTCTCTCACCCTGAATGGGCAGGTCTGTAAATGAGTTTGAGTGGAAGAGTAAATATCAAATGAGTCTGCCAGCCCAGCAGGGCTATTGTTGAGGGAGGAAAACAGGCAGCAGCTGTGTCTGGGCAGGGTGAGATAAACTACTACTGCAGACACCATAGGTACAGGCCTCCATTTACAATCAATACCTGAACAAACAATAAGGACTTGGTGCTCTTTCCAGTGCTCTTGGTGCTTTTTCTTGGTGGAAGGAAGCAGAGAACTGGTGTAGGGTTAGGACGTGGGTGGCCAACCTGAGTCTGAGAAGGAGCCAGAATTTACCAATGTACATTCCCAAAGAGCCACAGTAATACATCAGCAGCCCCACATCAGCTCTGCCCCTGCTCCCACTCTCAGCACCTCCTGCTCTCTGGCAGCCCCTCCCCCTCCTTCTCTCCCGATCAGCTGTTTCATGGTGTGGAGGGGGAGGAGCGATGGCATAGCAGGCTCAGGGGAGGGGGTGAAAAGGGGTGGAGTGAGGGCAGGGCCTGTGGCAGAGCCAGGGTTGAGCAGTGAGTACTCCCCAGCACATTGGAAAGTTGGTACCTGTAGCTCCAGCCCCAGAGTTGGTGCCTGTACAAGGAGCCGCATATTAACTTCTGAAGAGCGGCATGTGGCTCTGTAGCCACCCTGTGTTAGAAGAAGCAATAGCTCTGTGACATGCTCCCTGCTCTTACAACAATCAGTGGAGGCTTCTTCATCATGCATTCTTGGTATTTGAGCTTTGCAGTGTGGGAAGGGATAGCTGGGGAACCGCCAATCTCTGTGACATGCTCTGTGGGGTCCTGGTAGATATTCTAGAGAATTAATGCAGCTTCAAGATCTCTGCCTGTACACCCTTGAGAGGGGAGTATGGCTCAGGTATGGACAGGGAAACCAATAGAAGCATGGCTTCAGCAAGTGCCAAGCTGCCCTGGAAGTACAATAAAGGGGATTGATTTCATGCATAGAGGTCCTGGGTCTGCAAGATTTACTTACAAATTCTTGAGCTGTACAGGGTTTAGATCTCCTATCCCCGGCTTTCTTCATCGGCCCTCAAGGCCTCCTCAATTAGCATGCAACAAAAACTTTGAGAGTCTGACTTCCAAGTGTTTCTATGGACTTTTCTCTTTTCAGTCCAATAAAGATGAGTGTTTTACTGGTTTCCCCTTTATCTTGCTGTATACCTGTAACTTACCAATGGTTAAAACACCTAAAATGTAAGTACCTTCTAACCAATGTGAAAATCATGAAAAGATACATATATACATGTAAAATGTGATACATAGGGCTGGCCCTAGAATTTTGAGCGCCTAGTATATAATGTATTGTGCAGGGTCTCAACTGGATTCCCATGATTCACACACACTCGCTCATCTGTAGGTGGGAGAGTTTGGTAGTTTGTTGAGTCATGTTTGTCATTCAGGGGATAGGGAAGGGATTTAGAAACTGGGGGAGGAGAGTCAGAAGGGTTGCTATTTCTGGCATGGGAGGAGATTGATGGATTCCATCTATTAGAAGAGTTGTCAAAAAGCTTGTCAACAACAGTAGGGAATGGTTGAGTGGGCCACTGATTATATGATATCCATGATAAAAGTGCAAGGCCCTCTGAGGTGGCACATACAGCAATAATAATTTGAGCATGCTGTTTTACTGTTTTGACAGTATCAAATGTAACTTCTTAGTCTCCATGTTTTAATCTACCTTTAGATGGCTTTTAACAGAAGCACATTCTTGGTGATGATTTTCTTTATAGGATCATCCAGTGAATTTCTGGGCAATATTAGGAGTGGTGAAGGTAAAATACCCTCTTACTTAGAATTTGGTGGTAGATGGTATTTGCATGCTGACGTGAGATTTGGGCAAGGGAGTTCCCTTTCTTTCTTTCTTTCTTTTTTTCTGTATTAGGGAACGGTGAGTCTAAATGGAAATGTATTATCTACAGAGTACTCTGCTACAAACAGTTGGCCTCCCTCAGTGGGTAGTACACAAATTATTTGAATTCATAGGAAATTTATCAGAATTGCCTCATCACAATGTGTTCATGCTGATGCTCCTGATGATATTGCCATTTCTAGTGCCTGAGGCTGAATGCATGTAATCTGCCAAAGCAAACTCTCTTGGAAAATGGCGTACACTACACTTCAGTTCGATAAGAGTGAAGGTGGGGAAAGGAGGATTTTCTTACAATGGACACAAAAAGGTGGTTGCTGGCCATATTAAAAGTGAAAAAGGCACTCAGAAAAAGCCTGCTTGTACCTGCTATAGTGAAGACATTTTTTAGAACTATTACATGTCAAATATACTTTATCCAGTGACAAAATCCTGCTGTTTTTACTTGAGTAAGGGTAATGGGACTTTTTGCCTGATTAAAAAGTGCAGGATTTGTCCCAATGTCATCAGCAAAGCTGCTCACCTCATTCACCTAAATGAAACTTGACTTCAAAGTCTACTGTAATTGGGACCATTTAAATGCTAATATTAAGCATTAGACTGAACATAAAGAAGTTATCTTTCTCTTTACTTTTCTTAAAAGAAAACAAGAAAATGCACCCTGTAATGCTGTAAATGATTGCCCAAAGTGGAAGGTGGGGAGAGGGAGAAGGATGGCTATGCTGCTGCTATGAGAAAGTTTAGTTTGTTTAATTTTTGTCTTCAGTATCTAAACACTTGGTTTATGTGATGCTGTTTACATATGCAATGACTGAGCATGTTACTGGTAATGTAATTAATGGATTTAAGACTGTCACTATCTGTCCGAAGAGCATAGATGTCAATCAAATATGTTTTGCATTGGTACTGTACAGTATAAATACACACTAGCAATGGGGAAGGGATTAGAGGCAGAGACAACTCCTGTACTATTCAAAGAAAAGCCAAAATGGAAAAATATACAGTAACAACGTTTCCAGCGCTCAGGTTTCTGGTTAAGTTGGATGTTAAGTTGGTTACATTTTCAAAATGTCTTAAGAAAAAGCAGCTGAAAACCAACAGCAGATTGCTGCTCACCCTCTGCCAGCTCCTGCTCTCTCAATAAGAGTGGCTGCCTAGCAGCAAGCCACATCTTGTGGTATGCTTGTACCACCTGCCAGATAAAGGCAGCAGCAGCAAGGGTCACTCAATCATCGGCTGGAAGCTGTTCTGTCCGCCTAGGTTTGTACATAGTGCTCATGACCGTGCATCTGTTACCCAACTTGCTGCTACTGTTGTGGCTGTTGCTTGTATCCCTTTCCTCCCTAACTGGTACTGCTGTCTGATGTTTTTCTGTGCCAAGGCTCCCTGTCATTACTCTTTTGACACTGTGAGGAGATGGTTCCATAGGGTATTTGTCCCAGTTATTGATGCTTCTCACTTCCTCTGATGTAGTATCTGGCCACACTTTGATCCATGTTCTGGGGGGGCTAAAACATGTAGGAGCAAGAGACCTTTATGTCCCTTGAGTACCTCCATTTTACTGCTTTCTACTGTTTCCTTCTTGCTGCTGCCTATACTGAATGATCAAGTCACTGGCTTCTTGACTCACTTAAACTCTCCCTGCCTAATACTCTCATTCCTATACACACAAAGCCAGTATACATAAGGGAGATGGGTGAGCACTTTGGTGTGAATACGCTCCTTTACTTGCCTGCCATCTATCTATAGTCACACAACTGAAAGCATCTCCTGAAACACTCTTGCAAACCAAAGCCATGTTCACAGAAAAGTGAAAAAGGAAACATAGTTACACTGTGGGAGGATGGACAGCTCAGTTGTTTGAGCATTGGTCTGCTAAACTGAGGGTTGTGAGTTCAGTCTTTGAGGGGGCCATTTAGGGATCTGGGCCAAAAATCTGTCTGGGGATTGGGCCTGCTTTGAGCAGGGGGTTGGACTAGATGACCTCCTGAGGTCCCTTCCAACCCTGATATTCTACAATTCAATTTTTTAATTGCAAGTTGGATTTAGCAAATACGTTTGCAAATAACTTTTTCCACTATTTGCTCAATTCTCTATATGCATGTGGTCTGATGATCAGTTAATTGAACCTGATAACAGTCCTGGAGTGGAACACTCTGTTCTTTCTCCTCATCACATAGTCTGTTAGGAATGACATGTGATTGTTAAGAATTTGTAAGTATAGTGGTGAATGGTGTACCTGGAGACGAGAAGCCAGGAAGTCAGAAGACTATGTCTAGGCTGATCTTCAGGTGAAAGCCAGCTGTGCTAAAATTTTATATTCAGTTTCCCAAATAATCCCACCACAAATAAAGATGAATAAATTAACTTTTAATTAGTAATTAACTCATCTACATATCTTTTTAAAAGAAATTCTCCCACCCTACTGGTTTATACTGAAAGGTCTGTAACTTTCTCCTGGTTCCTGCATTATGAGCCTCACAGCTTGCTGGGCTGGGATAAAAGTAAAAATAAGTCCATAGTGTGACACTTACATAGCAATCATTTCTGTACATAACAAGTGAAACATGAATAGTTCCTGCTTCCCCGGCAGTGTGTCTGTTGCATAGTTTCTCTGAGTTGCAGAACAGGATCCAAAAGGATAAAAATTGGTCCAGTAAAAGACTAATGACTGACAGCGAAGAAAGGCTATTGACTAGTGCATTGAGCAAATGATTGGCAGATATGAGCGCCTGAGTTCACATCTCAATGCTACTTGCTCACTGCGTGGACTTGGGCAAATCACTTTGTCTTATTTTCGCCTTCTGTAAAAGGAGAACATAATCATACTTATCTCATAGATTTATTTTCAGAATTACCTAATCTATTTAGGTAGTAGGTAACATTATTACAAATGTTAAGAAAATGCTGCTTAACTAATAGAATGAGAAGTTAGAACTAAGAGAAGAAGATGGATATATTATGGCTTTGCTGGACATAGCCTCATAGGAGGGAGTAGCCTATAGTCTGCGAAAATAAGTGATGTATTTGAAAGCCTTGAGGGACCCATCTTAGAGTATGTTATCTCAAAAATCTGACTAGTTGTTTTCTATCACAAAACTAACATGAGTAGGAAGCATTTCAATACTTGCTAGAGCTAGTTACAAAATTTTAAGATTTAATTTAATTTGTTTTTTGGCTATAATTTTGATGGGGGAGGGAAACAAAATCTTTATGAACATTTTTGTGAAAATTACATCCCATTTTTTAACCAGCTTCAATGCTTGTATCTCTCTCTCTCTCTCTCTCTCTCTCTCTCTCTCTGTATGCCCTCTGACCCACCATCACCATAGTATCTGAGGAACTCTCAACAACGTCGTGAGATAAGGAAGTATTTTTATTCTCACAGGAGACCTGAGGTATCCTGCCGTATCCAAAACCTGTTCAAGTCAATGGAAAAAACAACCATTTAACTTCAGTGGGCTTTGGATCAAATCACAAAACCATCCATCCATTCTACTGTATCTAAAAAAAAAACCCCACACTTTTTTGCCATTCTTCTATATCTGACACCTTTTTTTCCCTTTACAAAAAGTGCAGTCATGAGTCTGCACCAACAAAGTATAGTTTTTAAAGTGTACATGGACTGATGGAACTTTTTGTTCTTCCTCTTGTTATTTAGCACTTATAGCTATCTAATTGCATCCATTACATTTTCTGACAGTCTATATACTGGTATGGGGTTACATAAGGTAGAATTAGCTAAAAGATTGATGTGATATGGACACTGGCAAAATGAGCACAGACGTGTGCATGGAATTAAGTGGCAGGCTGCAACTTTTATTAAACTTTAATACAAGGGAGGGGCACTACCTGACCATAGACTTATAGACTCATAGACTCTAGGACTGGAAGGGACCTCGAGAGGTCATCGAGTCCAGTCCCCTGCCCTCATGGTAGGACCAAATACTGTCTAGACCATCCCTAATAGATATTTATCTAACCTACTCTTAAATATCTCCAGAGATGGAGATTCCACAACTTCCCTAGGCAGTCTATTCCAGTGTTTAACTACCCTGACAGTTAGGAACTTTTTCCTAATGTCCAACCTAAATCTCCCTTGCTGCAGTTTAAGCCCATTGCTTCTTGTTCTATCATTGGAGGCTAAGGTGAACAAGTTTTCTCCCTCCTCCTGATGACACCCTTTTAGATACCTGAAAACTGCTATCATGTCCCCTCTCAGTCTTCTCTTTTCCAAACTAAACAAACCCAATTCCTTCAGCCTTCCTTCATAGGTCATGTTCTCAAGACCTTTAATCATTCTTGTTGCTCTTCTCTGGACCCTCTCCAATTTCTCCACATCTTTCTTGAAAGGTGGTGCCCAGAACTGGACACAATACTCCAGCTGAGGCCTAACCAGCGCAGAGTAAAGCGGAAGAATGACTTCTCGTGTCTTGTTTACAATACACCTGTTAATGCATCCCAGAATCACGTTTGCTTTTTTTGCAACAGTATCACACTGTTGACTCATATTAAGCTTGTGGTCCACTATGACCCCTAGATCTCTTTCTGCCATACTCCTTCCTAGACAGTCTCTTCCCATTCTGTATGTGTGAAACTGATTGTTCCTTCCTAAGTGGAGCACTTTGCATTTATCTTTATTGAACTTCATCCTGTTTAACTCAGACCATTTCTCCAATTTGTTCAGATCATTTTGAATTTTGACCCTGTCCTCCAAAGCAGTTGCAATCCCTCCCAGTTTGGTATCGTCCGCAAACTTAATAAGCGTACTTTCTATGCCAACATCTAAATCGTTGATGAAGATATTGAACAGAGCCGGTCCCAAAACAGACTCCTGCGGAACCCCACTTGTTATACCTCTCCACCAGGATTGGGAGCTACTAATAACTACTCTTTGAGTACGGTTATCCAGCCAGTTATGCACCCACCTTATAGTAGCCCCATCTAAATTGTGCTTTCCTAGTTTATCTATAAGAATATCGTGCGAGACCGTATCAAATGCCTTACTAAAGTCTAGGTATATCACATCCACCGCTTCTCCCTTATCCACAAGGCTCGTTATCCTAACAAAGAATGCTATCAGCTTAGTTTGACACGATTTGTTCTTTACAAATCCATGTTGGCTATTCCCTATCACCTTACCACCTTCCAAGTGCTTGCAGATGATTTCTTTAATTACTTGCTCCATTATCTTCCTTGGCACAGAAGTTAAACTAGCTGGTCTGTAGTTTCCTGGGTTGTTTTTATTTCCCTTTTTATAGATGGGCACTATATTTGCCCTTTTCCAGTCTTCTGGAATCTCCCCCGTCTCCCATGATTTCCCAAAGATAATAGCTAGAGGCTCAGATACCTCCTCTATTAACTCCTTGAGTATTCTAGGATGCATTTCATCAGGCCCTGGTGACTTGCAGGCATCTAACTTTTCTAAGTGATTTTTTACTTGCTCTTTTTTTATTTTATCTTCTAAACCTACCCTCTTCCCATAAGCATTCACTATATTGGACATTCCTTCAGACTTCTCAGTGAAGACCGAAACAAAGAAGTCATTAAGCATCTCTGCCATTTCCAAGTCTCCCGTTAATGTTTTCCCCTCCTCACTGAGCAGTGGGCCTACCCTGTCCTTGGTCTTCCTCTTGCTTCTAATGTATTGATAAAAAGTCTTCTTGTTTCCCTTTATTCCCATAGCTAGTTTGAGCTCATTTTGTGCCTTTGCCTTTCTAATCTTGCCTCTGCATTCCTGTGTTATTTGCCTATATTCATCCTTTGTAATCTGACCTAGTTTCCATTTTTTATATGACGCCTTTTTATTTTGTAGGTCATGCAAGCTCTCATGGTTAAGCCAAGGTGGTCTTTTGCCACATTTTCTTTCTTTCCTAACCATCGGAATAGCTTGCTTTTGGGCCCTTAATAGCGTCCCTTTGAAAAACTGCCAACTCTCCTCAGTTGTTTTTCCCCTCAGTCTTGATTCCCATGGGACCTTACCTATCAGCTCTCTGAGCTTACCAAAATCCGCCTTCCTGAAATCCATTGTCTCTATTTTGCTGTACTCCCTTCCACCCTTCCTTAGAACTGCAAACTCTATGATTTCATGATCACTTTCACCCAAGCTTCCTTCTACTTTCAAATTCTCAGTGAGTTCCTCCCTATTTGTTAAAATCAAGTCTAGAACAGCTTCCCCCCTAGTAGCTTTTTCAACTTTCTGAAATAAAAAGTTGTCTGCAATGCAGTCCAGGAACTTATTGGATAGTCTGTGGCCCGCGGTGTTATTTTCCCAACATATATCTGGATAGTTGAAGTACCCCATCACCACCAAATCTTGGGCTTTGGATGATTTTGTTAGTTGTTTGAAAAAAGCCTCATCCACTTCTTCCACCTGATTAGGTGGCCTGTAGTAGACTCCCAGCACGACATCACCTGTGTTTTTTACCCCTTTCAGCCTAACCCAGAGACTCTCAACACTTCCATCTCCTATGTCCATCTCCACCTCAGTCCAAGTGTGTACATTTTTAATATATAAGGCAACACCTCCTCCCTTTTTCCCCTGTCTATCCTTCCTGAGCAAACTATACCCATCCACACCAACATTCCAGTCGTGTGTATTATCCCACCAAGTTTCAGTAATGCCAACAATGTCATAGTTGTATTTATTTATTAGCACTTCCAGTTCTTCTTGCTTATTACCCATACTTCTTGCCTTTGTATATAGGCATCTAAGATACTGGTTTGATCTTGCCTCCCAGCTTTGCCCTGACCCTCCTTTCTCTCTGCTATTATAGCCCATTCTCCCTCCTGTTTCCGACCCATCTCCCAGGTCTTGTTCCCCACTTACCTGTGGGGTTTGCTCACCTGTCCCCGTCGAACCTAGTTTAAAGCCCTCCTTACTAGGTTAGCCAGTCTGTGTGCAAATAAGGCCTTTCCCCTCCTCGAAAGGTGAAGGCCATCTCTGCCTAGCAGTCCTTCCTCGAATAGCATCCCGTGGTCGAGGAAGCCAAAGCCCTCCTGGCGACACCATTTTTGCAGCCAGGCATTCACCTCCACGATGCATCTCCGTCACCCACACTCCCCTATACCAGGTGTTTAAGTGGTTCCAGTGTGGGAGTTGAAGGGCTCCTTACCATATAACCCATTAACAGGGACCAAACTTACAGGGCTTCTTACCATATAACCTGTAACATGGGGTTGCTTTCCTTAGTCTACCCCCTCAGGACTCAGCTCTCTGAGTTCTAGTACCATTCCCACCATGAGGGGGACAGAGGGTACAGCAGGGTGGCTCTCGAGGGCCACAAGGTTTGACCTCAACCCATGAAGGTCCTTATGACATAAGGCTCAGCACCAAAATTACAGGTATTTTTACCCCTGGGAGCTTCTTATTTTATTCTTTTGACCACACTGGAAACCAGCTGCAAGTAGGATTGAATAAACATCATCACCCCAGTACCTCAGTCAGGTACTAAGTGTGTTCCCACTTAACCCACTGTGGCTTGAAGGTGCTGTGAGAAAGGCAAAAAGCTCCTTGGTCCTCTGCCCATTGGCCCATGAGAGAAAAAATTGCTTCTTGACCCCCTAAATAGGTGATCAGCAATGATAAGCAAGGTTCTCATTCCCAATTCAGGTGGGTAGGTTGGGCTGCTAGAACAGCCCATTTAGCCCTTCACTGGACTAAATCCTGGGAATTGGGGAATGCCGGCCAATCATAACCCTTCTCTCCCAGCTGGCCAGTGGTTCCAGAGTCTCCCACGGTGAGGAGCTACGTATTGTCCCTTGGCAAGCATCTCCCTCCTTTGCTGCTGGACTTTCCCCCTTTCAACTCTGGCCTCATCATTTCCCCCAGCCATTGATGTGGCTGGGTGACATTTAGAGGTGGGGAGCATGCAACCTTCTGATATAAGAAAGAGCAGTTTCCATAGCTCTGTAGCCTGGAAATTTGGTTTCCTTCAAGGGCCAACAGGCCTGAATGAGCCTTTATTGATCCTACCACAGGCATATTTACACAGGGAAAATTGCTGGTATGTTGGATGTAGGGTAAACTGGAGGTGAACATGAATAAATCAGCTAATATGAGTACAAATTTCAAATAGGTAACTACACACCTAAGTATTCCCAGACCTAAAGTAATTTTTAAGTGCTTTACATATTGGGAGTAGTTAACTCTAAGATACATTTAGGCTGTTTCATTCTACCATCCATTTCCTCTACCTCTTATGAAGTTGTTTTTTAGATATTCCCACAAAATGTTGTAAATTACTTTTATTGTAGTTTATTTAATATTAATGTCCAAATTTGGCTAAGCACTGTGCCATAACTTCCATTGTTTTTAATGGTGCAGGATCAATCCCCTAATATTTAAAGTTAAGCACGGGCTTAAGTGTTTGCTTGTTCAAGGCCACTGTCCTCATGGCATCAGAAAAAAATAGTACATAAGAACATAGGTAGGATTTATCTAGAAAAGAATAAATCTTGAATAACACTGTTCCTCACTAGACTCACCAGCAGTGTTCTTAGTTGACAGTTCACTTGAATGTAACAAAGAAAAAAGGAAACAACAAGCAAACAGAATATTAAAACAAAACCAAAAAGCAGCTCAAATGAAACAACATGTATAAAAGAAAACATCCAGTAGTTTCAGGATTTGTTGTTGTTCTATCATAAGCTCCCCACCATTTTTCACATATTGAACTAGATATATTGTTATTGCTTATTCCAGGAACTCTACCATTATAGCATTTGCCCAGAAATTAATACATCATAATCACTTAATTTTCACAGAAAAAAAATTGTATTTTTAGACTGAATTCATACATCACGTGGAGTTACTTACAATTCACTAATTTTCAATTAATTTGTTAAGATCAGCTCTCCTTACTCTTTAATTGTCAATAATCAGTGTCACTCCTCTAGGAAAGCACCTCTGCAGTCTGGACAGTGTATACTCATGTGATAAATAATGGATAAATACTGAGTGTGCCATTAGCCGTTAATGTAGTGGATTGATTCCATGCAGCATATACTCTCCATCCTTGTTTTAGCACTTATGCCACCTGTCTCTTGCACTCATTGTATGATGCTTCAGTAAGAGCAAATGGGGTTCCCTAATCATACTTAATTTAGCTCCTTTGTATCATCTCATAAATATATTGAGAGAAAATAAAGCTCGTCTTTCTACAAGAGCACAGAAGGATGTACAAATTAAAAGGTGTATTAGGACTGTTGTTGTTTTGTAACATACATTTTAGAAGAGTTACTTGTGTGGATTATTTATTGCTAAGACAGCAGACCGAAAACAATTTTTTCGCTCACAAGCAATGTTTAACTTAAGTGGGCTGGTGCCACCAAGCTCTATACCAGTGGATGAAACAGGAAATCATTGGAAGCCTGTTTTCCCACCCCTGCAGAAGTAAGAGCAGGGTTTCTGAGAGAGGTGATCAACTCCACTTCTATTTCATAATGGCAGGAATCTGCAAGGAAAGAGGAAAGAGGCTGCTAGGAGCTGATTGCATTTGGCAGGAGCAGGAACTGTTGGTGGATCTCTCTCTCCCTCTCTGGGCCCAATCAAGCTCCCACTGAAGAAAATGGCAAAACTCCTGTGGAAGTATGACTGGGGCCTTTGGTAACAGAATCCCTCCCTGCAACACTTAAACACACACCATTTTCTTGAAGGCTGTGAGACTAATTTTCAATCCAATTTACACTAAAAGTACCTGATGTGATTAATATAAAGACTTGAATTTTCTGGTTCAGCATTATGGGCCTAATTGTTCTGCTTTTTGCATAGAGCAAAAGTGTTAAAATTGTGACTTATGCAGGAAGAAAAAGAAGGCAAGTTTCTCACGTGTGCACCCACTACAGCAATGAACCCAAACAGGACTGTCATGCTTCCCCAGATAATAAAACAGGGTGAACAGCATAGCCCTGGTGATGCACACCTGCCCAAAAATATGGGCAAGTCAAAAAGAAGTAGAAGTTTCGCCAAAGGAAACAGACCACTTCTGTATGGATCATGCAGAAATGGCCTTTTTTCTTGTTTATTGAACCTTTCAGACATGTGTGCGCAAAATCTGTACACAAACAGCTGTATGTAAAGGATGCTCTGGAAAGCTTTAGTTATATAGCTACACTTTATCTATATATCTAGTTTCTCAAATTGCAGCCTCCACTGTGTTATTTGAATACCATTGTAATGCATATCAGGGTGGCCAGCAGAAAACAGGAATTCAGAGAAAAGTGTGCTATATTTATCTGTGCACATTGGTGACAATGGACCATAGTACAGAGATAACAGATTAGCAAACTATGAACACAGCAAAGGGCAAATGTCAGTCCCTAAACAAAGAGCTGGGAGGCCCCAGGGCATGGGAAATATGTAGGAGATGAGGCATATGCGGTCTTTAGTCTTTTGGGAAATGTGGATGTCATAGCCATTGCCAACTGGTTGTTGCATGATGTTGCTTTGTATGTTGATGTTTGCACAGTGTTTGATGGATGTGATTGTGATGATGAATGTGGTATAGTCACTGGATGTTTTTGGCTCATGAAGGTGTGTTACTCCATGGTACAATAAGTTAGGGGACGTAGGTGTTCATCAGACATACAATTGATTACCTGTGTGTGTTCTTTCAGATACAAGCTTGTGACTGCAACATGCTACCAGTATATACTGATCATTGCTACACTTCTGAATTATGTTTTGTTTCACTGACATAAAAACTGTCCTGTTCTAGGCTCTTGTAGTCCATGCTAACCCAGTCCCAGATCCGTGTCCCAGCCTTAGCATTTTACAGAATGGTTGTCAGAATGCATCCCTTATGTGGATTGAGTTGTATCCCTGCCTACGTTTCTACTTTGAGACACAATAGCAGCACTCTCCCCCTACCTTACAGGCACAGTGTACTTTAGAGGCATCTTCCTGTTGGTGACAGAGTACTCAACTACAGTATATTTTACGTTTTGTATGGGGATAGTAGCATTAAAGTAGTGCTGCCCATTTTTGTACTTCTTTGCCTTATCTCCAACAATCCTCTCAGGGCATAGTGGGAAGATTGGGGTCTATATCCATTCTCCCCCCTGCACATACTTACCATATACCTTCTCCCACTATGTGTACATACTGCTTTCCTGAATCTGTGGAAAAACAGCAACAGAGGAAGCAATCCTTAAACATGTGTCAGTGTATAAATAGCTCAGGTAAAAGCATATCAAAGGCTCTGTTGCACTACAGAAGAATGCACCAGAATTTTCAGAAGGGCTCAGCATCTATAAACAATGAAACTCAGCAGGTTGGGTACTGAGCTTCTCTAAAAATCAGGCAACAGGTATCACAATGGGAGCTGCTCAGTACTGAGCTCTTTTGAAAATCTGGCCCTATATGTAGTGGAACGGTAGTGTAACATGTAACCAGGTAATTATGTAACAGAAAAAGGGGGAACTACTTTACACTGCTCTTGAGTTCCATTTGCACAATGACAGCTCTTCCAGACTCAGTTCCTCAAAGGTAGAAGTGCCTTTCAAAGATGTTTGCTTCAGAAAGAAGAATTACATTTTCATCCCAAGTCCATCTGTCTTTTATATAAGATGCAATGGAAAAACTCTTTTTTTTTACTTTCTAAATGATTTTTTGTCATAAAATTGACTCCTGCTTACTTTCCGCCAACTCTAACATCTTGCAGAAATATTAGTATAAGAATATTAGACAGAACAGAAGCTCTAGGGGAATATTTCAAAGTGGTGCACACTGGAACTAAATCACAACTCTGCCTTGTTATTGGAAATTGTCAAAAGGAGATTATTGGACAAAGGGACCAGCCATGTCCTGTGCCAGCCATGCCTGGGGTGAAAACCGGATTGGCAGGGCTCAAAGAAATCTGAAGACTCCAGAGACTGACTGACTGTCTCCTAGGGAGATTAACAACAAGAAGATAATTGGTGAGATTCTCAAGGGGTTGTTTCTTTAGCAAGAGCCCAACAGGAGCTTCTTTAAGAGATGCTGGTAGCTTGTTCTTCTGAACAGAAGTGTTGACAGTTTTCCTCCAATAATGGAGTTTATGTCTCCTGTCTGACTTTATCAGCCAAGTAAAACAGGAGTTAAGCTTGCAGATCATAGCCTGAATCTCTCAAGTACTTTTAGAATCCAAATGAGTTACACTAGCTGAAACTAAAACAGAAAAGACTGTAATTTTTTTCCTTATATGCTTCAACAAACACTCTGGCTTGAATCTGAGATTTTTTTTCTGTGCTGTAAACTGAAGATCCTGAAGTAGATTCACAAGATCTTGGGATAGCCTGCAGTAGAAGAGCTATTGTCATCCACATGGTCATTGAAGTCACCCAGAACAATAAGTCTTAATTACTCCAACACACTCTAGACACAAACTCTGTCATTTCCACCAGGGACTCTGGTCTAGTGGGCAGCTGTATAACAAAATCCATTTTAAGCTCCGTCCCCACATTCACCCACAATATGGATACATGCTGCTGAAATTTGTTTTGGAGTGAGGGGCTGTGACAGAGGCTTACCTTTCTGTCATACAAATGAGTTCTGTCTCATTGGCTGGGTAGCTTAGTCTGCTAGTAAAGCAATAATCCTGCCCCTTTTGGGGGTTAAATGAAAGTCTAAGCAAAAAAGTCCAATAGAAGGTCAAAAACTTTCATCCAATCTTTTCCCTAAATCATACTCCTCCCTTGAGGGTCGGTCAGTCTCCACCCTTCTCTGGAGCATAGAAGAAATGTCCCCTGTGGTCCCACAAAAGGAGTTCACACACTTCCTCATCCATGAGCTTTAACCAGTTCTCTATAATACATTCACAGTGGGGGCCTCATTTGTGATCAAGCCATCTGTCATGGTATAATTCCTCACTCTGAACCTTAGCGTCCAAAAGATGGGGTACCAGCATGAATTCCTCTAAGCTCAAACCCAGCTTAGTACTTGTAGCGCTGCCACCAACCAGGAATTTCAGTGCCTGGTACACTCTGGTCCCCCCAAAACCTTGCCCCAAGACCCTGTCCCTCTGGATCTTAACACAAGGAAAGTAAGCCCTTTCCCTCACCGTTGCCTCTCCCAGGCTTCCCCTCCCTGGGTTACCCTGGAAGATCACTGTGATTCAAACTCCTTGAATCTTAAAACAGAGAGGAAAATCCACCTTTCCCCCTCCTTCTCTCTCCCCCTCCCAGACTCTCCTTGAGAGAGAAAGTAATCCTAACACAGAGAGAAAATTAACCTCTCTCTCCCCCTTCCCTCCTTTCTCCCCACCAATTCCCTGGTGGATCCAGACCCAGTCCCCTGGGGTCTCACCAGAATAAAAAAACAATCAGGTTCTTAAACAAGAAAAGCTTTTAATTAAAGAAAGAAAAAACAGTAAAAATTATCTTTGTAAATTTAAGATGGAATATGTTACAGGGTCTTTCAGCTATAGACACTGGGAATACCCTCCCAGCCTAAGTATACAAGTACAAATTAAAATCCTTTCAGCAAAATACAAATTTGAACTCCTTCCAGCCAAATACACATTTGAACTCCTGCCAGCCAAATACACATTTGCAAATAAAGAAAACAAACATAAGCCTAACTCGCTTTATCTACCTAGTACTCACTATTCTGAACTTATAAGAGCCTGTATCGGAGAGACTGGAGCAAAACCTGGTTGCACATCTGGTCCCTCTGAGCCCCCAGAGTGAACAACAACCAAAAACTAACAGCACACACACAAACTTCCGTCTCTCAAGATTTGAAAGTATCCTGTCCCCTGATTGGTCCTCTGGTCAGGTGACAGCCAGGCTCACTGAACTTAACCCTTTACAGGCAAAAGAGACATGAAGTACTTCTGTTCTATTAACCCTTGACTATTTGTTTATGACACCATCGATAATATTAACCATATTGGCCACTGACTTTGCATTAGACAATATAATCAAAGACCTGGGTCCCTAACGGTTGACATCTTCACCAAATAAGACACAAGATGAGACCGGTGGAACTGATATCTAGTACATTTTCCTCTTCCTCAGCAAGACCTAGACAAGACTACAATAAAATATGCTTCATTACAGTTGTTCAACAGTACTGAAACCAGAATCTCTGCCTATTTAGATAATCCACCATGTCTATTCCTCTCATTCATCTTGACTAAATATCCTTTTTTTTTTTTTTTTACAGAGACGGTTTTAGCCATGTTCTTCTTCAGGTATTTTTTCACTAGTCGGTCAAATACAGCATCTGCTGGCTAACTCACTACAAATCAGTTCCTCTTCCTCTGTAGTCTGCAAATAGAATTTCATTATGTCTCAAGAATAACTCATATGAGTCTAGATTGTGCTCTCAGTTATACTGATGTAAATTCCGAGTAAGTCCACTGACTCATCCCCCATGCCTCACCGCTCACCCCACCCATATAATGGAAGATTTGCTGGAAAACTCCGTAAGCTGAAAGTTGTGGAGATTCCACTTTGCTGAGTTGGAACAATCCCTATGAAGGAGATTGGGATATGTATTTATCTTTGAATTTAATAAAATTCAAAGACCATCAGTGGATCAATTTATGCCTATACTAATTTAACAAATGAAAAGAATGGGAAAAAATCAGTGAAACAGCCCTTTCTCTCTCTCATTGCCCACTGTCTGTCCCCTCCTCCCCGCTGGGAATAATTGCATCTCAAGCATAATACAAAAATCTCAGTAATTTACAGGAGAACGTATGACCACACAATTTAAGCAATCAAATCCATTTGCTTAAAAGACTGTAACAGAAGCCCACTCTCTCATTTGAGCTGTTTATTCTGTGGAGGAGAATTCTGCACCCCAAAATCAGATTTATCTAAATCCATGAGACCCCAAAATAAAAGTAAACAGACAGAGATTAATAATGTCCTTATTAAAAATTATTGCATTTTGATATCAGTTCTACTTAGGGTCTCCTTTGTGGAATTTCAAGGAATTTTATGCAACTGATCCATGAAAATTAAAAGAGAAAACGAACAAAATAAAACACCTAACTTCACTTTTAGTCTGATTAACTATTATAACTGAATGTTGGAAAAAGCAATAATAGGCCAACTTTAAGTAACAGCCATAACTTCTTGTTGTTATAACACTGAGCTACAAATTGCTTAGCTCTTGATAGCCTCCCTTTTCTCTACAAGTTTTGTTACTGCATTTAGGATCCCTGCTACCACAAAGCTCGCTCAGGCTGTGCATACAACAAAACACGTGTGAACTGTAAACAATCCCTTGTATGTATCTATGCTATCAGCTATGCTAATTTATGTGCACAGGTTTGTGTATTGCTAGTCTATCAGAAAATCATGCAGAAGGGACCCAGTCATGTTTCCTTTGAATTCAGTGAGATTTACTATTGATTTGTGCAGAAATCTGGATTTATGAGTAAGATACTGGCCTGGGACTTGTGAGATCAAGGTTTTACGCTTGGCTTTGCCACACACTTCCTGCGTGACACTAGCAAGTTATTAGGGAAATGATCCAAAGCCCACTGAAGTCAGTGGAAGTTGTGCCTTGTAATTCACTGGGTTTTGGATCAGGCCCATAGCATTAGATTGAGTAATTTCTCCTCCCCCTGTGTAAGAGGCAGCACACAAAAAGACCAGGAATTATATGTCTCAGAAAGGTACACTTTCCTTCCTGCCCGTGAAGGTCAGCTATCTTCTACTGGCTGGTTATTAATCTTCATGCTTCATGCCACCTCAGCTGCACTGGATGGTACGTGGATGGTGGAGTCAAGGCTTGGTCCATTCCCTGCCACTCTCCATACATACTTTAGCCAACTGTGTGTGGTGGAAGTGAGCAAGCATGCCGTGACTGTAACCATGGTATGGGGGAGGTCGCGCAGAGGAGTGGGGAGGTTTGCTCCCCACTTATGTCCCTGCCTGACTGCAAAATGCTAGGACAGGATCTGGCCCCCAACTGTTTCTTTGCCTCAGTGTTCCATCCACAAAATTGGGATAATTATATTTCCCTATTGTGAGGATAAATGTATTAACTTTCTGAGAAGCAGTCAGATTCCACAGTGATGGTGGTCACCTAGAATCACATAGTTTTCAATAGGAGCAGATGCAGGTTGAAGGATTTAGCTGAATCCTAACATTTAGCATGGGTTAGTTAGTGCACATTCATGCATATACACACGCACAAAACCTATACAGATGCAAGGAACTCGGGGAGAAGAGTACAAGGCCCTCTAAATATGACCACTGATTAATGCAGGTCAGTTTGTTATCCTAACTGCCGTGATTGTGAACTCTGACTCACCCAGAGACACATTTCCATTAAAAAGATTTTAAAGATCCATTAAAACTCTCCTGTTCACATCTGAGTCTCCTCTGATTTTTCCAGCAGACTGAAGTCTCTCTCTTATATCAGACTAAATCTCAGACAGTTCCAACGGACCAACAAATGAACCCCAACAGTCAGCTCTAACAGTGATCTGACTCAGCGAGAAGAGTAATAATAAATCATAGACTATCAGGGTTGGAAGGGGATTGATTTAGAATCTAGAATACCCATTTAACATCCTATCTCCTAATTTTCCAAATGTTTTCTAGTTAGACCTTCATTAATTTTTTTAACTTGAGGCTCATAAAGTTCAAAAGCAGAAATATAGTTAAACTTCACAGTGGTCAAGGATTAATTGCTTGGATGAATTGGGACATATAAAAAGCCCCTGTAACTCAAGAAAGAAAGGGTAATTATTGATCACATTGGCTATAAACCATTCTAAAGAACTTTTATGAATGGTGTAGCTATTTTATATGTTATAAATGTCAATTTATCGCAATTAGAAATAACAGTACATCACAGTAAAAATCTGATTAATGTATATCAATATAAAATATATTTCATCAAGTGGCACAGTAACTCATATTGATGGTTCTAGCCTTCCTTTACTAACCTGACTGGATATTTAGGATATTTATAGTGGATTTAATTTATTAATAATAAGGTATTACTTGTGCCAACTATGCTATACAGATTAATAGTTTTCAAATGGGTAGTACTATTTAATGGTCTCTCCCTGAGCAATGAGAAATGTGCACTGTATGTTGAATGATGGAGGCAAGTAATTCAAGCAATATCATTCCACTGGCATCAACATGGGAGATTTGAGAACATTTTTTGTTATGTATTACCAGAATTTTCAATCTGCAATGCATAACAAAGAACTATTTGTTTTAAAAGACCAAGCTGAGTTTATGCAGAGCGAAAAAAACCTTCAGTGTTTAATGGATGGAACAGAGAATGGAAATAACTGATAGAATGCAAAGAAATTTTGTTCTGTTTGGAATGCCTTACCACTGGTCCTGCCATCTGTCATGCATGTCTTCATGAAATAAACAATTTTCAGAAAGGTTTGTCCTGAAAATGCAAATTATTATTATTTCTTATTTATTTCCAGTAATGCAAATGGATCTGTTTTTAAGCCATTTTTGCATGAAGGTATTTATACATTGCCTACTTCAGAAAATTAGTTAAGATGCTGAAATTAAGCATTTCTATTCAGGAAGGGTGCTTAAGCACATGCTTAGCATTAAGTATGGGAGAAGAGGGGATGGAGAAACTACGACCCCAGTTCAGAAAGTACTGGAATACATGCCTAACTTGAAGCACATGGGCCCTGATTCAGGAAGTCATTTAAATACATGTTCAAGTGTTTTCCTGAGTCAGGGCCCTTTAGTTTGCTGGTTTTGCTCAATGCCTCCACTCATTCCATCCATCCTGGTTCTCTTTTTGCCCCTTCACTTTCTGTTTCTCTCTCCTTCATTTCCCCCTTCACTTGTCCCACCTTCCCTTGCCTGCTCTGTATTCCAGCCTTCTTTATTTTCTTGCTGGTCCCTCGCTCTCTATGAGCCTGATCCACAGTTCATTGAAGGCAAAAGAAAAAAGCCCATTGACTTTAGTGTCCTTTGGATTAACCCTATACATGCTCCTTAGGTGCCCAGTCTTACCCCTGCTGTGGAAGCAGCATCCAATTGCTACACCATCCCGTTTCCTTGAAAATGCAGATCCTGGAGCAGAAAAGTTTCTAGAATTGCTGCATAAAGTGAAACAATGTTATTGGGGTAATATGAATAGAGATTCCAAATCATATGCAAGTTAGGGTCACCACCTGGCTGAGCTGACTGTCACTACTTTTCTGAACTATTCCAGCAGCACTACACTTGAGTTGAACTCTCTAAAACCTTTTGTTTTCTCAGCACTTAGATTTTTGGTGCTGGAACAATCTGTATAGTGGGTGCAGGGGGTGCTGAGAGCCATTGAACCAAACTGGAAACCCTGTATATAATGGAAACTACTTCAGGCCAGGGAGTACAGCAGCACCCTGAGTTCCAGCACCTATACCTTCAAGTATGTGTATGCTGCAATAAGATATCTGTGGCATAGTTGTGGGTGGCCCACGTCAGTTGACTCAGGCTTATCGGGCTCAGGCTGTGGGGCTAAATAATGCAGTGTAGACACTCAGGCAGGAGTCTGGGCTCTGAAACCCCATGAAGTGGATGAGTCTCAGAGCCCTGTCTCCAGCTAGAGCCCGAACTTGTACACTGTGATTTTGGGTAAGTGTGCACTGCAATACAACCCCAGGGTTAGTGGATTTTAAGTCAGCCGACCCGTGTTAGGGAATCCAGGGGCTGAGCATATGCACATTCAGAATTTTCTAACCTGGGCTTGAATCTGGGGCTCTGGTGTCTACACTGTAGCATGCAGACCTGAGTCAAACCAACCATATCCCAGACTCCCTAGTGACCACCCCAAATGTGGCCACACTAGCCCTTTAACTGTGGTGCACTGTGGGAAAGCTTTACTGCCCACCCTGCACCTGACAGGAAGTTTGAACAGCCTGCCAAGCAACATGGAGGAGATGCCTTTTCAAGAAGTTCTCTTGCTTGCACTTTGACTCCTGTGTCAGGAAACATGCAGAGCTTCCATGAGGCACTGGTGGACATTTTGGCAGTGTTTTCTGACCCACCAAAGGTGCATGACAGAGCTTTGTATGGAGCAGGAGGAGAAGGAAGAGTAACCTGGCATGGCAGACTTGCACTAGCTGATGCTGCTCGTTACACTCAGCATAGCCACTGATGCCCCCTATATACTGGTGCCTCTGGTGCTTGGCCACAAGCACAGACTGGTGGGATCACATTGACATATGGACCTGGTATCACCAGCAGTGGGTTCATATCTTTCGCATGAAGAAGCTACATTTCTGGAGCTCTGTGAACAGCTTTCCCCAACCTTCAACATAAAGGCAATAGAGCACCTTTGATAATTCAGAAGCAAGTTGCTGTCTGGAAGCTGGCTACCCTACTGCTACTGATCCGTGGTCAACCAGTTTGGTGTTGGAAAGACAACAGTGGGTACAGTGGTGGCAGAGGTTTGGTGGCAGTTTGTTGGACATCAGGGGTTTGGTTTACTCCAAGGTGGCGGGCATACAAAGATATTCCTGGGGTAATTGCTATCTTTGAGAAAATGGGGTTTCCACACTGTGCCAGGGCCATTGGTGGGACTTGTGTGTCCATAGTTTTCCCTCCTCAAGAAGCATGACTACATAAACTGCCAAGGGGACTACTCCATTGTTATGCAGGCCCCTGTGGACCACAGAGATCAATTTATGAATGTCAGTGTGGATTGCATTGGAAAGTTCATGATGCCAGGGTTTTCAATGGGGCTAATTGATTTGGGGAGGGTTCAGTGCTTGGGGAGAGAAGGGGGGTTGACTGCCATGCAATGTAGTTATGAATGACATGACAACTTATGAAATGGGGGAGGAGTTGATTCAGAGTATGGATTCATACAAGGAAGTAATTGAAGAGGGGATTGCTGTACCTAATTGTAGAGAGGAATAGTGTTTGCTTACTAATTCCTAATTGTTCCTGATCACGTGTTTAGCTTTATTATTTCAAATACTGATTGTACGATGAGACGCAGTGGTAGCAATAAACTTTCTTGATGACATAAAAAGCTTTATTTGTAAACATGTGTTAATACAATAAAACAGTCACCCATTGCCAGGCAGGCCAGCTGCCCTTACAACACCCAAACACCCAGTTACAAAAGAACATTTCCAAAACAAATTGAAAAAGTGCTTGAAAAAGTGCAAACGTGACAGAAAACCCCTCCTGCTGCCTGACCCCTGGCATGCTGTTCTCCTTTCCCTGTTTTCCACGCACCTGGCACCAGGGAAGGGGTGGAAGTAGCCACAAGAAAGGGGGTCGAGGGATGGCTGCATGGGGTTTAGTTGCCCTTTCCAGCTGCTCTTGCAGCCTGATCGCATAGATCACCCAGACAGGGAGTTTTCCAAGCTGTTTACCCTCTCCACTGTGCTCCCTCCTCCTCCATTAGCTGCTGTTCCTGTTCCAGGAACTGTGCAGCAAGTGCCTGCTCCAGCCTGGAAACCCTGTCCTCAAGCTGTGCAGTGAGCCTCAGCCTTTTCTCTTGTCTCTTGACCTGTGTTTTCTGTAGTCATAAATCCCTCTGTTTTCAGTATTGGACCTGCCTATTGGCACCATCAAGAACTTCAAGAATAAGTTCATCTCAGAAATGCTTCCTCTTGGAACAGTCCATGAAGATATTTTGGGCCAGCCTAGGGGTACGTCTACACTATGAAATTAAGTCAATTTAATAGAAGTCGATTTTTTAGAAATCGATCTGA
Source organism: Gopherus flavomarginatus (assembly GCF_025201925.1). NCBI lineage: Eukaryota > Metazoa > Chordata > Testudines > Testudinidae > Gopherus > Gopherus flavomarginatus. The sequence goes on from NC_066620.1 coordinate 108,050,155, forward strand.
TACAGTCGATTGTGTGTGTCCCTACTAAGTGCATTAAGTCGGCGGTGTGCGTCCATAGTACTGAGGTTAGTGTTGACTTCTGGAGCGTTGCACTGTGGTAGCTATCCCACAGTTCCTGCAGTCTCCACCACCCATTGGAATTCTGGGTTGAACTCCCAATGCCTGATGGGGCAAAAACATTGTCAGGGGTGGTTCTGGGTACATGTTGTCAGGCCCCCTCCCTCCGTGAAAGCAACGGCAAAAAATCATTTCTCGCCTTTTTTTCCTGGGTTACTCATGCAGACAATAAAGTACGGCAAGCATGGAGCCTGCTTAGCTCCCTGTCACCATATGTCTCCTGGGTGCTGCTGGCAGATGCAGTACTGCAGTGCTACACAGCAGCATCTCCTTGCATTGCTTTGCGGATGGCAGACAGTGCAATACGACTGCTAACCGTTGTCGGCATCCCGTGTGTGCTCCTGGCCGACCTTGGTTAGGTTGGTCAGCAGCGCCTGGTCAGACATGGGTGCTCCTGGCTGGCCTTGGTGAGGTCAGTCGGGGATGCCTGGACAAAAATGGGAATGACTCCAGGTCATTCTCTTTTTTAAGTTTTGTCTAATGGAGGAGATTCAGTCCTGCCTGGAATATCATGCCAGCTGGAGGCTTCTGCTTCAGGCTGCTCTCCCAGTCAGCAACACCGCACAATCGCACCTACCCCAGCCTATCCCTTGCTCCCATGGGTCATGAAGCCTGGACAGTTATAAGGAGCAGTTCAACTACAGGCTGATCAAGTGAAGAATGGTGGTAGAATGTGCCTTTGGACGTTTAAAAGCTTACTAGTGCAGTTTACTGACTTGGTTATACCTCAGCAAAACCAATATTCCCATCGTTATTATTGCTTGCTGTGTGTTGCACAATATCTGTAAGAGTAAGGGGGAGATGTTTATAGTGGGGTGGGAGGTTGAGGCAAATCACTTGGCTGCTGATTATGCGCAGCAAGACACCAGGGCGGTTAGAAGAGCACAGCAGGGTGCGCTGTGCATCACAGAAGCTTTGAAAATCAGTTTCATGACTGGCCAGGCTATGGTGTGAAAGTTCTGTTTGTTTCTCCTTGATGAACCCCTGCCCCGGGTTCATTCTACTTCTATGTAAGCCAGCTGCCCTCCCCTCCACCCTTAGATCTCCGCTTGCAGAGGCAATAAAGTCATTGTTGTTTCAAATTCACGTATTCTTTATTAATTCATCACACAAATGGAATTACTGCCAAGGTAGTCCGGGAGGGCTGGGGGAGGAGGGAAGCACAGGGGTGAGGTAGTTGTAGGGGCACCCTCTAGAATGGCATGCAGCTCATCCTAGAAGTGGCATGTCTGGGGCTCTGACCCGGAGCGGATGTTTGCCTCTCTGGTTCTTTGGTTTGCCTGAGGTTTTTTAGTTTCACGCGGCACTGCTGTGAGTCCCTGTTATAACCTCTGTCCTTCATGCCCTTGGAGATATTTTCAACTATTCCAGCATTTCGTCTTTTGGAATGGAGTTCGGATAGCACGGATTCGTCTCCCCGTACAGCGATCAGATGCAGTACCTCCTGTTCGGTCCATGCTGGAGCTCTTTTGTCATTCTGGGACTCCATGGTCACCTGTGCTGAAGAGCTCTGCATGGTCACCTGTGCTGATCAGCTCGCCATGCTGGCCAGACAGGAAATGAAATTCAGAAGTTTGTGGGGCTTTTCCTGTTTACTTGGCCAGTGCATCTGAGTTGAGAGTGCTGTCCAGAGAGGTCACAATGGAGCACTGTGGGATAGCTCCCGGAGGCCAATACCGTTGAATTGCATCCACACTACCCCAAATTCGACCCAGCAGGGTCAATTTCAGCACTAATCCCCTCATCAGGAGGAATAGAGAAATTGATTTTAAGAGCCCTTTAAATCCACAAAAATGGCTTCGTCGTATGGACGAGTGCAAGGTTAAATCAATCTAACGCTGCTAAATTTGACCTAAACTCGTAGTGTAGACCAGGGCTAGGACTACACTGAGGTCGAGCTGTGGAGGTACAGCAGCCAGTAGAGGTCGAGGGTCCTGCAATAGGACAAGACACAGAGGGTTATTGTTTCAAAGAGCTCAATAGAGGAGCACAGAATTAATTCTTGTGGAATTTCAAGGACATAAAATGTTTTATTTCACAACTGAACTTCAGTATATTGTGAAAGGGATGCTTCAGTCCACAGACTCTCCCTGGAGACAGCCTTGTTAATCACAGCTAAAGTGGTGGCTAGTATCAAACCTAGGACCTCTGGAGCTTAGTGCATGAGCTTCTACTGCATGAGCTAAAAGATGCATCAATCTCTCTTAGTCAAAGCTGTAGCAGACTCATCAATCTCTAGCTGGTCTAGCTGCCACTAGAGGAGAACTCCAAGCAGGCATAGGTTACACAGAGACAATAGTAAGTTAAAAATTCTAAGCTCTTTTTGTTTTACAAAAATTGATAATTATTTGGGTTGGGGGTGGGCGGTGGTCAGTGTCCTTGCTATAAAAGCTTTTTTTATCATTTCAGGCCTTTCACATTTTGGAAGACATAACTGTCCTTGTGGTGCCTGACTGCAAAGGAAGGTATTGTTCCAAACTGCTGGTGGGAAACCTGCAGTTTATTCAAAGTTTTCAAACGTGTAATGACTGAACAGCACATTTATGACTGGAATGGGTTGGTCAGCTACTGAAGTGTCCCTGGCAAATATGCCGTTCCCTGCAAAGTGATTAGCTATCTGGAGTTCCTGCTTCAGGGAAAGTTTGCAGCTATCAGCACTTGGGATTGGATCAGGTCAGAATTCATGAGCTTAACTGACCTGGTTCTGTGGATCCTGCCGACTATGCCACTGTAACGATGCTGGCTCTGGCGGGACCCAACTGAGAGTGCCAATTCAGGACAAATTGCTTAAAACAGGGCAGTTACAGCCCAAGGCTGGGGTTTTTCCACCTCTAAGGCAAACCAAACCAGCCAGAAAAAGAGGACTTTGGTCCCACCCCACTGGCTAACCACAAGTCACACAAGCAATTCCCTTAGACACTTCAGTTTGCCAGTATCACCACCAGTTCCACTCATTATGGGGACAAATGGTTATGACAATCAATACCCCAGTAAAAGAAAAAAGGACCAAGCCCCAGACCCAGGTCAATATACAAATCAGATCTTACCCACAAATCACGCTTTTGCCAATCCTTTTGAATCTAAAATCTAAAGGTTTATTCATAAAAGGAAAAAGATATAGTTGAGAGCTAGAGCTGGTTAAATGGAATCAATTACATACAATAATGGCAAAGTTCTTGGTTCAGGCTTGTAGCAGTGATAGAATAAACTGCAGGTTCAAATCAAGTCTCTGGCGTAAATCCACAGCTGGGGTGGGTCATCAGTCCTTTGTGTAGAGCTTCCGTTTGTAGCAAAGTCCCTCCAGAAGTAAGAAGCAGAACTGAAGACAAGATGGAGGGGAGGCCTCAGCTTTTTATAGTCTTTTCCAGGTGTAAGAACACCTCTTTGTTCCTACTGTGGAAAATTACAGCAAAATGGAGCCTGGAGTCACATGGGCAAGTCCATGCATACTTTGCTGAGCTACAAGGCGTATCAACCTTCTCTCAATGGGTCAATTGTATAGCTGATGGTCCTTAATGGGCCATTAAGCCAGCTAGGCAGAGCTGACACTAGCATAAGTTTGAAATACAGACAGTATAGAGCCAATATTTATACCTTCAACTACAAAAATGATACACACATAAAGAGAGCATAATCATAACCAGCCAACTATAACCTTGTCTTAGACACCTCATCTGACCCCCTTTATACAAGATTTGATGCCACTGTAGGGCCTTGGTTGCAACAATGATCTACACGGTCCCAATTCAAATCAATAATGTGACAGCGGATACACACTGCTAGCCAAGGCTTCACATAACTTTTGCATTCATTCATTGAGTGGAAATCCCTCCCATTACTGTATCAATAAACATTAATGTGGAGTCAGAAACTTACAGGGCTCAGGGGCAGTTTCTGTCCCTTCCATATCTGCTTCAGATTCAGCAACAGGATGGTCCTCGGGGGTACATCAAATAGCACCTCTGAGTATGGACCCAGAATTTGGTGCTGATCCTGTTCTGAAGTGTGCTCTGGGACTGGTTTCAGCAACAGAGCAACTTCATGGTCCTCACTCAGTGTCTTCTACTGGCTCCCATTAGTCCCCCTGCTGTATTCTAGGGTCAGCAGGGCACCATCCAGACTGACTAGGTCATCGTTCACCATGGTTGGCTCTGTGAAACTTCCCATTAAACAGGCACAATATGAGTTTGTTGCCCAATGTGCGATTCTAGTCCTTGGTCCCTGGTCCTCTGGTGCTCTCCTGAGCTGCTTACCCTGCTCTCTGCACTGGTCACTAGTCAGGTAAATTTGTAATGCTGCAAGTTTTTGGCTATTTGCTGGTATGTATGGTCATTCCTGGTACTCTTACTAAAAAGTCCACTGGCATTGTTGGCCTTGAACCAAAGATTCACCAAAATCTGGTTATGCTCCTGTGACCAAGAAGCAGCACACTTTGCAAAAGGGTTGCAGAAGGTCAGTCTCCATTGCAAACACAAAAGGCTATCTAATGGTGAGTTTGCAGCTAGGTGGTCAGAAGCTAATGGAAGGACTGATTCACTGAACTGCCGCTGTATGTGTAAGGGGCGAGGTGGCTTCCATTTTCACTTGAGTCAATTGGAGAATCTTGGGATAGAGAGGATAAAGGAAGTTGGTCTATGGGATTTTGGGATACTTTTGGCAGACTACTACGACTCAAGTCGGGGGGACGCATGTACACTGCAAAGCAACAGGGCTTGAACCTTGGGTCTTGGCATGACTTGGGCTTGGATCCTCCATCCCCACAAGCTAGAACCCTAGGTCTGAGGCTGAGTCCAAGAGATTCATGTGTAGATGGAAGGCGTGGAGGTTGGGCTCACGCCTGATTCTGAGCCCAAGCTTTCATTGAACTGTAAAGATACCCTTTTAGCCCTACAGCCTGAGTCAGTTGACCCTGGCTCTGAGATTTGTGAGTTTTATATTGCAGTGAAGACAAACACCCTTTGTGGTATTCTACAATCCACCAATATTCTTCTTCTGTTATGGTAACTTTTGTACAGCACAGAGTATCTTAGACCTTATTGACACTCAGCTACATTACTGCCTTTGCTTACCTGGATACAACCTCAATGAAATCCTGTTGGGTTGAAATCAGTGGGATTGCCCAGATGTAATTGTCAGGCAAAATTTATTCTTATAACAGTCACCTGTTTTGTTTTGTGTTCTATCTCTCCTGATAAAATTTAGTATATTATTTCCTTTTATTTGACTGCAGATGTGCCTTGAGCTAATAGTTTAAATGATTTATTTTTTTCACAGTAACTCCCACTTTTCATCTAATCAGTGCATTGAAAGGTTTTTTTTTAAGTTAGAGCCAAATTCTGTGCTGATTTACACACCAGGCGTTTCCATTAATTTAAGATGGATTGCCGGGGTCATAAGTCAATGCGGTATTTGGCCTATAGCCTCTAGTTTATTTTTGTTCTCAGACTAAAAACCACATTCTGCTCTTTTGAAGATAAAAGCACTTAGCCAAAAAAATTTAACAGACCTCTTTGCATAACCAGTCCAGAGAAAATGACACAAAATTATGTCCTTTTGATTTTTGTATGAGTATGGATATGGCTGTGCTGGAGGCTTCCACAATCATGCTCTGTTCTGAATGTGGTCTGTATTTGATAATGCTGGGGAGAATTTCAAAAATGTTGAAATGTAAGTGAAAATTGGGGGAAAATTTCTATAATTTTGTGCCTGTTTTCTTCCCTGCTTTTCACTAGTTCTAGTATTTGATCTATGCAAACATTCCAGGGTCCTGTCTATTCCAAACAATTTGCCATGGAGTCCACTCTAATTTTTTATTAATTTAAAAAATAATTATGTGACAGTTTCATTTAAATTATTTCCAGCCTGTTGCACTAGAGAGCTGCGGTCGCAAAGGATCTTGACCCAGAGTACACAGGAGCTGGAGTATGCCCCATAAATGAATGTATAACATGTTATGTGACCTGTTCTAATTATCCAAAGCAGAACAGACTTCCTAGTAATTCCTTTATTGGACATAATCATTGTACCAGTAACAAGTGTTTTTAGCACTAGAGTAGAAATAAGTACTTCAGTACCTTGTTGAATTGGGGCCTTGCTAAACTGACTGCACTATAAAGACCATATCCAGCTCCCATTGAATCAGGTCCAACTCAAGTGATGTTGAATATTTCGTTAGAGAAGTGTTGTTTCCATTACAGTGTACAACATTTTTAACATTTAAAAACTATTATTAAAATATGTAGTTTTAAAACATATTTTATCTTTATAAGCAGCAGATTGCTGCTTAATTGGCAACTGTCATGTATCAGTAGATTAGAAATGTACTTCCTGAATATGATTAATGACTCATTTCTCTTTCCTATCAGTTTATTACAGCTGAATGATGTATGGATTATAAACTACAAAATATATTCTGAACTTCTAAGTGGAGAAACAATATGTTTTTAAACTATCATGAGAAGTCCAAAATATTTTCAACTAATACAAAAGTTTGTTGTTAATATCTCACATTTATAAACCTCTGGCTTTCAGAAAAGAGATTTTTACATTGGTGTTTTAGATACTAGAATTGGCCAATTCCTAGCAAAATCAATACACAATTATAGTTTTTTTTTAAAAATGCCAGATTTATTTTAATGTGTCTGTTTCAAAAGAAGGGAATGTGAAATATATTTTGCAACTGTATCTGTTGTTACACTCTCAGAATAAAAAAATAATTTGAAGAAAGCTGAATTTTTCATCAAAAGCTTCTGCTGAAAAATGTAGCAGAATAGAAAATTTTGAAAAAGCTAAAATGTTTTCACAAAAGCTTATATTTTTTAAAAAAGGCTATTTTTGAATTGAAATATATTTTAACAAATTTCCACTGTTTTAATGCTGGTGTCTTTATTCCTCAATTATGGTGAAAGACTATCATATATTAAAGGATGATTAACATATGAAGACTTATTTGCTGCAGAGAGCTGGTGGAAATGTCTTATATTTTCAAAATGTAGATGAACTTTTATGAAAAAATTTGTTCCTTTTTTAACTAACTGATGTGTGACCATCTCTTAAAGACTTATGTCC